>NC_060073.1:87563036-88192756 GCF_922984935.1 Meles meles | reverse complement strand
GGCCTTGTGTTTCCAGTTCAGGAATGAACTTAGAACATGGGAACACTATAAGCCAGTTGATTACTCTGAGTTAAGTGTACGTCCAGTCCCTGATGCTTCCAAACTGTATAAACGCACTGCAGGCAAAGGATCCTATGCGACCTTGTGTTCCCAATCCAGGAATGAACTTAGAACATGGAACACTATAAGCCAGTTGATTACTCTGAGTTAAGTGTACGTCTACTCCTTGATGCTTCCAAACTGTATAAACGCTCCTCAGGCGAAGAGTCCTATGCGGCCTTGTGTTCCCAGTTCAGGAATGAACTTAGAATATGGGTACACTATAAGCCAGTTGATTACTCTGAGGTAACTGTACGTCCAGGCCCTGATACTTCCAAACTGTATAAACGCACTTCAGGCGAAGAGTCCTATGCGGCCTTGTGTTCCCAGTTCAGGAATGAACTTAGAACTTGGGTATACTTTAGGCCAGTTGATTACTCTGAGTTAAGTGTACGTCCAGTCCCCTGATGCTTCCAAACTGTATAAACGCTCTTCAGGCGAAGAGTCCTATGCGGCCCTTGTGTTCCCAGTTCAGGAATGAACTTAAAGTATGGGTACACTATAAGCCAGTTGATTACTCTGAGTTTGGTGAACGTCCAGTCCATGATGCTTCCAAACTGTATAAGCGCACTTCAGGCAAAGAGTCCTATGCGGCCTTGTGTTCCCAGTCCAGGAATGAACTTAGAACATGGGAACACTATAAGCCAGTTGATTACTCTGAGTTAAGTGGACGTCCAGTCCCTGATGCTTCCAAACTGTATAAACGCTCTTCAGGCGCAGAGTCCTATGCGGCCTTGTGTTCCCAGTTCAGGAATGAACTTAGAACATGGGAATACTATAAGCCAGTTGATTACTCTGAGTTAAGTGTACGTCCAGTCCCTGATGCTTCCAAACTGTATAAACGCTATTCAGTTGAAGAAGCCTATGCGGCCGTGTGTTCCCAGTTCCGGGAAGAACTCAGAACAGGGGCAGTTTTTAAGCCAGTTGGTTACTCTGAGTTATGTGCACATCCTGTCCCTTATACTTCCAACACGTAGAAACGCTCTTCCAGGGAAGTGGCCTATGCGGCCGTGTGTTCCCAGTTCAGGAAAGAACTTAGAACAGGGGCCGTTTTTAAGCCAGGTGGTTACTCTGAGTTAAGTGCACGTCCTCTCCCTTATGCTTCCAAAACGTAGAAAACGCTCTTCAGGGAAGACGCCTATGCCGCCGTGTGTTCCCAGTCCAGGAAAGACCTTAGAACAAGGGCAGACTCTAAGCCAGTTGAATACTCTGATATAAGAGCACGACCCGTCCCTTATGCTTCCAAAACTTAAAAACGCTCCTCAGGCAAAGAAGGCTATGCGGCCTTGTGTTCCCTGTTCAGGAAATAACTTAGAACAAGGGCAGACTATACACCAGTTGAATCCTCTGATATAAGTGCACAGCCAGGCCCTTATGCTTCTGAAACGTATAAGCCCTCTTTAGGCGAGAGGCCTATGCGCCTGGGTGTTCCCAGTTCAGAACAGAACTTAGAACAAGGGCAGACTATAGGCCAGTTGGATACTCTGAGTTAAGTGCATGTCCCCGTCCCTTAGGTTTCCAAAACGTAAAAACGCTATTCAGGTGAAGAAGCCTATGCGGCCTTGTGTTCCAAGTTCAAGAAAGAACTTAGTAGAAGAACAGACCCTAGGCAAGTGGGATACTCTGTGTTAAGTGCACGGCCAGTCCCTTACGCTTCCAAAACTTATAAGCGCACTTCAGGTGAAGAGGCCTATGCGGCCGTGTGTTCCCAGTTAAGGCAGAACTTAGACCAGAGGCACATTATAAGCCATTTGGTAACTCTGAGTTAAGTGAACGTCCTGTCCCTTATGCTTTCAAAAGGTAGAATCGCTCCTCAGGCGAAGGGGCCTATGCGGCCTTGTGTTCCCAGTTCAGGAATGAACTTAGAACATGGGAACACTACAAGTCAGTTGATTACTCTGAGGTAACTGTACGTCCAGTCCCTGATGCTTCCAAACTGTATAAACGCACTTATGGCAAAGAGTCCTATGCGGCCTTGTGTTCCCAGTTCAGGAATGAACTTAGAATATGGGAACACTATAAGCCAGTTGATTACTCTGAGTTAACTGTACGTCCAGTCCCTGATGCTTCCAAACTGTATGAACGCACTTCAGGTGAAGAGTCCTATGCGGCCTTTTGTTCCCAGTTCAGGAATGAATTTAGAACATGGGAACAGTATAAGCCAGTTGATTACTCTGAGTTAAGTGTACGTCCAGTCCCTGATGCTTCCAAACTGTATAAACGCTATTCAGTTGAAGAAGCCTATGCGGCCGTGTGTTCCCAGGTCAGGGAAGAACTCAGAACAGGGGCAGTTTATAAGCCAGTTGGTTACTCTGGGTTAAGTGCACATCCTGTCCCTTATGCTTCCAACACGTAGAAACGCTCTTCCTGGGGACGTGGCCTATGCGGCCGTGTGTTCCCAGTCCAGGAAAGACCTTAGAACAGGGGCAGACTCTAAGCCAACTGATTACTCCAAGTGAAGTGTACGTCCAGTCCCCTTATGCTACCAAATTGCATAACCGCTCTTCAGGGGAAGAGGCCTATGCGGCCGTGTGTTCCCTGTTCAGGAAATAACTTAGAACAAGGGCAGACTATACACCAGTTGAATCCTCTGATATAAGTGCACAGCCAGGCCCTTATGCTTCTGAAATGTATAAGCGCTCTTTAGGCGAGAGGCCTATGCGGCTGGGTGTTCCCAGTTCAGAACAGAACTTAGAACAAGGGCAGACTATAAGCCAGTTGGATACTCTGAGTTAAGTGCATGTCCCGTCCCTTAGGTTTCCAAAACGTAAAAACGCTATTCAGGTGAAGAAAGCCTATGCGGCCTTGTGTTCCAAGTTCAGGAAAGAACTTAGTACAAGGACAGACTCTAGGCAAGTAGGATACTCTGTGTTAAGGGCACAGCCAGTCCCTTATGCTTCCAAAACGTATAAGCGCTCTTCAGGTGAAGAGGCCTCTTCGACCGTGTGTTCCCAGTTCAGGAAGAACTTAGATCAGAGGCACATTATAAGCCATTTGGTTACTCTGAGTTAAGTGAACGTCCCGTCCCTTATGCTTCCAAAACGTAGAAACGCTCCTCAGGCGAAGGGGCCTATGCGGCCTTGTGTTTCCAGTTCAGGAATGAACTTAGAACATGGGAACACTATAAGCCAGTTGATTACTCTGAGTTAAGTGTACGTCCAGTCCCTGATGCTTCCAAAGTGTATAAACGCACTGCAGGCAAAGGATCCTATGCGACCTTGTGTTCCCAATCCAGGAATGAACTTAGAACATGGAACACTATAAGCCAGTTGATTACTCTGAGTTAAGTGTACGTCCAGTCCCTGATGCTTCCAAACTGTATAAACGCTATTCAGTTGAAGAAGCCTATGCGGCCGTGTGTTCCCAGGTCAGGGAAGAACTCAGAACAGGGGCAGTTTATAAGCCAGTTGGTTACTCTGGGTTAAGTGCACATCCTGTCCCTTATGCTTCCAACACGTACAAACGCTCTTCCTGGGACGTGGCCTATGCGGCCGTGTGTTCCCAGTCCAGGAAAGACCTTAGAACAGGGGCAGACTCTAAGCCAACTGATTACTCCAAGTGAAGTGTACGTCCAGTCCCTTATGCTACCAAATTGCATAACCGCTCTTCAGGGGAAGAGGCCTATGCGGCCGTGTGTTCCCTGTTCAGGAAATAACTTAGAACAAGGGCAGACTATACACCAGTTGAATCCTCTGATATAAGTGCACAGCCAGGCCCTTATGCTTCTGAAATGTATAAGCGCTCTTTAGGCGAGAGGGCCTATGCGGCTGGGTGTTCCCAGTTCAGAACAGAACTTAGAACAAGGGCAGACTATAAGCCAGTTGGATACTCTGAGTTAAGTGCATGTCCCGTCCCTTAGGTTTCCAAAACGTAAAAACGCTATTCAGGTGAAGAAGCCTATGCGGCCTTGTTCCGCCTTCCCAAGTTCAGGAAAGAACTTAGTACAAGGACAGACTCTAGGCAAGTAGGATACTCTGTGTTAAGGGCACAGCCAGTCCCTTATGCTTCCAAAACGTATAAGCGCTCTTCAGGTGAAGAGGCCTCTTCGACCGTGTGTTCCCAGTTCAGGAAGAACTTAGATCAAGAGGCACATTATAAGCCATTTGGTTACTCTGAGTTAAGTGAACGTCCCGTCCCTTATGCTTCCAAAACGTAGAAACGCTCCTCAGGCGAAGGGGCCTATGCGGCCTTGTGTTTCCAGTTCAGGAATGAACTTAGAACATGGGAACACTATAAGCCAGTTGATTACTCTGAGTTAAGTGTACGTCCAGTCCCTGATGCTTCCAAAGTGTATAAACGCACTGCAGGCAAAGGATCCTATGCGACCTTGTGTTCCCAATCCAGGAATGAACTTAGAACATGGAACACTATAAGCCAGTTGATTACTCTGAGTTAAGTGTACGTCTACTCCTTGAGGCTTCCAAACTGTATAAACGCTCCTCAGGCGAAGAGTCCTATGCGGCCTTGTGTTCCCAGTTCAGGAATGTACTTAGAATATGGGTACACTATAAGCCAGTTGATTACTCTGAGGTAACAGTACGTCCAGGCCCTGATACTTCCAAACTGTATAAACGCACTTCAGGCGAAGAGTCCTATGCTGCCTTGTGTTCCCAGTTCAGGAATGAACTTAGAACATGGGTATACTTTAGGCCAGTTGATTACTCTGAGTTAAGTGTACGTCCAGTCCCTGATGCTTCCAAACTGTATAAACGCTCTTCAGGCGAAGAGTCCTATGCGGCCTTGTGTTCCCAGTTCAGGAATGAACTTAAAGTATGGGTACACTATAAGCCAGTTGATTACTCTGAGTTAGGTGAACGTCCAGTCCATGATGCTTCCAAACTGTATAAGCGCACTTCAGGCAAAGAGTCCTATGCGGCCTTGTGTTCCCAGTCCAGGAATGAACTTAGAACATGGGAACACTATAAGCCAGTTGATTACTCTGAGTTAAGTGGACGTCCAGTCCCTGATGCTTCCAAACTGTATAAACGCTCTTCAGGCGCAGAGTCCTATGCGGCCTTGTGTTCCCAGTTCAGGAATGAACTTAGAACATGGGAATACTATAAGCCAGTTGATTACTCTGAGTTAAGTGTACGTCCAGTCCCTGATGCTTCCAAACTGTATAAACGCTATTCAGTTGAAGAAGCCTATGCGGCCGTGTGTTCCCAGTTCCGGGAAGAACTCAGAACAGGGGCAGTTTTTAAGCCAGTTGGTTACTCTGAGTTATGTGCACATCCTGTCCCTTATACTTCCAACACGTAGAAACGCTCTTCCAGGGAAGTGGCCTATGCGGCCGTGTGTTCCCAGTTCAGGAAAGAACTTAGAACAGGGGCCGTTTTTAAGCCAGGTGGTTACTCTGAGTTAAGTGCACGTCCTCTCCCTTATGCTTCCAAAACGTAGAAACGCTCTTCAGGGAAGACGCCTATGCCGCCGTGTGTTCCCAGTCCAGGAAAGACCTTAGAACAAGGGCAGACTCTAAGCCAGTTGAATACTCTGATATAAGAGCACGACCCGTCCCTTATGCTTCCAAAACTTAAAAACGCTCCTCAGGCAAAGAAGGCTATGCGGCCTTGTGTTCCCTGTTCAGGAAATAACTTAGAACAAGGGCAGACTATACACCAGTTGAATCCTCTGATATAAGTGCACAGCCAGGCCCTTATGCTTCTGAAACGTATAAGCCCTCTTTAGGCGAGAGGCCTATGCGCCTGGGTGTTCCCAGTTCAGAACAGAACTTAGAACAAGGGCAGACTATAGGCCAGTTGGATACTCTGAGTTAAGTGCATGTCCCGTCCCTTAGGTTTCCAAAACGTAAAAACGCTATTCAGGTGAAGAAGCCTATGCGGCCTTGTGTTCCAAGTTCAAGAAAGAACTTAGTAGAAGAACAGACCCTAGGCAAGTGGGATACTCTGTGTTAAGTGCACGGCCAGTCCCTTACGCTTCCAAAACTTATAAGCGCACTTCAGGTGAAGAGGCCTATGCGGCCGTGTGTTCCCAGTTAAGGCAGAACTTAGACCAGAGGCACATTATAAGCCATTTGGTAACTCTGAGTTAAGTGAACGTCCTGTCCCTTATGCTTTCAAAAGGTAGAATCGCTCCTCAGGCGAAGGGGCCTATGCGGCCTTGTGTTCCCAGTTCAGGAATGAACTTAGAACATGGGAACACTACAAGTCAGTTGATTACTCTGAGGTAACTGTACGTCCAGTCCCTGATGCTTCCAAACTGTATAAACGCACTTATGGCAAAGAGTCCTATGCGGCCTTGTGTTCCCAGTTCAGGAATGAACTTAGAATATGGGAACACTATAAGCCAGTTGATTACTCTGAGTTAACTGTACGTCCAGTCCCTGATGCTTCCAAACTGTATGAACGCACTTCAGGTGAAGAGTCCTATGCGGCCTTTTGTTCCCAGTTCAGGAATGAATTTAGAACATGGGAACAGTATAAGCCAGTTGATTACTCTGAGTTAAGTGTACGTCCAGTCCCTGATGCTTCCAAACTGTATAAACGCTATTCAGTTGAAGAAGCCTATGCGGCCGTGTGTTCCCAGGTCAGGGAAGAACTCAGAACAGGGGCAGTTTATAAGCCAGTTGGTTACTCTGGGTTAAGTGCACATCCTGTCCCTTATGCTTCCAACACGTACAAACGCTCTTCCTGGGACGTGGCCTATGCGGCCGTGTGTTCCCAGTCCAGGAAAGACCTTAGAACAGGGGCAGACTCTAAGCCAACTGATTACTCCAAGTGAACTGTACGTCCAGTCCCTTATGCTACCAAATTGCATAACCGCTCTTCAGGGGAAGAGGCCTATGCGGCCGTGTGTTCCCTGTTCAGGAAATAACTTAGAACAAGGGCAGACTATACACCAGTTGAATCCTCTGATATAAGTGCACAGCCAGGCCCTTATGCTTCTGAAATGTATAAGCGCTCTTTAGGCGAGAGGCCTATGCGGCTGGGTGTTCCCAGTTCAGAACAGAACTTAGAACAAGGGCAGACTATAAGCCAGTTGGATACTCTGAGTTAAGTGCATGTCCCGTCCCTTAGGTTTCCAAAACGTAAAAACGCTATTCAGGTGAAGAAGCCTATGCGGCCTTGTGTTCCAAGTTCAGGAAAGAACTTAGTACAAGGACAGACTCTAGGCAAGTAGGATACTCTGTGTTAAGGGCACAGCCAGTCCCTTATGCTTCCAAAACGTATAAGCGCTCTTCAGGTGAAGAGGCCTCTTCGACCGTGTGTTCCCAGTTCAGGAAGAACTTAGATCAGAGGCACATTATAAGCCATTTGGTTACTCTGAGTTAAGTGAACGTCCCGTCCCTTATGCTTCCAAAACGTAGAAACGCTCCTCAGGCGAAGGGGCCTATGCGGCCTTGTGTTTCCAGTTCAGGAATGAACTTAGAACATGGGAACACTATAAGCCAGTTGATTACTCTGAGTTAAGTGTACGTCCAGTCCCTGATGCTTCCAAAGTGTATAAACGCACTGCAGGCAAAGGATCCTATGCGACCTTGTGTTCCCAATCCAGGAATGAACTTAGAACATGGAACACTATAAGCCAGTTGATTACTCTGAGTTAAGTGTACGTCCAGTCCCTGATGCTTCCAAACTGTATAAACGCTATTCAGTTGAAGAAGCCTATGCGGCCGTGTGTTCCCAGGTCAGGGAAGAACTCAGAACAGGGGCAGTTTATAAGCCAGTTGGTTACTCTGGGTTAAGTGCACATCCTGTCCCTTATGCTTCCAACACGTACAAACGCTCTTCCTGGGACGTGGCCTATGCGGCCGTGTGTTCCCAGTCCAGGAAAGACCTTAGAACAGGGGCAGACTCTAAGCCAACTGATTACTCCAAGTGAAGTGTACGTCCAGTCCCTTATGCTACCAAATTGCATAACCGCTCTTCAGGGGAAGAGGCCTATGCGGCCGTGTGTTCCCTGTTCAGGAAATAACTTAGAACAAGGGCAGACTATACACCAGTTGAATCCTCTGATATAAGTGCACAGCCAGGCCCTTATGCTTCTGAAATGTATAAGCGCTCTTTAGGCGAGAGGCCTATGCGGCTGGGTGTTCCCAGTTCAGAACAGAACTTAGAACAAGGGCAGACTATAAGCCAGTTGGATACTCTGAGTTAAGTGCATGTCCCGTCCCTTAGGTTTCCAAAACGTAAAAACGCTATTCAGGTGAAGAAGCCTATGCGGCCTTGTGTTCCAAGTTCAGGAAAGAACTTAGTACAAGGACAGACTCTAGGCAAGTAGGATACTCTGTGTTAAGGGCACAGCCAGTCCCTTATGCTTCCAAAACGTATAAGCGCTCTTCAGGTGAAGAGGCCTCTTCGACCGTGTGTTCCCAGTTCAGGAAGAACTTAGATCAGAGGCACATTATAAGCCATTTGGTTACTCTGAGTTAAGTGAACGTCCCGTCCCTTATGCTTCCAAAACGTAGAAACGCTCCTCAGGCGAAGGGGCCTATGCGGCCTTGTGTTTCCAGTTCAGGAATGAACTTAGAACATGGGAACACTATAAGCCAGTTGATTACTCTGAGTTAAGTGTACGTCCAGTCCCTGATGCTTCCAAAGTGTATAAACGCACTGCAGGCAAAGGATCCTATGCGACCTTGTGTTCCCAATCCAGGAATGAACTTAGAACATGGAACACTATAAGCCAGTTGATTACTCTGAGTTAAGTGTACGTCTACTCCTTGATGCTTCCAAACTGTATAAACGCTCCTCAGGCGAAGAGTCCTATGCGGCCTTGTGTTCCCAGTTCAGGAATGAACTTAGAATATGGGTACACTATAAGCCAGTTGATTACTCTGAGGTAACTGTACGTCCAGGCCCTGATACTTCCAAACTGTATAAACGCACTTCAGGCGAAGAGTCCTATGCGGCCTTGTGTTCCCAGTTCAGGAATGAACTTAGAACATGGGTATACTTTAGGCCAGTTGATTACTCTGAGTTAAGTGTACGTCCAGTCCCTGATGCTTCCAAACTGTATAAACGCTCTTCAGGCGAAGAGTCCTATGCGGCCTTGTGTTCCCAGTTCAGGAATGAACTTAAAGTATGGGTACACTATAAGCCAGTTGATTACTCTGAGTTAGGTGAACGTCCAGTCCATGATGCTTCCAAACTGTATAAGCGCACTTCAGGCAAAGAGTCCTATGCGGCCTTGTGTTCCCAGTCCAGGAATGAACTTAGAACATGGGAACACTATAAGCCAGTTGATTACTCTGAGTTAAGTGGACGTCCAGTCCCTGATGCTTCCAAACTGTATAAACGCTCTTCAGGCGCAGAGTCCTATGCGGCCTTGTGTTCCCAGTTCAGGAATGAACTTAGAACATGGGAATACTATAAGCCAGTTGATTACTCTGAGTTAAGTGTACGTCCAGTCCCTGATGCTTCCAAACTGTATAAACGCTATTCAGTTGAAGAAGCCTATGCGGCCGTGTGTTCCCAGTTCCGGGAAGAACTCAGAACAGGGGCAGTTTTTAAGCCAGTTGGTTACTCTGAGTTATGTGCACATCCTGTCCCTTATACTTCCAACACGTAGAAACGCTCTTCCAGGGAAGTGGCCTATGCGGCCGTGTGTTCCCAGTTCAGGAAAGAACTTAGAACAGGGGCCGTTTTTAAGCCAGGTGGTTACTCTGAGTTAAGTGCACGTCCTCTCCCTTATGCTTCCAAAACGTAGAAACGCTCTTCAGGGAAGACGCCTATGCCGCCGTGTGTTCCCAGTCCAGGAAAGACCTTAGAACAAGGGCAGACTCTAAGCCAGTTGAATACTCTGATATAAGAGCACGACCCGTCCCTTATGCTTCCAAAACTTAAAAACGCTCCTCAGGCAAAGAAGGCTATGCGGCCTTGTGTTCCCTGTTCAGGAAATAACTTAGAACAAGGGCAGACTATACACCAGTTGAATCCTCTGATATAAGTGCACAGCCAGGCCCTTATGCTTCTGAAACGTATAAGCCCTCTTTAGGCGAGAGGCCTATGCGCCTGGGTGTTCCCAGTTCAGAACAGAACTTAGAACAAGGGCAGACTATAGGCCAGTTGGATACTCTGAGTTAAGTGCATGTCCCGTCCCTTAGGTTTCCAAAACGTAAAAACGCTATTCAGGTGAAGAAGCCTATGCGGCCTTGTGTTCCAAGTTCAAGAAAGAACTTAGTAGAAGAACAGACCCTAGGCAAGTGGGATACTCTGTGTTAAGTGCACGGCCAGTCCCTTACGCTTCCAAAACTTATAAGCGCACTTCAGGTGAAGAGGCCTATGCGGCCGTGTGTTCCCAGTTAAGGCAGAACTTAGACCAGAGGCACATTATAAGCCATTTGGTAACTCTGAGTTAAGTGAACGTCCTGTCCCTTATGCTTTCAAAAGGTAGAATCGCTCCTCAGGCGAAGGGGCCTATGCGGCCTTGTGTTCCCAGTTCAGGAATGAACTTAGAACATGGGAACACTACAAGTCAGTTGATTACTCTGAGGTAACTGTACGTCCAGTCCCTGATGCTTCCAAACTGTATAAACGCACTTATGGCAAAGAGTCCTATGCGGCCTTGTGTTCCCAGTTCAGGAATGAACTTAGAATATGGGAACACTATAAGCCAGTTGATTACTCTGAGGTAACTGTACGTCCAGTCCCTGATGCTTCCAAACTGTATAAACGCACTTATGGCAAAGAGTCCTATGCGGCCTTGTGTTCCCAGTTCAGGAATGAACTTAGAATATGGGAACACTATAAGCCAGTTGATTACTCTGAGTTAACTGTACGTCCAGTCCCTGATGCTTCCAAACTGTATGAACGCACTTCAGGTGAAGAGTCCTATGCGGCCTTTTGTTCCCAGTTCAGGAATGAATTTAGAACATGGGAACAGTATAAGCCAGTTGATTACTCTGAGTTAAGTGTACGTCCAGTCCCTGATGCTTCCAAACTGTATAAACGCTATTCAGTTGAAGAAGCCTATGCGGCCGTGTGTTCCCAGGTCAGGGAAGAACTCAGAACAGGGGCAGTTTATAAGCCAGTTGGTTACTCTGGGTTAAGTGCACATCCAGTCCCTTATGCTTCCAACACGTACAAACGCTCTTCCTGGGACGTGGCCTATGCGGCCGTGTGTTCCCAGTCCAGGAAAGACCTTAGAACAGGGGCAGACTCTAAGCCAACTGATTACTCCAAGTGAAGTGTACGTCCAGTCCCTTATGCTACCAAATTGCATAACCGCTCTTCAGGGGAAGAGGCCTATGCGGCCGTGTGTTCCCTGTTCAGGAAATAACTTAGAACAAGGGCAGACTATACACCAGTTGAATCCTCTGATATAAGTGCACAGCCAGGCCCTTATGCTTCTGAAATGTATAAGCGCTCTTTAGGCGAGAGGCCTATGCGGCTGGGTGTTCCCAGTTCAGAACAGAACTTAGAACAAGGGCAGACTATAAGCCAGTTGGATACTCTGAGTTAAGTGCATGTCCCGTCCCTTAGGTTTCCAAAACGTAAAAACGCTATTCAGGTGAAGAAGCCTATGCGGCCTTGTGTTCCAAGTTCAGGAAAGAACTTAGTACAAGGACAGACTCTAGGCAAGTAGGATACTCTGTGTTAAGGGCACAGCCAGTCCCTTATGCTTCCAAAACGTATAAGCGCTCTTCAGGTGAAGAGGCCTCTTCGACCGTGTGTTCCCAGTTCAGGAAGAACTTAGATCAGAGGCACATTATAAGCCATTTGGTTACTCTGAGTTAAGTGAACGTCCAGTCCCTGATGCTTCCAAAGTGTATAAACGCACTGCAGGCAAAGGATCCTATGCGACCTTGTGTTCCCAATCCAGGAATGAACTTAGAACATGGAACACTATAAGCCAGTTGATTACTCTGAGTTAAGTGTACGTCTACTCCTTGATGCTTCCAAACTGTATAAACGCTCCTCAGGCGAAGAGTCCTATGCGGCCTTGTGTTCCCAGTTCAGGAATGAACTTAGAATATGGGTAAACTATAATCCAGTTGATTACTCTGAGGTAACTGTACGTCCAGGCCCTGATACTTCCAAACTGTATAAACGCACTTCAGGCGAAGAGTCCTATGCGGCCTTGTGTTTCCAGTTCAGGAATGAACTTAGAACATGGGAACACTATAAGCCAGTTGATTACTCTGAGTTAAGTGTACGTCCAGTCCCTGATGCTTCCAAACTGTATAAACGCACTGCAGGCAAAGGATCCTATGCGACCTTGTGTTCCCAATCCAGGAATGAACTTAGAACATGGAACACTATAAGCCAGTTGATTACTCTGAGTTAAGTGTACGTCTACTCCTTGATGCTTCCAAACTGTATAAACGCTCCTCAGGCGAAGAGTCCTATGCGGCCTTGTGTTCCCAGTTCAGGAATGAACTTAGAATATGGGTACACTATAAGCCAGTTGATTACTCTGAGGTAACTGTACGTCCAGGCCCTGATACTTCCAAACTGTATAAACGCACTTCAGGCGAAGAGTCCTATGCGGCCTTGTGTTCCCAGTTCAGGAATGAACTTAGAACTTGGGTATACTTTAGGCCAGTTGATTACTCTGAGTTAAGTGTACGTCCAGTCCCTGATGCTTCCAAACTGTATAAACGCTCTTCAGGCGAAGAGTCCTATGCGGCCTTGTGTTCCCAGTTCAGGAATGAACTTAAAGTATGGGTACACTATAAGCCAGTTGATTACTCTGAGTTTGGTGAACGTCCAGTCCATGATGCTTCCAAACTGTATAAGCGCACTTCAGGCAAAGAGTCCTATGCGGCCTTGTGTTCCCAGTCCAGGAATGAACTTAGAACATGGGAACACTATAAGCCAGTTGATTACTCTGAGTTAAGTGGACGTCCAGTCCCTGATGCTTCCAAACTGTATAAACGCTCTTCAGGCGCAGAGTCCTATGCGGCCTTGTGTTCCCAGTTCAGGAATGAACTTAGAACATGGGAATACTATAAGCCAGTTGATTACTCTGAGTTAAGTGTACGTCCAGTCCCTGATGCTTCCAAACTGTATAAACGCTATTCAGTTGAAGAAGCCTATGCGGCCGTGTGTTCCCAGTTCCGGGAAGAACTCAGAACAGGGGCAGTTTTTAAGCCAGTTGGTTACTCTGAGTTATGTGCACATCCTGTCCCTTATACTTCCAACACGTAGAAACGCTCTTCCAGGGAAGTGGCCTATGCGGCCGTGTGTTCCCAGTTCAGGAAAGAACTTAGAACAGGGGCCGTTTTTAAGCCAGGTGGTTACTCTGAGTTAAGTGCACGTCCTCTCCCTTATGCTTCCAAAACGTAGAAACGCTCTTCAGGGAAGACGCCTATGCCGCCGTGTGTTCCCAGTCCAGGAAAGACCTTAGAACAAGGGCAGACTCTAAGCCAGTTGAATACTCTGATATAAGAGCACGACCCGTCCCTTATGCTTCCAAAACTTAAAAACGCTCCTCAGGCAAAGAAGGCTATGCGGCCTTGTGTTCCCTGTTCAGGAAATAACTTAGAACAAGGGCAGACTATACACCAGTTGAATCCTCTGATATAAGTGCACAGCCAGGCCCTTATGCTTCTGAAACGTATAAGCCCTCTTTAGGCGAGAGGCCTATGCGCCTGGGTGTTCCCAGTTCAGAACAGAACTTAGAACAAGGGCAGACTATAGGCCAGTTGGATACTCTGAGTTAAGTGCATGTCCCGTCCCTTAGGTTTCCAAAACGTAAAAACGCTATTCAGGTGAAGAAGCCTATGCGGCCTTGTGTTCCAAGTTCAAGAAAGAACTTAGTAGAAGAACAGACCCTAGGCAAGTGGGATACTCTGTGTTAAGTGCACGGCCAGTCCCTTACGCTTCCAAAACTTATAAGCGCACTTCAGGTGAAGAGGCCTATGCGGCCGTGTGTTCCCAGTTAAGGCAGAACTTAGACCAGAGGCACATTATAAGCCATTTGGTAACTCTGAGTTAAGTGAACGTCCTGTCCCTTATGCTTTCAAAAGGTAGAATCGCTCCTCAGGCGAAGGGGCCTATGCGGCCTTGTGTTCCCAGTTCAGGAATGAACTTAGAACATGGGAACACTACAAGTCAGTTGATTACTCTGAGGTAACTGTACGTCCAGTCCCTGATGCTTCCAAACTGTATAAACGCACTTATGGCAAAGAGTCCTATGCGGCCTTGTGTTCCCAGTTCAGGAATGAACTTAGAATATGGGAACACTATAAGCCAGTTGATTACTCTGAGTTAACTGTACGTCCAGTCCCTGATGCTTCCAAACTGTATGAACGCACTTCAGGTGAAGAGTCCTATGCGGCCTTTTGTTCCCAGTTCAGGAATGAATTTAGAACATGGGAACAGTATAAGCCAGTTGATTACTCTGAGTTAAGTGTACGTCCAGTCCCTGATGCTTCCAAACTGTATAAACGCTATTCAGTTGAAGAAGCCTATGCGGCCGTGTGTTCCCAGGTCAGGGAAGAACTCAGAACAGGGGCAGTTTATAAGCCAGTTGGTTACTCTGGGTTAAGTGCACATCCTGTCCCTTATGCTTCCAACACGTACAAACGCTCTTCCTGGGACGTGGCCTATGCGGCCGTGTGTTCCCAGTCCAGGAAAGACCTTAGAACAGGGGCAGACTCTAAGCCAACTGATTACTCCAAGTGAAGTGTACGTCCAGTCCCTTATGCTACCAAATTGCATAACCGCTCTTCAGGGGAAGAGGCCTATGCGGCCGTGTGTTCCCTGTTCAGGAAATAACTTAGAACAAGGGCAGACTATACACCAGTTGAATCCTCTGATATAAGTGCACAGCCAGGCCCTTATGCTTCTGAAATGTATAAGCGCTCTTTAGGCGAGAGGCCTATGCGGCTGGGTGTTCCCAGTTCAGAACAGAACTTAGAACAAGGGCAGACTATAAGCCAGTTGGATACTCTGAGTTAAGTGCATGTCCCGTCCCTTAGGTTTCCAAAACGTAAAAACGCTATTCAGGTGAAGAAGCCTATGCGGCCTTGTGTTCCAAGTTCAGGAAAGAACTTAGTACAAGGACAGACTCTAGGCAAGTAGGATACTCTGTGTTAAGGGCACAGCCAGTCCCTTATGCTTCCAAAACGTATAAGCGCTCTTCAGGTGAAGAGGCCTCTTCGACCGTGTGTTCCCAGTTCAGGAAGAACTTAGATCAGAGGCACATTATAAGCCATTTGGTTACTCTGAGTTAAGTGAACGTCCCGTCCCTTATGCTTCCAAAACGTAGAAACGCTCCTCAGGCGAAGGGGCCTATGCGGCCTTGTGTTTCCAGTTCAGGAATGAACTTAGAACATGGGAACACTATAAGCCAGTTGATTACTCTGAGTTAAGTGTACGTCCAGTCCCTGATGCTTCCAAAGTGTATAAACGCACTGCAGGCAAAGGATCCTATGCGACCTTGTGTTCCCAATCCAGGAATGAACTTAGAACATGGAACACTATAAGCCAGTTGATTACTCTGAGTTAAGTGTACGTCCAGTCCCTGATGCTTCCAAACTGTATAAACGCTATTCAGTTGAAGAAGCCTATGCGGCCGTGTGTTCCCAGGTCAGGGAAGAACTCAGAACAGGGGCAGTTTATAAGCCAGTTGGTTACTCTGGGTTAAGTGCACATCCTGTCCCTTATGCTTCCAACACGTACAAACGCTCTTCCTGGGACGTGGCCTATGCGGCCGTGTGTTCCCAGTCCAGGAAAGACCTTAGAACAGGGGCAGACTCTAAGCCAACTGATTACTCCAAGTGAAGTGTACGTCCAGTCCCTTATGCTACCAAATTGCATAACCGCTCTTCAGGGGAAGAGGCCTATGCGGCCGTGTGTTCCCTGTTCAGGAAATAACTTAGAACAAGGGCAGACTATACACCAGTTGAATCCTCTGATATAAGTGCACAGCCAGGCCCTTATGCTTCTGAAATGTATAAGCGCTCTTTAGGCGAGAGGCCTATGCGGCTGGGTGTTCCCAGTTCAGAACAGAACTTAGAACAAGGGCAGACTATAAGCCAGTTGGATACTCTGAGTTAAGTGCATGTCCCGTCCCTTAGGTTTCCAAAACGTAAAAACGCTATTCAGGTGAAGAAGCCTATGCGGCCTTGTGTTCCAAGTTCAGGAAAGAACTTAGTACAAGGACAGACTCTAGGCAAGTAGGATACTCTGTGTTAAGGGCACAGCCAGTCCCTTATGCTTCCAAAACGTATAAGCGCTCTTCAGGTGAAGAGGCCTCTTCGACCGTGTGTTCCCAGTTCAGGAAGAACTTAGATCAGAGGCACATTATAAGCCATTTGGTTACTCTGAGTTAAGTGAACGTCCCGTCCCTTATGCTTCCAAAACGTAGAAACGCTCCTCAGGCG
Source organism: Meles meles (assembly GCF_922984935.1). NCBI lineage: Eukaryota > Metazoa > Chordata > Mammalia > Carnivora > Mustelidae > Meles > Meles meles. Next base: position 88,176,366 of record NC_060073.1, on the reverse strand, counting down.
AAGGGGCCTATGCGGCCTTGTGTTTCCAGTTCAGGAATGAACTTAGAACATGGGAACACTATAAGCCAGTTGATTACTCTGAGTTAAGTGTACGTCCAGTCCCTGATGCTTCCAAAGTGTATAAACGCACTGCAGGCAAAGGATCCTATGCGACCTTGTGTTCCCAATCCAGGAATGAACTTAGAACATGGAACACTATAAGCCAGTTGATTACTCTGAGTTAAGTGTACGTCTACTCCTTGATGCTTCCAAACTGTATAAACGCTCCTCAGGCGAAGAGTCCTATGCGGCCTTGTGTTCCCAGTTCAGGAATGAACTTAGAATATGGGTACACTATAAGCCAGTTGATTACTCTGAGGTAACTGTACGTCCAGGCCCTGATACTTCCAAACTGTATAAACGCACTTCAGGCGAAGAGTCCTATGCGGCCTTGTGTTCCCAGTTCAGGAATGAACTTAGAACATGGGTATACTTTAGGCCAGTTGATTACTCTGAGTTAAGTGTACGTCCAGTCCCTGATGCTTCCAAACTGTATAAACGCTCTTCAGGCGAAGAGTCCTATGCGGCCTTGTGTTCCCAGTTCAGGAATGAACTTAAAGTATGGGTACACTATAAGCCAGTTGATTACTCTGAGTTAGGTGAACGTCCAGTCCATGATGCTTCCAAACTGTATAAGCGCACTTCAGGCAAAGAGTCCTATGCGGCCTTGTGTTCCCAGTCCAGGAATGAACTTAGAACATGGGAACACTATAAGCCAGTTGATTACTCTGAGTTAAGTGGACGTCCAGTCCCTGATGCTTCCAAACTGTATAAACGCTCTTCAGGCGCAGAGTCCTATGCGGCCTTGTGTTCCCAGTTCAGGAATGAACTTAGAACATGGGAATACTATAAGCCAGTTGATTACTCTGAGTTAAGTGTACGTCCAGTCCCTGATGCTTCCAAACTGTATAAACGCTATTCAGTTGAAGAAGCCTATGCGGCCGTGTGTTCCCAGTTCCGGGAAGAACTCAGAACAGGGGCAGTTTTTAAGCCAGTTGGTTACTCTGAGTTATGTGCACATCCTGTCCCTTATACTTCCAACACGTAGAAACGCTCTTCCAGGGAAGTGGCCTATGCGGCCGTGTGTTCCCAGTTCAGGAAAGAACTTAGAACAGGGGCCGTTTTTAAGCCAGGTGGTTACTCTGAGTTAAGTGCACGTCCTCTCCCTTATGCTTCCAAAACGTAGAAACGCTCTTCAGGGAAGACGCCTATGCCGCCGTGTGTTCCCAGTCCAGGAAAGACCTTAGAACAAGGGCAGACTCTAAGCCAGTTGAATACTCTGATATAAGAGCACGACCCGTCCCTTATGCTTCCAAAACTTAAAAACGCTCCTCAGGCAAAGAAGGCTATGCGGCCTTGTGTTCCCTGTTCAGGAAATAACTTAGAACAAGGGCAGACTATACACCAGTTGAATCCTCTGATATAAGTGCACAGCCAGGCCCTTATGCTTCTGAAACGTATAAGCCCTCTTTAGGCGAGAGGCCTATGCGCCTGGGTGTTCCCAGTTCAGAACAGAACTTAGAACAAGGGCAGACTATAGGCCAGTTGGATACTCTGAGTTAAGTGCATGTCCCGTCCCTTAGGTTTCCAAAACGTAAAAACGCTATTCAGGTGAAGAAGCCTATGCGGCCTTGTGTTCCAAGTTCAAGAAAGAACTTAGTAGAAGAACAGACCCTAGGCAAGTGGGATACTCTGTGTTAAGTGCACGGCCAGTCCCTTACGCTTCCAAAACTTATAAGCGCACTTCAGGTGAAGAGGCCTATGCGGCCGTGTGTTCCCAGTTAAGGCAGAACTTAGACCAGAGGCACATTATAAGCCATTTGGTAACTCTGAGTTAAGTGAACGTCCTGTCCCTTATGCTTTCAAAAGGTAGAATCGCTCCTCAGGCGAAGGGGCCTATGCGGCCTTGTGTTCCCAGTTCAGGAATGAACTTAGAACATGGGAACACTACAAGTCAGTTGATTACTCTGAGGTAACTGTACGTCCAGTCCCTGATGCTTCCAAACTGTATAAACGCACTTATGGCAAAGAGTCCTATGCGGCCTTGTGTTCCCAGTTCAGGAATGAACTTAGAATATGGGAACACTATAAGCCAGTTGATTACTCTGAGTTAACTGTACGTCCAGTCCCTGATGCTTCCAAACTGTATGAACGCACTTCAGGTGAAGAGTCCTATGCGGCCTTTTGTTCCCAGTTCAGGAATGAATTTAGAACATGGGAACAGTATAAGCCAGTTGATTACTCTGAGTTAAGTGTACGTCCAGTCCCTGATGCTTCCAAACTGTATAAACGCTATTCAGTTGAAGAAGCCTATGCGGCCGTGTGTTCCCAGGTCAGGGAAGAACTCAGAACAGGGGCAGTTTATAAGCCAGTTGGTTACTCTGGGTTAAGTGCACATCCTGTCCCTTATGCTTCCAACACGTACAAACGCTCTTCCTGGGACGTGGCCTATGCGGCCGTGTGTTCCCAGTCCAGGAAAGACCTTAGAACAGGGGCAGACTCTAAGCCAACTGATTACTCCAAGTGAAGTGTACGTCCAGTCCCTTATGCTACCAAATTGCATAACCGCTCTTCAGGGGAAGAGGCCTATGCGGCCGTGTGTTCCCTGTTCAGGAAATAACTTAGAACAAGGGCAGACTATACACCAGTTGAATCCTCTGATATAAGTGCACAGCCAGGCCCTTATGCTTCTGAAATGTATAAGCGCTCTTTAGGCGAGAGGCCTATGCGGCTGGGTGTTCCCAGTTCAGAACAGAACTTAGAACAAGGGCAGACTATAAGCCAGTTGGATACTCTGAGTTAAGTGTATGTCCCGTCCCTTAGGTTTCCAAAACGTAAAAACGCTATTCAGGTGAAGAAGCCTATGCGGCCTTGTGTTCCAAGTTCAGGAAAGAACTTAGTACAAGGACAGACTCTAGGCAAGTAGGATACTCTGTGTTAAGGGCACAGCCAGTCCCTTATGCTTCCAAAACGTATAAGCGCTCTTCAGGTGAAGAGGCCTCTTCGACCGTGTGTTCCCAGTTCAGGAAGAACTTAGATCAGAGGCACATTATAAGCCATTTGGTTACTCTGAGTTAAGTGAACGTCCAGTCCCTGATGCTTCCAAAGTGTATAAACGCACTGCAGGCAAAGGATCCTATGCGACCTTGTGTTCCCAATCCAGGAATGAACTTAGAACATGGAACACTATAAGCCAGTTGATTACTCTGAGTTAAGTGTACGTCTACTCCTTGATGCTTCCAAACTGTATAAACGCTCCTCAGGCGAAGAGTCCTATGCGGCCTTGTGTTCCCAGTTCAGGAATGAACTTAGAATATGGGTACACTATAAGCCAGTTGATTACTCTGAGGTAACTGTACGTCCAGGCCCTGATACTTCCAAACTGTATAAACGCACTTCAGGCGAAGAGTCCTATGCGGCCTTGTGTTTCCCATTCAGGAATGAACTTAGAACATGGGAACACTATAAGCCAGTTGATTACTCTGAGTTAAGTGTACGTCCAGTCCCTGATGCTTCCAAACTGTATAAACGCTCTTCAGGCGCAGAGTCCTATGCGGCCTTGTGTTCCCAGTTCAGGAATGAACTTAGAACATGGGAATACTATAAGCCAGTTGATTACTCTGAGTTAAGTGTACGTCCAGTCCCTGATGCTTCCAAACTGTATAAACGCTATTCAGTTGAAGAAGCCTATGCGGCCGTGTGTTCCCAGTTCCGGGAAGAACTCAGAACAGGGGCAGTTTTTAAGCCAGTTGGTTACTCTGAGTTATGTGCACATCCTGTCCCTTATACTTCCAACACGTAGAAACGCTCTTCCAGGGAAGTGGCCTATGCGGCCGTGTGTTCCCAGTTCAGGAAAGAACTTAGAACAGGGGCCGTTTTTAAGCCAGGTGGTTACTCTGAGTTAAGTGCACGTCCTCTCCCTTATGCTTCCAAAACGTAGAAACGCTCTTCAGGAAAGACGCCTATGCCGCCGTGTGTTCCCAGTCCAGGAAAGACCTTAGAACAAGGGCAGACTCTAAGCCAGTTGAATACTCTGATATAAGAGCACGACCCGTCCCTTATGCTTCCAAAACTTAAAAACGCTCCTCGGGCAAAGAAGGCTATGCGGCCTTGTGTTCCCTGTTCAGGAAATAACTTAGAACAAGGGCAGACTATACACCAGTTGAATCCTCTGATATAAGTGCACAGCCAGGCCCTTATGCTTCTGAAACGTATAAGCCCTCTTTAGGCGAGAGGCCTATGCGCCTGGGTGTTCCCAGTTCAGAACAGAACTTAGAACAAGGGCAGACTATAGGCCAGTTGGATACTCTGAGTTAAGTGCATGTCCCGTCCCTTAGGTTTCCAAAACGTAAAAACGCTATTCAGGAGAAGAAGCCTATGCGGCCTTGTGTTCCAAGTTCAAGAAAGAACTTAGTAGAAGAACAGACCCTAGGCAAGTGGGATACTCTGTGTTAAGTGCACGGCCAGTCCCTTACGCTTCCAAAACTTATGAGCGCACTTCAGGTGAAGAGGCCTATGCGGCCGTGTGTTCCCAGTTAAGGCAGAACTTAGACCAGAGGCACATTATAAGCCATTTGGTAACTCTGAGTTAAGTGAACGTCCTGTCCCTTATGCTTTCAAAAGGTAGAATCGCTCCTCAGGCGAAGGGGCCTATGCGGCCTTGTGTTCCCAGTTCAGGAATGAACTTAGAACATGGGAACACTACAAGTCAGTTGATTACTCTGAGGTAACTGTACGTCCAGTCCCTGATGCTTCCAAACTGTATAAACGCACTTATGGCAAAGAGTCCTATGCGGCCTTGTGTTCCCAGTTCAGGAATGAACTTAGAATATGGGAACACTATAAGCCAGTTGATTACTCTGAGTTAACTGTACGTCCAGTCCCTGATGCTTCCAAACTGTATGAACGCACTTCAGGTGAAGAGTCCTATGCGGCCTTTTGTTCCCAGTTCAGGAATGAATTTAGAACATGGGAACACTATAAGCCAGTTGATTACTCTGAGTTAAGTGTACGTCCAGTCCCTGATGCTTCCAAACTGTATAAACGCTATTCAGTTGAAGAAGCCTATGCGGCCGTGTGTTCCCAGGTCAGGGAAGAACTCAGAACAGGGGCAGTTTATAAGCCAGTTGGTTACTCTGGGTTAAGTGCACATCCTGTCCCTTATGCTTCCAACACGTAGAAACGCTCTTCCTGGGACGTGGCCTATGCGGCCGTGTGTTCCCAGTCCAGGAAAGACCTTAGAACAGGGGCAGACTCTAAGCCAACTGATTACTCCAAGTGAACTGTACGTCCAGTCCCTTATGCTACCAAATTGCATAACCGCTCTTCAGGGGAAGAGGCCTATGCGGCCGTGTGTTCCCTGTTCAGGAAATAACTTAGAACAAGGGCAGACAATACACCAGTTGAATCCTCTGATATAAGTGCACAGCCAGGCCCTTATGCTTCTGAAATGTATAAGCGCTCTTTAGGCGAGAGGCCTATGCGGCTGGGTGTTCCCAGTTCAGAACAGAACTTAGAACAAGGGCAGACTATAAGCCAGTTGGATACTCTGAGTTAAGTGCATGTCCCGTCCCTTAGGTTTCCAAAACGTAAAAACGCTATTCAGGTGAAGAAGCCTATGCGGCCTTGTGTTCCAAGTTCAGGAAAGAACTTAGTACAAGGACAGACTCTAGGCAAGTAGGATACTCTGTGTTAAGGGCACAGCCAGTCCCTTATGCTTCCAAAACGTATAAGCGCTCTTCAGGTGAAGAGGCCTCTTCGACCGTGTGTTCCCAGTTCAGGAAGAACTTAGATCAGAGGCACATTATAAGCCATTTGGTTACTCTGAGTTAAGTGAACGTCCCGTCCCTTATGCTTCCAAAACGTAGAAACGCTCCTCAGGCGAAGGGGCCTATGCGGCCTTGTGTTTCCAGTTCAGGAATGAACTTAGAACATGGGAACTCTATAAGCCAGTTGATTACTCTGAGTTAAGTGTACGTCCAGTCCCTGATGCTTCCAAAGTGTATAAACGCACTGCAGGCAAAGGATCCTATGCGACCTTGTGTTCCCAATCCAGGAATGAACTTAGAACATGGAACACTATAAGCCAGTTGATTACTCTGAGTTAAGTGTACGTCTACTCCTTGATGCTTCCAAACTGTATAAACGCTCCTCAGGCGAAGAGTCCTATGCGGCCTTGTGTTCCCAGTTCAGGAATGAACTTAGAATATGGGTACACTATAAGCCAGTTGATTACTCTGAGGTAACTGTACGTCCAGGCCCTGATACTTCCAAACTGTATAAACGCACTTCAGGCGAAGAGTCCTACGCGTCCTTGTGTTCCCAGTTCAGGAATGAACTTAGAACATGGGTATACTTTAGGCCAGTTGATTACTCTGAGTTAAGTGTACGTCCAGTCCCTGATGCTTCCAAACTGTATAAACGCTCTTCAGGCGAAGAGTCCTATGCGGCCTTGTGTTCCCAGTTCAGGAATGAACTTAAAGTATGGGTACACTATAAGCCAGTTGATTACTCTGAGTTAGGTGAACGTCCAGTCCATGATGCTTCCAAACTGTATAAGCGCACTTCAGGCAAAGAGTCCTATGCGGCCTTGTGTTCCCAGTCCAGGAATGAACTTAGAACATGGGAACACTATAAGCCAGTTGATTACTCTGAGTTAAGTGGACGTCCAGTCCCTGATGCTTCCAAACTGTATAAACGCTCTTCAGGCGCAGAGTCCTATGCAGCCTTGTGTTCCCAGTTCAGGAATGAACTTAGAACATGGGAATACTATAAGCCAGTTGATTACTCTGAGTTAAGTGTACGTCCAGTCCCTGATGCTTCCAAACTGTATAAACGCTATTCAGTTGAAGAAGCCTATGCGGCCGTGTGTTCCCAGTTCCGGGAAGAACTCAGAACAGGGGCAGTTTTTAAGCCAGTTGGTTACTCTGAGTTATGTGCACATCCTGTCCCTTATACTTCCAACACGTAGAAACGCTCTTCCAGGGAAGTGGCCTATGCGGCCGTGTGTTCCCAGTTCAGGAAAGAACTTAGAACAGGGGCCGTTTTTAAGCCAGGTGGTTACTCTGAGTTAAGTGCACGTCCTCTCCCTTATGCTTCCAAAACGTAGAAACGCTCTTCAGGAAAGACGCCTATGCCGCCGTGTGTTCCCAGTCCAGGAAAGACCTTAGAACAAGGGCAGACTCTAAGCCAGTTGAATACACTGATATAAGAGCACGACCCGTCCCTTATGCTTCCAAAACTTAAAAACGCTCCTCAGGCAAAGAAGGCTATGCGGCCTTGTGTTCCCTGTTCAGGAAATAACTTAGAACAAGGGCAGACTATACACCAGTTGAATCCTCTGATATAAGTGCACAGCCAGGCCCTTATGCTTCTGAAACGTATAAGCCCTCTTTAGGCGAGAGGCCTATGCGCCTGGGTGTTCCCAGTTCAGAACAGAACTTAGAACAAGGGCAGACTATAGGCCAGTTGGATACTCTGAGTTAAGTGCATGTCCCGTCCCTTAGGTTTCCAAAACGTAAAAACGCTATTCAGGTGAAGAAGCCTATGCGGCCTTGTGTTCCAAGTTCAAGAAAGAACTTAGTAGAAGAACAGACCCTAGGCAAGTGGGATACTCTGTGTTAAGTGCACGGCCATTCCCTTACACTTCCAAAACTTATAAGCGCACTTCAGGTGAAGAGGCCTATGCGGCCGTGTGTTCCCAGTTAAGGCAGAACTTAGACCAGAGGCACATTATAAGCCATTTGGTAACTCTGAGTTAAGTGAACGTCCTGTCCCTTATGCTTTCAAAAGGTAGAATCGCTCCTCAGGCGAAGGGGCCTATGCGGCCTTGTGTTCCCAGTTCAGGAATGAACTTAGAACATGGGAACACTACAAGTCAGTTGATTATTCTGAGGTAACTGTACGTCCAGTCCCTGATGCTTCCAAACTGTATAAACGCACTTATGGCAAAGAGTCCTATGCGGCCTTGTGTTCCCAGTTCAGGAATGAACTTAGAATATGGGAACACTATAAGCCAGTTGATTACTCTGAGTTAACTGTACGTCCAGTCCCTGATGCTTCCAAACTGTATGAACGCACTTCAGGTGAAGAGTCCTATGCGGCCTTTTGTTCCCAGTTCAGGAATGAATTTAGAACATGGGAACAGTATAAGCCAGTTGATTACTCTGAGTTAAGTGTACGTCCAGTCCCTGATGCTTCCAAACTGTATAAACGCTATTCAGTTGAAGAAGCCTATGCGGCCGTGTGTTCCCAGGTCAGGGAAGAACTCAGAACAGGGGCAGTTTATAAGCCAGTTGGTTACTCTGGGTTAAGTGCACATCCTGTCCCTTATGCTTCCAACACGTAGAAACGCTCTTCCTGGGACGTGGCCTATGCGGCCGTGTGTTCCCAGTCCAGGAAAGACCTTAGAACAGGGGCAGACTCTAAGCCAACTGATTACTCCAAGTTAAGTGTACGTCCAGTCCCTTATGCTACCAAATTGCATAACCGCTCTTCAGGGGAAGAGGCCTATGCGGCCGTGTGTTCCCTGTTCAGGAAATAACTTAGAACAAGGGCAGACTATACACCAGTTGAATCCTCTGATATAAGTGCACAGCCTGGCCCTTATGCTTCTGAAATGTATAAGCGCTCTTTAGGCGAGAGGCCTATGCGGCTGGGTGTTCCCAGTTCAGAACAGAACTTAGAACAAGGGCAGACTATAAGCCAGTTGGATACTCTGAGTTAAGTGCATGTCCCGTCCCTTAGGTTTCCAAAACGTAAAAACGCTATTCAGGTGAAGAAGCCTATGCGGCCTTGTGTTCCAAGTTCAGGAAAGAACTTAGTACAAGGACAGACTCTAGGCAAGTAGGATACTCTGTGTTAAGGGCACAGCCAGTCCCTTATGCTTCCAAAACGTATAAGCGCTCTTCAGGTGAAGAGGCCTCTTCGACCGTGTGTTCCCAGTTCAGGAAGAACTTAGATCAGAGGCACATTATAAGCCATTTGGTTACTCTGAGTTAAGTGAACGTCCCGTCCCTTATGCTTCCAAAACGTAGAAACGCTCCTCAGGCGAAGGGGCCTATGCGGCCTTGTGTTTCCAGTTCAGGAATGAACTTAGAACATGGGAACACTATAAGCCAGTTGATTACTCTGAGTTAAGTGTACGTCCAGTCCCTGATGCTTCCAAAGTGTATAAACGCACTGCAGGCAAAGGATCCTATGCGACCTTGTGTTCCCAATCCAGGAATGAACTTAGAACATGGAACACTATAAGCCAGTTGATTACTCTGAGTTAAGTGTACGTCCAGTCCCTGATGCTTCCAAACTGTATAAACGCTATTCAGTTGAAGAAGCCTATGCGGCCGTGTGTTCCCAGGTCAGGGAAGAACTCAGAACAGGGGCAGTTTATAAGCCAGTTGGTTACTCTGGGTTAAGTGCACATCCTGTCCCTTATGCTTCCAACACGTACAAACGCTCTTCCTGGGACGTGGCCTATGCGGCCGTGTGTTCCCAGTCCAGGAAAGACCTTAGAACAGGGGCAGACTCTAAGCCAACTGATTACTCCAAGTGAAGTGTACGTCCAGTCCCTTATGCTACCAAATTGCATAACCGCTCTTCAGGGGAAGAGGCCTATGCGGCCGTGTGTTCCCTGTTCAGGAAATAACTTAGAACAAGGGCAGACTATACACCAGTTGAATCCTCTGATATAAGTGCACAGCCAGGCCCTTATGCTTCTGAAATGTATAAGCGCTCTTTAGGCGAGAGGCCTATGCGGCTGGGTGTTCCCAGTTCAGAACAGAACTTAGAACAAGGGCAGACTATAAGCCAGTTGGATACTCTGAGTTAAGTGCATGTCCCGTCCCTTAGGTTTCCAAAACGTAAAAACGCTATTCAGGTGAAGAAGCCTATGCGGCCTTGTGTTCCAAGTTCAGGAAAGAACTTAGTACAAGGACAGACTCTAGGCAAGTAGGATACTCTGTGTTAAGGGCACAGCCAGTCCCTTATGCTTCCAAAACGTATAAGCGCTCTTCAGGTGAAGAGGCCTCTTCGACCGTGTGTTCCCAGTTCAGGAAGAACTTAGATCAGAGGCACATTATAAGCCATTTGGTTACTCTGAGTTAAGTGAACGTCCCGTCCCTTATGCTTCCAAAACGTAGAAACGCTCCTCAGGCGAAGGGGCCTATGCGGCCTTGTGTTTCCAGTTCAGGAATGAACTTAGAACATGGGAACACTATAAGCCAGTTGATTACTCTGAGTTAAGTGTACGTCCAGTCCCTGATGCTTCCAAAGTGTATAAACGCACTGCAGGCAAAGGATCCTATGCGACCTTGTGTTCCCAATCCAGGAATGAACTTAGAACATGGAACACTATAAGCCAGTTGATTACTCTGAGTTAAGTGTACGTCTACTCCTTGATGCTTCCAAACTGTATAAACGCTCCTCAGGCGAAGAGTCCTATGCGGCCTTGTGTTCCCAGTTCAGGAATGAACTTAGAATATGGGTACACTATAAGCCAGTTGATTACTCTGAGGTAACTGTACGTCCAGGCCCTGATACTTCCAAACTGTATAAACGCACTTCAGGCGAAGAGTCCTATGCGGCCTTGTGTTCCCAGTTCAGGAATGAACTTAGAACATGGGTATACTTTAGGCCAGTTGATTACTCTGAGTTAAGTGTACGTCCAGTCCCTGATGCTTCCAAACTGTATAAACGCTCTTCAGGCGAAGAGTCCTATGCGGCCTTGTGTTCCCAGTTCAGGAATGAACTTAAAGTATGGGTACACTATAAGCCAGTTGATTACTCTGAGTTAGGTGAACGTCCAGTCCATGATGCTTCCAAACTGTATAAGCGCACTTCAGGCAAAGAGTCCTATGCGGCCTTGTGTTCCCAGTCCAGGAATGAACTTAGAACATGGGAACACTATAAGCCAGTTGATTACTCTGAGTTAAGTGGACGTCCAGTCCCTGATGCTTCCAAACTGTATAAACGCTCTTCAGGCGCAGAGTCCTATGCGGCCTTGTGTTCCCAGTTCAGGAATGAACTTAGAACATGGGAATACTATAAGCCAGTTGATTACTCTGAGTTAAGTGTACGTCCAGTCCCTGATGCTTCCAAACTGTATAAACGCTATTCAGTTGAAGAAGCCTATGCGGCCGTGTGTTCCCAGTTCCGGGAAGAACTCAGAACAGGGGCAGTTTTTAAGCCAGTTGGTTACTCTGAGTTATGTGCACATCCTGTCCCTTATACTTCCAACACGTAGAAACGCTCTTCCAGGGAAGTGGCCTATGCGGCCGTGTGTTCCCAGTTCAGGAAAGAACTTAGAACAGGGGCCGTTTTTAAGCCAGGTGGTTACTCTGAGTTAAGTGCACGTCCTCTCCCTTATGCTTCCAAAACGTAGAAACGCTCTTCAGGGAAGACGCCTATGCCGCCGTGTGTTCCCAGTCCAGGAAAGACCTTAGAACAAGGGCAGACTCTAAGCCAGTTGAATACTCTGATATAAGAGCACGACCCGTCCCTTATGCTTCCAAAACTTAAAAACGCTCCTCAGGCAAAGAAGGCTATGCGGCCTTGTGTTCCCTGTTCAGGAAATAACTTAGAACAAGGGCAGACTATACACCAGTTGAATCCTCTGATATAAGTGCACAGCCAGGCCCTTATGCTTCTGAAACGTATAAGCCCTCTTTAGGCGAGAGGCCTATGCGCCTGGGTGTTCCCAGTTCAGAACAGAACTTAGAACAAGGGCAGACTATAGGCCAGTTGGATACTCTGAGTTAAGTGCATGTCCCGTCCCTTAGGTTTCCAAAACGTAAAAACGCTATTCAGGTGAAGAAGCCTATGCGGCCTTGTGTTCCAAGTTCAAGAAAGAACTTAGTAGAAGAACAGACCCTAGGCAAGTGGGATACTCTGTGTTAAGTGCACGGCCAGTCCCTTACGCTTCCAAAACTTATAAGCGCACTTCAGGTGAAGAGGCCTATGCGGCCGTGTGTTCCCAGTTAAGGCAGAACTTAGACCAGAGGCACATTATAAGCCATTTGGTAACTCTGAGTTAAGTGAACGTCCTGTCCCTTATGCTTTCAAAAGGTAGAATCGCTCCTCAGGCGAAGGGGCCTATGCGGCCTTGTGTTCCCAGTTCAGGAATGAACTTAGAACATGGGAACACTACAAGTCAGTTGATTACTCTGAGGTAACTGTACGTCCAGTCCCTGATGCTTCCAAACTGTATAAACGCACTTATGGCAAAGAGTCCTATGCGGCCTTGTGTTCCCAGTTCAGGAATGAACTTAGAATATGGGAACACTATAAGCCAGTTGATTACTCTGAGGTAACTGTACGTCCAGTCCCTGATGCTTCCAAACTGTATAAACGCACTTATGGCAAAGAGTCCTATGCGGCCTTGTGTTCCCAGTTCAGGAATGAACTTAGAATATGGGAACACTATAAGCCAGTTGATTACTCTGAGTTAACTGTACGTCCAGTCCCTGATGCTTCCAAACTGTATGAACGCACTTCAGGTGAAGAGTCCTATGCGGCCTTTTGTTCCCAGTTCAGGAATGAATTTAGAACATGGGAACAGTATAAGCCAGTTGATTACTCTGAGTTAAGTGTACGTCCAGTCCCTGATGCTTCCAAACTGTATAAACGCTATTCAGTTGAAGAAGCCTATGCGGCCGTGTGTTCCCAGGTCAGGGAAGAACTCAGAACAGGGGCAGTTTATAAGCCAGTTGGTTACTCTGGGTTAAGTGCACATCCAGTCCCTTATGCTTCCAACACGTACAAACGCTCTTCCTGGGACGTGGCCTATGCGGCCGTGTGTTCCCAGTCCAGGAAAGACCTTAGAACAGGGGCAGACTCTAAGCCAACTGATTACTCCAAGTGAAGTGTACGTCCAGTCCCTTATGCTACCAAATTGCATAACCGCTCTTCAGGGGAAGAGGCCTATGCGGCCGTGTGTTCCCTGTTCAGGAAATAACTTAGAACAAGGGCAGACTATACACCAGTTGAATCCTCTGATATAAGTGCACAGCCAGGCCCTTATGCTTCTGAAATGTATAAGCGCTCTTTAGGCGAGAGGCCTATGCGGCTGGGTGTTCCCAGTTCAGAACAGAACTTAGAACAAGGGCAGACTATAAGCCAGTTGGATACTCTGAGTTAAGTGTATGTCCCGTCCCTTAGGTTTCCAAAACGTAAAAACGCTATTCAGGTGAAGAAGCCTATGCGGCCTTGTGTTCCAAGTTCAGGAAAGAACTTAGTACAAGGACAGACTCTAGGCAAGTAGGATACTCTGTGTTAAGGGCACAGCCAGTCCCTTATGCTTCCAAAACGTATAAGCGCTCTTCAGGTGAAGAGGCCTCTTCGACCGTGTGTTCCCAGTTCAGGAAGAACTTAGATCAGAGGCACATTATAAGCCATTTGGTTACTCTGAGTTAAGTGAACGTCCAGTCCCTGATGCTTCCAAAGTGTATAAACGCACTGCAGGCAAAGGATCCTATGCGACCTTGTGTTCCCAATCCAGGAATGAACTTAGAACATGGAACACTATAAGCCAGTTGATTACTCTGAGTTAAGTGTACGTCTACTCCTTGATGCTTCCAAACTGTATAAACGCTCCTCAGGCGAAGAGTCCTATGCGGCCTTGTGTTCCCAGTTCAGGAATGAACTTAGAATATGGGTAAACTATAATCCAGTTGATTACTCTGAGGTAACTGTACGTCCAGGCCCTGATACTTCCAAACTGTATAAACGCACTTCAGGCGAAGAGTCCTATGCGGCCTTGTGTTTCCAGTTCAGGAATGAACTTAGAACATGGGAACACTATAAGCCAGTTGATTACTCTGAGTTAAGTGTACGTCCAGTCCCTGATGCTTCCAAACTGTATAAACGCACTGCAGGCAAAGGATCCTATGCGACCTTGTGTTCCCAATCCAGGAATGAACTTAGAACATGGAACACTATAAGCCAGTTGATTACTCTGAGTTAAGTGTACGTCTACTCCTTGATGCTTCCAAACTGTATAAACGCTCCTCAGGCGAAGAGTCCTATGCGGCCTTGTGTTCCCAGTTCAGGAATGAACTTAGAATATGGGTACACTATAAGCCAGTTGATTACTCTGAGGTAACTGTACGTCCAGGCCCTGATACTTCCAAACTGTATAAACGCACTTCAGGCGAAGGGGCCTATGCGGCCTTGTGTTTCCAGTTCAGGAATGAACTTAGAACATGGGAACACTATAAGCCAGTTGATTACTCTGAGTTAAGTGTACGTCCAGTCCCTGATGCTTCCAAAGTGTATAAACGCACTGCAGGCAAAGGATCCTATGCGACCTTGTGTTCCCAATCCAGGAATGAACTTAGAACATGGAACACTATAAGCCAGTTGATTACTCTGAGTTAAGTGTACGTCCAGTCCCTGATGCTTCCAAACTGTATAAACGCTATTCAGTTGAAGAAGCCTATGCGGCCGTGTGTTCCCAGGTCAGGGAAGAACTCAGAACAGGGGCAGTTTATAAGCCAGTTGGTTACTCTGGGTTAAGTGCACATCCTGTCCCTTATGCTTCCAACACGTACAAACGCTCTTCCTGGGACGTGGCCTATGCGGCCGTGTGTTCCCAGTCCAGGAAAGACCTTAGAACAGGGGCAGACTCTAAGCCAACTGATTACTCCAAGTGAAGTGTACGTCCAGTCCCTTATGCTACCAAATTGCATAACCGCTCTTCAGGGGAAGAGGCCTATGCGGCCGTGTGTTCCCTGTTCAGGAAATAACTTAGAACAAGGGCAGACTATACACCAGTTGAATCCTCTGATATAAGTGCACAGCCAGGCCCTTATGCTTCTGAAATGTATAAGCGCTCTTTAGGCGAGAGGCCTATGCGGCTGGGTGTTCCCAGTTCAGAACAGAACTTAGAACAAGGGCAGACTATAAGCCAGTTGGATACTCTGAGTTAAGTGCATGTCCCGTCCCTTAGGTTTCCAAAACGTAAAAACGCTATTCAGGTGAAGAAGCCTATGCGGCCTTGTGTTCCAAGTTCAGGAAAGAACTTAGTACAAGGACAGACTCTAGGCAAGTAGGATACTCTGTGTTAAGGGCACAGCCAGTCCCTTATGCTTCCAAAACGTATAAGCGCTCTTCAGGTGAAGAGGCCTCTTCGACCGTGTGTTCCCAGTTCAGGAAGAACTTAGATCAGAGGCACATTATAAGCCATTTGGTTACTCTGAGTTAAGTGAACGTCCCGTCCCTTATGCTTCCAAAACGTAGAAACGCTCCTCAGGCGAAGGGGCCTATGCGGCCTTGTGTTTCCAGTTCAGGAATGAACTTAGAACATGGGAACACTATAAGCCAGTTGATTACTCTGAGTTAAGTGTACGTCCAGTCCCTGATGCTTCCAAAGTGTATAAACGCACTGCAGGCAAAGGATCCTATGCGACCTTGTGTTCCCAATCCAGGAATGAACTTAGAACATGGAACACTATAAGCCAGTTGATTACTCTGAGTTAAGTGTACGTCCAGTCCCTGATGCTTCCAAACTGTATAAACGCTATTCAGTTGAAGAAGCCTATGCGGCCGTGTGTTCCCAGGTCAGGGAAGAACTCAGAACAGGGGCAGTTTATAAGCCAGTTGGTTACTCTGGGTTAAGTGCACATCCTGTCCCTTATGCTTCCAACACGTACAAACGCTCTTCCTGGGACGTGGCCTATGCGGCCGTGTGTTCCCAGTCCAGGAAAGACCTTAGAACAGGGGCAGACTCTAAGCCAACTGATTACTCCAAGTGAAGTGTACGTCCAGTCCCTTATGCTACCAAATTGCATAACCGCTCTTCAGGGGAAGAGGCCTATGCGGCCGTGTGTTCCCTGTTCAGGAAATAACTTAGAACAAGGGCAGACTATACACCAGTTGAATCCTCTGATATAAGTGCACAGCCAGGCCCTTATGCTTCTGAAATGTATAAGCGCTCTTTAGGCGAGAGGCCTATGCGGCTGGGTGTTCCCAGTTCAGAACAGAACTTAGAACAAGGGCAGACTATAAGCCAGTTGGATACTCTGAGTTAAGTGCATGTCCCGTCCCTTAGGTTTCCAAAACGTAAAAACGCTATTCAGGTGAAGAAGCCTATGCGGCCTTGTGTTCCAAGTTCAGGAAAGAACTTAGTACAAGGACAGACTCTAGGCAAGTAGGATACTCTGTGTTAAGGGCACAGCCAGTCCCTTATGCTTCCAAAACGTATAAGCGCTCTTCAGGTGAAGAGGCCTCTTCGACCGTGTGTTCCCAGTTCAGGAAGAACTTAGATCAGAGGCACATTATAAGCCATTTGGTTACTCTGAGTTAAGTGAACGTCCCGTCCCTTATGCTTCCAAAACGTAGAAACGCTCCTCAGGCGAAGGGGCCTATGCGGCCTTGTGTTTCCAGTTCAGGAATGAACTTAGAACATGGGAACACTATAAGCCAGTTGATTACTCTGAGTTAAGTGTACGTCCAGTCCCTGATGCTTCCAAAGTGTATAAACGCACTGCAGGCAAAGGATCCTATGCGACCTTGTGTTCCCAATCCAGGAATGAACTTAGAACATGGAACACTATAAGCCAGTTGATTACTCTGAGTTAAGTGTACGTCTACTCCTTGATGCTTCCAAACTGTATAAACGCTCCTCAGGCGAAGAGTCCTATGCGGCCTTGTGTTCCCAGTTCAGGAATGAACTTAGAATATGGGTACACTATAAGCCAGTTGATTACTCTGAGGTAACTGTACGTCCAGGCCCTGATACTTCCAAACTGTATAAACGCACTCCAGGCGAAGAGTCCTATGCGGCCTTGTGTTCCCAGTTCAGGAATGAACTTAGAACATGGGTATACTTTAGGCCAGTTGATTACTCTGAGTTAAGTGTACGTCCAGTCCCTGATGCTTCCAAACTGTATAAACGCTCTTCAGGCGAAGAGTCCTATGCGGCCTTGTGTTCCCAGTTCAGGAATGAACTTAAAGTATGGGTACACTATAAGCCAGTTGATTACTCTGAGTTAGGTGAACGTCCAGTCCATGATGCTTCCAAACTGTATAAGCGCACTTCAGGCAAAGAGTCCTATGCGGCCTTGTGTTCCCAGTCCAGGAATGAACTTAGAACATGGGAACACTATAAGCCAGTTGATTACTCTGAGTTAAGTGGACGTCCAGTCCCTGATGCTTCCAAACTGTATAAACGCTCTTCAGGCGCAGAGTCCTATGCGGCCTTGTGTTCCCAGTTCAGGAATGAACTTAGAACATGGGAATACTATAAGCCAGTTGATTACTCTGAGTTAAGTGTACGTCCAGTCCCTGATGCTTCCAAACTGTATAAACGCTATTCAGTTGAAGAAGCCTATGCGGCCGTGTGTTCCCAGTTCCGGGAAGAACTCAGAACAGGGGCAGTTTTTAAGCCAGTTGGTTACTCTGAGTTATGTGCACATCCTGTCCCTTATACTTCCAACACGTAGAAACGCTCTTCCAGGGAAGTGGCCTATGCGGCCGTGTGTTCCCAGTTCAGGAAAGAACTTAGAACAGGGGCCGTTTTTAAGCCAGGTGGTTACTCTGAGTTAAGTGCACGTCCTCTCCCTTATGCTTCCAAAACGTAGAAACGCTCTTCAGGGAAGACGCCTATGCCGCCGTGTGTTCCCAGTCCAGGAAAGACCTTAGAACAAGGGCAGACTCTAAGCCAGTTGAATACTCTGATATAAGAGCACGACCCGTCCCTTATGCTTCCAAAACTTAAAAACGCTCCTCAGGCAAAGAAGGCTATGCGGCCTTGTGTTCCCTGTTCAGGAAATAACTTAGAACAAGGGCAGACTATACACCAGTTGAATCCTCTGATATAAGTGCACAGCCAGGCCCTTATGCTTCTGAAACGTATAAGCCCTCTTTAGGCGAGAGGCCTATGCGCCTGGGTGTTCCCAGTTCAGAACAGAACTTAGAACAAGGGCAGACTATAGGCCAGTTGGATACTCTGAGTTAAGTGCATGTCCCGTCCCTTAGGTTTCCAAAACGTAAAAACGCTATTCAGGTGAAGAAGCCTATGCGGCCTTGTGTTCCAAGTTCAAGAAAGAACTTAGTAGAAGAACAGACCCTAGGCAAGTGGGATACTCTGTGTTAAGTGCACGGCCAGTCCCTTACGCTTCCAAAACTTATAAGCGCACTTCAGGTGAAGAGGCCTATGCGGCCGTGTGTTCCCAGTTAAGGCAGAACTTAGACCAGAGGCACATTATAAGCCATTTGGTAACTCTGAGTTAAGTGAACGTCCTGTCCCTTATGCTTTCAAAAGGTAGAATCGCTCCTCAGGCGAAGGGGCCTATGCGGCCTTGTGTTCCCAGTTCAGGAATGAACTTAGAACATGGGAACACTACAAGTCAGTTGATTACTCTGAGGTAACTGTACGTCCAGTCCCTGATGCTTCCAAACTGTATAAACGCACTTATGGCAAAGAGTCCTATGCGGCCTTGTGTTCCCAGTTCAGGAATGAACTTAGAATATGGGAACACTATAAGCCAGTTGATTACTCTGAGGTAACTGTACGTCCAGTCCCTGATGCTTCCAAACTGTATAAACGCACTTATGGCAAAGAGTCCTATGCGGCCTTGTGTTCCCAGTTCAGGAATGAACTTAGAATATGGGAACACTATAAGCCAGTTGATTACTCTGAGTTAACTGTACGTCCAGTCCCTGATGCTTCCAAACTGTATGAACGCACTTCAGGTGAAGAGTCCTATGCGGCCTTTTGTTCCCAGTTCAGGAATGAATTTAGAACATGGGAACAGTATAAGCCAGTTGATTACTCTGAGTTAAGTGTACGTCCAGTCCCTGATGCTTCCAAACTGTATAAACGCTATTCAGTTGAAGAAGCCTATGCGGCCGTGTGTTCCCAGGTCAGGGAAGAACTCAGAACAGGGGCAGTTTATAAGCCAGTTGGTTACTCTGGGTTAAGTGCACATCCAGTCCCTTATGCTTCCAACACGTACAAACGCTCTTCCTGGGACGTGGCCTATGCGGCCGTGTGTTCCCAGTCCAGGAAAGACCTTAGAACAGGGGCAGACTCTAAGCCAACTGATTACTCCAAGTGAAGTGTACGTCCAGTCCCTTATGCTACCAAATTGCATAACCGCTCTTCAGGGGAAGAGGCCTATGCGGCCGTGTGTTCCCTGTTCAGGAAATAACTTAGAACAAGGGCAGACTATACACCAGTTGAATCCTCTGATATAAGTGCACAGCCAGGCCCTTATGCTTCTGAAATGTATAAGCGCTCTTTAGGCGAGAGGCCTATGCGGCTGGGTGTTCCCAGTTCAGAACAGAACTTAGAACAAGGGCAGACTATAAGCCAGTTGGATACTCTGAGTTAAGTGTATGTCCCGTCCCTTAGGTTTCCAAAACGTAAAAACGCTATTCAGGTGAAGAAGCCTATGCGGCCTTGTGTTCCAAGTTCAGGAAAGAACTTAGTACAAGGACAGACTCTAGGCAAGTAGGATACTCTGTGTTAAGGGCACAGCCAGTCCCTTATGCTTCCAAAACGTATAAGCGCTCTTCAGGTGAAGAGGCCTCTTCGACCGTGTGTTCCCAGTTCAGGAAGAACTTAGATCAGAGGCACATTATAAGCCATTTGGTTACTCTGAGTTAAGTGAACGTCCAGTCCCTGATGCTTCCAAAGTGTATAAACGCACTGCAGGCAAAGGATCCTATGCGACCTTGTGTTCCCAATCCAGGAATGAACTTAGAACATGGAACACTATAAGCCAGTTGATTACTCTGAGTTAAGTGTACGTCTACTCCTTGATGCTTCCAAACTGTATAAACGCTCCTCAGGCGAAGAGTCCTATGCGGCCTTGTGTTCCCAGTTCAGGAATGAACTTAGAATATGGGTAAACTATAATCCAGTTGATTACTCTGAGGTAACTGTACGTCCAGGCCCTGATACTTCCAAACTGTATAAACGCACTTCAGGCGAAGAGTCCTATGCGGCCTTGTGTTTCCAGTTCAGGAATGAACTTAGAACATGGGAACACTATAAGCCAGTTGATTACTCTGAGTTAAGTGTACGTCCAGTCCCTGATGCTTCCAAACTGTATAAACGCACTGCAGGCAAAGGATCCTATGCGACCTTGTGTTCCCAATCCAGGAATGAACTTAGAACATGGAACACTATAAGCCAGTTGATTACTCTGAGTTAAGTGTACGTCTACTCCTTGATGCTTCCAAACTGTATAAACGCTCCTCAGGCGAAGAGTCCTATGCGGCCTTGTGTTCCCAGTTCAGGAATGAACTTAGAATATGGGTACACTATAAGCCAGTTGATTACTCTGAGGTAACTGTACGTCCAGGCCCTGATACTTCCAAACTGTATAAACGCACTTCAGGCGAAGAGTCCTATGCGGCCTTGTGTTCCCAGTTCAGGAATGAACTTAGAACTTGGGTATACTTTAGGCCAGTTGATTACTCTGAGTTAAGTGTACGTCCAGTCCCTGATGCTTCCAAACTGTATAAACGCTCTTCAGGCGAAGAGTCCTATGCGGCCTTGTGTTCCCAGTTCAGGAATGAACTTAAAGTATGGGTACACTATAAGCCAGTTGATTACTCTGAGTTTGGTGAACGTCCAGTCCATGATGCTTCCAAACTGTATAAGCGCACTTCAGGCAAAGAGTCCTATGCGGCCTTGTGTTCCCAGTCCAGGAATGAACTTAGAACATGGGAACACTATAAGCCAGTTGATTACTCTGAGTTAAGTGGACGTCCAGTCCCTGATGCTTCCAAACTGTATAAACGCTCTTCAGGCGCAGAGTCCTATGCGGCCTTGTGTTCCCAGTTCAGGAATGAACTTAGAACATGGGAATACTATAAGCCAGTTGATTACTCTGAGTTAAGTGTACGTCCAGTCCCTGATGCTTCCAAACTGTATAAACGCTATTCAGTTGAAGAAGCCTATGCGGCCGTGTGTTCCCAGTTCCGGGAAGAACTCAGAACAGGGGCAGTTTTTAAGCCAGTTGGTTACTCTGAGTTATGTGCACATCCTGTCCCTTATACTTCCAACACGTAGAAACGCTCTTCCAGGGAAGTGGCCTATGCGGCCGTGTGTTCCCAGTTCAGGAAAGAACTTAGAACAGGGGCCGTTTTTAAGCCAGGTGGTTACTCTGAGTTAAGTGCACGTCCTCTCCCTTATGCTTCCAAAACGTAGAAACGCTCTTCAGGGAAGACGCCTATGCCGCCGTGTGTTCCCAGTCCAGGAAAGACCTTAGAACAAGGGCAGACTCTAAGCCAGTTGAATACTCTGATATAAGAGCACGACCCGTCCCTTATGCTTCCAAAACTTAAAAACGCTCCTCAGGCAAAGAAGGCTATGCGGCCTTGTGTTCCCTGTTCAGGAAATAACTTAGAACAAGGGCAGACTATACACCAGTTGAATCCTCTGATATAAGTGCACAGCCAGGCCCTTATGCTTCTGAAACGTATAAGCCCTCTTTAGGCGAGAGGCCTATGCGCCTGGGTGTTCCCAGTTCAGAACAGAACTTAGAACAAGGGCAGACTATAGGCCAGTTGGATACTCTGAGTTAAGTGCATGTCCCGTCCCTTAGGTTTCCAAAACGTAAAAACGCTATTCAGGTGAAGAAGCCTATGCGGCCTTGTGTTCCAAGTTCAAGAAAGAACTTAGTAGAAGAACAGACCCTAGGCAAGTGGGATACTCTGTGTTAAGTGCACGGCCAGTCCCTTACGCTTCCAAAACTTATAAGCGCACTTCAGGTGAAGAGGCCTATGCGGCCGTGTGTTCCCAGTTAAGGCAGAACTTAGACCAGAGGCACATTATAAGCCATTTGGTAACTCTGAGTTAAGTGAACGTCCTGTCCCTTATGCTTTCAAAAGGTAGAATCGCTCCTCAGGCGAAGGGGCCTATGCGGCCTTGTGTTCCCAGTTCAGGAATGAACTTAGAACATGGGAACACTACAAGTCAGTTGATTACTCTGAGGTAACTGTACGTCCAGTCCCTGATGCTTCCAAACTGTATAAACGCACTTATGGCAAAGAGTCCTATGCGGCCTTGTGTTCCCAGTTCAGGAATGAACTTAGAATATGGGAACACTATAAGCCAGTTGATTACTCTGAGTTAACTGTACGTCCAGTCCCTGATGCTTCCAAACTGTATGAACGCACTTCAGGTGAAGAGTCCTATGCGGCCTTTTGTTCCCAGTTCAGGAATGAATTTAGAACATGGGAACAGTATAAGCCAGTTGATTACTCTGAGTTAAGTGTACGTCCAGTCCCTGATGCTTCCAAACTGTATAAACGCTATTCAGTTGAAGAAGCCTATGCGGCCGTGTGTTCCCAGGTCAGGGAAGAACTCAGAACAGGGGCAGTTTATAAGCCAGTTGGTTACTCTGGGTTAAGTGCACATCCTGTCCCTTATGCTTCCAACACGTAGAAACGCTCTTCCTGGGACGTGGCCTATGCGGCCGTGTGTTCCCAGTCCAGGAAAGACCTTAGAACAGGGGCAGACTCTAAGCCAACTGATTACTCCAAGTGAAGTGTACGTCCAGTCCCTTATGCTACCAAATTGCATAACCGCTCTTCAGGGGAAGAGGCCTATGCGGCCGTGTGTTCCCTGTTCAGGAAATAACTTAGAACAAGGGCAGACTATACACCAGTTGAATCCTCTGATATAAGTGCACAGCCAGGCCCTTATGCTTCTGAAATGTATAAGCGCTCTTTAGGCGAGAGGCCTATGCGGCTGGGTGTTCCCAGTTCAGAACAGAACTTAGAACAAGGGCAGACTATAAGCCAGTTGGATACTCTGAGTTAAGTGCATGTCCCGTCCCTTAGGTTTCCAAAACGTAAAAACGCTATTCAGGTGAAGAAGCCTATGCGGCCTTGTGTTCCAAGTTCAGGAAAGAACTTAGTACAAGGACAGACTCTAGGCAAGTAGGATACTCTGTGTTAAGGGCACAGCCAGTCCCTTATGCTTCCAAAACGTATAAGCGCTCTTCAGGTGAAGAGGCCTCTTCGACCGTGTGTTCCCAGTTCAGGAAGAACTTAGATCAGAGGCACATTATAAGCCATTTGGTTACTCTGAGTTAAGTGAACGTCCCGTCCCTTATGCTTCCAAAACGTAGAAACGCTCCTCAGGCGAAGGGGCCTATGCGGCCTTGTGTTTCCAGTTCAGGAATGAACTTAGAACATGGGAACACTATAAGCCAGTTGATTACTCTGAGTTAAGTGTACGTCCAGTCCCTGATGCTTCCAAAGTGTATAAACGCACTGCAGGCAAAGGATCCTATGCGACCTTGTGTTCCCAATCCAGGAATGAACTTAGAACATGGAACACTATAAGCCAGTTGATTACTCTGAGTTAAGTGTACGTCCAGTCCCTGATGCTTCCAAACTGTATAAACGCTATTCAGTTGAAGAAGCCTATGCGGCCGTGTGTTCCCAGGTCAGGGAAGAACTCAGAACAGGGGCAGTTTATAAGCCAGTTGGTTACTCTGGGTTAAGTGCACATCCTGTCCCTTATGCTTCCAACACGTACAAACGCTCTTCCTGGGACGTGGCCTATGCGGCCGTGTGTTCCCAGTCCAGGAAAGACCTTAGAACAGGGGCAGACTCTAAGCCAACTGATTACTCCAAGTGAAGTGTACGTCCAGTCCCTTATGCTACCAAATTGCATAACCGCTCTTCAGGGGAAGAGGCCTATGCGGCCGTGTGTTCCCTGTTCAGGAAATAACTTAGAACAAGGGCAGACTATACACCAGTTGAATCCTCTGATATAAGTGCACAGCCAGGCCCTTATGCTTCTGAAATGTATAAGCGCTCTTTAGGCGAGAGGCCTATGCGGCTGGGTGTTCCCAGTTCAGAACAGAACTTAGAACAAGGGCAGACTATAAGCCAGTTGGATACTCTGAGTTAAGTGCATGTCCCGTCCCTTAGGTTTCCAAAACGTAAAAACGCTATTCAGGTGAAGAAGCCTATGCGGCCTTGTGTTCCAAGTTCAGGAAAGAACTTAGTACAAGGACAGACTCTAGGCAAGTAGGATACTCTGTGTTAAGGGCACAGCCAGTCCCTTATGCTTCCAAAACGTATAAGCGCTCTTCAGGTGAAGAGGCCTCTTCGACCGTGTGTTCCCAGTTCAGGAAGAACTTAGATCAGAGGCACATTATAAGCCATTTGGTTACTCTGAGTTAAGTGAACGTCCCGTCCCTTATGCTTCCAAAACGTAGAAACGCTCCTCAGGCGAAGGGGCCTATGCGGCCTTGTGTTTCCAGTTCAGGAATGAACTTAGAACATGGGAACACTATAAGCCAGTTGATTACTCTGAGTTAAGTGTACGTCCAGTCCCTGATGCTTCCAAAGTGTATAAACGCACTGCAGGCAAAGGATCCTATGCGACCTTGTGTTCCCAATCCAGGAATGAACTTAGAACATGGAACACTATAAGCCAGTTGATTACTCTGAGTTAAGTGTACGTCTACTCCTTGATGCTTCCAAACTGTATAAACGCTCCTCAGGCGAAGAGTCCTATGCGGCCTTGTGTTCCCAGTTCAGGAATGAACTTAGAATATGGGTACACTATAAGCCAGTTGATTACTCTGAGGTAACTGTACGTCCAGGCCCTGATACTTCCAAACTGTATAAACGCACTTCAGGCGAAGAGTCCTATGCGGCCTTGTGTTCCCAGTTCAGGAATGAACTTAGAACATGGGTATACTTTAGGCCAGTTGATTACTCTGAGTTAAGTGTACGTCCAGTCCCTGATGCTTCCAAACTGTATAAACGCTCTTCAGGCGAAGAGTCCTATGCGGCCTTGTGTTCCCAGTTCAGGAATGAACTTAAAGTATGGGTACACTATAAGCCAGTTGATTACTCTGAGTTAGGTGAACGTCCAGTCCATGATGCTTCCAAACTGTATAAGCGCACTTCAGGCAAAGAGTCCTATGCGGCCTTGTGTTCCCAGTCCAGGAATGAACTTAGAACATGGGAACACTATAAGCCAGTTGATTACTCTGAGTTAAGTGGACGTCCAGTCCCTGATGCTTCCAAACTGTATAAACGCTCTTCAGGCGCAGAGTCCTATGCGGCCTTGTGTTCCCAGTTCAGGAATGAACTTAGAACATGGGAATACTATAAGCCAGTTGATTACTCTGAGTTAAGTGTACGTCCAGTCCCTGATGCTTCCAAACTGTATAAACGCTATTCAGTTGAAGAAGCCTATGCGGCCGTGTGTTCCCAGTTCCGGGAAGAACTCAGAACAGGGGCAGTTTTTAAGCCAGTTGGTTACTCTGAGTTATGTGCACATCCTGTCCCTTATACTTCCAACACGTAGAAACGCTCTTCCAGGGAAGTGGCCTATGCGGCCGTGTGTTCCCAGTTCAGGAAAGAACTTAGAACAGGGGCCGTTTTTAAGCCAGGTGGTTACTCTGAGTTAAGTGCACGTCCTCTCCCTTATGCTTCCAAAACGTAGAAACGCTCTTCAGGGAAGACGCCTATGCCGCCGTGTGTTCCCAGTCCAGGAAAGACCTTAGAACAAGGGCAGACTCTAAGCCAGTTGAATACTCTGATATAAGAGCACGACCCGTCCCTTATGCTTCCAAAACTTAAAAACGCTCCTCAGGCAAAGAAGGCTATGCGGCCTTGTGTTCCCTGTTCAGGAAATAACTTAGAACAAGGGCAGACTATACACCAGTTGAATCCTCTGATATAAGTGCACAGCCAGGCCCTTATGCTTCTGAAACGTATAAGCCCTCTTTAGGCGAGAGGCCTATGCGCCTGGGTGTTCCCAGTTCAGAACAGAACTTAGAACAAGGGCAGACTATAGGCCAGTTGGATACTCTGAGTTAAGTGCATGTCCCGTCCCTTAGGTTTCCAAAACGTAAAAACGCTATTCAGGTGAAGAAGCCTATGCGGCCTTGTGTTCCAAGTTCAAGAAAGAACTTAGTAGAAGAACAGACCCTAGGCAAGTGGGATACTCTGTGTTAAGTGCACGGCCAGTCCCTTACGCTTCCAAAACTTATAAGCGCACTTCAGGTGAAGAGGCCTATGCGGCCGTGTGTTCCCAGTTAAGGCAGAACTTAGACCAGAGGCACATTATAAGCCATTTGGTAACTCTGAGTTAAGTGAACGTCCTGTCCCTTATGCTTTCAAAAGGTAGAATCGCTCCTCAGGCGAAGGGGCCTATGCGGCCTTGTGTTCCCAGTTCAGGAATGAACTTAGAACATGGGAACACTACAAGTCAGTTGATTACTCTGAGGTAACTGTACGTCCAGTCCCTGATGCTTCCAAACTGTATAAACGCACTTATGGCAAAGAGTCCTATGCGGCCTTGTGTTCCCAGTTCAGGAATGAACTTAGAATATGGGAACACTATAAGCCAGTTGATTACTCTGAGTTAACTGTACGTCCAGTCCCTGATGCTTCCAAACTGTATGAACGCACTTCAGGTGAAGAGTCCTATGCGGCCTTTTGTTCCCAGTTCAGGAATGAATTTAGAACATGGGAACAGTATAAGCCAGTTGATTACTCTGAGTTAAGTGTACGTCCAGTCCCTGATGCTTCCAAACTGTATAAACGCTATTCAGTTGAAGAAGCCTATGCGGCCGTGTGTTCCCAGGTCAGGGAAGAACTCAGAACAGGGGCAGTTTATAAGCCAGTTGGTTACTCTGGGTTAAGTGCACATCCTGTCCCTTATGCTTCCAACACGTACAAACGCTCTTCCTGGGACGTGGCCTATGCGGCCGTGTGTTCCCAGTCCAGGAAAGACCTTAGAACAGGGGCAGACTCTAAGCCAACTGATTACTCCAAGTGAAGTGTACGTCCAGTCCCTTATGCTACCAAATTGCATAACCGCTCTTCAGGGGAAGAGGCCTATGCGGCCGTGTGTTCCCTGTTCAGGAAATAACTTAGAACAAGGGCAGACTATACACCAGTTGAATCCTCTGATATAAGTGCACAGCCAGGCCCTTATGCTTCTGAAATGTATAAGCGCTCTTTAGGCGAGAGGCCTATGCGGCTGGGTGTTCCCAGTTCAGAACAGAACTTAGAACAAGGGCAGACTATAAGCCAGTTGGATACTCTGAGTTAAGTGTATGTCCCGTCCCTTAGGTTTCCAAAACGTAAAAACGCTATTCAGGTGAAGAAGCCTATGCGGCCTTGTGTTCCAAGTTCAGGAAAGAACTTAGTACAAGGACAGACTCTAGGCAAGTAGGATACTCTGTGTTAAGGGCACAGCCAGTCCCTTATGCTTCCAAAACGTATAAGCGCTCTTCAGGTGAAGAGGCCTCTTCGACCGTGTGTTCCCAGTTCAGGAAGAACTTAGATCAGAGGCACATTATAAGCCATTTGGTTACTCTGAGTTAAGTGAACGTCCAGTCCCTGATGCTTCCAAAGTGTATAAACGCACTGCAGGCAAAGGATCCTATGCGACCTTGTGTTCCCAATCCAGGAATGAACTTAGAACATGGAACACTATAAGCCAGTTGATTACTCTGAGTTAAGTGTACGTCTACTCCTTGATGCTTCCAAACTGTATAAACGCTCCTCAGGCGAAGAGTCCTATGCGGCCTTGTGTTCCCAGTTCAGGAATGAACTTAGAATATGGGTACACTATAAGCCAGTTGATTACTCTGAGGTAACTGTACGTCCAGGCCCTGATACTTCCAAACTGTATAAACGCACTTCAGGCGAAGAGTCCTATGCGGCCTTGTGTTTCCCATTCAGGAATGAACTTAGAACATGGGAACACTATAAGCCAGTTGATTACTCTGAGTTAAGTGTACGTCCAGTCCCTGATGCTTCCAAACTGTATAAACGCTCTTCAGGCGCAGAGTCCTATGCGGCCTTGTGTTCCCAGTTCAGGAATGAACTTAGAACATGGGAATACTATAAGCCAGTTGATTACTCTGAGTTAAGTGTACGTCCAGTCCCTGATGCTTCCAAACTGTATAAACGCTATTCAGTTGAAGAAGCCTATGCGGCCGTGTGTTCCCAGTTCCGGGAAGAACTCAGAACAGGGGCAGTTTTTAAGCCAGTTGGTTACTCTGAGTTATGTGCACATCCTGTCCCTTATACTTCCAACACGTAGAAACGCTCTTCCAGGGAAGTGGCCTATGCGGCCGTGTGTTCCCAGTTCAGGAAAGAACTTAGAACAGGGGCCGTTTTTAAGCCAGGTGGTTACTCTGAGTTAAGTGCACGTCCTCTCCCTTATGCTTCCAAAACGTAGAAACGCTCTTCAGGAAAGACGCCTATGCCGCCGTGTGTTCCCAGTCCAGGAAAGACCTTAGAACAAGGGCAGACTCTAAGCCAGTTGAATACTCTGATATAAGAGCACGACCCGTCCCTTATGCTTCCAAAACTTAAAAACGCTCCTCGGGCAAAGAAGGCTATGCGGCCTTGTGTTCCCTGTTCAGGAAATAACTTAGAACAAGGGCAGACTATACACCAGTTGAATCCTCTGATATAAGTGCACAGCCAGGCCCTTATGCTTCTGAAACGTATAAGCCCTCTTTAGGCGAGAGGCCTATGCGCCTGGGTGTTCCCAGTTCAGAACAGAACTTAGAACAAGGGCAGACTATAGGCCAGTTGGATACTCTGAGTTAAGTGCATGTCCCGTCCCTTAGGTTTCCAAAACGTAAAAACGCTATTCAGGAGAAGAAGCCTATGCGGCCTTGTGTTCCAAGTTCAAGAAAGAACTTAGTAGAAGAACAGACCCTAGGCAAGTGGGATACTCTGTGTTAAGTGCACGGCCAGTCCCTTACGCTTCCAAAACTTATAAGCGCACTTCAGGTGAAGAGGCCTATGCGGCCGTGTGTTCCCAGTTAAGGCAGAACTTAGACCAGAGGCACATTATAAGCCATTTGGTAACTCTGAGTTAAGTGAACGTCCTGTCCCTTATGCTTTCAAAAGGTAGAATCGCTCCTCAGGCGAAGGGGCCTATGCGGCCTTGTGTTCCCAGTTCAGGAATGAACTTAGAACATGGGAACACTACAAGTCAGTTGATTACTCTGAGGTAACTGTACGTCCAGTCCCTGATGCTTCCAAACTGTATAAACGCACTTATGGCAAAGAGTCCTATGCGGCCTTGTGTTCCCAGTTCAGGAATGAACTTAGAATATGGGAACACTATAAGCCAGTTGATTACTCTGAGTTAACTGTACGTCCAGTCCCTGATGCTTCCAAACTGTATGAACGCACTTCAGGTGAAGAGTCCTATGCGGCCTTTTGTTCCCAGTTCAGGAATGAATTTAGAACATGGGAACACTATAAGCCAGTTGATTACTCTGAGTTAAGTGTACGTCCAGTCCCTGATGCTTCCAAACTGTATAAACGCTATTCAGTTGAAGAAGCCTATGCGGCCGTGTGTTCCCAGGTCAGGGAAGAACTCAGAACAGGGGCAGTTTATAAGCCAGTTGGTTACTCTGGGTTAAGTGCACATCCTGTCCCTTATGCTTCCAACACGTAGAAACGCTCTTCCTGGGACGTGGCCTATGCGGCCGTGTGTTCCCAGTCCAGGAAAGACCTTAGAACAGGGGCAGACTCTAAGCCAACTGATTACTCCAAGTGAACTGTACGTCCAGTCCCTTATGCTACCAAATTGCATAACCGCTCTTCAGGGGAAGAGGCCTATGCGGCCGTGTGTTCCCTGTTCAGGAAATAACTTAGAACAAGGGCAGACAATACACCAGTTGAATCCTCTGATATAAGTGCACAGCCAGGCCCTTATGCTTCTGAAATGTATAAGCGCTCTTTAGGCGAGAGGCCTATGCGGCTGGGTGTTCCCAGTTCAGAACAGAACTTAGAACAAGGGCAGACTATAAGCCAGTTGGATACTCTGAGTTAAGTGCATGTCCCGTCCCTTAGGTTTCCAAAACGTAAAAACGCTATTCAGGTGAAGAAGCCTATGCGGCCTTGTGTTCCAAGTTCAGGAAAGAACTTAGTACAAGGACAGACTCTAGGCAAGTAGGATACTCTGTGTTAAGGGCACAGCCAGTCCCTTATGCTTCCAAAACGTATAAGCGCTCTTCAGGTGAAGAGGCCTCTTCGACCGTGTGTTCCCAGTTCAGGAAGAACTTAGATCAGAGGCACATTATAAGCCATTTGGTTACTCTGAGTTAAGTGAACGTCCCGTCCCTTATGCTTCCAAAACGTAGAAACGCTCCTCAGGCGAAGGGGCCTATGCGGCCTTGTGTTTCCAGTTCAGGAATGAACTTAGAACATGGGAACTCTATAAGCCAGTTGATTACTCTGAGTTAAGTGTACGTCCAGTCCCTGATGCTTCCAAAGTGTATAAACGCACTGCAGGCAAAGGATCCTATGCGACCTTGTGTTCCCAATCCAGGAATGAACTTAGAACATGGAACACTATAAGCCAGTTGATTACTCTGAGTTAAGTGTACGTCTACTCCTTGATGCTTCCAAACTGTATAAACGCTCCTCAGGCGAAGAGTCCTATGCGGCCTTGTGTTCCCAGTTCAGGAATGAACTTAGAATATGGGTACACTATAAGCCAGTTGATTACTCTGAGGTAACTGTACGTCCAGGCCCTGATACTTCCAAACTGTATAAACGCACTTCAGGCGAAGAGTCCTACGCGGCCTTGTGTTCCCAGTTCAGGAATGAACTTAGAACATGGGTATACTTTAGGCCAGTTGATTACTCTGAGTTAAGTGTACGTCCAGTCCCTGATGCTTCCAAACTGTATAAACGCTCTTCAGGCGAAGAGTCCTATGCGGCCTTGTGTTCCCAGTTCAGGAATGAACTTAAAGTATGGGTACACTATAAGCCAGTTGATTACTCTGAGTTAGGTGAACGTCCAGTCCATGATGCTTCCAAACTGTATAAGCGCACTTCAGGCAAAGAGTCCTATGCGGCCTTGTGTTCCCAGTCCAGGAATGAACTTAGAACATGGGAACACTATAAGCCAGTTGATTACTCTGAGTTAAGTGGACGTCCAGTCCCTGATGCTTCCAAACTGTATAAACGCTCTTCAGGCGCAGAGTCCTATGCAGCCTTGTGTTCCCAGTTCAGGAATGAACTTAGAACATGGGAATACTATAAGCCAGTTGATTACTCTGAGTTAAGTGTACGTCCAGTCCCTGATGCTTCCAAACTGTATAAACGCTATTCAGTTGAAGAAGCCTATGCGGCCGTGTGTTCCCAGTTCCGGGAAGAACTCAGAACAGGGGCAGTTTTTAAGCCAGTTGGTTACTCTGAGTTATGTGCACATCCTGTCCCTTATACTTCCAACACGTAGAAACGCTCTTCCAGGGAAGTGGCCTATGCGGCCGTGTGTTCCCAGTTCAGGAAAGAACTTAGAACAGGGGCCGTTTTTAAGCCAGGTGGTTACTCTGAGTTAAGTGCACGTCCTCTCCCTTATGCTTCCAAAACGTAGAAACGCTCTTCAGGAAAGACGCCTATGCCGCCGTGTGTTCCCAGTCCAGGAAAGACCTTAGAACAAGGGCAGACTCTAAGCCAGTTGAATACACTGATATAAGAGCACGACCCGTCCCTTATGCTTCCAAAACTTAAAAACGCTCCTCAGGCAAAGAAGGCTATGCGGCCTTGTGTTCCCTGTTCAGGAAATAACTTAGAACAAGGGCAGACTATACACCAGTTGAATCCTCTGATATAAGTGCACAGCCAGGCCCTTATGCTTCTGAAACGTATAAGCCCTCTTTAGGCGAGAGGCCTATGCGCCTGGGTGTTCCCAGTTCAGAACAGAACTTAGAACAAGGGCAGACTATAGGCCAGTTGGATACTCTGAGTTAAGTGCATGTCCCGTCCCTTAGGTTTCCAAAACGTAAAAACGCTATTCAGGTGAAGAAGCCTATGCGGCCTTGTGTTCCAAGTTCAAGAAAGAACTTAGTAGAAGAACAGACCCTAGGCAAGTGGGATACTCTGTGTTAAGTGCACGGCCAGTCCCTTACGCTTCCAAAACTTATAAGCGCACTTCAGGTGAAGAGGCCTATGCGGCCGTGTGTTCCCAGTTAAGGCAGAACTTAGACCAGAGGCACATTATAAGCCATTTGGTAACTCTGAGTTAAGTGAACGTCCTGTCCCTTATGCTTTCAAAAGGTAGAATCGCTCCTCAGGCGAAGGGGCCTATGCGGCCTTGTGTTCCCAGTTCAGGAATGAACTTAGAACATGGGAACACTACAAGTCAGTTGATTACTCTGAGGTAACTGTACGTCCAGTCCCTGATGCTTCCAAACTGTATAAACGCACTTATGGCAAAGAGTCCTATGCGGCCTTGTGTTCCCAGTTCAGGAATGAACTTAGAATATGGGAACACTATAAGCCAGTTGATTACTCTGAGGTAACTGTACGTCCAGTCCCTGATGCTTCCAAACTGTATGAACGCACTTCAGGTGAAGAGTCCTATGCGGCCTTTTGTTCCCAGTTCAGGAATGAATTTAGAACATGGGAACAGTATAAGCCAGTTGATTACTCTGAGTTAAGTGTACGTCCAGTCCCTGATGCTTCCAAACTGTATAAACGCTATTCAGTTGAAGAAGCCTATGCGGCCGTGTGTTCCCAGGTCAGGGAAGAACTCAGAACAGGGGCAGTTTATAAGCCAGTTGGTTACTCTGGGTTAAGTGCACATCCTGTCCCTTATGCTTCCAACACGTACAAACGCTCTTCCTGGGACGTGGCCTATGCGGCCGTGTGTTCCCAGTCCAGGAAAGACCTTAGAACAGGGGCAGACTCTAAGCCAACTGATTACTCCAAGTGAAGTGTACGTCCAGTCCCTTATGCTACCAAATTGCATAACCGCTCTTCAGGGGAAGAGGCCTATGCGGCCGTGTGTTCCCTGTTCAGGAAATAACTTAGAACAAGGGCAGACTATACACCAGTTGAATCCTCTGATATAAGTGCACAGCCAGGCCCTTATGCTTCTGAAATGTATAAGCGCTCTTTAGGCGAGAGGCCTATGCGGCTGGGTGTTCCCAGTTCAGAACAGAACTTAGAACAAGGGCAGACTATAAGCCAGTTGGATACTCTGAGTTAAGTGCATGTCCCGTCCCTTAGGTTTCCAAAACGTAAAAACGCTATTCAGGTGAAGAAGCCTATGCGGCCTTGTGTTCCAAGTTCAGGAAAGAACTTAGTACAAGGACAGACTCTAGGCAAGTAGGATACTCTGTGTTAAGGGCACAGCCAGTCCCTTATGCTTCCAAAACGTATAAGCGCTCTTCAGGTGAAGAGGCCTCTTCGACCGTGTGTTCCCAGTTCAGGAAGAACTTAGATCAGAGGCACATTATAAGCCATTTGGTTACTCTGAGTTAAGTGAACGTCCCGTCCCTTATGCTTCCAAAACGTAGAAACGCTCCTCAGGCGAAGGGGCCTATGCGGCCTTGTGTTTCCAGTTCAGGAATGAACTTAGAACATGGGAACACTATAAGCCAGTTGATTACTCTGAGTTAAGTGTACGTCCAGTCCCTGATGCTTCCAAAGTGTATAAACGCACTGCAGGCAAAGGATCCTATGCGACCTTGTGTTCCCAATCCAGGAATGAACTTAGAACATGGAACACTATAAGCCAGTTGATTACTCTGAGTTAAGTGTACGTCCAGTCCCTGATGCTTCCAAACTGTATAAACGCTATTCAGTTGAAGAAGCCTATGCGGCCGTGTGTTCCCAGGTCAGGGAAGAACTCAGAACAGGGGCAGTTTATAAGCCAGTTGGTTACTCTGGGTTAAGTGCACATCCTGTCCCTTATGCTTCCAACACGTACAAACGCTCTTCCTGGGACGTGGCCTATGCGGCCGTGTGTTCCCAGTCCAGGAAAGACCTTAGAACAGGGGCAGACTCTAAGCCAACTGATTACTCCAAGTGAAGTGTACGTCCAGTCCCTTATGCTACCAAATTGCATAACCGCTCTTCAGGGGAAGAGGCCTATGCGGCCGTGTGTTCCCTGTTCAGGAAATAACTTAGAACAAGGGCAGACTATACACCAGTTGAATCCTCTGATATAAGTGCACAGCCAGGCCCTTATGCTTCTGAAATGTATAAGCGCTCTTTAGGCGAGAGGCCTATGCGGCTGGGTGTTCCCAGTTCAGAACAGAACTTAGAACAAGGGCAGACTATAAGCCAGTTGGATACTCTGAGTTAAGTGCATGTCCCGTCCCTTAGGTTTCCAAAACGTAAAAACGCTATTCAGGTGAAGAAGCCTATGCGGCCTTGTGTTCCAAGTTCAGGAAAGAACTTAGTACAAGGACAGACTCTAGGCAAGTAGGATACTCTGTGTTAAGGGCACAGCCAGTCCCTTATGCTTCCAAAACGTATAAGCGCTCTTCAGGTGAAGAGGCCTCTTCGACCGTGTGTTCCCAGTTCAGGAAGAACTTAGATCAGAGGCACATTATAAGCCATTTGGTTACTCTGAGTTAAGTGAACGTCCCGTCCCTTATGCTTCCAAAACGTAGAAACGCTCCTCAGGCGAAGGGGCCTATGCGGCCTTGTGTTTCCAGTTCAGGAATGAACTTAGAACATGGGAACACTATAAGCCAGTTGATTACTCTGAGTTAAGTGTACGTCCAGTCCCTGATGCTTCCAAAGTGTATAAACGCACTGCAGGCAAAGGATCCTATGCGACCTTGTGTTCCCAATCCAGGAATGAACTTAGAACATGGAACACTATAAGCCAGTTGATTACTCTGAGTTAAGTGTACGTCTACTCCTTGATGCTTCCAAACTGTATAAACGCTCCTCAGGCGAAGAGTCCTATGCGGCCTTGTGTTCCCAGTTCAGGAATGAACTTAGAATATGGGTACACTATAAGCCAGTTGATTACTCTGAGGTAACTGTACGTCCAGGCCCTGATACTTCCAAACTGTATAAACGCACTTCAGGCGAAGAGTCCTACGCGGCCTTGTGTTCCCAGTTCAGGAATGAACTTAGAACATGGGTATACTTTAGGCCAGTTGATTACTCTGAGTTAAGTGTACGTCCAGTCCCTGATGCTTCCAAACTGTATAAACGCTCTTCAGGCGAAGAGTCCTATGCGGCCTTGTGTTCCCAGTTCAGGAATGAACTTAAAGTATGGGTACACTATAAGCCAGTTGATTACTCTGAGTTAGGTGAACGTCCAGTCCATGATGCTTCCAAACTGTATAAGCGCACTTCAGGCAAAGAGTCCTATGCGGCCTTGTGTTCCCAGTCCAGGAATGAACTTAGAACATGGGAACACTATAAGCCAGTTGATTACTCTGAGTTAAGTGGACGTCCAGTCCCTGATGCTTCCAAACTGTATAAACGCTCTTCAGGCGCAGAGTCCTATGCGGCCTTGTGTTCCCAGTTCAGGAATGAACTTAGAACATGGGAATACTATAAGCCAGTTGATTACTCTGAGTTAAGTGTACGTCCAGTCCCTGATGCTTCCAAACTGTATAAACGCTATTCAGTTGAAGAAGCCTATGCGGCCGTGTGTTCCCAGTTCCGGGAAGAACTCAGAACAGGGGCAGTTTTTAAGCCAGTTGGTTACTCTGAGTTATGTGCACATCCTGTCCCTTATACTTCCAACACGTAGAAACGCTCTTCCAGGGAAGTGGCCTATGCGGCCGTGTGTTCCCAGTTCAGGAAAGAACTTAGAACAGGGGCCGTTTTTAAGCCAGGTGGTTACTCTGAGTTAAGTGCACGTCCTCTCCCTTATGCTTCCAAAACGTAGAAACGCTCTTCAGGGAAGACGCCTATGCCGCCGTGTGTTCCCAGTCCAGGAAAGACCTTAGAACAAGGGCAGACTCTAAGCCAGTTGAATACTCTGATATAAGAGCACGACCCGTCCCTTATGCTTCCAAAACTTAAAAACGCTCCTCAGGCAAAGAAGGCTATGCGGCCTTGTGTTCCCTGTTCAGGAAATAACTTAGAACAAGGGCAGACTATACACCAGTTGAATCCTCTGATATAAGTGCACAGCCAGGCCCTTATGCTTCTGAAACGTATAAGCCCTCTTTAGGCGAGAGGCCTATGCGCCTGGGTGTTCCCAGTTCAGAACAGAACTTAGAACAAGGGCAGACTATAGGCCAGTTGGATACTCTGAGTTAAGTGCATGTCCCGTCCCTTAGGTTTCCAAAACGTAAAAACGCTATTCAGGTGAAGAAGCCTATGCGGCCTTGTGTTCCAAGTTCAAGAAAGAACTTAGTAGAAGAACAGACCCTAGGCAAGTGGGATACTCTGTGTTAAGTGCACGGCCAGTCCCTTACGCTTCCAAAACTTATAAGCGCACTTCAGGTGAAGAGGCCTATGCGGCCGTGTGTTCCCAGTTAAGGCAGAACTTAGACCAGAGGCACATTATAAGCCATTTGGTAACTCTGAGTTAAGTGAACGTCCTGTCCCTTATGCTTTCAAAAGGTAGAATCGCTCCTCAGGCGAAGGGGCCTATGCGGCCTTGTGTTCCCAGTTCAGGAATGAACTTAGAACATGGGAACACTACAAGTCAGTTGATTACTCTGAGGTAACTGTACGTCCAGTCCCTGATGCTTCCAAACTGTATAAACGCACTTATGGCAAAGAGTCCTATGCGGCCTTGTGTTCCCAGTTCAGGAATGAACTTAGAATATGGGAACACTATAAGCCAGTTGATTACTCTGAGTTAACTGTACGTCCAGTCCCTGATGCTTCCAAACTGTATGAACGCACTTCAGGTGAAGAGTCCTATGCGGCCTTTTGTTCCCAGTTCAGGAATGAATTTAGAACATGGGAACAGTATAAGCCAGTTGATTACTCTGAGTTAAGTGTACGTCCAGTCCCTGATGCTTCCAAACTGTATAAACGCTATTCAGTTGAAGAAGCCTATGCGGCCGTGTGTTCCCAGGTCAGGGAAGAACTCAGAACAGGGGCAGTTTATAAGCCAGTTGGTTACTCTGGGTTAAGTGCACATCCTGTCCCTTATGCTTCCAACACGTACAAACGCTCTTCCTGGGACGTGGCCTATGCGGCCGTGTGTTCCCAGTCCAGGAAAGACCTTAGAACAGGGGCAGACTCTAAGCCAACTGATTACTCCAAGTGAAGTGTACGTCCAGTCCCTTATGCTACCAAATTGCATAACCGCTCTTCAGGGGAAGAGGCCTATGCGGCCGTGTGTTCCCTGTTCAGGAAATAACTTAGAACAAGGGCAGACTATACACCAGTTGAATCCTCTGATATAAGTGCACAGCCAGGCCCTTATGCTTCTGAAATGTATAAGCGCTCTTTAGGCGAGAGGCCTATGCGGCTGGGTGTTCCCAGTTCAGAACAGAACTTAGAACAAGGGCAGACTATAAGCCAGTTGGATACTCTGAGTTAAGTGTATGTCCCGTCCCTTAGGTTTCCAAAACGTAAAAACGCTATTCAGGTGAAGAAGCCTATGCGGCCTTGTGTTCCAAGTTCAGGAAAGAACTTAGTACAAGGACAGACTCTAGGCAAGTAGGATACTCTGTGTTAAGGGCACAGCCAGTCCCTTATGCTTCCAAAACGTATAAGCGCTCTTCAGGTGAAGAGGCCTCTTCGACCGTGTGTTCCCAGTTCAGGAAGAACTTAGATCAGAGGCACATTATAAGCCATTTGGTTACTCTGAGTTAAGTGAACGTCCAGTCCCTGATGCTTCCAAAGTGTATAAACGCACTGCAGGCAAAGGATCCTATGCGACCTTGTGTTCCCAATCCAGGAATGAACTTAGAACATGGAACACTATAAGCCAGTTGATTACTCTGAGTTAAGTGTACGTCTACTCCTTGATGCTTCCAAACTGTATAAACGCTCCTCAGGCGAAGAGTCCTATGCGGCCTTGTGTTCCCAGTTCAGGAATGAACTTAGAATATGGGTACACTATAAGCCAGTTGATTACTCTGAGGTAACTGTACGTCCAGGCCCTGATACTTCCAAACTGTATAAACGCACTTCAGGCGAAGAGTCCTATGCGGCCTTGTGTTTCCCATTCAGGAATGAACTTAGAACATGGGAACACTATAAGCCAGTTGATTACTCTGAGTTAAGTGTACGTCCAGTCCCTGATGCTTCCAAACTGTATAAACGCTCTTCAGGCGCAGAGTCCTATGCGGCCTTGTGTTCCCAGTTCAGGAATGAACTTAGAACATGGGAATACTATAAGCCAGTTGATTACTCTGAGTTAAGTGTACGTCCAGTCCCTGATGCTTCCAAACTGTATAAACGCTATTCAGTTGAAGAAGCCTATGCGGCCGTGTGTTCCCAGTTCCGGGAAGAACTCAGAACAGGGGCAGTTTTTAAGCCAGTTGGTTACTCTGAGTTATGTGCACATCCTGTCCCTTATACTTCCAACACGTAGAAACGCTCTTCCAGGGAAGTGGCCTATGCGGCCGTGTGTTCCCAGTTCAGGAAAGAACTTAGAACAGGGGCCGTTTTTAAGCCAGGTGGTTACTCTGAGTTAAGTGCACGTCCTCTCCCTTATGCTTCCAAAACGTAGAAACGCTCTTCAGGAAAGACGCCTATGCCGCCGTGTGTTCCCAGTCCAGGAAAGACCTTAGAACAAGGGCAGACTCTAAGCCAGTTGAATACTCTGATATAAGAGCACGACCCGTCCCTTATGCTTCCAAAACTTAAAAACGCTCCTCGGGCAAAGAAGGCTATGCGGCCTTGTGTTCCCTGTTCAGGAAATAACTTAGAACAAGGGCAGACTATACACCAGTTGAATCCTCTGATATAAGTGCACAGCCAGGCCCTTATGCTTCTGAAACGTATAAGCCCTCTTTAGGCGAGAGGCCTATGCGCCTGGGTGTTCCCAGTTCAGAACAGAACTTAGAACAAGGGCAGACTATAGGCCAGTTGGATACTCTGAGTTAAGTGCATGTCCCGTCCCTTAGGTTTCCAAAACGTAAAAACGCTATTCAGGAGAAGAAGCCTATGCGGCCTTGTGTTCCAAGTTCAAGAAAGAACTTAGTAGAAGAACAGACCCTAGGCAAGTGGGATACTCTGTGTTAAGTGCACGGCCAGTCCCTTACGCTTCCAAAACTTATAAGCGCACTTCAGGTGAAGAGGCCTATGCGGCCGTGTGTTCCCAGTTAAGGCAGAACTTAGACCAGAGGCACATTATAAGCCATTTGGTAACTCTGAGTTAAGTGAACGTCCTGTCCCTTATGCTTTCAAAAGGTAGAATCGCTCCTCAGGCGAAGGGGCCTATGCGGCCTTGTGTTCCCAGTTCAGGAATGAACTTAGAACATGGGAACACTACAAGTCAGTTGATTACTCTGAGGTAACTGTACGTCCAGTCCCTGATGCTTCCAAACTGTATAAACGCACTTATGGCAAAGAGTCCTATGCGGCCTTGTGTTCCCAGTTCAGGAATGAACTTAGAATATGGGAACACTATAAGCCAGTTGATTACTCTGAGTTAACTGTACGTCCAGTCCCTGATGCTTCCAAACTGTATGAACGCACTTCAGGTGAAGAGTCCTATGCGGCCTTTTGTTCCCAGTTCAGGAATGAATTTAGAACATGGGAACACTATAAGCCAGTTGATTACTCTGAGTTAAGTGTACGT
Organism: Meles meles; assembly: GCF_922984935.1. NCBI lineage: Eukaryota > Metazoa > Chordata > Mammalia > Carnivora > Mustelidae > Meles > Meles meles. The sequence goes on along the minus strand of NC_060073.1, from coordinate 88,136,885 downwards.
CCAGTCCCTGATGCTTCCAAACTGTATAAACGCTATTCAGTTGAAGAAGCCTATGCGGCCGTGTGTTCCCAGGTCAGGGAAGAACTCAGAACAGGGGCAGTTTATAAGCCAGTTGGTTACTCTGGGTTAAGTGCACATCCTGTCCCTTATGCTTCCAACACGTAGAAACGCTCTTCCTGGGACGTGGCCTATGCGGCCGTGTGTTCCCAGTCCAGGAAAGACCTTAGAACAGGGGCAGACTCTAAGCCAACTGATTACTCCAAGTGAAGTGTACGTCCAGTCCCTTATGCTACCAAATTGCATAACCGCTCTTCAGGGGAAGAGGCCTATGCGGCCGTGTGTTCCCTGTTCAGGAAATAACTTAGAACAAGGGCAGACAATACACCAGTTGAATCCTCTGATATAAGTGCACAGCCAGGCCCTTATGCTTCTGAAATGTATAAGCGCTCTTTAGGCGAGAGGCCTATGCGGCTGGGTGTTCCCAGTTCAGAACAGAACTTAGAACAAGGGCAGACTATAAGCCAGTTGGATACTCTGAGTTAAGTGCATGTCCCGTCCCTTAGGTTTCCAAAACGTAAAAACGCTATTCAGGTGAAGAAGCCTATGCGGCCTTGTGTTCCAAGTTCAGGAAAGAACTTAGTACAAGGACAGACTCTAGGCAAGTAGGATACTCTGTGTTAAGGGCACAGCCAGTCCCTTATGCTTCCAAAACGTATAAGCGCTCTTCAGGTGAAGAGGCCTCTTCGACCGTGTGTTCCCAGTTCAGGAAGAACTTAGATCAGAGGCACATTATAAGCCATTTGGTTACTCTGAGTTAAGTGAACGTCCCGTCCCTTATGCTTCCAAAACGTAGAAACGCTCCTCAGGCGAAGGGGCCTATGCGGCCTTGTGTTTCCAGTTCAGGAATGAACTTAGAACATGGGAACTCTATAAGCCAGTTGATTACTCTGAGTTAAGTGTACGTCCAGTCCCTGATGCTTCCAAAGTGTATAAACGCACTGCAGGCAAAGGATCCTATGCGACCTTGTGTTCCCAATCCAGGAATGAACTTAGAACATGGAACACTATAAGCCAGTTGATTACTCTGAGTTAAGTGTACGTCTACTCCTTGATGCTTCCAAACTGTATAAACGCTCCTCAGGCGAAGAGTCCTATGCGGCCTTGTGTTCCCAGTTCAGGAATGAACTTAGAATATGGGTACACTATAAGCCAGTTGATTACTCTGAGGTAACTGTACGTCCAGGCCCTGATACTTCCAAACTGTATAAACGCACTTCAGGCGAAGAGTCCTACGCGTCCTTGTGTTCCCAGTTCAGGAATGAACTTAGAACATGGGTATACTTTAGGCCAGTTGATTACTCTGAGTTAAGTGTACGTCCAGTCCCTGATGCTTCCAAACTGTATAAACGCTCTTCAGGCGAAGAGTCCTATGCGGCCTTGTGTTCCCAGTTCAGGAATGAACTTAAAGTATGGGTACACTATAAGCCAGTTGATTACTCTGAGTTAGGTGAACGTCCAGTCCATGATGCTTCCAAACTGTATAAGCGCACTTCAGGCAAAGAGTCCTATGCGGCCTTGTGTTCCCAGTCCAGGAATGAACTTAGAACATGGGAACACTATAAGCCAGTTGATTACTCTGAGTTAAGTGGACGTCCAGTCCCTGATGCTTCCAAACTGTATAAACGCTCTTCAGGCGCAGAGTCCTATGCAGCCTTGTGTTCCCAGTTCAGGAATGAACTTAGAACATGGGAATACTATAAGCCAGTTGATTACTCTGAGTTAAGTGTACGTCCAGTCCCTGATGCTTCCAAACTGTATAAACGCTATTCAGTTGAAGAAGCCTATGCGGCCGTGTGTTCCCAGTTCCGGGAAGAACTCAGAACAGGGGCAGTTTTTAAGCCAGTTGGTTACTCTGAGTTATGTGCACATCCTGTCCCTTATACTTCCAACACGTAGAAACGCTCTTCCAGGGAAGTGGCCTATGCGGCCGTGTGTTCCCAGTTCAGGAAAGAACTTAGAACAGGGGCCGTTTTTAAGCCAGGTGGTTACTCTGAGTTAAGTGCACGTCCTCTCCCTTATGCTTCCAAAACGTAGAAACGCTCTTCAGGAAAGACGCCTATGCCGCCGTGTGTTCCCAGTCCAGGAAAGACCTTAGAACAAGGGCAGACTCTAAGCCAGTTGAATACACTGATATAAGAGCACGACCCGTCCCTTATGCTTCCAAAACTTAAAAACGCTCCTCAGGCAAAGAAGGCTATGCGGCCTTGTGTTCCCTGTTCAGGAAATAACTTAGAACAAGGGCAGACTATACACCAGTTGAATCCTCTGATATAAGTGCACAGCCAGGCCCTTATGCTTCTGAAACGTATAAGCCCTCTTTAGGCGAGAGGCCTATGCGCCTGGGTGTTCCCAGTTCAGAACAGAACTTAGAACAAGGGCAGACTATAGGCCAGTTGGATACTCTGAGTTAAGTGCATGTCCCGTCCCTTAGGTTTCCAAAACGTAAAAACGCTATTCAGGTGAAGAAGCCTATGCGGCCTTGTGTTCCAAGTTCAAGAAAGAACTTAGTAGAAGAACAGACCCTAGGCAAGTGGGATACTCTGTGTTAAGTGCACGGCCATTCCCTTACACTTCCAAAACTTATAAGCGCACTTCAGGTGAAGAGGCCTATGCGGCCGTGTGTTCCCAGTTAAGGCAGAACTTAGACCAGAGGCACATTATAAGCCATTTGGTAACTCTGAGTTAAGTGAACGTCCTGTCCCTTATGCTTTCAAAAGGTAGAATCGCTCCTCAGGCGAAGGGGCCTATGCGGCCTTGTGTTCCCAGTTCAGGAATGAACTTAGAACATGGGAACACTACAAGTCAGTTGATTATTCTGAGGTAACTGTACGTCCAGTCCCTGATGCTTCCAAACTGTATAAACGCACTTATGGCAAAGAGTCCTATGCGGCCTTGTGTTCCCAGTTCAGGAATGAACTTAGAATATGGGAACACTATAAGCCAGTTGATTACTCTGAGTTAACTGTACGTCCAGTCCCTGATGCTTCCAAACTGTATGAACGCACTTCAGGTGAAGAGTCCTATGCGGCCTTTTGTTCCCAGTTCAGGAATGAATTTAGAACATGGGAACAGTATAAGCCAGTTGATTACTCTGAGTTAAGTGTACGTCCAGTCCCTGATGCTTCCAAACTGTATAAACGCTATTCAGTTGAAGAAGCCTATGCGGCCGTGTGTTCCCAGGTCAGGGAAGAACTCAGAACAGGGGCAGTTTATAAGCCAGTTGGTTACTCTGGGTTAAGTGCACATCCTGTCCCTTATGCTTCCAACACGTAGAAACGCTCTTCCTGGGACGTGGCCTATGCGGCCGTGTGTTCCCAGTCCAGGAAAGACCTTAGAACAGGGGCAGACTCTAAGCCAACTGATTACTCCAAGTTAAGTGTACGTCCAGTCCCTTATGCTACCAAATTGCATAACCGCTCTTCAGGGGAAGAGGCCTATGCGGCCGTGTGTTCCCTGTTCAGGAAATAACTTAGAACAAGGGCAGACTATACACCAGTTGAATCCTCTGATATAAGTGCACAGCCTGGCCCTTATGCTTCTGAAATGTATAAGCGCTCTTTAGGCGAGAGGCCTATGCGGCTGGGTGTTCCCAGTTCAGAACAGAACTTAGAACAAGGGCAGACTCTAAGCCAGTTGGATACTCTGAGTTAAGTGCATGTCCCGTCCCTTAGGTTTCCAAAACGTAAAAACGCTATTCAGGTGAAGAAGCCTATGCGGCCTTGTGTTCCAAGTTCAGGAAAGAACTTAGTACAAGGACAGACTCTAGGCAAGTAGGATACTCTGTGTTAAGGGCACAGCCAGTCCCTTATGCTTCCAAAACGTATAAGCGCTCTTCAGGTGAAGAGGCCTCTTCGACCGTGTGTTCCCAGTTCAGGAAGAACTTAGATCAGAGGCACATTATAAGCCATTTGGTTACTCTGAGTTAAGTGAACGTCCCATCCCTTATGCTTCCAAAACGTAGAAACGCTCCTCAGGCGAAGGGGCCTATGCGGCCTTGTGTTTCCAGTTCAGGAATGAACTTAGAACATGGGAACTCTATAAGCCAGTTGATTACTCTGAGTTAAGTGTACGTCCAGTCCCTGATGCTTCCAAAGTGTATAAACGCACTGCAGGCAAAGGATCCTATGCGACCTTGTGTTCCCAATCCAGGAATGAACTTAGAACATGGAACACTATAAGCCAGTTGATTACTCTGAGTTAAGTGTACGTCTACTCCTTGATGCTTCCAAACTGTATAAACGCTCCTCAGGCGAAGAGTCCTATGCGGCCTTGTGTTTCCCATTCAGGAATGAACTTAGAATATGGGTACACTATAAGCCAGTTGATTACTCTGAGGTAACTGTACGTCCAGGCCCTGATACTTCCAAACTGTATAAACGCACTTCAGGCGAAGAGTCCTATGCGGCCTTGTGTTCCCAGTTCAGGAATGAACTTAGAACATGGGTATACTTTAAGCCAGTTGATTACTCTGAGTTAAGTGTACGTCCAGTCCCTGATGCTTCCAAACTGTATAAACGCTATTCAGTTGAAGAAGCCTATGCTGCCGTGTGTTCCCAGTTCCGGGAAGAACTCAGAACAGGGTCAGTTTTTAAGCCAGTTGGTTACTCTGAGTAATGTTCACATCCTGTCCCTTATACTTCGAACACGTAGAAACGCTCTTCCAGGGAAGTGGCCTATGCGGCCGTGTGTTCCCAGTTCAGGAAAGAACTTAGAACAGGGGCCGTTTATAAGCCAGGTGGTTACTCTGAGTTAAGTGCACGTCCTGTCCCTTATGCTTCGAAAACGTAGAAACGCTCTTCAGGGAAGACGCCTATGCCGCCGTGTGTTCCCAGTCCAGGAAAGACATTAGAACAAGGGCAGACTCTAAGCCAGTTGAATACTCTGATATAAGAGCACGACCAGTCCCTTATGCTTCCAAAACTTAAAAACGCTCCTCAGGCAAAGAAGCCTATGCGGCCTTGTGTTCCCTGTTCAGGAAATAACTGAGAACAAGGGCAGACTATACACCCGTTGAATCCTCTGATATAAGTGCACAGCCAGGCCCTTATGCTTCTGAAACGTATAAGCGCTCTTTAGGCGAGAGGCCTATGCGCCTGGGTGTTCCCAGTTCAGAACAGAACTTAGAACAAGGGCAGACTATAAGCCAGTTGGATACTGTGAGTTAAGTGCATGTTCCGTCCCTTAGGTTTCCAAAACGTAAAAACGCTATTCAGGTGAAGAAGCCTATGCGGCCTCGTGTTCCAAGTTCAGGAAAGAACTTAGTACAAGGACAGACTCTAGACAAGTAGGATACTCTGTGTTAAGTGCACAGCCAGTCCCTTATGCTTCCAAAACGTATAAGCGCTCTTCAGGTGAAGCGGCCTCTGCGGCCGTGTGTTCCCAGTTCAGAAAGAACTTAGATCAGAGGCACATTATAAGCCATTTGGTTACTCTGAGTTAAGTGAACGTCCCGTCCCTTATGCTTCCAAAACTTAAAAACGCTCCTCGGGAAAAGAAGGCTATGCGGCCTTGTGTTCCCTGTTCAGGAAATAACTTAGAACAAGGGCAGACTATACACCAGTTGAATCCTCTGATATAAGTGCACAGCCAGGCCCTTATGCTTCTGAAACGTATAAGCCCTCTTTAGGCGAGAGGCCTATGCGCCTGGGTGTTCCCAGTTCAGAACAGAACTTAGAACAAGGGCAGACTATAGGCCAGTTGGATACTCTGAGTTAAGTGCATGTCCCGTCCCTTAGGTTTCCAAAACGTAAAAACGCTATTCAGGTGAAGAAGCCTATGCGGCCTTGTGTTCCAAGTTCAAGAAAGAACTTAGTAGAAGAACAGACCCTAGGCAAGTGGGATACTCTGTGTTAAGTGCACGGCCAGTCCCTTACGCTTCCAAAACTTATAAGCGCACTTCAGGTGAAGAGGCCTATGCGGCCGTGTGTTCCCAGTTAAGGCAGAACTTAGACCAGAGGCACATTATAAGCCATTTGGTAACTCTGAGTTAAGTGAACGTCCTGTCCCTTATGCTTTCAAAAGGTAGAATCGCTCCTCAGGCGAAGGGGCCTATGCGGCCTTGTGTTCCCAGTTCAGGAATGAACTTAGAACATGGGAACACTACAAGTCAGTTGATTACTCTGAGGTAACTGTACGTCCAGTCCCTGATGCTTCCAAACTGTATAAACGCACTTATGGCAAAGAGTCCTATGCGGCCTTGTGTTCCCAGTTCAGGAATGAACTTAGAATATGGGAACACTATAAGCCAGTTGATTACTCTGAGTTAACTGTACGTCCAGTCCCTGATGCTTCCAAACTGTATGAACGCACTTCAGGTGAAGAGTCCTATGCGGCCTTTGTTCCCAGTTCAGGAATGAATTTAGAACATGGGAACAGTATAAGCCAGTTGATTCCTCTGAGTTAAGTGTACGTCCAGTCCCTGAGGCTTCCAAACTGTATAAACGCTATTCAGTTGAAGAAGCCTATGCGGCCGTGTGTTCCCAGGTCAGGGAAGAACTCAGAACAGGGGCAGTTTATAAGCCAGTTGGTTACTCTGGGTTAAGTGCACATCCTGTCCCTTATGCTTCCAACACGTAGAAACGCTCTTCCTGGGACGTGGCCTATGCGGCCGTGTGTTCCCAGTCCAGGAAAGACCTTAGAACAGGGGCAGACTCTAAGCCAACTGATTACTCCAAGTGAAGTGTACGTCCAGTCCCTTATGCTACCAAATTGCATAACCGCTCTTCAGGGGAAGAGGCCTATGCGGCCGTGTGTTCCCTGTTCAGGAAATAACTTAGAACAAGGGCAGACTATACACCAGTTGAATCCTCTGATATAAGTGCACAGCCAGGCCCTTATGCTTCTGAAATGTATAAGCGCTCTTTAGGCGAGAGGCCTATGCGGCTGGGTGTTCCAGGTTCAGAACAGAACTTAGAACAAGGGCAGACTATAAGCCAGTTGGATACTCTGAGTTAAGTGCATGTCCCGTCCCTTAGGTTTCCAAAACGTAAAAACGCTATTCAGGTGAAGAAGCCTATGCGGCCTTGTGTTCCAAGTTCAGGAAAGAACTTAGTACAAGGACAGACTCTAGGCAAGTAGGATACTCTGTGTTAAGGGCACAGCCAGTCCCTTATGCTTCCAAAACGTATAAGCGCTCTTCAGGTGAAGAGGCCTCTTCGACCGTGTGTTCCCAGTTCAGGAAGAACTTAGATCAGAGGCACATTATAAGCCATTTGGTTACTCTGAGTTAAGTGAACGTCCCGTCCCTTATGCTTCCAAAACGTAGAAACGCTCCTCAGGCGAAGGGGCCTATGCGGCCTTGTGTTTCCAGTTCAGGAATGAACTTAGAACATGGGAACACTATAAGCCAGTTGATTACTCTGAGTTAAGTGTACGTCCAGTCCCTGATGCTTCCAAAGTGTATAAACGCACTGCAGGCAAAGGATCCTATGAGACCTTGTGTTCCCAATCCAGGAATGAACTTAGAACATGGAACACTATAAGCCAGTTGATTACTCTGAGTTAAGTGTACGTCTACTCCTTGATGCTTCCAAACTGTATAAACGCTCCTCAGGCGAAGAGTCCTATGCGGCCTTGTGTTCCCAGTTCAGGAATGAACTTAGAATATGGGTACACTATAAGCCAGTTGATTACTCTGAGGTAACTGTACGTCCAGGCCCTGATACTTCCAAACTGTATAAACGCACTTCAGGCGAAGAGTCCTATGCGGCCTTGTGTTCCCAGTTCAGGAATGAACTTAGAACATGGGTATACTTTAAGCCAGTTGATTACTCTGAGTTAAGTGTACGTCCAGTCCCTGATGCTTCCAAACTGTATAAACGCTATTCAGTTGAAGAAGCCTATGCTGCCGTGTGTTCCCAGTTCCGGGAAGAACTCAGAACAGGGTCAGTTTTTAAGCCAGTTGGTTACACTGAGTAATGTTCACATCCTGTCCCTTATACTTCGAACACGTAGAAACGCTCTTCCAGGGAAGTGGCCTATGCGGCCGTGTGTTCCCAGTTCAGGAAAGAACTTAGAACAGGGGCCGTTTATAAGCCAGGTGGTTACTCTGAGTTAAGTGCACGTCCTGTCCCTTATGCTTCGAAAACGTAGAAACGCTCTTCAGGGAAGACGCCTATGCCGCCGTGTGTTCCCAGTCCAGGAAAGACATTAGAACAAGGGCAGACTCTAAGCCAGTTGAATACTCTGATATAAGAGCACGACCAGTCCCTTATGCTTCCAAAGCTTAAAAACGCTCCTCAGGCAAAGAAGCCTATGCGGCCTTGTGTTCCCTGTTCAGGAAATAACTGAGAACAAGGGCAGACTATACACCCGTTGAATCCTCTGATATAAGTGCACAGCCAGGCCCTTATGCTTCTGAAACGTATAAGCGCTCTTTAGGCGAGAGGCCTATGCGCCTGGGTGTTCCCAGTTCAGAACAGAACTTAGAACAAGGGCAGACTATAAGCCAGTTGGATACTGTGAGTTAAGTGCATGTTCCGTCCCTTAGGTTTCCAAAACGTAAAAACGCTATTCAGGTGAAGAAGCCTATGCGGCCTCGTGTTCCAAGTTCAGGAAAGAACTTAGTACAAGGACAGACTCTAGACAAGTAGGATACTCTGTGTTAAGTGCACAGCCAGTCCCTTATGCTTCCAAAACGTATAAGCGCTCTTCAGGTGAAGCGGCCTCTGCGGCCGTGTGTTCCCAGTTCAGAAAGAACTTAGATCAGAGGCACATTATAAGCCATTTGGTTACTCTGAGTTAAGTGAACGTCCCGTCCCTTATGCTTCCAAAACTTAAAAACGCTCCTCGGGAAAAGAAGGCTATGCGGCCTTGTGTTCCCTGTTCAGGAAATAACTTAGAACAAGGGCAGACTATACACCAGTTGAATCCTCTGATATAAGTGCACAGCCAGGCCCTTATGCTTCTGAAACGTATAAGCCCTCTTTAGGCGAGAGGCCTATGCGCCTGGGTGTTCCCAGTTCAGAACAGAACTTAGAACAAGGGCAGACTATAGGCCAGTTGGATACTCTGAGTTAAGTGCATGTCCCGTCCCTTAGGTTTCCAAAACGTAAAAACGCTATTCAGGTGAAGAAGCCTATGCGGCCTTGTGTTCCAAGTTCAAGAAAGAACTTAGTAGAAGAACAGACCCTAGGCAAGTGGGATACTCTGTGTTAAGTGCACGGCCAGTCCCTTACGCTTCCAAAACTTATAAGCGCACTTCAGGTGAAGAGGCCTATGCGGCCGTGTGTTCCCAGTTAAGGCAGAACTTAGACCAGAGGCACATTATAAGCCATTTGGTAACTCTGAGTTAAGTGAACGTCCTGTCCCTTATGCTTTCAAAAGGTAGAATCGCTCCTCAGGCGAAGGGGCCTATGCGGCCTTGTGTTCCCAGTTCAGGAATGAACTTAGAACATGGGAACACTACAAGTCAGTTGATTACTCTGAGGTAACTGTACGTCCAGTCCCTGATGCTTCCAAACTGTATAAACGCACTTATGGCAAAGAGTCCTATGCGGCCTTGTGTTCCCAGTTCAGGAATGAACTTAGAATATGGGAACACTATAAGCCAGTTGATTACTCTGAGTTAACTGTACGTCCAGTCCCTGATGCTTCCAAACTGTATGAACGCACTTCAGGTGAAGAGTCCTATGCGGCCTTTTGTTCCCAGTTCAGGAATGAATTTAGAACATGGGAACAGTATAAGCCAGTTGATTACTCTGAGTTAAGTGTACGTCCAGTCCCTGATGCTTCCAAACTGTATAAACGCTATTCAGTTGAAGAAGCCTATGCGGCCGTGTGTTCCCAGGTCAGGGAAGAACTCAGAACAGGGGCAGTTTATAAGCCAGTTGGTTACTCTGGGTTAAGTGCACATCCTGTCCCTTATGCTTCCAACACGTACAAACGCTCTTCCTGGGACGTGGCCTATGCGGCCGTGTGTTCCCAGTCCAGGAAAGACCTTAGAACAGGGGCAGACTCTAAGCCAACTGATTACTCCAAGTGAAGTGTACGTCCAGTCCCTTATGCTACCAAATTGCATAACCGCTCTTCAGGGGAAGAGGCCTATGCGGCCGTGTGTTCCCTGTTCAGGAAATAACTTAGAACAAGGGCAGACTATACACCAGTTGAATCCTCTGATATAAGTGCACAGCCAGGCCCTTATGCTTCTGAAATGTATAAGCGCTCTTTAGGCGAGAGGCCTATGCGGCTGGGTGTTCCCAGTTCAGAACAGAACTTAGAACAAGGGCAGACTATAAGCCAGTTGGATACTCTGAGTTAAGTGCATGTCCCGTCCCTTAGGTTTCCAAAACGTAAAAACGCTATTCAGGTGAAGAAGCCTATGCGGCCTTGTGTTCCAAGTTCAGGAAAGAACTTAGTACAAGGACAGACTCTAGGCAAGTAGGATACTCTGTGTTAAGGGCACAGCCAGTCCCTTATGCTTCCAAAACGTATAAGCGCTCTTCAGGTGAAGAGGCCTCTTCGACCGTGTGTTCCCAGTTCAGGAAGAACTTAGATCAGAGGCACATTATAAGCCATTTGGTTACTCTGAGTTAAGTGAACGTCCCGTCCCTTATGCTTCCAAAACTTAAAAACGCTCCTCGGGAAAAGAAGGCTATGCGGCCTTGTGTTCCCTGTTCAGGAAATAACTTAGAACAAGGGCAGACTATACACCAGTTGAATCCTCTGATATAAGTGCACAGCCAGGCCCTTATGCTTCTGAAACGTATAAGCCCTCTTTAGGCGAGAGGCCTATGCGCCTGGGTGTTCCCAGTTCAGAACAGAACTTAGAACAAGGGCAGACTATAGGCCAGTTGGATACTCTGAGTTAAGTGCATGTCCCGTCCCTTAGGTTTCCAAAACGTAAAAACGCTATTCAGGTGAAGAAGCCTATGCGGCCTTGTGTTCCAAGTTCAAGAAAGAACTTAGTAGAAGAACAGACCCTAGGCAAGTGGGATACTCTGTGTTAAGTGCACGGCCAGTCCCTTACGCTTCCAAAACTTATAAGCGCACTTCAGGTGAAGAGGCCTATGCGGCCGTGTGTTCCCAGTTAAGGCAGAACTTAGACCAGAGGCACATTATAAGCCATTTGGTAACTCTGAGTTAAGTGAACGTCCTGTCCCTTATGCTTTCAAAAGGTAGAATCGCTCCTCAGGCGAAGGGGCCTATGCGGCCTTGTGTTCCCAGTTCAGGAATGAACTTAGAACATGGGAACACTACAAGTCAGTTGATTACTCTGAGGTAACTGTACGTCCAGTCCCTGATGCTTCCAAACTGTATAAACGCACTTATGGCAAAGAGTCCTATGCGGCCTTGTGTTCCCAGTTCAGGAATGAACTTAGAATATGGGAACACTATAAGCCAGTTGATTACTCTGAGTTAACTGTACGTCCAGTCCCTGATGCTTCCAAACTGTATGAACGCACTTCAGGTGAAGAGTCCTATGCGGCCTTTTGTTCCCAGTTCAGGAATGAATTTAGAACATGGGAACAGTATAAGCCAGTTGATTACTCTGAGTTAAGTGTACGTCCAGTCCCTGATGCTTCCAAACTGTATAAACGCTATTCAGTTGAAGAAGCCTATGCGGCCGTGTGTTCCCAGGTCAGGGAAGAACTCAGAACAGGGGCAGTTTATAAGCCAGTTGGTTACTCTGGGTTAAGTGCACATCCTGTCCCTTATGCTTCCAACACGTACAAACGCTCTTCCTGGGACGTGGCCTATGCGGCCGTGTGTTCCCAGTCCAGGAAAGACCTTAGAACAGGGGCAGACTCTAAGCCAACTGATTACTCCAAGTGAAGTGTACGTCCAGTCCCTTATGCTACCAAATTGCATAACCGCTCTTCAGGGGAAGAGGCCTATGCGGCCGTGTGTTCCCTGTTCAGGAAATAACTTAGAACAAGGGCAGACTATACACCAGTTGAATCCTCTGATATAAGTGCACAGCCAGGCCCTTATGCTTCTGAAATGTATAAGCGCTCTTTAGGCGAGAGGCCTATGCGGCTGGGTGTTCCCAGTTCAGAACAGAACTTAGAACAAGGGCAGACTATAAGCCAGTTGGATACTCTGAGTTAAGTGCATGTCCCGTCCCTTAGGTTTCCAAAACGTAAAAACGCTATTCAGGTGAAGAAGCCTATGCGGCCTTGTGTTCCAAGTTCAGGAAAGAACTTAGTACAAGGACAGACTCTAGGCAAGTAGGATACTCTGTGTTAAGGGCACAGCCAGTCCCTTATGCTTCCAAAACGTATAAGCGCTCTTCAGGTGAAGAGGCCTCTTCGACCGTGTGTTCCCAGTTCAGGAAGAACTTAGATCAGAGGCACATTATAAGCCATTTGGTTACTCTGAGTTAAGTGAACGTCCCGTCCCTTATGCTTCCAAAACGTAGAAACGCTCCTCAGGCGAAGGGGCCTATGCGGCCTTGTGTTTCCAGTTCAGGAATGAACTTAGAACATGGGAACACTATAAGCCAGTTGATTACTCTGAGTTAAGTGTACGTCCAGTCCCTGATGCTTCCAAAGTGTATAAACGCACTGCAGGCAAAGGATCCTATGCGACCTTGTGTTCCCAATCCAGGAATGAACTTAGAACATGGAACACTATAAGCCAGTTGATTACTCTGAGTTAAGTGTACGTCCAGTCCCTGATGCTTCCAAACTGTATAAACGCTATTCAGTTGAAGAAGCCTATGCGGCCGTGTGTTCCCAGGTCAGGGAAGAACTCAGAACAGGGGCAGTTTATAAGCCAGTTGGTTACTCTGGGTTAAGTGCACATCCTGTCCCTTATGCTTCCAACACGTAGAAACGCTCTTCCTGGGACGTGGCCTATGCGGCCGTGTGTTCCCAGTCCAGGAAAGACCTTAGAACAGGGGCAGACTCTAAGCCAACTGATTACTCCAAGTGAAGTGTACGTCCAGTCCCTTATGCTACCAAATTGCATAACCGCTCTTCAGGGGAAGAGGCCTATGCGGCCGTGTGTTCCCTGTTCAGGAAATAACTTAGAACAAGGGCAGACTATACACCAGTTGAATCCTCTGATATAAGTGCACAGCCAGGCCCTTATGCTTCTGAAATGTATAAGCGCTCTTTAGGCGAGAGGCCTATGCGGCTGGGTGTTCCCAGTTCAGAACAGAACTTAGAACAAGGGCAGACTATAAGCCAGTTGGATACTCTGAGTTAAGTGCATGTCCCGTCCCTTAGGTTTCCAAAACGTAAAAACGCTATTCAGGTGAAGAAGCCTATGCGGCCTTGTGTTCCAAGTTCAGGAAAGAACTTAGTACAAGGACAGACTCTAGGCAAGTAGGATACTCTGTGTTAAGGGCACAGCCAGTCCCTTATGCTTCCAAAACGTATAAGCGCTCTTCAGGTGAAGAGGCCTCTTCGACCGTGTGTTCCCAGTTCAGGAAGAACTTAGATCAGAGGCACATTATAAGCCATTTGGTTACTCTGAGTTAAGTGAACGTCCCGTCCCTTATGCTTCCAAAACGTAGAAACGCTCCTCAGGCGAAGGGGCCTATGCGGCCTTGTGTTTCCAGTTCAGGAATGAACTTAGAACATGGGAACACTATAAGCCAGTTGATTACTCTGAGTTAAGTGTACGTCCAGTCCCTGATGCTTCCAAAGTGTATAAACGCACTGCAGGCAAAGGATCCTATGCGACCTTGTGTTCCCAATCCAGGAATGAACTTAGAACATGGAACACTATAAGCCAGTTGATTACTCTGAGTTAAGTGTACGTCCAGTCCCTGATGCTTCCAAACTGTATAAACGCTATTCAGTTGAAGAAGCCTATGCGGCCGTGTGTTCCCAGGTCAGGGAAGAACTCAGAACAGGGGCAGTTTATAAGCCAGTTGGTTACTCTGGGTTAAGTGCACATCCTGTCCCTTATGCTTCCAACACGTACAAACGCTCTTCCTGGGACGTGGCCTATGCGGTCGTGTGTTCCCAGTCCAGGAAAGACCTTAGAACAGGGGCAGACTCTAAGCCAACTGATTACTCCAAGTTAAGTGTACGTCCAGTGCCTTATGCTACCAAATTGCATAACCGCTCTTCAGGGGAAGAGGCCTATGCGGCCGTGTGTTCCCTGTTCAGGAAATAACTTAGAACAAGGGCAGACTATACACCAGTTGAATCCTCTGATATAAGTGCACAGCCAGGCCCTTATGCTTCTGAAATGTATAAGCGCTCTTTAGGCGAGAGGCCTATGCGGCTGGGTGTTCCCAGTTCAGAACAGAACTTAGAACAAGGGCAGACTATAAGCCAGTTGGATACTCTGAGTTAAGTGTATGTCCCGTCCCTTAGGTTTCCAAAACGTAAAAACGCTATTCAGGTGAAGAAGCCTATGCGGCCTTGTGTTCCAAGTTCAGGAAAGAACTTAGTACAAGGACAGACTCTAGGCAAGTAGGATACTCTGTGTTAAGGGCACAGCCAGTCCCTTATGCTTCCAAAACGTATAAGCGCTCTTCAGGTGAAGAGGCCTCTTCGACCGTGTGTTCCCAGTTCAGGAAGAACTTAGATCAGAGGCACATTATAAGCCATTTGGTTACTCTGAGTTAAGTGAACGTCCAGTCCCTGATGCTTCCAAAGTGTATAAACGCACTGCAGGCAAAGGATCCTATGCGACCTTGTGTTCCCAATCCAGGAATGAACTTAGAACATGGAACACTATAAGCCAGTTGATTACTCTGAGTTAAGTGTACGTCTACTCCTTGATGCTTCCAAACTGTATAAACGCTCCTCAGGCGAAGAGTCCTATGCGGCCTTGTGTTCCCATTTCAGGAATGAACTTAGAATATGGGTAAACTATAAGCCAGTTGATTACTCTGAGGTAACTGTACGTCCAGGCCCTGATACTTCCAAACTATATAAACGCACTTCAGGCGAAGAGTCCTATGCGGCCTTGTGTTTCCAGTTCAGGAATGAACTTAGAACATGGGAACACTATAAGCCAGTTGATTACTCTGAGTTAAGTGTACGTCCAGTCCCTGATGCTTCCAAACTGTATAAACGCTCTTCAGGCGCAGAGTCCTATGCGGCCTTGTGTTCCCAGTTCAGGAATGAACTTAGAACATGGGAATACTATAAGCCAGTTGATTACTCTGAGTTAAGTGTACGTCCAGTCCCTGATGCTTCCAAACTGTATAAACGCTATTCAGTTGAAGAAGCCTATGCGGCCGTGTGTTCCCAGTTCCGGGAAGAACTCAGAACAGGGGCAGTTTTTAAGCCAGTTGGTTACTCTGAGTTATGTGCACATCCTGTCCCTTATACTTCCAACACGTAGAAACGCTCTTCCAGGGAAGTGGCCTATGCGGCCGTGTGTTCCCAGTTCAGGAAAGAACTTAGAACAGGGGCCGTTTTTAAGCCAGGTGGTTACTCTGAGTTAAGTGCACGTCCTCTCCCTTATGCTTCCAAAACGTAGAAACGCTCTTCAGGAAAGACGCCTATGCCGCCGTGTGTTCCCAGTCCAGGAAAGACCTTAGAACAAGGGCAGACTCTAAGCCAGTTGAATACTCTGATATAAGAGCACGACCCGTCCCTTATGCTTCCAAAACTTAAAAACGCTCCTCGGGCAAAGAAGGCTATGCGGCCTTGTGTTCCCTGTTCAGGAAATAACTTAGAACAAGGGCAGACTATACACCAGTTGAATCCTCTGATATAAGTGCACAGCCAGGCCCTTATGCTTCTGAAACGTATAAGCCCTCTTTAGGCGAGAGGCCTATGCGCCTGGGTGTTCCCAGTTCAGAACAGAACTTAGAACAAGGGCAGACTATAGGCCAGTTGGATACTCTGAGTTAAGTGCATGTCCCGTCCCTTAGGTTTCCAAAACGTAAAAACGCTATTCAGGAGAAGAAGCCTATGCGGCCTTGTGTTCCAAGTTCAAGAAAGAACTTAGTAGAAGAACAGACCCTAGGCAAGTGGGATACTCTGTGTTAAGTGCACGGCCAGTCCCTTACGCTTCCAAAACTTATAAGCGCACTTCAGGTGAAGAGGCCTATGCGGCCGTGTGTTCCCAGTTAAGGCAGAACTTAGACCAGAGGCACATTATAAGCCATTTGGTAACTCTGAGTTAAGTGAACGTCCTGTCCCTTATGCTTTCAAAAGGTAGAATCGCTCCTCAGGCGAAGGGGCCTATGCGGCCTTGTGTTCCCAGTTCAGGAATGAACTTAGAACATGGGAACACTACAAGTCAGTTGATTACTCTGAGGTAACTGTACGTCCAGTCCCTGATGCTTCCAAACTGTATAAACGCACTTATGGCAAAGAGTCCTATGCGGCCTTGTGTTCCCAGTTCAGGAATGAACTTAGAATATGGGAACACTATAAGCCAGTTGATTACTCTGAGTTAACTGTACGTCCAGTCCCTGATGCTTCCAAACTGTATGAACGCACTTCAGGTGAAGAGTCCTATGCGGCCTTTTGTTCCCAGTTCAGGAATGAATTTAGAACATGGGAACAGTATAAGCCAGTTGATTACTCTGAGTTAAGTGTACGTCCAGTCCCTGATGCTTCCAAACTGTATAAACGCTATTCAGTTGAAGAAGCCTATGCGGCCGTGTGTTCCCAGGTCAGGGAAGAACTCAGAACAGGGGCAGTTTATAAGCCAGTTGGTTACTCTGGGTTAAGTGCACATCCTGTCCCTTATGCTTCCAACACGTAGAAACGCTCTTCCTGGGACGTGGCCTATGCGGCCGTGTGTTCCCAGTCCAGGAAAGACCTTAGAACAGGGGCAGACTCTAAGCCAACTGATTACTCCAAGTGAACTGTACGTCCAGTCCCTTATGCTACCAAATTGCATAACCGCTCTTCAGGGGAAGAGGCCTATGCGGCCGTGTGTTCCCTGTTCAGGAAATAACTTAGAACAAGGGCAGACAATACACCAGTTGAATCCTCTGATATAAGTGCACAGCCAGGCCCTTATGCTTCTGAAATGTATAAGCGCTCTTTAGGCGAGAGGCCTATGCGGCTGGGTGTTCCCAGTTCAGAACAGAACTTAGAACAAGGGCAGACTATAAGCCAGTTGGATACTCTGAGTTAAGTGCATGTCCCGTCCCTTAGGTTTCCAAAACGTAAAAACGCTATTCAGGTGAAGAAGCCTATGCGGCCTTGTGTTCCAAGTTCAGGAAAGAACTTAGTACAAGGACAGACTCTAGGCAAGTAGGATACTCTGTGTTAAGTGCACAGCCAGTCCCTTATGCTTCCAAAACGTATAAGCGCTCTTCAGGTGAAGAGGCCTCTTCGACCGTGTGTTCCCAGTTCAGGAAGAACTTAGATCAGAGGCACATTATAAGCCATTTGGTTACTCTGAGTTAAGTGAACGTCCCGTCCCTTATGCTTCCAAAACGTAGAAACGCTCCTCAGGCGAAGGGGCCTATGCGGCCTTGTGTTTCCAGTTCAGGAATGAACTTAGAACATGGGAACTCTATAAGCCAGTTGATTACTCTGAGTTAAGTGTACGTCCAGTCCCTGATGCTTCCAAAGTGTATAAACGCACTGCAGGCAAAGGATCCTATGCGACCTTGTGTTCCCAATCCAGGAATGAACTTAGAACATGGAACACTATAAGCCAGTTGATTACTCTGAGTTAAGTGTACGTCTACTCCTTGATGCTTCCAAACTGTATAAACGCTCCTCAGGCGAAGAGTCCTATGCGGCCTTGTGTTCCCAGTTCAGGAATGAACTTAGAATATGGGTACACTATAAGCCAGTTGATTACTCTGAGGTAACTGTACGTCCAGGCCCTGATACTTCCAAACTGTATAAACGCACTTCAGGCGAAGAGTCCTACGCGTCCTTGTGTTCCCAGTTCAGGAATGAACTTAGAACATGGGTATACTTTAGGCCAGTTGATTACTCTGAGTTAAGTGTACGTCCAGTCCCTGATGCTTCCAAACTGTATAAACGCTCTTCAGGCGAAGAGTCCTATGCGGCCTTGTGTTCCCAGTTCAGGAATGAACTTAAAGTATGGGTACACTATAAGCCAGTTGATTACTCTGAGTTAGGTGAACGTCCAGTCCATGATGCTTCCAAACTGTATAAGCGCACTTCAGGCAAAGAGTCCTATGCGGCCTTGTGTTCCCAGTCCAGGAATGAACTTAGAACATGGGAACACTATAAGCCAGTTGATTACTCTGAGTTAAGTGGACGTCCAGTCCCTGATGCTTCCAAACTGTATAAACGCTCTTCAGGCGCAGAGTCCTATGCAGCCTTGTGTTCCCAGTTCAGGAATGAACTTAGAACATGGGAATACTATAAGCCAGTTGATTACTCTGAGTTAAGTGTACGTCCAGTCCCTGATGCTTCCAAACTGTATAAACGCTATTCAGTTGAAGAAGCCTATGCGGCCGTGTGTTCCCAGATCCGGGAAGAACTCAGAACAGGGGCAGTTTTTAAGCCAGTTGGTTACTCTGAGTTATGTGCACATCCTGTCCCTTATACTTCCAACACGTAGAAACGCTCTTCCAGGGAAGTGGCCTATGCGGCCGTGTGTTCCCAGTTCAGGAAAGAACTTAGAACAGGGGCCGTTTTTAAGCCAGGTGGTTACTCTGAGTTAAGTGCACGTCCTCTCTCTTATGCTTCCAAAACGTAGAAACGCTCTTCAGGAAAGACGCCTATGCCGCCGTGTGTTCCCAGTCCAGGAAAGACCTTAGAACAAGGGCAGACTCTAAGCCAGTTGAATACACTGATATAAGAGCACGACCCGTCCCTTATGCTTCCAAAACTTAAAAACGCTCCTCAGGCAAAGAAGGCTATGCGGCCTTGTGTTCCCTGTTCAGGAAATAACTTAGAACAAGGGCAGACTATACACCAGTTGAATCCTCTGATATAAGTGCACAGCCAGGCCCTTATGCTTCTGAAACGTATAAGCCCTCTTTAGGCGAGAGGCCTATGCGCCTGGGTGTTCCCAGTTCAGAACAGAACTTAGAACAAGGGCAGACTATAGGCCAGTTGGATACTCTGAGTTAAGTGCATGTCCCGTCCCTTAGGTTTCCAAAACGTAAAAACGCTATTCAGGTGAAGAAGCCTATGCGGCCTTGTGTTCCAAGTTCAAGAAAGAACTTAGTAGAAGAACAGACCCTAGGCAAGTGGGATACTCTGTGTTAAGTGCACGGCCATTCCCTTACGCTTCCAAAACTTATAAGCGCACTTCAGGTGAAGAGGCCTATGCGGCCGTGTGTTCCCAGTTAAGGCAGAACTTAGACCAGAGGCACATTATAAGCCATTTGGTAACTCTGAGTTAAGTGAACGTCCTGTCCCTTATGCTTTCAAAAGGTAGAATCGCTCCTCAGGCGAAGGGGCCTATGCGGCCTTGTGTTCCCAGTTCAGGAATGAACTTAGAACATGGGAACACTACAAGTCAGTTGATTATTCTGAGGTAACTGTACGTCCAGTCCCTGATGCTTCCAAACTGTATAAACGCACTTATGGCAAAGAGTCCTATGCGGCCTTGTGTTCCCAGTTCAGGAATGAACTTAGAATATGGGAACACTATAAGCCAGTTGATTACTCTGAGTTAACTGTACGTCCAGTCCCTGATGCTTCCAAACTGTATGAACGCACTTCAGGTGAAGAGTCCTATGCGGCCTTTTGTTCCCAGTTCAGGAATGAATTTAGAACATGGGAACAGTATAAGCCAGTTGATTACTCTGAGTTAAGTGTACGTCCAGTCCCTGATGCTTCCAAACTGTATAAACGCTATTCAGTTGAAGAAGCCTATGCGGCCGTGTGTTCCCAGGTCAGGGAAGAACTCAGAACAGGGGCAGTTTATAAGCCAGTTGGTTACTCTGGGTTAAGTGCACATCCTGTCCCTTATGCTTCCAACACGTAGAAACGCTCTTCCTGGGACGTGGCCTATGCGGCCGTGTGTTCCCAGTCCAGGAAAGACCTTAGAACAGGGGCAGACTCTAAGCCAACTGATTACTCCAAGTTAAGTGTACGTCCAGTCCCTTATGCTACCAAATTGCATAACCGCTCTTCAGGGGAAGAGGCCTATGCGGCCGTGTGTTCCCTGTTCAGGAAATAACTTAGAACAAGGGCAGACTATACACCAGTTGAATCCTCTGATATAAGTGCACAGCCTGGCCCTTATGCTTCTGAAATGTATAAGCGCTCTTTAGGCGAGAGGCCTATGCGGCTGGGTGTTCCCAGTTCAGAACAGAACTTAGAACAAGGGCAGACTATAAGCCAGTTGGATACTCTGAGTTAAGTGCATGTCCCGTCCCTTAGGTTTCCAAAACGTAAAAACGCTATTCAGGTGAAGAAGCCTATGCGGCCTTGTGTTCCAAGTTCAGGAAAGAACTTAGTACAAGGACAGACTCTAGGCAAGTAGGATACTCTGTGTTAAGGGCACAGCCAGTCCCTTATGCTTCCAAAACGTATAAGCGCTCTTCAGGTGAAGAGGCCTCTTCGACCGTGTGTTCCCAGTTCAGGAAGAACTTAGATCAGAGGCACATTATAAGCCATTTGGTTACTCTGAGTTATGTGAACGTCCCATCCCTTATGCTTCCAAAACGTAGAAACGCTCCTCAGGCGAAGGGGCCTATGCGGCCTTGTGTTTCCAGTTCAGGAATGAACTTAGAACATGGGAACTCTATAAGCCAGTTGATTACTCTGAGTTAAGTGTACGTCCAGTCCCTGATGCTTCCAAAGTGTATAAACGCACTGCAGGCAAAGGATCCTATGCGACCTTGTGTTCCCAATCCAGGAATGAACTTAGAACATGGAACACTATAAGCCAGTTGATTACTCTGAGTTAAGTGTACGTCTACTCCTTGATGCTTCCAAACTGTATAAACGCTCCTCAGGCGAAGAGTCCTATGCGGCCTTGTGTTCCCAGTTCAGGAATGAACTTAGAATATGGGTACACTATAAGCCAGTTGATTACTCTGAGGTAACTGTACGTCCAGGCCCTGATACTTCCAAACTGTATAAACGCACTTCAGGCGAAGAGTCCTATGAGGCCTTGTGTTTCCAGTTCAGGAATGAACTTAGAACATGGGAACACTATAAGCCAGTTGATTACTCTGAGTTAAGTGGACGTCCAGTCCCTGATGCTTCCAAACTGTATAAACGCTATTCAGTTGAAGAAGCCTATGCGGCCGTGTGTTCCCAGGTCAGGGAAGAACTCAGAACAGGGGGAGTTCATAAGCCAGGTGGTTACTCTGAGTTAAGTGCACAATCTGTCCCTTATGCTTCCAAAACGTACAAACGCTCTTCCTGGGAAGTGGCCTATGCGGCCGTGTGTTCCCAGTCCAGGAAAGACCTTAGAACAAGGGCAGACTCTAAGCCAGTTGAATACTCTGATATAAGAGCACGACCAGTCCCTTATGCTTCCAAAACTTAAAAACGCTCCTCAGGCAAAGAAGGCTATGCGGCCTTGTGTTCCCTGTTCAGGAAATAACTTAGAACAAGGGCAGACTATACACCAGTTGAATCCTCTGATATAAGTGCACAGCCAGGCCCTTATGCTTCTGAAACGTATAAGCCCTCTTTAGGCGAGAGGCCTATGCGGCTGGGTGTTCCCAGTTCAGAACAGAACTTAGAACAAGGGCAGACTATAGGCCAGTTGGATACTCTGAGTTAAGTGCATGTCCCGTCCCTTAGGTTTCCAAAACGTAAAAACGCTATTCAGGTGAAGAAGCCTATGCGGCCTTGTGTTCCAAGTTCAAGAAAGAACTTAGTAGAAGAACAGACCCTAGGCAAGTGGGATACTCTGTGTTAAGTGCACGGCCAGTCCCTTACGCTTCCAAAACTTATAAGCGCACTTCAGGTGAAGAGGCCTATGCGGCCGTGTGTTCCCAGTTAAGGCAGAACTTAGACCAGAGGCACATTATAAGCCATTTGGTAACTCTGAGTTAAGTGAACGTCCTGTCCCTTATGCTTTCAAAAGGTAGAATCGCTCCTCAGGCGAAGGGGCCTATGCGGCCTTGTGTTCCCAGTTCAGGAATGAACTTAGAACATGGGAACACTACAAGTCAGTTGATTACTCTGAGGTAACTGTACGTCCAGTCCCTGATGCTTCCAAACTGTATAAACGCACTTATGGCAAAGAGTCCTATGCGGCCTTGTGTTCCCAGTTCAGGAATGAACTTAGAATATGGGAACACTATAAGCCAGTTGATTACTCTGAGTTAACTGTACGTCCAGTCCCTGATGCTTCCAAACTGTATGAACGCACTTCAGGTGAAGAGTCCTATGCGGCCTTTTGTTCCCAGTTCAGGAATGAATTTAGAACATGGGAACAGTATAAGCCAGTTGATTACTCTGAGTTACGTGTACGTCCAGTCCCTGAGGCTTCCAAACTGTATAAACGCTATTCAGTTGAAGAAGCCTATGCGGCCGTGTGTTCCCAGGTCAGGGAAGAACTCAGAACAGGGGCAGTTTATAAGCCAGTTGGTTACTCTGGGTTAAGTGCACATCCTGTCCCTTATGCTTCCAACACGTAGAAACGCTCTTCCTGGGACGTGGCCTATGCGGCCGTGTGTTCCCAGTCCAGGAAAGACCTTAGAACAGGGGCAGACTCTAAGCCAACTGATTACTCCAAGTGAAGTGTACGTCCAGTCCCTTATGCTACCAAATTGCATAACCGCTCTTCAGGGGAAGAGGCCTATGCGGCCGTGTGTTCCCTGTTCAGGAAATAACTTAGAACAAGGGCAGACTATACACCAGTTGAATCCTCTGATATAAGTGCACAGCCAGGCCCTTATGCTTCTGAAATGTATAAGCGCTCTTTAGGCGAGAGGCCTATGCGGCTGGGTGTTCCCAGTTCAGAACAGAACTTAGAACAAGGGCAGACTATAAGCCAGTTGGATACTCTGAGTTAAGTGCATGTCCCGTCCCTTAGGTTTCCAAAACGTAAAAACGCTATTCAGGTGAAGAAGCCTATGCGGCCTTGTGTTCCAAGTTCAGGAAAGAACTTAGTACAAGGACAGACTCTAGGCAAGTAGGATACTCTGTGTTAAGGGCACAGCCAGTCCCTTATGCTTCCAAAACGTATAAGCGCTCTTCAGGTGAAGAGGCCTCTTCGACCGTGTGTTCCCAGTTCAGGAAGAACTTAGATCAGAGGCACATTATAAGCCATTTGGTTACTCTGAGTTAAGTGAACGTCCAGTCCCTGATGCTTCCAAAGTGTATAAACGCACTGCAGGCAAAGGATCCTATGCGACCTTGTGTTCCCAATCCAGGAATGAACTTAGAACATGGAACACTATAAGCCAGTTGATTACTCTGAGTTAAGTGTACGTCTACTCCTTGATGCTTCCAAACTGTATAAACGCTCCTCAGGCGAAGAGTCCTATGCGGCCTTGTGTTCCCAGTTCAGGAATGAACTTAGAATATGGGTACACTATAAGCCAGTTGATTACTCTGAGGTAACTGTACGTCCAGGCCCTGACACTTCCAAACTGTATAAACGCACTTCAGGCGAAGAGTCCTATGCGGCCTTGTGTTTCCAGTTCAGGAATGAACTTAGAACATGGGAACACTATAAGCCAGTTGATTACTCTGAGTTAAGTGTACGTCCAGTCCCTGATGCTTCCAAACTGTATAAACGCTCTTCAGGCGCAGAGTCCTATGCGGCCTTGTGTTCCCAGTTCAGGAATGAACTTAGAACATGGGAATACTATAAGCCAGTTGATTACTCTGAGTTAAGTGTACGTCCAGTCCCTGATGCTTCCAAACTGTATAAACGCTATTCAGTTGAAGAAGCCTATGCGGCCGTGTGTTCCCAGTTCCGGGAAGAACTCAGAACAGGGGCAATTTTTAAGCCAGTTGGTTACTCTGAGTTATGTGCACATCCTGTCCCTTATACTTCCAACACGTAGAAACGCTCTTCCAGGGAAGTGGCCTATGCGGCCGTGTGTTCCCAGTTCAGGAAAGAACTTAGAACAGGGGCCGTTTTTAAGCCAGGTGGTTACTCTGAGTTAAGTGCACGTCCTCTCCCTTATGCTTCCAAAACGTAGAAACGCTCTTCAGGAAAGACGCCTATGCCGCCGTGTGTTCCCAGTCCAGGAAAGACCTTAGAACAAGGGCAGACTCTAAGCCAGTTGAATACTCTGATATAAGAGCACGACCCGTCCCTTATGCTTCCAAAACTTAAAAACGCTCCTCGGGCAAAGAAGGCTATGCGGCCTTGTGTTCCCTGTTCAGGAAATAACTTAGAACAAGGGCAGACTATACACCAGTTGAATCCTCTGATATAAGTGCACAGCCAGGCCCTTATGCTTCTGAAACGTATAAGCCCTCTTTAGGCGAGAGGCCTATGCGCCTGGGTGTTCCCAGTTCAGAACAGAACTTAGAACAAGGGCAGACTATAGGCCAGTTGGATACTCTGAGTTAAGTGCATGTCCCGTCCCTTAGGTTTCCAAAACGTAAAAACGCTATTCAGGAGAAGAAGCCTATGCGGCCTTGTGTTCCAAGTTCAAGAAAGAACTTAGTAGAAGAACAGACCCTAGGCAAGTGGGATACTCTGTGTTAAGTGCACGGCCAGTCCCTTACGCTTCCAAAACTTATAAGCGCACTTCAGGTGAAGAGGCCTATGCGGCCGTGTGTTCCCAGTTAAGGCAGAACTTAGACCAGAGGCACATTATAAGCCATTTGGTAACTCTGAGTTAAGTGAACGTCCTGTCCCTTATGCTTTCAAAAGGTAGAATCGCTCCTCAGGCGAAGGGGCCTATGCGGCCTTGTGTTCCCAGTTCAGGAATGAACTTAGAACATGGGAACACTACAAGTCAGTTGATTACTCTGAGGTAACTGTACGTCCAGTCCCTGATGCTTCCAAACTGTATAAACGCACTTATGGCAAAGAGTCCTATGCGGCCTTGTGTTCCCAGTTCAGGAATGAACTTAGAATATGGGAACACTATAAGCCAGTTGATTACTCTGAGTTAACTGTACGTCCAGTCCCTGATGCTTCCAAACTGTATAAACGCTCTTCAGGCGCAGAGTCCTATGCGGCCTTTTGTTCCCAGTTCAGGAATGAATTTAGAACATGGGAACAGTATAAGCCAGTTGATTACTCTGAGTTAAGTGTACGTCCAGTCCCTGATGCTTCCAAACTGTATAAACGCTATTCAGTTGAAGAAGCCTATGGGGCCGTGTGTTCCCAGGTCAGGGAAGAACTCAGAACAGGGGCAGTTTATAAGCCAGTTGGTTACTCTGGGTTAAGTGCACATCCTGTCCCTTATGCTTCCAACACGTAGAAACGCTCTTCCTGGGACGTGGCCTATGCGGCCGTGTGTTCCCAGTCCAGGAAAGACCTTAGAACAGGGGCAGACTCTAAGCCAACTGATTACTCCAAGTGAACTGTACGTCCAGTCCCTTATGCTACCAAATTGCATAACCGCTCTTCAGGGGAAGAGGCCTATGCGGCCGTGTGTTCCCTGTTCAGGAAATAACTTAGAACAAGGGCAGACTATACACCAGTTGAATCCTCTGATATAAGTGCACAGCCTGGCCCTTATGCTTCTGAAATGTATAAGCGCTCTTTAGGCGAGAGGCCTATGCGGCTGGGTGTTCCCAGTTCAGAACAGAACTTAGAACAAGGGCAGACTATAAGCCAGTTGGATACTCTGAGTTAAGTGCATGTCCCGTCCCTTAGGTTTCCAAAACGTAAAAACGCTATTCAGGTGAAGAAGCCTATGCGGCCTTGTGTTCCAAGTTCAGGAAAGAACTTAGTACAAGGACAGACTCTAGGCAAGTAGGATACTCTGTGTTAAGTGCACAGCCAGTCCCTTATGCTTCCAAAACGTATAAGCGCTCTTCAGGTGAAGAGGCCTCTGCGGCCGTGTGTTCCCAGTTCAGAAAGAACTTAGATCAGAGGCACATTATAAGCCATTTGGTTACTCTGAGTTAAGTGAACGTCCCGTCCCTTATGCTTCCAAAACGTAGAAACGCTCCTCAGGTGAAGGGGCCTATGCGGCCTTGTGTTCCCAGTTCAGGAATGAACTTAGAACATGGGAACACTATAAGCCAGTTGATTACTCTGAGTTAAGTGTACGTCCAGTCCCTGATGCTTCCAAAGTGTATAAACGCACTGCAGGCAAAGGATCCTATGCGACCTTGTGTTCCCAATCCAGGAATGAACTTAGAACATGGAACACTATAAGCCAGTTGATTACTCTGAGTTAAGTGTACGTCTACTCCTTGATGCTTCCAAACTGTATAAACGCTCCTCAGGCGAAGAGTCCTATGCGGCCTTGTGTTCCCAGTTCAGGAATGAACTTAGAATATGGGTACACTATAAGCCAGTTGATTACTCTGAGGTAACTGTACGTCCAGGCCCTGATACTTCCAAACTGTATAAACGCACTTCAGGCGAAGAGTCCTACGCGTCCTTGTGTTCCCAGTTCAGGAATGAACTTAGAACATGGGTATACTTTAGGCCAGTTGATTACTCTGAGTTAAGTGTACGTCCAGTCCCTGATGCTTCCAAACTGTATAAACGCTCTTCAGGCGAAGAGTCCTATGCGGCCTTGTGTTCCCAGTTCAGGAATGAACTTAAAGTATGGGTACACTATAAGCCAGTTGATTACTCTGAGTTAGGTGAACGTCCAGTCCATGATGCTTCCAAACTGTATAAGCGCACTTCAGGCAAAGAGTCCTATGCGGCCTTGTGTTCCCAGTCCAGGAATGAACTTAGAACATGGGAACACTATAAGCCAGTTGATTACTCTGAGTTAAGTGGACGTCCAGTCCCTGATGCTTCCAAACTGTATAAACGCTCTTCAGGCGCAGAGTCCTATGCGGCCTTGTGTTCCCAGTTCAGGAATGAACTTAGAACATGGGAATACTATAAGCCAGTTGATTACTCTGAGTTAAGTGTACGTCCAGTCCCTGATGCTTCCAAACTGTATAAACGCTATTCAGTTGAAGAAGCCTATGCGGCCGTGTGTTCCCAGTTCCGGGAAGAACTCAGAACAGGGGCAGTTTTTAAGCCAGTTGGTTACTCTGAGTTATGTGCACATCCTGTCCCTTATACTTCCAACACGTAGAAACGCTCTTCCAGGGAAGTGGCCTATGCGGCCGTGTGTTCCCAGTTCAGGAAAGAACTTAGAACAGGGGCCGTTTTTAAGCCAGGTGGTTACTCTGAGTTAAGTGCACGTCCTCTCCCTTATGCTTCCAAAACGTAGAAACGCTCTTCAGGAAAGACGCCTATGCCGCCGTGTGTTCCCAGTCCAGGAAAGACCTTAGAACAAGGGCAGACTCTAAGCCAGTTGAATACTCTGATATAAGAGCACGACCCGTCCCTTATGCTTCCAAAACTTAAAAACGCTCCTCGGGCAAAGAAGGCTATGCGGCCTTGTGTTCCCTGTTCAGGAAATAACTTAGAACAAGGGCAGACTATACACCAGTTGAATCCTCTGATATAAGTGCACAGCCAGGCCCTTATGCTTCTGAAACGTATAAGCCCTCTTTAGGCGAGAGGCCTATGCGCCTGGGTGTTCCCAGTTCAGAACAGAACTTAGAACAAGGGCAGACTATAGGCCAGTTGGATACTCTGAGTTAAGTGCATGTCCCGTCCCTTAGGTTTCCAAAACGTAAAAACGCTATTCAGGAGAAGAAGCCTATGCGGCCTTGTGTTCCAAGTTCAAGAAAGAACTTAGTAGAAGAACAGACCCTAGGCAAGTGGGATACTCTGTGTTAAGTGCACGGCCAGTCCCTTACGCTTCCAAAACTTATAAGCGCACTTCAGGTGAAGAGGCCTATGCGGCCGTGTGTTCCCAGTTAAGGCAGAACTTAGACCAGAGGCACATTATAAGCCATTTGGTAACTCTGAGTTAAGTGAACGTCCTGTCCCTTATGCTTTCAAAAGGTAGAATCGCTCCTCAGGCGAAGGGGCCTATGCGGCCTTGTGTTCCCAGTTCAGGAATGAACTTAGAACATGGGAACACTACAAGTCAGTTGATTACTCTGAGGTAACTGTACGTCCAGTCCCTGATGCTTCCAAACTGTATAAACGCACTTATGGCAAAGAGTCCTATGCGGCCTTGTGTTCCCAGTTCAGGAATGAACTTAGAATATGGGAACACTATAAGCCAGTTGATTACTCTGAGTTAACTGTACGTCCAGTCCCTGATGCTTCCAAACTGTATAAACGCTCTTCAGGCGCAGAGTCCTATGCGGCCTTTTGTTCCCAGTTCAGGAATGAATTTAGAACATGGGAACAGTATAAGCCAGTTGATTACTCTGAGTTAAGTGTACGTCCAGTCCCTGATGCTTCCAAACTGTATAAACGCTATTCAGTTGAAGAAGCCTATGCGGCCGTGTGTTCCCAGGTCAGGGAAGAACTCAGAACAGGGGCAGTTTATAAGCCAGTTGGTTACTCTGGGTTAAGTGCACATCCTGTCCCTTATGCTTCCAACACGTAGAAACGCTCTTCCTGGGACGTGGCCTATGCGGCCGTGTGTTCCCAGTCCAGGAAAGACCTTAGAACAGGGGCAGACTCTAAGCCAACTGATTACTCCAAGTGAAGTGTACGTCCAGTCCCTTATGCTACCAAATTGCATAACCGCTCTTCAGGGGAAGAGGCCTATGCGGCCGTGTGTTCCCTGTTCAGGAAATAACTTAGAACAAGGGCAGACTATACACCAGTTGAATCCTCTGATATAAGTGCACAGCCTGGCCCTTATGCTTCTGAAATGTATAAGCGCTCTTTAGGCGAGAGGCCTATGCGGCTGGGTGTTCCCAGTTCAGAACAGAACTTAGAACAAGGGCAGACTATAAGCCAGTTGGATACTCTGAGTTAAGTGCATGTCCCGTCCCTTAGGTTTCCAAAACGTAAAAACGCTATTCAGGTGAAGAAGCCTATGCGGCCTTGTGTTCCAAGTTCAGGAAAGAACTTAGTACAAGGACAGACTCTAGGCAAGTAGGATACTCTGTGTTAAGGGCACAGCCAGTCCCTTATGCTTCCAAAACGTATAAGCGCTCTTCAGGTGAAGAGGCCTCTTCGACCGTGTGTTCCCAGTTCAGGAAGAACTTAGATCAGAGGCACATTATAAGCCATTTGGTTACTCTGAGTTAAGTGAACGTCCCATCCCTTATGCTTCCAAAACGTAGAAACGCTCCTCAGGCGAAGGGGCCTATGCGGCCTTGTGTTTCCAGTTCAGGAATGAACTTAGAACATGGGAACTCTATAAGCCAGTTGATTACTCTGAGTTAAGTGTACGTCCAGTCCCTGATGCTTCCAAAGTGTATAAACGCACTGCAGGCAAAGGATCCTATGCGACCTTGTGTTCCCAATCCAGGAATGAACTTAGAACATGGAACACTATAAGCCAGTTGATTACTCTGAGTTAAGTGTACGTCTACTCCTTGATGCTTCCAAACTGTATAAACGCTCCTAGGGCGAAGAGTCCTATGCGGCCTTGTGTTCCCAGTTCAGGAATGAACTAAGAATATGGGTACACTATAAGCCAGTTGATTACTCTGAGGTAACTGTACGTCCAGGCCCTGATACTTCCAAACTGTATAAACGCACTTCAGGCGAAGAGTCCTATGCGGCCTTGTGTTTCCAGTTCAGGAATGAACTTAGAACATGGGAACACTATAAGCCAGTTGATTACTCTGAGTTAAGTGGACGTCCAGTCCCTGATGCTTCCAAACTGTATAAACGCTATTCACTTGAAGAAGCCTATGCGGCCGTGTGTTCCCAGGTCAGGGAAGAACTCAGAACAGGGGGAGTTCATAAGCCAGGTGGTTACTCTGAGTTAAGTGCACAATCTGTCCCTTATGCTTCCAAAACGTACAAACGCTCTTCCTGGGAAGTGGCCTATGCGGCCGTGTGTTCCCAGTCCAGGAAAGACCTTAGAACAAGGGCAGACTCTAAGCCAGTTGAATACTCTGATATAAGAGCACGACCAGTCCCTTATGCTTCCAAAACTTAAAAACGCTCCTCAGGCAAAGAAGGCTATGCGGCCTTGTGTTCCCTGTTCAGGAAATAACTTAGAACAAGGGCAGACTATACACCAGTTGAATCCTCTGATATAAGTGCACAGCCAGGCCCTTATGCTTCTGAAACGTATAAGCCCTCTTTAGGCAAGAGGCCTATGCGCCTGGGTGTTCCCAGTTCAGAACAGAACTTAGAACAAGGGCAGACTATAGGCCAGTTGGATACTCTGAGTTAAGTGCATGTCCCGTCCCTTAGGTTTCCAAAACGTAAAAACGCTATTCAGGTGAAGAAGCCTATGCGGCCTTGTGTTCCAAGTTCAAGAAAGAACTTAGTAGAAGAACAGACCCTAGGCAAGTGGGATACTCTGTGTTAAGTGCACGGCCAGTCCCTTACGCTTCCAAAACTTATAAGCGCACTTCAGGTGAAGAGGCCTATGCGGCCGTGTGTTCCCAGTTAAGGCAGAACTTAGACCAGAGGCACATTATAAGCCATTTGGTAACTCTGAGTTAAGTGAACGTCCTGTCCCTTATGCTTTCAAAAGGTAGAATCGCTCCTCAGGCGAAGGGGCCTATGCGGCCTTGTGTTCCCAGTTCAGGAATGAACTTAGAACATGGGAACACTACAAGTCAGTTGATTACTCTGAGGTAACTGTACGTCCAGTCCCTGATGCTTCCAAACTGTATAAACGCACTTATGGCAAAGAGTCCTATGCGGCCTTGTGTTCCCAGTTCAGGAATGAACTTAGAATATGGGAACACTATAAGCCAGTTGATTACTCTGAGTTAACTGTACGTCCAGTCCCTGATGCTTCCAAACTGTATGAACGCACTTCAGGTGAAGAGTCCTATGCGGCCTTTTGTTCCCAGTTCAGGAATGAATTTAGAACATGGGAACAGTATAAGCCAGTTGATTACTCTGAGTTAAGTGTACGTCCAGTCCCTGATGCTTCCAAACTGTATAAACGCTATTCAGTTGAAGAAGCCTATGCGGCCGTGTGTTCCCAGGTCAGGGAAGAACTCAGAACAGGGGCAGTTTATAAGCCAGTTGGTTACTCTGGGTTAAGTGCACATCCTGTCCCTTATGCTTCCAACACGTACAAACGCTCTTCCTGGGACGTGGCCTATGCGGCCGTGTGTTCCCAGTCCAGGAAAGACCTTAGAACAGGGGCAGACTCTAAGCCAACTGATTACTCCAAGTGAAGTGTACGTCCAGTCCCTTATGCTACCAAATTGCATAACCGCTCTTCAGGGGAAGAGGCCTATGCGGCCGTGTGTTCCCTGTTCAGGAAATAACTTAGAACAAGGGCAGACTATACACCAGTTGAATCCTCTGATATAAGTGCACAGCCAGGCCCTTATGCTTCTGAAATGTATAAGCGCTCTTTAGGCGAGAGGCCTATGCGGCTGGGTGTTCCCAGTTCAGAACAGAACTTAGAACAAGGGCAGACTATAAGCCAGTTGGATACTCTGAGTTAAGTGCATGTCCCGTCCCTTAGGTTTCCAAAACGTAAAAACGCTATTCAGGTGAAGAAGCCTATGCGGCCTTGTGTTCCAAGTTCAGGAAAGAACTTAGTACAAGGACAGACTCTAGGCAAGTAGGATACTCTGTGTTAAGGGCACAGCCAGTCCCTTATGCTTCCAAAACGTATAAGCGCTCTTCAGGTGAAGAGGCCTCTTCGACCGTGTGTTCCCAGTTCAGGAAGAACTTAGATCAGAGGCACATTATAAGCCATTTGGTTACTCTGAGTTAAGTGAACGTCCCGTCCCTTATGCTTCCAAAACGTAGAAACGCTCCTCAGGCGAAGGGGCCTATGCGGCCTTGTGTTTCCAGTTCAGGAATGAACTTAGAACATGGGAACACTATAAGCCAGTTGATTACTCTGAGTTAAGTGTACGTCCAGTCCCTGATGCTTCCAAAGTGTATAAACGCACTGCAGGCAAAGGATCCTATGCGACCTTGTGTTCCCAATCCAGGAATGAACTTAGAACATGGAACACTATAAGCCAGTTGATTACTCTGAGTTAATTGTACGTCCAGTCCCTGATGCTTCCAAACTGTATAAACGCTATTCAGTTGAAGAAGCCTATGCGGCCGTGTGTTCCCAGGTCAGGGAAGAACTCAGAACAGGGGCAGTTTATAAGCCAGTTGGTTACTCTGGGTTAAGTGCACATCCTGTCCCTTATGCTTCCAACACGTACAAACGCTCTTCCTGGGACGTGGCCTATGCGGCCGTGTGTTCCCAGTCCAGGAAAGACCTTAGAACAGGGGCAGACTCTAAGCCAACTGATTACTCCAAGTGAAGTGTACGTCCAGTCCCTTATGCTACCAAATTGCATAACCGCTCTTCAGGGGAAGAGGCCTATGCGGCCGTGTGTTCCCTGTTCAGGAAATAACTTAGAACAAGGGCAGACTATACACCAGTTGAATCCTCTGATATAAGTGCACAGCCAGGCCCTTATGCTTCTGAAATGTATAAGCGCTCTTTAGGCGAGAGGCCTATGCGGCTGGGTGTTCCCAGTTCAGAACAGAACTTAGAACAAGGGCAGACTATAAGCCAGTTGGATACTCTGAGTTAAGTGCATGTCCCGTCCCTTAGGTTTCCAAAACGTAAAAACGCTATTCAGGTGAAGAAGCCTATGCGGCCTTGTGTTCCAAGTTCAGGAAAGAACTTAGTACAAGGACAGACTCTAGGCAAGTAGGATACTCTGTGTTAAGGGCACAGCCAGTCCCTTATGCTTCCAAAACGTATAAGCGCTCTTCAGGTGAAGAGGCCTCTTCGACCGTGTGTTCCCAGTTCAGGAAGAACTTAGATCAGAGGCACATTATAAGCCATTTGGTTACTCTGAGTTAAGTGAACGTCCCGTCCCTTATGCTTCCAAAACGTAGAAACGCTCCTCAGGCGAAGGGGCCTATGCGGCCTTGTGTTTCCAGTTCAGGAATGAACTTAGAACATGGGAACACTATAAGCCAGTTGATTACTCTGAGTTAAGTGTACGTCCAGTCCCTGATGCTTCCAAAGTGTATAAACGCACTGCAGGCAAAGGATCCTATGCGACCTTGTGTTCCCAATCCAGGAATGAACTTAGAACATGGAACACTATAAGCCAGTTGATTACTCTGAGTTAAGTGTACGTCCAGTCCCTGATGCTTCCAAACTGTATAAACGCTATTCAGTTGAAGAAGCCTATGCGGCCGTGTGTTCCCAGGACAGGGAAGAACTCAGAACAGGGGCAGTTTATAAGCCAGTTGGTTACTCTGGGTTAAGTGCACATCCTGTCCCTTATGCTTCCAACACGTACAAACGCTCTTCCTGGGACGTGGCCTATGCGGTCGTGTGTTCCCAGTCCAGGAAAGACCTTAGAACAGGGGCAGACTCTAAGCCAACTGATTACTCCAAGTTAAGTGTACGTCCAGTGCCTTATGCTACCAAATTGCATAACCGCTCTTCAGGGGAAGAGGCCTATGCGGCCGTGTGTTCCCTGTTCAGGAAATAACTTAGAACAAGGGCAGACTATACACCAGTTGAATCCTCTGATATAAGTGCACAGCCAGGCCCTTATGCTTCTGAAATGTATAAGCGCTCTTTAGGCGAGAGGCCTATGCGGCTGGGTGTTCCCAGTTCAGAACAGAACTTAGAACAAGGGCAGACTATAAGCCAGTTGGATACTCTGAGTTAAGTGCATGTCCCGTCCCTTAGGTTTCCAAAACGTAAAAACGCTATTCAGGTGAAGAAGCCTATGCGGCCTTGTGTTCCAAGTTCAGGAAAGAACTTAGTACAAGGACAGACTCTAGGCAAGTAGGATACTCTGTGTTAAGGGCACAGCCAGTCCCTTATGCTTCCAAAACGTATAAGCGCTCTTCAGGTGAAGAGGCCTCTTCGACCGTGTGTTCCCAGTTCAGGAAGAACTTAGATCAGAGGCACATTATAAGCCATTTGGTTACTCTGAGTTAAGTGAACGTCCAGTCCCTGATGCTTCCAAAGTGTATAAACGCACTGCAGGCAAAGGATCCTATGCGACCTTGTGTTCCCAATCCAGGAATGAACTTAGAACATGGAACACTATAAGCCAGTTGATTACTCTGAGTTAAGTGTACGTCTACTCCTTGATGCTTCCAAACTGTATAAACGCTCCTCAGGCGAAGAGTCCTATGCGGCCTTGTGTTCCCATTTCAGGAATGAACTTAGAATATGGGTAAACTATAAGCCAGTTGATTACTCTGAGGTAACTGTACGTCCAGGCCCTGATACTTCCAAACTATATAAACGCACTTCAGGCGAAGAGTCCTATGCGGCCTTGTGTTTCCAGTTCAGGAATGAACTTAGAACATGGGAACACTATAAGCCAGTTGATTACTCTGAGTTAAGTGTACGTCCAGTCCCTGATGCTTCCAAACTGTATAAACGCTCTTCAGGCGCAGAGTCCTATGCGGCCTTGTGTTCCCAGTTCAGGAATGAACTTAGAACATGGGAATACTATAAGCCAGTTGATTACTCTGAGTTAAGTGTACGTCCAGTCCCTGATGCTTCCAAACTGTATAAACGCTATTCAGTTGAAGAAGCCTATGCGGCCGTGTGTTCCCAGTTCCGGGAAGAACTCAGAACAGGGGCAGTTTTTAAGCCAGTTGGTTACTCTGAGTTATGTGCACATCCTGTCCCTTATACTTCCAACACGTAGAAACGCTCTTCCAGGGAAGTGGCCTATGCGGCCGTGTGTTCCCAGTTCAGGAAAGAACTTAGAACAGGGGCCGTTTTTAAGCCAGGTGGTTACTCTGAGTTAAGTGCACGTCCTCTCCCTTATGCTTCCAAAACGTAGAAACGCTCTTCAGGAAAGACGCCTATGCCGCCGTGTGTTCCCAGTCCAGGAAAGACCTTAGAACAAGGGCAGACTCTAAGCCAGTTGAATACTCTGATATAAGAGCACGACCCGTCCCTTATGCTTCCAAAACTTAAAAACGCTCCTCGGGCAAAGAAGGCTATGCGGCCTTGTGTTCCCTGTTCAGGAAATAACTTAGAACAAGGGCAGACTATACACCAGTTGAATCCTCTGATATAAGTGCACAGCCAGGCCCTTATGCTTCTGAAACGTATAAGCCCTCTTTAGGCGAGAGGCCTATGCGCCTGGGTGTTCCCAGTTCAGAACAGAACTTAGAACAAGGGCAGACTATAGGCCAGTTGGATACTCTGAGTTAAGTGCATGTCCCGTCCCTTAGGTTTCCAAAACGTAAAAACGCTATTCAGGAGAAGAAGCCTATGCGGCCTTGTGTTCCAAGTTCAAGAAAGAACTTAGTAGAAGAACAGACCCTAGGCAAGTGGGATACTCTGTGTTAAGTGCACGGCCAGTCCCTTACGCTTCCAAAACTTATAAGCGCACTTCAGGTGAAGAGGCCTATGCGGCCGTGTGTTCCCAGTTAAGGCAGAACTTAGACCAGAGGCACATTATAAGCCATTTGGTAACTCTGAGTTAAGTGAACGTCCTGTCCCTTATGCTTTCAAAAGGTAGAATCGCTCCTCAGGCGAAGGGGCCTATGCGGCCTTGTGTTCCCAGTTCAGGAATGAAATTAGAACATGGGAACACTACAAGTCAGTTGATTACTCTGAGGTAACTGTACGTCCAGTCCCTGATGCTTCCAAACTGTATAAACGCACTTATGGCAAAGAGTCCTATGCGGCCTTGTGTTCCCAGTTCAGGAATGAACTTAGAATATGGGAACACTATAAGCCAGTTGATTACTCTGAGTTAACTGTACGTCCAGTCCCTGATGCTTCCAAACTGTATGAACGCACTTCAGGTGAAGAGTCCTATGCGGCCTTTTGTTCCCAGTTCAGGAATGAATTTAGAACATGGGAACAGTATAAGCCAGTTGATTACTCTGAGTTAAGTGTACGTCCAGTCCCTGATGCTTCCAAACTGTATAAACGCTATTCAGTTGAAGAAGCCTATGCGGCCGTGTGTTCCCAGGTCAGGGAAGAACTCAGAACAGGGGCAGTTTATAAGCCAGTTGGTTACTCTGGGTTAAGTGCACATCCTGTCCCTTATGCTTCCAACACGTAGAAACGCTCTTCCTGGGACGTGGCCTATGCGGCCGTGTGTTCCCAGTCCAGGAAAGACCTTAGAACAGGGGCAGACTCTAAGCCAACTGATTACTCCAAGTGAACTGTACGTCCAGTCCCTTATGCTACCAAATTGCATAACCGCTCTTCAGGGGAAGAGGCCTATGCGGCCGTGTGTTCCCTGTTCAGGAAATAACTTAGAACAAGGGCAGACAATACACCAGTTGAATCCTCTGATATAAGTGCACAGCCAGGCCCTTATGCTTCTGAAATGTATAAGCGCTCTTTAGGCGAGAGGCCTATGCGGCTGGGTGTTCCCAGTTCAGAACAGAACTTAGAACAAGGGCAGACTATAAGCCAGTTGGATACTCTGAGTTAAGTGCATGTCCCGTCCCTTAGGTTTCCAAAACGTAAAAACGCTATTCAGGTGAAGAAGCCTATGCGGCCTTGTGTTCCAAGTTCAGGAAAGAACTTAGTACAAGGACAGACTCTAGGCAAGTAGGATACTCTGTGTTAAGTGCACAGCCAGTCCCTTATGCTTCCAAAACGTATAAGCGCTCTTCAGGTGAAGAGGCCTCTTCGACCGTGTGTTCCCAGTTCAGGAAGAACTTAGATCAGAGGCACATTATAAGCCATTTGGTTACTCTGAGTTAAGTGAACGTCCCGTCCCTTATGCTTCCAAAACGTAGAAACGCTCCTCAGGCGAAGGGGCCTATGCGGCCTTGTGTTTCCAGTTCAGGAATGAACTTAGAACATGGGAACTCTATAAGCCAGTTGATTACTCTGAGTTAAGTGTACGTCCAGTCCCTGATGCTTCCAAAGTGTATAAACGCACTGCAGGCAAAGGATCCTATGCGACCTTGTGTTCCCAATCCAGGAATGAACTTAGAACATGGAACACTATAAGCCAGTTGATTACTCTGAGTTAAGTGTACGTCTACTCCTTGATGCTTCCAAACTGTATAAACGCTCCTCAGGCGAAGAGTCCTATGCGGCCTTGTGTTCCCAGTTCAGGAATGAACTTAGAATATGGGTACACTATAAGCCAGTTGATTACTCTGAGGTAACTGTACGTCCAGGCCCTGATACTTCCAAACTGTATAAACGCACTTCAGGCGAAGAGTCCTACGCGTCCTTGTGTTCCCAGTTCAGGAATGAACTTAGAACATGGGTATACTTTAGGCCAGTTGATTACTCTGAGTTAAGTGTACGTCCAGTCCCTGATGCTTCCAAACTGTATAAACGCTCTTCAGGCGAAGAGTCCTATGCGGCCTTGTGTTCCCAGTTCAGGAATGAACTTAAAGTATGGGTACACTATAAGCCAGTTGATTACTCTGAGTTAGGTGAACGTCCAGTCCATGATGCTTCCAAACTGTATAAGCGCACTTCAGGCAAAGAGTCCTATGCGGCCTTGTGTTCCCAGTCCAGGAATGAACTTAGAACATGGGAACACTATAAGCCAGTTGATTACTCTGAGTTAAGTGGACGTCCAGTCCCTGATGCTTCCAAACTGTATAAACGCTCTTCAGGCGCAGAGTCCTATGCAGCCTTGTGTTCCCAGTTCAGGAATGAACTTAGAACATGGGAATACTATAAGCCAGTTGATTACTCTGAGTTAAGTGTACGTCCAGTCCCTGATGCTTCCAAACTGTATAAACGCTATTCAGTTGAAGAAGCCTATGCGGCCGTGTGTTCCCAGATCCGGGAAGAACTCAGAACAGGGGCAGTTTTTAAGCCAGTTGGTTACTCTGAGTTATGTGCACATCCTGTCCCTTATACTTCCAACACGTAGAAACGCTCTTCCAGGGAAGTGGCCTATGCGGCCGTGTGTTCCCAGTTCAGGAAAGAACTTAGAACAGGGGCCGTTTTTAAGCCAGGTGGTTACTCTGAGTTAAGTGCACGTCCTCTCTCTTATGCTTCCAAAACGTAGAAACGCTCTTCAGGAAAGACGCCTATGCCGCCGTGTGTTCCCAGTCCAGGAAAGACCTTAGAACAAGGGCAGACTCTAAGCCAGTTGAATACACTGATATAAGAGCACGACCCGTCCCTTATGCTTCCAAAACTTAAAAACGCTCCTCAGGCAAAGAAGGCTATGCGGCCTTGTGTTCCCTGTTCAGGAAATAACTTAGAACAAGGGCAGACTATACACCAGTTGAATCCTCTGATATAAGTGCACAGCCAGGCCCTTATGCTTCTGAAACGTATAAGCCCTCTTTAGGCGAGAGGCCTATGCGCCTGGGTGTTCCCAGTTCAGAACAGAACTTAGAACAAGGGCAGACTATAGGCCAGTTGGATACTCTGAGTTAAGTGCATGTCCCGTCCCTTAGGTTTCCAAAACGTAAAAACGCTATTCAGGTGAAGAAGCCTATGCGGCCTTGTGTTCCAAGTTCAAGAAAGAACTTAGTAGAAGAACAGACCCTAGGCAAGTGGGATACTCTGTGTTAAGTGCACGGCCATTCCCTTACGCTTCCAAAACTTATAAGCGCACTTCAGGTGAAGAGGCCTATGCGGCCGTGTGTTCCCAGTTAAGGCAGAACTTAGACCAGAGGCACATTATAAGCCATTTGGTAACTCTGAGTTAAGTGAACGTCCTGTCCCTTATGCTTTCAAAAGGTAGAATCGCTCCTCAGGCGAAGGGGCCTATGCGGCCTTGTGTTCCCAGTTCAGGAATGAACTTAGAACATGGGAACACTACAAGTCAGTTGATTATTCTGAGGTAACTGTACGTCCAGTCCCTGATGCTTCCAAACTGTATAAACGCACTTATGGCAAAGAGTCCTATGCGGCCTTGTGTTCCCAGTTCAGGAATGAACTTAGAATATGGGAACACTATAAGCCAGTTGATTACTCTGAGTTAACTGTACGTCCAGTCCCTGATGCTTCCAAACTGTATGAACGCACTTCAGGTGAAGAGTCCTATGCGGCCTTTTGTTCCCAGTTCAGGAATGAATTTAGAACATGGGAACAGTATAAGCCAGTTGATTACTCTGAGTTAAGTGTACGTCCAGTCCCTGATGCTTCCAAACTGTATAAACGCTATTCAGTTGAAGAAGCCTATGCGGCCGTGTGTTCCCAGGTCAGGGAAGAACTCAGAACAGGGGCAGTTTATAAGCCAGTTGGTTACTCTGGGTTAAGTGCACATCCTGTCCCTTATGCTTCCAACACGTAGAAACGCTCTTCCTGGGACGTGGCCTATGCGGCCGTGTGTTCCCAGTCCAGGAAAGACCTTAGAACAGGGGCAGACTCTAAGCCAACTGATTACTCCAAGTTAAGTGTACGTCCAGTCCCTTATGCTACCAAATTGCATAACCGCTCTTCAGGGGAAGAGGCCTATGCGGCCGTGTGTTCCCTGTTCAGGAAATAACTTAGAACAAGGGCAGACTATACACCAGTTGAATCCTCTGATATAAGTGCACAGCCTGGCCCTTATGCTTCTGAAATGTATAAGCGCTCTTTAGGCGAGAGGCCTATGCGGCTGGGTGTTCCCAGTTCAGAACAGAACTTAGAACAAGGGCAGACTATAAGCCAGTTGGATACTCTGAGTTAAGTGCATGTCCCGTCCCTTAGGTTTCCAAAACGTAAAAACGCTATTCAGGTGAAGAAGCCTATGCGGCCTTGTGTTCCAAGTTCAGGAAAGAACTTAGTACAAGGACAGACTCTAGGCAAGTAGGATACTCTGTGTTAAGGGCACAGCCAGTCCCTTATGCTTCCAAAACGTATAAGCGCTCTTCAGGTGAAGAGGCCTCTTCGACCGTGTGTTCCCAGTTCAGGAAGAACTTAGATCAGAGGCACATTATAAGCCATTTGGTTACTCTGAGTTATGTGAACGTCCCATCCCTTATGCTTCCAAAACGTAGAAACGCTCCTCAGGCGAAGGGGCCTATGCGGCCTTGTGTTTCCAGTTCAGGAATGAACTTAGAACATGGGAACTCTATAAGCCAGTTGATTACTCTGAGTTAAGTGTACGTCCAGTCCCTGATGCTTCCAAAGTGTATAAACGCACTGCAGGCAAAGGATCCTATGCGACCTTGTGTTCCCAATCCAGGAATGAACTTAGAACATGGAACACTATAAGCCAGTTGATTACTCTGAGTTAAGTGTACGTCTACTCCTTGATGCTTCCAAACTGTATAAACGCTCCTCAGGCGAAGAGTCCTATGCGGCCTTGTGTTCCCAGTTCAGGAATGAACTTAGAATATGGGTACACTATAAGCCAGTTGATTACTCTGAGGTAACTGTACGTCCAGGCCCTGATACTTCCAAACTGTATAAACGCACTTCAGGCGAAGAGTCCTATGCGGCCTTGTGTTTCCAGTTCAGGAATGAACTTAGAACATGGGAACACTATAAGCCAGTTGATTACTCTGAGTTAAGTGGACGTCCAGTCCCTGATGCTTCCAAACTGTATAAACGCTATTCAGTTGAAGAAGCCTATGCGGCCGTGTGTTCCCAGGTCAGGGAAGAACTCAGAACAGGGGGAGTTCATAAGCCAGGTGGTTACTCTGAGTTAAGTGCACAATCTGTCCCTTATGCTTCCAAAACGTACAAACGCTCTTCCTGGGAAGTGGCCTATGCGGCCGTGTGTTCC
The DNA here is from genome assembly GCF_922984935.1 of Meles meles. Classification (NCBI taxonomy): domain Eukaryota; kingdom Metazoa; phylum Chordata; class Mammalia; order Carnivora; family Mustelidae; genus Meles; species Meles meles. The sequence continues at coordinate 88,096,332 of NC_060073.1, read as the reverse complement.
CAGTCCAGGAAAGACCTTAGAACAAGGGCAGACTCTAAGCCAGTTGAATACTCTGATATAAGAGCACGACCAGTCCCTTATGCTTCCAAAACTTAAAAACGCTCCTCAGGCAAAGAAGGCTATGCGGCCTTGTGTTCCCTGTTCAGGAAATAACTTAGAACAAGGGCAGACTATACACCAGTTGAATCCTCTGATATAAGTGCACAGCCAGGCCCTTATGCTTCTGAAACGTATAAGCCCTCTTTAGGCGAGAGGCCTATGCGGCTGGGTGTTCCCAGTTCAGAACAGAACTTAGAACAAGGGCAGACTATAGGCCAGTTGGATACTCTGAGTTAAGTGCATGTCCCGTCCCTTAGGTTTCCAAAACGTAAAAACGCTATTCAGGTGAAGAAGCCTATGCGGCCTTGTGTTCCAAGTTCAAGAAAGAACTTAGTAGAAGAACAGACCCTAGGCAAGTGGGATACTCTGTGTTAAGTGCACGGCCAGTCCCTTACGCTTCCAAAACTTATAAGCGCACTTCAGGTGAAGAGGCCTATGCGGCCGTGTGTTCCCAGTTAAGGCAGAACTTAGACCAGAGGCACATTATAAGCCATTTGGTAACTCTGAGTTAAGTGAACGTCCTGTCCCTTATGCTTTCAAAAGGTAGAATCGCTCCTCAGGCGAAGGGGCCTATGCGGCCTTGTGTTCCCAGTTCAGGAATGAACTTAGAACATGGGAACACTACAAGTCAGTTGATTACTCTGAGGTAACTGTACGTCCAGTCCCTGATGCTTCCAAACTGTATAAACGCACTTATGGCAAAGAGTCCTATGCGGCCTTGTGTTCCCAGTTCAGGAATGAACTTAGAATATGGGAACACTATAAGCCAGTTGATTACTCTGAGTTAACTGTACGTCCAGTCCCTGATGCTTCCAAACTGTATGAACGCACTTCAGGTGAAGAGTCCTATGCGGCCTTTTGTTCCCAGTTCAGGAATGAATTTAGAACATGGGAACAGTATAAGCCAGTTGATTACTCTGAGTTACGTGTACGTCCAGTCCCTGAGGCTTCCAAACTGTATAAACGCTATTCAGTTGAAGAAGCCTATGCGGCCGTGTGTTCCCAGGTCAGGGAAGAACTCAGAACAGGGGCAGTTTATAAGCCAGTTGGTTACTCTGGGTTAAGTGCACATCCTGTCCCTTATGCTTCCAACACGTAGAAACGCTCTTCCTGGGACGTGGCCTATGCGGCCGTGTGTTCCCAGTCCAGGAAAGACCTTAGAACAGGGGCAGACTCTAAGCCAACTGATTACTCCAAGTGAAGTGTACGTCCAGTCCCTTATGCTACCAAATTGCATAACCGCTCTTCAGGGGAAGAGGCCTATGCGGCCGTGTGTTCCCTGTTCAGGAAATAACTTAGAACAAGGGCAGACTATACACCAGTTGAATCCTCTGATATAAGTGCACAGCCAGGCCCTTATGCTTCTGAAATGTATAAGCGCTCTTTAGGCGAGAGGCCTATGCGGCTGGGTGTTCCCAGTTCAGAACAGAACTTAGAACAAGGGCAGACTATAAGCCAGTTGGATACTCTGAGTTAAGTGCATGTCCCGTCCCTTAGGTTTCCAAAACGTAAAAACGCTATTCAGGTGAAGAAGCCTATGCGGCCTTGTGTTCCAAGTTCAGGAAAGAACTTAGTACAAGGACAGACTCTAGGCAAGTAGGATACTCTGTGTTAAGGGCACAGCCAGTCCCTTATGCTTCCAAAACGTATAAGCGCTCTTCAGGTGAAGAGGCCTCTTCGACCGTGTGTTCCCAGTTCAGGAAGAACTTAGATCAGAGGCACATTATAAGCCATTTGGTTACTCTGAGTTAAGTGAACGTCCAGTCCCTGATGCTTCCAAAGTGTATAAACGCACTGCAGGCAAAGGATCCTATGCGACCTTGTGTTCCCAATCCAGGAATGAACTTAGAACATGGAACACTATAAGCCAGTTGATTACTCTGAGTTAAGTGTACGTCTACTCCTTGATGCTTCCAAACTGTATAAACGCTCCTCAGGCGAAGAGTCCTATGCGGCCTTGTGTTCCCAGTTCAGGAATGAACTTAGAATATGGGTACACTATAAGCCAGTTGATTACTCTGAGGTAACTGTACGTCCAGGCCCTGACACTTCCAAACTGTATAAACGCACTTCAGGCGAAGAGTCCTATGCGGCCTTGTGTTTCCAGTTCAGGAATGAACTTAGAACATGGGAACACTATAAGCCAGTTGATTACTCTGAGTTAAGTGTACGTCCAGTCCCTGATGCTTCCAAACTGTATAAACGCTCTTCAGGCGCAGAGTCCTATGCGGCCTTGTGTTCCCAGTTCAGGAATGAACTTAGAACATGGGAATACTATAAGCCAGTTGATTACTCTGAGTTAAGTGTACGTCCAGTCCCTGATGCTTCCAAACTGTATAAACGCTATTCAGTTGAAGAAGCCTATGCGGCCGTGTGTTCCCAGTTCCGGGAAGAACTCAGAACAGGGGCAGTTTTTAAGCCAGTTGGTTACTCTGAGTTATGTGCACATCCTGTCCCTTATACTTCCAACACGTAGAAACGCTCTTCCAGGGAAGTGGCCTATGCGGCCGTGTGTTCCCAGTTCAGGAAAGAACTTAGAACAGGGGCCGTTTTTAAGCCAGGTGGTTACTCTGAGTTAAGTGCACGTCCTCTCCCTTATGCTTCCAAAACGTAGAAACGCTCTTCAGGAAAGACGCCTATGCCGCCGTGTGTTCCCAGTCCAGGAAAGACCTTAGAACAAGGGCAGACTCTAAGCCAGTTGAATACTCTGATATAAGAGCACGACCCGTCCCTTATGCTTCCAAAACTTAAAAACGCTCCTCGGGCAAAGAAGGCTATGCGGCCTTGTGTTCCCTGTTCAGGAAATAACTTAGAACAAGGGCAGACTATACACCAGTTGAATCCTCTGATATAAGTGCACAGCCAGGCCCTTATGCTTCTGAAACGTATAAGCCCTCTTTAGGCGAGAGGCCTATGCGCCTGGGTGTTCCCAGTTCAGAACAGAACTTAGAACAAGGGCAGACTATAGGCCAGTTGGATACTCTGAGTTAAGTGCATGTCCCGTCCCTTAGGTTTCCAAAACGTAAAAACGCTATTCAGGAGAAGAAGCCTATGCGGCCTTGTGTTCCAAGTTCAAGAAAGAACTTAGTAGAAGAACAGACCCTAGGCAAGTGGGATACTCTGTGTTAAGTGCACGGCCAGTCCCTTACGCTTCCAAAACTTATAAGCGCACTTCAGGTGAAGAGGCCTATGCGGCCGTGTGTTCCCAGTTAAGGCAGAACTTAGACCAGAGGCACATTATAAGCCATTTGGTAACTCTGAGTTAAGTGAACGTCCTGTCCCTTATGCTTTCAAAAGGTAGAATCGCTCCTCAGGCGAAGGGGCCTATGCGGCCTTGTGTTCCCAGTTCAGGAATGAACTTAGAACATGGGAACACTACAAGTCAGTTGATTACTCTGAGGTAACTGTACGTCCAGTCCCTGATGCTTCCAAACTGTATAAACGCACTTATGGCAAAGAGTCCTATGCGGCCTTGTGTTCCCAGTTCAGGAATGAACTTAGAATATGGGAACACTATAAGCCAGTTGATTACTCTGAGTTAACTGTACGTCCAGTCCCTGATGCTTCCAAACTGTATAAACGCTCTTCAGGCGCAGAGTCCTATGCGGCCTTTTGTTCCCAGTTCAGGAATGAATTTAGAACATGGGAACAGTATAAGCCAGTTGATTACTCTGAGTTAAGTGTACGTCCAGTCCCTGATGCTTCCAAACTGTATAAACGCTATTCAGTTGAAGAAGCCTATGGGGCCGTGTGTTCCCAGGTCAGGGAAGAACTCAGAACAGGGGCAGTTTATAAGCCAGTTGGTTACTCTGGGTTAAGTGCACATCCTGTCCCTTATGCTTCCAACACGTAGAAACGCTCTTCCTGGGACGTGGCCTATGCGGCCGTGTGTTCCCAGTCCAGGAAAGACCTTAGAACAGGGGCAGACTCTAAGCCAACTGATTACTCCAAGTGAAGTGTACGTCCAGTCCCTTATGCTACCAAATTGCATAACCGCTCTTCAGGGGAAGAGGCCTATGCGGCCGTGTGTTCCCTGTTCAGGAAATAACTTAGAACAAGGGCAGACTATACACCAGTTGAATCCTCTGATATAAGTGCACAGCCTGGCCCTTATGCTTCTGAAATGTATAAGCGCTCTTTAGGCGAGAGGCCTATGCGGCTGGGTGTTCCCAGTTCAGAACAGAACTTAGAACAAGGGCAGACTATAAGCCAGTTGGATACTCTGAGTTAAGTGCATGTCCCGTCCCTTAGGTTTCCAAAACGTAAAAACGCTATTCAGGTGAAGAAGCCTATGCGGCCTTGTGTTCCAAGTTCAGGAAAGAACTTAGTACAAGGACAGACTCTAGGCAAGTAGGATACTCTGTGTTAAGTGCACAGCCAGTCCCTTATGCTTCCAAAACGTATAAGCGCTCTTCAGGTGAAGAGGCCTCTGCGGCCGTGTGTTCCCAGTTCAGAAAGAACTTAGATCAGAGGCACATTATAAGCCATTTGGTTACTCTGAGTTAAGTGAACGTCCCGTCCCTTATGCTTCCAAAACGTAGAAACGCTCCTCAGGTGAAGGGGCCTATGCGGCCTTGTGTTCCCAGTTCAGGAATGAACTTAGAACATGGGAACACTATAAGCCAGTTGATTACTCTGAGTTAAGTGTACGTCCAGTCCCTGATGCTTCCAAAGTGTATAAACGCACTGCAGGCAAAGGATCCTATGCGACCTTGTGTTCCCAATCCAGGAATGAACTTAGAACATGGAACACTATAAGCCAGTTGATTACTCTGAGTTAAGTGTACGTCTACTCCTTGATGCTTCCAAACTGTATAAACGCTCCTCAGGCGAAGAGTCCTATGCGGCCTTGTGTTCCCAGTTCAGGAATGAACTTAGAATATGGGTACACTATAAGCCAGTTGATTACTCTGAGGTAACTGTACGTCCAGGCCCTGATACTTCCAAACTGTATAAACGCACTTCAGGCGAAGAGTCCTACGCGTCCTTGTGTTCCCAGTTCAGGAATGAACTTAGAACATGGGTATACTTTAGGCCAGTTGATTACTCTGAGTTAAGTGTACGTCCAGTCCCTGATGCTTCCAAACTGTATAAACGCTCTTCAGGCGAAGAGTCCTATGCGGCCTTGTGTTCCCAGTTCAGGAATGAACTTAAAGTATGGGTACACTATAAGCCAGTTGATTACTCTGAGTTAGGTGAACGTCCAGTCCATGATGCTTCCAAACTGTATAAGCGCACTTCAGGCAAAGAGTCCTATGCGGCCTTGTGTTCCCAGTCCAGGAATGAACTTAGAACATGGGAACACTATAAGCCAGTTGATTACTCTGAGTTAAGTGGACGTCCAGTCCCTGATGCTTCCAAACTGTATAAACGCTCTTCAGGCGCAGAGTCCTATGCGGCCTTGTGTTCCCAGTTCAGGAATGAACTTAGAACATGGGAATACTATAAGCCAGTTGATTACTCTGAGTTAAGTGTACGTCCAGTCCCTGATGCTTCCAAACTGTATAAACGCTATTCAGTTGAAGAAGCCTATGCGGCCGTGTGTTCCCAGTTCCGGGAAGAACTCAGAACAGGGGCAGTTTTTAAGCCAGTTGGTTACTCTGAGTTATGTGCACATCCTGTCCCTTATACTTCCAACACGTAGAAACGCTCTTCCAGGGAAGTGGCCTATGCGGCCGTGTGTTCCCAGTTCAGGAAAGAACTTAGAACAGGGGCCGTTTTTAAGCCAGGTGGTTACTCTGAGTTAAGTGCACGTCCTCTCCCTTATGCTTCCAAAACGTAGAAACGCTCTTCAGGAAAGACGCCTATGCCGCCGTGTGTTCCCAGTCCAGGAAAGACCTTAGAACAAGGGCAGACTCTAAGCCAGTTGAATACTCTGATATAAGAGCACGACCCGTCCCTTATGCTTCCAAAACTTAAAAACGCTCCTCGGGCAAAGAAGGCTATGCGGCCTTGTGTTCCCTGTTCAGGAAATAACTTAGAACAAGGGCAGACTATACACCAGTTGAATCCTCTGATATAAGTGCACAGCCAGGCCCTTATGCTTCTGAAACGTATAAGCCCTCTTTAGGCGAGAGGCCTATGCGCCTGGGTGTTCCCAGTTCAGAACAGAACTTAGAACAAGGGCAGACTATAGGCCAGTTGGATACTCTGAGTTAAGTGCATGTCCCGTCCCTTAGGTTTCCAAAACGTAAAAACGCTATTCAGGAGAAGAAGCCTATGCGGCCTTGTGTTCCAAGTTCAAGAAAGAACTTAGTAGAAGAACAGACCCTAGGCAAGTGGGATACTCTGTGTTAAGTGCACGGCCAGTCCCTTACGCTTCCAAAACTTATAAGCGCACTTCAGGTGAAGAGGCCTATGCGGCCGTGTGTTCCCAGTTAAGGCAGAACTTAGACCAGAGGCACATTATAAGCCATTTGGTAACTCTGAGTTAAGTGAACGTCCTGTCCCTTATGCTTTCAAAAGGTAGAATCGCTCCTCAGGCGAAGGGGCCTATGCGGCCTTGTGTTCCCAGTTCAGGAATGAACTTAGAACATGGGAACACTACAAGTCAGTTGATTACTCTGAGGTAACTGTACGTCCAGTCCCTGATGCTTCCAAACTGTATAAACGCACTTATGGCAAAGAGTCCTATGCGGCCTTGTGTTCCCAGTTCAGGAATGAACTTAGAATATGGGAACACTATAAGCCAGTTGATTACTCTGAGTTAACTGTACGTCCAGTCCCTGATGCTTCCAAACTGTATAAACGCTCTTCAGGCGCAGAGTCCTATGCGGCCTTTTGTTCCCAGTTCAGGAATGAATTTAGAACATGGGAACAGTATAAGCCAGTTGATTACTCTGAGTTAAGTGTACGTCCAGTCCCTGATGCTTCCAAACTGTATAAACGCTATTCAGTTGAAGAAGCCTATGCGGCCGTGTGTTCCCAGGTCAGGGAAGAACTCAGAACAGGGGCAGTTTATAAGCCAGTTGGTTACTCTGGGTTAAGTGCACATCCTGTCCCTTATGCTTCCAACACGTAGAAACGCTCTTCCTGGGACGTGGCCTATGCGGCCGTGTGTTCCCAGTCCAGGAAAGACCTTAGAACAGGGGCAGACTCTAAGCCAACTGATTACTCCAAGTGAAGTGTACGTCCAGTCCCTTATGCTACCAAATTGCATAACCGCTCTTCAGGGGAAGAGGCCTATGCGGCCGTGTGTTCCCTGTTCAGGAAATAACTTAGAACAAGGGCAGACTATACACCAGTTGAATCCTCTGATATAAGTGCACAGCCTGGCCCTTATGCTTCTGAAATGTATAAGCGCTCTTTAGGCGAGAGGCCTATGCGGCTGGGTGTTCCCAGTTCAGAACAGAACTTAGAACAAGGGCAGACTATAAGCCAGTTGGATACTCTGAGTTAAGTGCATGTCCCGTCCCTTAGGTTTCCAAAACGTAAAAACGCTATTCAGGTGAAGAAGCCTATGCGGCCTTGTGTTCCAAGTTCAGGAAAGAACTTAGTACAAGGACAGACTCTAGGCAAGTAGGATACTCTGTGTTAAGGGCACAGCCAGTCCCTTATGCTTCCAAAACGTATAAGCGCTCTTCAGGTGAAGAGGCCTCTTCGACCGTGTGTTCCCAGTTCAGGAAGAACTTAGATCAGAGGCACATTATAAGCCATTTGGTTACTCTGAGTTAAGTGAACGTCCCATCCCTTATGCTTCCAAAACGTAGAAACGCTCCTCAGGCGAAGGGGCCTATGCGGCCTTGTGTTTCCAGTTCAGGAATGAACTTAGAACATGGGAACTCTATAAGCCAGTTGATTACTCTGAGTTAAGTGTACGTCCAGTCCCTGATGCTTCCAAAGTGTATAAACGCACTGCAGGCAAAGGATCCTATGCGACCTTGTGTTCCCAATCCAGGAATGAACTTAGAACATGGAACACTATAAGCCAGTTGATTACTCTGAGTTAAGTGTACGTCTACTCCTTGATGCTTCCAAACTGTATAAACGCTCCTAGGGCGAAGAGTCCTATGCGGCCTTGTGTTCCCAGTTCAGGAATGAACTAAGAATATGGGTACACTATAAGCCAGTTGATTACTCTGAGGTAACTGTACGTCCAGGCCCTGATACTTCCAAACTGTATAAACGCACTTCAGGCGAAGAGTCCTATGCGGCCTTGTGTTTCCAGTTCAGGAATGAACTTAGAACATGGGAACACTATAAGCCAGTTGATTACTCTGAGTTAAGTGGACGTCCAGTCCCTGATGCTTCCAAACTGTATAAACGCTATTCACTTGAAGAAGCCTATGCGGCCGTGTGTTCCCAGGTCAGGGAAGAACTCAGAACAGGGGGAGTTCATAAGCCAGGTGGTTACTCTGAGTTAAGTGCACAATCTGTCCCTTATGCTTCCAAAACGTACAAACGCTCTTCCTGGGAAGTGGCCTATGCGGCCGTGTGTTCCCAGTCCAGGAAAGACCTTAGAACAAGGGCAGACTCTAAGCCAGTTGAATACTCTGATATAAGAGCACGACCAGTCCCTTATGCTTCCAAAACTTAAAAACGCTCCTCAGGCAAAGAAGGCTATGCGGCCTTGTGTTCCCTGTTCAGGAAATAACTTAGAACAAGGGCAGACTATACACCAGTTGAATCCTCTGATATAAGTGCACAGCCAGGCCCTTATGCTTCTGAAACGTATAAGCCCTCTTTAGGCGAGAGGCCTATGCGGCTGGGTGTTCCCAGTTCAGAACAGAACTTAGAACAAGGGCAGACTATAGGCCAGTTGGATACTCTGAGTTAAGTGCATGTCCCGTCCCTTAGGTTTCCAAAACGTAAAAACGCTATTCAGGTGAAGAAGCCTATGCGGCCTTGTGTTCCAAGTTCAAGAAAGAACTTAGTAGAAGAACAGACCCTAGGCAAGTGGGATACTCTGTGTTAAGTGCACGGCCAGTCCCTTACGCTTCCAAAACTTATAAGCGCACTTCAGGTGAAGAGGCCTATGCGGCCGTGTGTTCCCAGTTAAGGCAGAACTTAGACCAGAGGCACATTATAAGCCATTTGGTAACTCTGAGTTAAGTGAACGTCCTGTCCCTTATGCTTTCAAAAGGTAGAATCGCTCCTCAGGCGAAGGGGCCTATGCGGCCTTGTGTTCCCAGTTCAGGAATGAACTTAGAACATGGGAACACTACAAGTCAGTTGATTACTCTGAGGTAACTGTACGTCCAGTCCCTGATGCTTCCAAACTGTATAAACGCACTTATGGCAAAGAGTCCTATGCGGCCTTGTGTTCCCAGTTCAGGAATGAACTTAGAATATGGGAACACTATAAGCCAGTTGATTACTCTGAGTTAACTGTACGTCCAGTCCCTGATGCTTCCAAACTGTATGAACGCACTTCAGGTGAAGAGTCCTATGCGGCCTTTTGTTCCCAGTTCAGGAATGAATTTAGAACATGGGAACAGTATAAGCCAGTTGATTACTCTGAGTTAAGTGTACGTCCAGTCCCTGATGCTTCCAAACTGTATAAACGCTATTCAGTTGAAGAAGCCTATGCGGCCGTGTGTTCCCAGGTCAGGGAAGAACTCAGAACAGGGGCAGTTTATAAGCCAGTTGGTTACTCTGGGTTAAGTGCACATCCTGTCCCTTATGCTTCCAACACGTAGAAACGCTCTTCCTGGGACGTGGCCTATGCGGCCGTGTGTTCCCAGTCCAGGAAAGACCTTAGAACAGGGGCAGACTCTAAGCCAACTGATTACTCCAAGTGAAGTGTACGTCCAGTCCCTTATGCTACCAAATTGCATAACCGCTCTTCAGGGGAAGAGGCCTATGCGGCCGTGTGTTCCCTGTTCAGGAAATAACTTAGAACAAGGGCAGACTATACACCAGTTGAATCCTCTGATATAAGTGCACAGCCTGGCCCTTATGCTTCTGAAATGTATAAGCGCTCTTTAGGCGAGAGGCCTATGCGGCTGGGTGTTCCCAGTTCAGAACAGAACTTAGAACAAGGGCAGACTATAAGCCAGTTGGATACTCTGAGTTAAGTGCATGTCCCGTCCCTTAGGTTTCCAAAACGTAAAAACGCTATTCAGGTGAAGAAGCCTATGCGGCCTTGTGTTCCAAGTTCAGGAAAGAACTTAGTACAAGGACAGACTCTAGGCAAGTAGGATACTCTGTGTTAAGGGCACAGCCAGTCCCTTATGCTTCCAAAACGTATAAGCGCTCTTCAGGTGAAGAGGCCTCTTCGACCGTGTGTTCCCAGTTCAGGAAGAACTTAGATCAGAGGCACATTATAAGCCATTTGGTTACTCTGAGTTAAGTGAACGTCCCATCCCTTATGCTTCCAAAACGTAGAAACGCTCCTCAGGCGAAGGGGCCTATGCGGCCTTGTGTTTCCAGTTCAGGAATGAACTTAGAACATGGGAACTCTATAAGCCAGTTGATTACTCTGAGTTAAGTGTACGTCCAGTCCCTGATGCTTCCAAAGTGTATAAACGCACTGCAGGCAAAGGATCCTATGCGACCTTGTGTTCCCAATCCAGGAATGAACTTAGAACATGGAACACTATAAGCCAGTTGATTACTCTGAGTTAAGTGTACGTCTACTCCTTGATGCTTCCAAACTGTATAAACGCTCCTAGGGCGAAGAGTCCTATGCGGCCTTGTGTTCCCAGTTCAGGAATGAACTAAGAATATGGGTACACTATAAGCCAGTTGATTACTCTGAGGTAACTGTACGTCCAGGCCCTGATACTTCCAAACTGTATAAACGCACTTCAGGCGAAGAGTCCTATGCGGCCTTGTGTTTCCAGTTCAGGAATGAACTTAGAACATGGGAACACTATAAGCCAGTTGATTACTCTGAGTTAAGTGGACGTCCAGTCCCTGATGCTTCCAAACTGTATAAACGCTATTCACTTGAAGAAGCCTATGCGGCCGTGTGTTCCCAGGTCAGGGAAGAACTCAGAACAGGGGGAGTTCATAAGCCAGGTGGTTACTCTGAGTTAAGTGCACAATCTGTCCCTTATGCTTCCAAAACGTACAAACGCTCTTCCTGGGAAGTGGCCTATGCGGCCGTGTGTTCCCAGTCCAGGAAAGACCTTAGAACAAGGGCAGACTCTAAGCCAGTTGAATACTCTGATATAAGAGCACGACCAGTCCCTTATGCTTCCAAAACTTAAAAACGCTCCTCAGGCAAAGAAGGCTATGCGGCCTTGTGTTCCCTGTTCAGGAAATAACTTAGAACAAGGGCAGACTATACACCAGTTGAATCCTCTGATATAAGTGCACAGCCAGGCCCTTATGCTTCTGAAATGTATAAGCGCTCTTTAGGCGAGAGGCCTATGCGGCTGGGTGTTCCCAGTTCAGAACAGAACTTAGAACAAGGGCAGACTATAGGCCAGTTGGATACTCTGAGTTAAGTGCATGTCCCGTCCCTTAGGTTTCCAAAACGTAAAAACGCTATTCAGGTGAAGAAGCCTATGCGGCCTTGTGTTCCAAGTTCAAGAAAGAACTTAGTAGAAGAACAGACCCTAGGCAAGTGGGATACTCTGTGTTAAGTGCACGGCCAGTCCCTTACGCTTCCAAAACTTATAAGCGCACTTCAGGTGAAGAGGCCTATGCGGCCGTGTGTTCCCAGTTAAGGCAGAACTTAGACCAGAGGCACATTATAAGCCATTTGGTAACTCTGAGTTAAGTGAACGTCCTGTCCCTTATGCTTTCAAAAGGTAGAATCGCTCCTCAGGCGAAGGGGCCTATGCGGCCTTGTGTTCCCAGTTCAGGAATGAACTTAGAACATGGGAACACTACAAGTCAGTTGATTACTCTGAGGTAACTGTACGTCCAGTCCCTGATGCTTCCAAACTGTATAAACGCACTTATGGCAAAGAGTCCTATGCGGCCTTGTGTTCCCAGTTCAGGAATGAACTTAGAATATGGGAACACTATAAGCCAGTTGATTACTCTGAGTTAACTGTACGTCCAGTCCCTGATGCTTCCAAACTGTATGAACGCACTTCAGGTGAAGAGTCCTATGCGGCCTTTTGTTCCCAGTTCAGGAATGAATTTAGAACATGGGAACAGTATAAGCCAGTTGATTCCTCTGAGTTAAGTGTACGTCCAGTCCCTGAGGCTTCCAAACTGTATAAACGCTATTCAGTTGAAGAAGCCTATGCGGCCGTGTGTTCCCAGGTCAGGGAAGAACTCAGAACAGGGGCAGTTTATAAGCCAGTTGGTTACTCTGGGTTAAGTGCACATCCTGTCCCTTATGCTTCCAACACGTAGAAACGCTCTTCCTGGGACGTGGCCTATGCGGCCGTGTGTTCCCAGTCCAGGAAAGACCTTAGAACAGGGGCAGACTCTAAGCCAACTGATTACTCCAAGTGAAGTGTACGTCCAGTCCCTTATGCTACCAAATTGCATAACCGCTCTTCAGGGGAAGAGGCCTATGCGGCCGTGTGTTCCCTGTTCAGGAAATAACTTAGAACAAGGGCAGACTATACACCAGTTGAATCCTCTGATATAAGTGCACAGCCAGGCCCTTATGCTTCTGAAATGTATAAGCGCTCTTTAGGCGAGAGGCCTATGCGGCTGGGTGTTCCCAGTTCAGAACAGAACTTAGAACAAGGGCAGACTATAAGCCAGTTGGATACTCTGAGTTAAGTGCATGTCCCGTCCCTTAGGTTTCCAAAACGTAAAAACGCTATTCAGGTGAAGAAGCCTATGCGGCCTTGTGTTCCAAGTTCAGGAAAGAACTTAGTACAAGGACAGACTCTAGGCAAGTAGGATACTCTGTGTTAAGGGCACAGCCAGTCCCTTATGCTTCCAAAACGTATAAGCGCTCTTCAGGTGAAGAGGCCTCTTCGACCGTGTGTTCCCAGTTCAGGAAGAACTTAGATCAGAGGCACATTATAAGCCATTTGGTTACTCTGAGTTAAGTGAACGTCCCGTCCCTTATGCTTCCAAAACGTAGAAACGCTCCTCAGGCGAAGGGGCCTATGCGGCCTTGTGTTTCCAGTTCAGGAATGAACTTAGAACATGGGAACACTATAAGCCAGTTGATTACTCTGAGTTAAGTGTACGTCCAGTCCCTGATGCTTCCAAAGTGTATAAACGCACTGCAGGCAAAGGATCCTATGAGACCTTGTGTTCCCAATCCAGGAATGAACTTAGAACATGGAACACTATAAGCCAGTTGATTACTCTGAGTTAAGTGTACGTCTACTCCTTGAGGCTTCCAAACTGTATAAACGCTCCTCAGGCGAAGAGTCCTATGCGGCCTTGTGTTCCCAGTTCAGGAATGTACTTAGAATATGGGTACACTATAAGCCAGTTGATTACTCTGAGGTAACAGTACGTCCAGGCCCTGATACTTCCAAACTGTATAAACGCACTTCAGGCGAAGAGTCCTATGCGGCCTTGTGTTCCCAGTTCAGGAATGAACTTAGAACATGGGTATACTTTAAGCCAGTTGATTACTCTGAGTTAAGTGTACGTCCAGTCCCTGATGCTTCCAAACTGTATAAACGCTATTCAGTTGAAGAAGCCTATGCTGCCGTGTGTTCCCAGTTCCGGGAAGAACTCAGAACAGGGTCAGTTTTTAAGCCATTTGGTTACTCTGAGTAATGTTCACATCCTGTCCCTTATACTTCGAACACGTAGAAACGCTCTTCCAGGGAAGTGGCCTATGCGGCCGTGTGTTCCCAGTTCAGGAAAGAACTTAGAACAGGGGCCGTTTATAAGCCAGGTGGTTACTCTGAGTTAAGTGCACGTCCTGTCCCTTATGCTTCCAAAACGTAGAAACGCTCTTCAGGGAAGACGCCAATGCCGCCGTGTGTTCCCAGTCCAGGAAAGACCTTAGAACAAGGGCAGACTCTAAGCCAGTTGAATACTCTGATATAAGAGCACGACCAGTCCCTTATGCTTCCAAAACTTAAAAACGCTCCTCAGGCAAAGAAGCCTATGCGGCCTTGTGTTCCCTGTTCAGGAAATAACTGAGAACAAGGGCAGACTATACACCCGTTGAATCCTCTGATATAAGTGCACAGCCAGGCCCTTATGCTTCTGAAACGTATAAGCCCTCTTTAGGGGAGAGGCCTATGCGGCTGGGTGTTCCCAGTTCAGAACAGAACTTAGAACAAGGGCAGACTATAAGCCAGTTGGATACTCTGAGTTAAGTGCATGTCCCGTCCCTTAGGTTTCCAAAACGTAAATCGCTATTCAGGTGAAGAAGCCTATGCGGCCTCGTGTTCCAAGTTCAGGAAAGAACTTAGTACAAGGACAGACTCTAGACAAGTAGGATACTCTGTGTTAAGTGCACAGCCAGTCCCTTATGCTTCCAAAACGTATAAGCGCTCTTCAGGTGAAGAGGCCTCTGCGGCCGTGTGTTCCCAGTTCAGAAAGAACTTAGATCAGAGGCACATTATAAGCCATTTGGTTACTCTGAGTTAAGTGAACGTCCCGTCCCTTATGCTTCCAAAACGTAGAAACGCTCCTCAGGTGAAGGGGCCTATGCGGCCTTGTGTTCCCAGTTCAGGAATGAACTTAGAACATGGGAACACTATAAGCCAGTTGATTACTCTGAGTTAAGTGTACGTCCAGTCCCTGATGCTTCCAAAGTGTATAAACGCACTGCAGGCAAAGGATCCTATGTGACCTTGTGTTCCCAATCCAGGAATGAACTTAGAACATGGAACACTATAAGCCAGTTGATTACTCTGAGTTAAGTGTACGTCTAGTCCTTGATGCTTCCAAACTGTATAAACGCTCCTCAGGCGAAGAGTCCTATGCGGCCTTGTGTTCCCAGTTCAGGAATGAACTTAGAATATGGGTACACTATAAGCCAGTTGATTACTCTGAGGTAACTGTACGTCCAGGCCCTGATACTTCCAAACTGTATAAACGCACTTCAGGCGAAGAGTCCTACGCGTCCTTGTGTTCCCAGTTCAGGAATGAACTTAGAACATGGGTATACTTTAGGCCAGTTGATTACTCTGAGTTAAGTGTACGTCCAGTCCCTGATGCTTCCAAACTGTATAAACGCTCTTCAGGCGAAGAGTCCTATGCGGCCTTGTGTTCCCAGTTCAGGAATGAACTTAGAGTATGGGTAAACTATAAGCCAGTTGATTACTCTGAGTTAGGTGAACGTCCAGTCCATGATGCTTCCAAACTGTATAAGCGCACTTCAGGCAAAGAGTCCTATGCGGCCTTGTGTTCCCAGTCCAGGAATGAACTTAGAACATGGGAACACTATAAGCCAGTTGATTACTCTGAGTTAAGTGGACGTCCAGTCCCTGATGCTTCCAAACTGTATAAACGCTCTTCAGGCGCAGAGTCCTATGCGGCCTTGTGTTCCCAGTTCAGGAATGAACTTAGAACATGGGAATACTATAAGCCAGTTGATTACTCTGAGTTAAGTGTACGTCCAGTCCCTGATGCTTCCAAACTGTATAAGCGCTATTCAGTTGAAGAAGCCTATGCGGCTGTGTGTTCCCAGTTCCGGGAAGAACTCAGAACAGGGGCAGTTTTTAAGCCAGTTGGTTACTCTGAGTTATGTGCACATCCTGTCCCTTATACTTCCAACACGTAGAAACGCTGTTCCAGGGAAGTGGCCTATGCGGCCGTGTGTTCCCAGTTCAGGAAAGAACTTAGAACAGGGGCCGTTTTTAAGCCAGGTGGTTACTCTGAGTTAAGTGCACGTCCTCTCCCTTATGCTTCCAAAACGTAGAAACGCTCTTCAGGAAAGACGCCTATGCCGCCGTGTGTTCCCAGTCCAGGAAAGACCTTAGAACAAGGGCAGACTCTAAGCCAGTTGAATACTCTGATATAAGAGCACGACCCGTCCCTTATGCTTCCAAAACTTAAAAACGCTCCTCAGGCAAAGAAGGCTATGCGGCCTTGTGTTCCCTGTTCAGGAAATAACTTAGAACAAGGGCAGACTATACACCAGTTGAATCCTCTGATATAAGTGCACAGCCAGGCCCTTATGCTTCTGAAACGTATAAGCCCTCTTTAGGCGAGAGGCCTATGCGCCTGGGTGTTCCCAGTTCAGAACAGAACTTAGAACAAGGGCAGACTATAGGCCAGTTGGATACTCTGAGTTAAGTGCATGTCCCGTCCCTTAGGTTTCCAAAACGTAAAAACGCTATTCAGGTGAAGAAGCCTATGCGGCCTTGTGTTCCAAGTTCAAGAAAGAACTTAGTAGAAGAACAGACCCTAGGCAAGTGGGATACTCTGTGTTAAGTGCACGGCCAGTCCCTTACGCTTCCAAAACTTATAAGCGCACTTCAGGTGAAAAGGCCTATGCGGCCGTGTGTTCCCAGTTAAGGCAGAACTTAGACCAGAGGCACATTATAAGCCATTTGGTAACTCTGAGTTAAGTGAACGTCCTGTCCCTTATGCTTTCAAAAGGTAGAATCGCTCCTCAGGCGAAGGGGCCTATGCGGCCTTGTGTTCCCAGTTCAGGAATGAACTTAGAACATGGGAACACTACAAGTCAGTTGATTACTCTGAGTTAACTGTACGTCCAGTCCCTGATGCTTCCAAACTGTATAAACGCACTTATGGCAAAGAGTCCTATGCGGCCTTGTGTTCCCAGTTCAGCAATGAACTTAGAATATGGGAACACTATAAGCCAGTTGATTACTCTGAGTTAACTGTACGTCCAGTCCCTGATGCTTCCAAACTGTATGAACGCACTTCAGGTGAAGAGTCCTATGCGGCCTTTTGTTCCCAGTTCAGGAATGAATTTAGAACATGGGAACAGTATAAGCCAGTTGATTACTCTGAGTTACGTGTACGTCCAGTCCCTGAGGCTTCCAAACTGTATAAACGCTATTCAGTTGAAGAAGCCTATGCGGCCGTGTGTTCCCAGGTCAGGGAAGAACTCAGAACAGGGGCAGTTTATAAGCCAGTTGGTTACTCTGGGTTAAGTGCACATCCTGTCCCTTATGCTTCCAACACGTAGAAACGCTCTTCCTGGGACGTGGCCTATGCGGCCGTGTGTTCCCAGTCCAGGAAAGACCTTAGAACAGGGGCAGACTCTAAGCCAACTGATTACTCCAAGTGAAGTGTACGTCCAGTCCCTTATGCTACCAAATTGCATAACCGCTCTTCAGGGGAAGAGGCCTATGCGGCCGTGTGTTCCCTGTTCAGGAAATAACTTAGAACAAGGGCAGACTATACACCAGTTGAATCCTCTGATATAAGTGCACAGCCAGGCCCTTATGCTTCTGAAATGTATAAGCGCTCTTTAGGCGAGAGGCCTATGCGGCTGGGTGTTCCCAGTTCAGAACAGAACTTAGAACAAGGGCAGACTATAAGCCAGTTGGATACTCTGAGTTAAGTGCATGTCCCGTCCCTTAGGTTTCCAAAACGTAAAAACGCTATTCAGGTGAAGAAGCCTATGCGGCCTTGTGTTCCAAGTTCAGGAAAGAACTTAGTACAAGGACAGACTCTAGGCAAGTAGGATACTCTGTGTTAAGGGCACAGCCAGTCCCTTATGCTTCCAAAACGTATAAGCGCTCTTCAGGTGAAGAGGCCTCTTCGACCGTGTGTTCCCAGTTCAGGAAGAACTTAGATCAGAGGCACATTATAAGCCATTTGGTTACTCTGAGTTAAGTGAACGTCCCGTCCCTTATGCTTCCAAAACGTAGAAACGCTCCTCAGGCGAAGGGGCCTATGCGGCCTTGTGTTTCCAGTTCAGGAATGAACTTAGAACATGGGAACACTATAAGCCAGTTGATTACTCTGAGTTAAGTGTACGTCCAGTCCCTGATGCTTCCAAAGTGTATAAACGCACTGCAGGCAAAGGATCCTATGCGACCTTGTGTTCCCAATCCAGGAATGAACTTAGAACATGGAACACTATAAGCCAGTTGATTACTCTGAGTTAAGTGTACGTCTACTCCTTGATGCTTCCAAACTGTATAAACGCTCCTCAGGCGAAGAGTCCTATGCGGCCTTGTGTTCCCAGTTCAGGAATGAACTTAGAATATGGGTACACTATAAGCCAGTTGATTACTCTGAGGTAACTGTACGTCCAGGCCCTGATACTTCCAAACTGTATAAACGCACTTCAGGCGAAGAGTCCTATGCGGCCTTGTGTTCCCAGTTCAGGAATGAACTTAGAACATGGGTATACTTTAAGCCAGTTGATTACTCTGAGTTAAGTGTACGTCCAGTCCCTGATGCTTCCAAACTGTATAAACGCTATTCAGTTGAAGAAGCCTATGCTGCCGTGTGTTCCCAGTTCCGGGAAGAACTCAGAACAGGGTCAGTTTTTAAGCCAGTTGGTTACTCTGAGTAATGTTCACATCCTGTCCCTTATACTTCGAACACGTAGAAACGCTCTTCCAGGGAAGTGGCCTATGCGGCCGTGTGTTCCCAGTTCAGGAAAGAACTTAGAACAGGGGCCGTTTATAAGCCAGGTGGTTACTCTGAGTTAAGTGCACGTCCTGTCCCTTATGCTTCGAAAACGTAGAAACGCTCTTCAGGGAAGACGCCTATGCCGCCGTGTGTTCCCAGTCCAGGAAAGACATTAGAACAAGGGCAGACTCTAAGCCAGTTGAATACTCTGATATAAGAGCACGACCAGTCCCTTATGCTTCCAAAACTTAAAAACGCTCCTCAGGCAAAGAAGCCTATGCGGCCTTGTGTTCCCTGTTCAGGAAATAACTGAGAACAAGGGCAGACTATACACCCGTTGAATCCTCTGATATAAGTGCACAGCCAGGCCCTTATGCTTCTGAAACGTATAAGCGCTCTTTAGGCGAGAGGCCTATGCGCCTGGGTGTTCCCAGTTCAGAACAGAACTTAGAACAAGGGCAGACTATAAGCCAGTTGGATACTGTGAGTTAAGTGCATGTTCCGTCCCTTAGGTTTCCAAAACGTAAAAACGCTATTCAGGTGAAGAAGCCTATGCGGCCTCGTGTTCCAAGTTCAGGAAAGAACTTAGTACAAGGACAGACTCTAGACAAGTAGGATACTCTGTGTTAAGTGCACAGCCAGTCCCTTATGCTTCCAAAACGTATAAGCGCTCTTCAGGTGAAGCGGCCTCTGCGGCCGTGTGTTCCCAGTTCAGAAAGAACTTAGATCAGAGGCACATTATAAGCCATTTGGTTACTCTGAGTTAAGTGAACGTCCCGTCCCTTATGCTTCCAAAACTTAAAAACGCTCCTCGGGAAAAGAAGGCTATGCGGCCTTGTGTTCCCTGTTCAGGAAATAACTTAGAACAAGGGCAGACTATACACCAGTTGAATCCTCTGATATAAGTGCACAGCCAGGCCCTTATGCTTCTGAAACGTATAAGCCCTCTTTAGGCGAGAGGCCTATGCGCCTGGGTGTTCCCAGTTCAGAACAGAACTTAGAACAAGGGCAGACTATAGGCCAGTTGGATACTCTGAGTTAAGTGCATGTCCCGTCCCTTAGGTTTCCAAAACGTAAAAACGCTATTCAGGTGAAGAAGCCTATGCGGCCTTGTGTTCCAAGTTCAAGAAAGAACTTAGTAGAAGAACAGACCCTAGGCAAGTGGGATACTCTGTGTTAAGTGCACGGCCAGTCCCTTACGCTTCCAAAACTTATAAGCGCACTTCAGGTGAAGAGGCCTATGCGGCCGTGTGTTCCCAGTTAAGGCAGAACTTAGACCAGAGGCACATTATAAGCCATTTGGTAACTCTGAGTTAAGTGAACGTCCTGTCCCTTATGCTTTCAAAAGGTAGAATCGCTCCTCAGGCGAAGGGGCCTATGCGGCCTTGTGTTCCCAGTTCAGGAATGAACTTAGAACATGGGAACACTACAAGTCAGTTGATTACTCTGAGGTAACTGTACGTCCAGTCCCTGATGCTTCCAAACTGTATAAACGCACTTATGGCAAAGAGTCCTATGCGGCCTTGTGTTCCCAGTTCAGGAATGAACTTAGAATATGGGAACACTATAAGCCAGTTGATTACTCTGAGTTAACTGTACGTCCAGTCCCTGATGCTTCCAAACTGTATGAACGCACTTCAGGTGAAGAGTCCTATGCGGCCTTTTGTTCCCAGTTCAGGAATGAATTTAGAACATGGGAACAATATAAGCCAGTTGATTACTCTGAGTTAACTGTACGTCCAGTCCCTGAGGCTTCCAAACTGTATAAACGCTATTCAGTTGAAGAAGCCTATGCGGCCGTGTGTTCCCAGGTCAGGGAAGAACTCAGAACAGGGGCAGTTTATAAGCCAGTTGGTTACTCTGGGTTAAGTGCACATCCTGTCCCTTATGCTTCCAACACGTAGAAACGCTCTTCCTGGGACGTGGCCTATGCGGCCGTGTGTTCCCAGTCCAGGAAAGACCTTAGAACAGGGGCAGACTCTAAGCCAACTGATTACTCCAAGTGAAGTGTACGTCCAGTCCCTTATGCTACCAAATTGCATAACCGCTCTTCAGGGGAAGAGGCCTATGCGGCCGTGTGTTCCCTGTTCAGGAAATAACTTAGAACAAGGGCAGACTATACACCAGTTGAATCCTCTGATATAAGTGCACAGCCAGGCCCTTATGCTTCTGAAATGTATAAGCGCTCTTTAGGCGAGAGGCCTATGCGGCTGGGTGTTCCAGGTTCAGAACAGAACTTAGAACAAGGGCAGACTATAAGCCAGTTGGATACTCTGAGTTAAGTGCATGTCCCGTCCATTAGGTTTCCAAAACGTAAAAACGCTATTCAGGTGAAGAAGCCTATGCGGCCTTGTGTTCCAAGTTCAGGAAAGAACTTAGTACAAGGACAGACTCTAGGCAAGTAGGATACTCTGTGTTAAGGGCACAGCCAGTCCCTTATGCTTCCAAAACGTATAAGCGCTCTTCAGGTGAAGAGGCCTCTTCGACCGTGTGTTCCCAGTTCAGGAAGAACTTAGATCAGAGGCACATTATAAGCCATTTGGTTACTCTGAGTTAAGTGAACGTCCCGTCCCTTATGCTTCCAAAACGTAGAAACGCTCCTCAGGCGAAGGGGCCTATGCGGCCTTGTGTTTCCAGTTCAGGAATGAACTTAGAACATGGGAACACTATAAGCCAGTTGATTACTATGAGTTAAGTGTACGTCCAGTCCCTGATGCTTCCAAAGTGTATAAACGCACTGCAGGCAAAGGATCCTATGAGACCTTGTGTTCCCAATCCAGGAATGAACTTAGAACATGGAACACTATAAGCCAGTTGATTACTCTGAGTTAAGTGTACGTCTACTCCTTGATGCTTCCAAACTGTATAAACGCTCCTCAGGCGAAGAGTCCTATGCGGCCTTGTGTTCCCAGTTCAGGAATGAACTTAGAATATGGGTACACTATAAGCCAGTTGATTACTCTGAGGTAACTGTACGTCCAGGCCCTGATACTTCCAAACTGTATAAACGCACTTCAGGCGAAGAGTCCTATGCGGCCTTGTGTTCCCAGTTCAGGAATGAACTTAGAACATGGGTATACTTTAAGCCAGTTGATTACTCTGAGTTAAGTGTACGTCCAGTCCCTGATGCTTCCAAACTGTATAAACGCTATTCAGTTGAAGAAGCCTATGCTGCCGTGTGTTCCCAGTTCCGGGAAGAACTCAGAACAGGGTCAGTTTTTAAGCCAGTTGGTTACTCTGAGTAATGTTCACATCCTGTCCCTTATACTTCGAACACGTAGAAACGCTCTTCCAGGGAAGTGGCCTATGCGGCCGTGTGTTCCCAGTTCAGGAAAGAACTTAGAACAGGGGCCGTTTATAAGCCAGGTGGTTACTCTGAGTTAAGTGCACGTCCTGTCCCTTATGCTTCGAAAACGTAGAAACGCTCTTCAGGGAAGACGCCTATGCCGCCGTGTGTTCCCAGTCCAGGAAAGACATTAGAACAAGGGCAGACTCTAAGCCAGTTGAATACTCTGATATAAGAGCACGACCAGTCCCTTATGCTTCCAAAACTTAAAAACGCTCCTCAGGCAAAGAAGCCTATGCGGCCTTGTGTTCCCTGTTCAGGAAATAACTGAGAACAAGGGCAGACTATACACCCGTTGAATCCTCTGATATAAGTGCACAGCCAGGCCCTTATGCTTCTGAAACGTATAAGCGCTCTTTAGGCGACAGGCCTATGCGCCTGGGTGTTCCCAGTTCAGAACAGAACTTAGAACAAGGGCAGACTATAAGCCAGTTGGACACTGTGAGTTAAGTGCATGTTCGGTCCCTTAGGTTTCCAAAACGTAAAAACGCTATTCAGGTGAAGAAGCCTATGCGTCCTCGTGTTCCAAGTTCAGGAAAGAACTTAGTACAAGGACAGACTCTAGACAAGTAGGATACTCTGTGTTAAGTGCACAGCCAGTCCCTTATGCTTCCAAAACGTATAAGCGCTCTTCAGGTGAAGCGGCCTCTGCGGCCGTGTGTTCCCAGTTCAGAAAGAACTTAGATCAGAGGCACATTATAAGCCATTTGGTTACTCTGAGTTAAGTGAACGTCCCGTCCCTTATGCTTCCAAAACTTAAAAACGCTCCTCGGGAAAAGAAGGCTATGCGGCCTTGTGTTCCCTGTTCAGGAAATAACTTAGAACAAGGGCAGACTATACACCAGTTGAATCCTCTGATATAAGTGCACAGCCAGGCCCTTATGCTTCTGAAACGTATAAGCCCTCTTTAGGCGAGAGGCCTATGCGCGTGGGTGTTCCCAGTTCAGAACAGAACTTAGAACAAGGGCAGACTATAGGCCAGTTGGATACTCTGAGTTAAGTGCATGTCCCGTCCCTTAGGTTTCCAAAACGTAAAAACGCTATTCAGGTGAAGAAGCCTATGCGGCCTTGTGTTCCAAGTTCAAGAAAGAACTTAGTAGAAGAACAGACCCTAGGCAAGTGGGATACTCTGTGTTAAGTGCACGGCCAGTCCCTTACGCTTCCAAAACTTATAAGCGCACTTCAGGTGAAGAGGCCTATGCGGCCGTGTGTTCCCAGTTAAGGCAGAACTTAGACCAGAGGCACATTATAAGCCATTTGGTAACTCTGAGTTAAGTGAACGTCCTGTCCCTTATGCTTTCAAAAGGTAGAATCGCTCCTCAGGCGAAGGGGCCTATGCGGCCTTGTGTTCCCAGTTCAGGAATGAACTTAGAACATGGGAACACTACAAGTCAGTTGATTACTCTGAGGTAACTGTACGTCCAGTCCCTGATGCTTCCAAACTGTATAAACGCACTTATGGCAAAGAGTCCTATGCGGCCTTGTGTTCCCAGTTCAGGAATGAACTTAGAATATGGGAACACTATAAGCCAGTTGATTACTCTGAGTTAACTGTACGTCCAGTCCCTGATGCTTCCAAACTGTATGAACGCACTTCAGGTGAAGAGTCCTATGCGGCCTTTTGTTCCCAGTTCAGGAATGAATTTAGAACATGGGAACAGTATAAGCCAGTTGATTACTCTGAGTTAAGTGTACGTCCAGTCCCTGATGCTTCCAAACTGTATAAACGCTATTCAGTTGAAG
This sequence comes from Meles meles, assembly GCF_922984935.1. NCBI lineage: Eukaryota > Metazoa > Chordata > Mammalia > Carnivora > Mustelidae > Meles > Meles meles. Next base: position 88,072,808 of record NC_060073.1, on the reverse strand, counting down.
AAGCCTATGCGGCCGTGTGTTCCCAGGTCAGGGAAGAACTCAGAACAGGGGCAGTTTATAAGCCAGTTGGTTACTCTGGGTTAAGTGCACATCCTGTCCCTTATGCTTCCAACACGTACAAACGCTCTTCCTGGGACGTGGCCTATGCGGCCGTGTGTTCCCAGTCCAGGAAAGACCTTAGAACAGGGGCAGACTCTAAGCCAACTGATTACTCCAAGTGAAGTGTACGTCCAGTCCCTTATGCTACCAAATTGCATAACCGCTCTTCAGGGGAAGAGGCCTATGCGGCCGTGTGTTCCCTGTTCAGGAAATAACTTAGAACAAGGGCAGACTATACACCAGTTGAATCCTCTGATATAAGTGCACAGCCAGGCCCTTATGCTTCTGAAATGTATAAGCGCTCTTTAGGCGAGAGGCCTATGCGGCTGGGTGTTCCCAGTTCAGAACAGAACTTAGAACAAGGGCAGACTATAAGCCAGTTGGATACTCTGAGTTAAGTGCATGTCCCGTCCCTTAGGTTTCCAAAACGTAAAAACGCTATTCAGGTGAAGAAGCCTATGCGGCCTTGTGTTCCAAGTTCAGGAAAGAACTTAGTACAAGGACAGACTCTAGGCAAGTAGGATACTCTGTGTTAAGGGCACAGCCAGTCCCTTATGCTTCCAAAACGTATAAGCGCTCTTCAGGTGAAGAGGCCTCTTCGACCGTGTGTTCCCAGTTCAGGAAGAACTTAGATCAGAGGCACATTATAAGCCATTTGGTTACTCTGAGTTAAGTGAACGTCCCGTCCCTTATGCTTCCAAAACGTAGAAACGCTCCTCAGGCGAAGGGGCCTATGCGGCCTTGTGTTTCCAGTTCAGGAATGAACTTAGAACATGGGAACACTATAAGCCAGTTGATTACTCTGAGTTAAGTGTACGTCCAGTCCCTGATGCTTCCAAAGTGTATAAACGCACTGCAGGCAAAGGATCCTATGCGACCTTGTGTTCCCAATCCAGGAATGAACTTAGAACATGGAACACTATAAGCCAGTTGATTACTCTGAGTTAAGTGTACGTCCAGTCCCTGAGGCTTCCAAACTGTATAAACGCTATTCAGTTGAAGAAGCCTATGCGGCCGTGTGTTCCCAGGTCAGGGAAGAACTCAGAACAGGGGCAGTTTATAAGCCAGTTGGTTACTCTGGGTTAAGTGCACATCCTGTCCCTTATGCTTCCAACACGTAGAAACGCTCTTCCTGGGACGTGGCCTATGCGGCCGTGTGTTCCCAGTCCAGGAAAGACCTTAGAACAGGGGCAGACTCTAAGCCAACTGATTACTCCAAGTGAAGTGTACGTCCAGTCCCTTATGCTACCAAATTGCATAACCGCTCTTCAGGGGAAGAGGCCTATGCGGCCGTGTGTTCCCTGTTCAGGAAATAACTTAGAACAAGGGCAGACTATACACCAGTTGAATCCTCTGATATAAGTGCACAGCCAGGCCCTTATGCTTCTGAAATGTATAAGCGCTCTTTAGGCGAGAGGCCTATGCGGCTGGGTGTTCCCAGTTCAGAACAGAACTTAGAACAAGGGCAGACTATAAGCCAGTTGGATACTCTGAGTTAAGTGCATGTCCCGTCCCTTAGGTTTCCAAAACGTAAAAACGCTATTCAGGTGAAGAAGCCTATGCGGCCTTGTGTTCCAAGTTCAGGAAAGAACTTAGTACAAGGACAGACTCTAGGCAAGTAGGATACTCTGTGTTAAGGGCACAGCCAGTCCCTTATGCTTCCAAAACGTATAAGCGCTCTTCAGGTGAAGAGGCCTCTTCGACCGTGTGTTCCCAGTTCAGGAAGAACTTAGATCAGAGGCACATTATAAGCCATTTGGTTACTCTGAGTTAAGTGAACGTCCCGTCCCTTATGCTTCCAAAACGTAGAAACGCTCCTCAGGCGAAGGGGCCTATGCGGCCTTGTGTTTCCAGTTCAGGAATGAACTTAGAACATGGGAACACTATAAGCCAGTTGATTACTCTGAGTTAAGTGTACGTCCAGTCCCTGATGCTTCCAAAGTGTATAAACGCACTGCAGGCAAAGGATCCTATGCGACCTTGTGTTCCCAATCCAGGAATGAACTTAGAACATGGAACACTATAAGCCAGTTGATTACTCTGAGTTAAGTGTACGTCTACTCCTTGATGCTTCCAAACTGTATAAACGCTCCTCAGGCGAAGAGTCCTATGCGGCCTTGTGTTCCCAGTTCAGGAATGAACTTAGAATATGGGTACACTATAAGCCAGTTGATTACTCTGAGGTAACTGTACGTCCAGGCCCTGATACTTCCAAACTGTATAAACGCGCTTCAGGCGAAGAGTCCTATGCGGCCTTGTGTTCCCAGTTCAGGAATGAACTTAGAACATGGGTATACTTTAAGCCAGTTGATTACTCTGAGTTAAGTGTACGTCCAGTCCCTGATGCTTCCAAACTGTATAAACGCTCTTCAGGCGAAGAGTCCTATGCGGCCTTGTGTTCCCAGTTCAGGAATGAACTTAAAGTATGGGTACACTATAAGCCAGTTGATTACTCTGAGTTAGGTGAACGTCCAGTCCATGATGCTTCCAAACTGTATAAGCGCACTTCAGGCAAAGAGTCCTATGCGGCCTTGTGTTCCCAGTCCAGGAATGAACTTAGAACATGGGAACACTATAAGCCAGTTGATTACTCTGAGTTAAGTGGACGTCCAGTCCCTGATGCTTCCAAACTGTATAAACGCTCTTCAGGCGCAGAGTCCTATGCGGCCTTGTGTTCCCAGTTCAGGAATGAACTTAGAACATGGGAATACTATAAGCCAGTTGATTACTCTGAGTTAAGTGTACGTCCAGTCCCTGATGCTTCCAAACTGTATAAACGCTATTCAGTTGAAGAAGCCTATGCGGCCGTGTGTTCCCAGTTCCGGGAAGAACTCAGAACAGGGGCAGTTTTTAAGCCAGTTGGTTACTCTGAGTTATGTGCACATCCTGTCCCTTATACTTCCAACACGTAGAAACGCTCTTCCAGGGAAGTGGCCTATGCGGCCGTGTGTTCCCAGTTCAGGAAAGAACTTAGAACAGGGGCCGTTTTTAAGCCAGGTGGTTACTCTGAGTTAAGTGCACGTCCTCTCCCTTATGCTTCCAAAACGTAGAAACGCTCTTCAGGGAAGACGCCTATGCCGCCGTGTGTTCCCAGTCCAGGAAAGACCTTAGAACAAGGGCAGACTCTAAGCCAGTTGAATACTCTGATATAAGAGCACGACCCGTCCCTTATGCTTCCAAAACTTAAAAACGCTCCTCAGGCAAAGAAGGCTATGCGGCCTTGTGTTCCCTGTTCAGGAAATAACTTAGAACAAGGGCAGACTATACACCAGTTGAATCCTCTGATATAAGTGCACAGCCAGGCCCTTATGCTTCTGAAACGTATAAGCCCTCTTTAGGCGAGAGGCCTATGCGCCTGGGTGTTCCCAGTTCAGAACAGAACTTAGAACAAGGGCAGACTATAGGCCAGTTGGATACTCTGAGTAAAGTGCATGTCCCGTCCCTTAGGTTTCCAAAACGTAAAAACGCTATTCAGGTGAAGAAGCCTATGCGGCCTTGTGTTCCAAGTTCAAGAAAGAACTTAGTAGAAGAACAGACCCTAGGCAAGTGGGATACTCTGTGTTAAGTGCACGGCCAGTCCCTTACGCTTCCAAAACTTATAAGCGCACTTCAGGTGAAGAGGCCTATGCGGCCGTGTGTTCCCAGTTAAGGCAGAACTTAGACCAGAGGCACATTATAAGCCATTTGGTAACTCTGAGTTAAGTGAACGTCCTGTCCCTTATGCTTTCAAAAGGTAGAATCGCTCCTCAGGCGAAGGGGCCTATGCGGCCTTGTGTTCCCAGTTCAGGAATGAACTTAGAACATGGGAACACTACAAGTCAGTTGATTACTCTGAGGTAACTGTACGTCCAGTCCCTGATGCTTCCAAACTGTATAAACGCACTTATGGCAAAGAGTCCTATGCGGCCTTGTGTTCCCAGTTCAGGAATGAACTTAGAATATGGGAACACTATAAGCCAGTTGATTACTCTGAGTTAACTGTACGTCCAGTCCCTGATGCTTCCAAACTGTATGAACGCACTTCAGGTGAAGAGTCCTATGCGGCCTTTTGTTCCCAGTTCAGGAATGAATTTAGAACATGGGAACAGTATAAGCCAGTTGATTACTCTGAGTTAAGTGTACGTCCAGTCCCTGAGGCTTCCAAACTGTATAAACGCTATTCAGTTGAAGAAGCCTATGCGGCCGTGTGTTCCCAGGTCAGGGAAGAACTCAGAACAGGGGCAGTTTATAAGCCAGTTGGTTACTCTGGGTTAAGTGCACATCCTGTCCCTTATGCTTCCAACACGTACAAACGCTCTTCCTGGGACGTGGCCTATGCGGCCGTGTGTTCCCAGTCCAGGAAAGACCTTAGAACAGGGGCAGACTCTAAGCCAACTGATTACTCCAAGTGAAGTGTACGTCCAGTCCCTTATGCTACCAAATTGCATAACCGCTCTTCAGGGGAAGAGGCCTATGCGGCCGTGTGTTCCCTGTTCAGGAAATAACTTAGAACAAGGGCAGACTATACACCAGTTGAATCCTCTGATATAAGTGCACAGCCAGGCCCTTATGCTTCTGAAATGTATAAGCGCTCTTTAGGCGAGAGGCCTATGCGGCTGGGTGTTCCCAGTTCAGAACAGAACTTAGAACAAGGGCAGACTATAAGCCAGTTGGATACTCTGAGTTAAGTGCATGTCCCGTCCCTTAGGTTTCCAAAACGTAAAAACGCTATTCAGGTGAAGAAGCCTATGCGGCCTTGTGTTCCAAGTTCAGGAAAGAACTTAGTACAAGGACAGACTCTAGGCAAGTAGGATACTCTGTGTTAAGGGCACAGCCAGTCCCTTATGCTTCCAAAACGTATAAGCGCTCTTCAGGTGAAGAGGCCTCTTCGACCGTGTGTTCCCAGTTCAGGAAGAACTTAGATCAGAGGCACATTATAAGCCATTTGGTTACTCTGAGTTAAGTGAACGTCCCGTCCCTTATGCTTCCAAAACGTAGAAACGCTCCTCAGGCGAAGGGGCCTATGCGGCCTTGTGTTTCCAGTTCAGGAATGAACTTAGAACATGGGAACACTATAAGCCAGTTGATTACTCTGAGTTAAGTGTACGTCCAGTCCCTGATGCTTCCAAAGTGTATAAACGCACTGCAGGCAAAGGATCCTATGAGACCTTGTGTTCCCAATCCAGGAATGAACTTAGAACATGGAACACTATAAGCCAGTTGATTACTCTGAGTTAAGTGTACGTCTACTCCTTGAGGCTTCCAAACTGTATAAACGCTCCTCAGGCGAAGAGTCCTATGCGGCCTTGTGTTCCCAGTTCAGGAATGTACTTAGAATATGGGTACACTATAAGCCAGTTGATTACTCTGAGGTAACAGTACGTCCAGGCCCTGATACTTCCAAACTGTATAAACGCACTTCAGGCGAAGAGTCCTATGCGGCCTTGTGTTCCCAGTTCAGGAATGAACTTAGAACATGGGTATACTTTAAGCCAGTTGATTACTCTGAGTTAAGTGTACGTCCAGTCCCTGATGCTTCCAAACTGTATAAACGCTATTCAGTTGAAGAAGCCTATGCTGCCGTGTGTTCCCAGTTCCGGGAAGAACTCAGAACAGGGTCAGTTTTTAAGCCATTTGGTTACTCTGAGTAATGTTCACATCCTGTCCCTTATACTTCGAACACGTAGAAACGCTCTTCCAGGGAAGTGGCCTATGCGGCCGTGTGTTCCCAGTTCAGGAAAGAACTTAGAACAGGGGCCGTTTATAAGCCAGGTGGTTACTCTGAGTTAAGTGCACGTCCTGTCCCTTATGCTTCCAAAACGTAGAAACGCTCTTCAGGGAAGACGCCAATGCCGCCGTGTGTTCCCAGTCCAGGAAAGACCTTAGAACAAGGGCAGACTCTAAGCCAGTTGAATACTCTGATATAAGAGCACGACCAGTCCCTTATGCTTCCAAAACTTAAAAACGCTCCTCAGGCAAAGAAGCCTATGCGGCCTTGTGTTCCCTGTTCAGGAAATAACTGAGAACAAGGGCAGACTATACACCCGTTGAATCCTCTGATATAAGTGCACAGCCAGGCCCTTATGCTTCTGAAACGTATAAGCCCTCTTTAGGGGAGAGGCCTATGCGGCTGGGTGTTCCCAGTTCAGAACAGAACTTAGAACAAGGGCAGACTATAAGCCAGTTGGATACTCTGAGTTAAGTGCATGTCCCGTCCCTTAGGTTTCCAAAACGTAAATCGCTATTCAGGTGAAGAAGCCTATGCGGCCTCGTGTTCCAAGTTCAGGAAAGAACTTAGTACAAGGACAGACTCTAGACAAGTAGGATACTCTGTGTTAAGTGCACAGCCAGTCCCTTATGCTTCCAAAACGTATAAGCGCTCTTCAGGTGAAGAGGCCTCTGCGGCCGTGTGTTCCCAGTTCAGAAAGAACTTAGATCAGAGGCACATTATAAGCCATTTGGTTACTCTGAGTTAAGTGAACGTCCCGTCCCTTATGCTTCCAAAACGTAGAAACGCTCCTCAGGTGAAGGGGCCTATGCGGCCTTGTGTTCCCAGTTCAGGAATGAACTTAGAACATGGGAACACTATAAGCCAGTTGATTACTCTGAGTTAAGTGTACGTCCAGTCCCTGATGCTTCCAAAGTGTATAAACGCACTGCAGGCAAAGGATCCTATGTGACCTTGTGTTCCCAATCCAGGAATGAACTTAGAACATGGAACACTATAAGCCAGTTGATTACTCTGAGTTAAGTGTACGTCTAGTCCTTGATGCTTCCAAACTGTATAAACGCTCCTCAGGCGAAGAGTCCTATGCGGCCTTGTGTTCCCAGTTCAGGAATGAACTTAGAATATGGGTACACTATAAGCCAGTTGATTACTCTGAGGTAACTGTACGTCCAGGCCCTGATACTTCCAAACTGTATAAACGCACTTCAGGCGAAGAGTCCTACGCGTCCTTGTGTTCCCAGTTCAGGAATGAACTTAGAACATGGGTATACTTTAGGCCAGTTGATTACTCTGAGTTAAGTGTACGTCCAGTCCCTGATGCTTCCAAACTGTATAAACGCTCTTCAGGCGAAGAGTCCTATGCGGCCTTGTGTTCCCAGTTCAGGAATGAACTTAGAGTATGGGTAAACTATAAGCCAGTTGATTACTCTGAGTTAGGTGAACGTCCAGTCCATGATGCTTCCAAACTGTATAAGCGCACTTCAGGCAAAGAGTCCTATGCGGCCTTGTGTTCCCAGTCCAGGAATGAACTTAGAACATGGGAACACTATAAGCCAGTTGATTACTCTGAGTTAAGTGGACGTCCAGTCCCTGATGCTTCCAAACTGTATAAACGCTCTTCAGGCGCAGAGTCCTATGCGGCCTTGTGTTCCCAGTTCAGGAATGAACTTAGAACATGGGAATACTATAAGCCAGTTGATTACTCTGAGTTAAGTGTACGTCCAGTCCCTGATGCTTCCAAACTGTATAAGCGCTATTCAGTTGAAGAAGCCTATGCGGCTGTGTGTTCCCAGTTCCGGGAAGAACTCAGAACAGGGGCAGTTTTTAAGCCAGTTGGTTACTCTGAGTTATGTGCACATCCTGTCCCTTATACTTCCAACACGTAGAAACGCTGTTCCAGGGAAGTGGCCTATGCGGCCGTGTGTTCCCAGTTCAGGAAAGAACTTAGAACAGGGGCCGTTTTTAAGCCAGGTGGTTACTCTGAGTTAAGTGCACGTCCTCTCCCTTATGCTTCCAAAACGTAGAAACGCTCTTCAGGAAAGACGCCTATGCCGCCGTGTGTTCCCAGTCCAGGAAAGACCTTAGAACAAGGGCAGACTCTAAGCCAGTTGAATACTCTGATATAAGAGCACGACCCGTCCCTTATGCTTCCAAAACTTAAAAACGCTCCTCAGGCAAAGAAGGCTATGCGGCCTTGTGTTCCCTGTTCAGGAAATAACTTAGAACAAGGGCAGACTATACACCAGTTGAATCCTCTGATATAAGTGCACAGCCAGGCCCTTATGCTTCTGAAACGTATAAGCCCTCTTTAGGCGAGAGGCCTATGCGCCTGGGTGTTCCCAGTTCAGAACAGAACTTAGAACAAGGGCAGACTATAGGCCAGTTGGATACTCTGAGTTAAGTGCATGTCCCGTCCCTTAGGTTTCCAAAACGTAAAAACGCTATTCAGGTGAAGAAGCCTATGCGGCCTTGTGTTCCAAGTTCAAGAAAGAACTTAGTAGAAGAACAGACCCTAGGCAAGTGGGATACTCTGTGTTAAGTGCACGGCCAGTCCCTTACGCTTCCAAAACTTATAAGCGCACTTCAGGTGAAAAGGCCTATGCGGCCGTGTGTTCCCAGTTAAGGCAGAACTTAGACCAGAGGCACATTATAAGCCATTTGGTAACTCTGAGTTAAGTGAACGTCCTGTCCCTTATGCTTTCAAAAGGTAGAATCGCTCCTCAGGCGAAGGGGCCTATGCGGCCTTGTGTTCCCAGTTCAGGAATGAACTTAGAACATGGGAACACTACAAGTCAGTTGATTACTCTGAGTTAACTGTACGTCCAGTCCCTGATGCTTCCAAACTGTATAAACGCACTTATGGCAAAGAGTCCTATGCGGCCTTGTGTTCCCAGTTCAGCAATGAACTTAGAATATGGGAACACTATAAGCCAGTTGATTACTCTGAGTTAACTGTACGTCCAGTCCCTGATGCTTCCAAACTGTATGAACGCACTTCAGGTGAAGAGTCCTATGCGGCCTTTTGTTCCCAGTTCAGGAATGAATTTAGAACATGGGAACAGTATAAGCCAGTTGATTACTCTGAGTTACGTGTACGTCCAGTCCCTGAGGCTTCCAAACTGTATAAACGCTATTCAGTTGAAGAAGCCTATGCGGCCGTGTGTTCCCAGGTCAGGGAAGAACTCAGAACAGGGGCAGTTTATAAGCCAGTTGGTTACTCTGGGTTAAGTGCACATCCTGTCCCTTATGCTTCCAACACGTAGAAACGCTCTTCCTGGGACGTGGCCTATGCGGCCGTGTGTTCCCAGTCCAGGAAAGACCTTAGAACAGGGGCAGACTCTAAGCCAACTGATTACTCCAAGTGAAGTGTACGTCCAGTCCCTTATGCTACCAAATTGCATAACCGCTCTTCAGGGGAAGAGGCCTATGCGGCCGTGTGTTCCCTGTTCAGGAAATAACTTAGAACAAGGGCAGACTATACACCAGTTGAATCCTCTGATATAAGTGCACAGCCAGGCCCTTATGCTTCTGAAATGTATAAGCGCTCTTTAGGCGAGAGGCCTATGCGGCTGGGTGTTCCCAGTTCAGAACAGAACTTAGAACAAGGGCAGACTATAAGCCAGTTGGATACTCTGAGTTAAGTGCATGTCCCGTCCCTTAGGTTTCCAAAACGTAAAAACGCTATTCAGGTGAAGAAGCCTATGCGGCCTTGTGTTCCAAGTTCAGGAAAGAACTTAGTACAAGGACAGACTCTAGGCAAGTAGGATACTCTGTGTTAAGGGCACAGCCAGTCCCTTATGCTTCCAAAACGTATAAGCGCTCTTCAGGTGAAGAGGCCTCTTCGACCGTGTGTTCCCAGTTCAGGAAGAACTTAGATCAGAGGCACATTATAAGCCATTTGGTTACTCTGAGTTAAGTGAACGTCCCGTCCCTTATGCTTCCAAAACGTAGAAACGCTCCTCAGGCGAAGGGGCCTATGCGGCCTTGTGTTTCCAGTTCAGGAATGAACTTAGAACATGGGAACACTATAAGCCAGTTGATTACTCTGAGTTAAGTGTACGTCCAGTCCCTGATGCTTCCAAAGTGTATAAACGCACTGCAGGCAAAGGATCCTATGCGACCTTGTGTTCCCAATCCAGGAATGAACTTAGAACATGGAACACTATAAGCCAGTTGATTACTCTGAGTTAAGTGTACGTCTACTCCTTGATGCTTCCAAACTGTATAAACGCTCCTCAGGCGAAGAGTCCTATGCGGCCTTGTGTTCCCAGTTCAGGAATGAACTTAGAATATGGGTACACTATAAGCCAGTTGATTACTCTGAGGTAACTGTACGTCCAGGCCCTGATACTTCCAAACTGTATAAACGCACTTCAGGCGAAGAGTCCTATGCGGCCTTGTGTTCCCAGTTCAGGAATGAACTTAGAACATGGGTATACTTTAAGCCAGTTGATTACTCTGAGTTAAGTGTACGTCCAGTCCCTGATGCTTCCAAACTGTATAAACGCTATTCAGTTGAAGAAGCCTATGCTGCCGTGTGTTCCCAGTTCCGGGAAGAACTCAGAACAGGGTCAGTTTTTAAGCCAGTTGGTTACTCTGAGTAATGTTCACATCCTGTCCCTTATACTTCGAACACGTAGAAACGCTCTTCCAGGGAAGTGGCCTATGCGGCCGTGTGTTCCCAGTTCAGGAAAGAACTTAGAACAGGGGCCGTTTATAAGCCAGGTGGTTACTCTGAGTTAAGTGCACGTCCTGTCCCTTATGCTTCGAAAACGTAGAAACGCTCTTCAGGGAAGACGCCTATGCCGCCGTGTGTTCCCAGTCCAGGAAAGACATTAGAACAAGGGCAGACTCTAAGCCAGTTGAATACTCTGATATAAGAGCACGACCAGTCCCTTATGCTTCCAAAACTTAAAAACGCTCCTCAGGCAAAGAAGCCTATGCGGCCTTGTGTTCCCTGTTCAGGAAATAACTGAGAACAAGGGCAGACTATACACCCGTTGAATCCTCTGATATAAGTGCACAGCCAGGCCCTTATGCTTCTGAAACGTATAAGCGCTCTTTAGGCGAGAGGCCTATGCGCCTGGGTGTTCCCAGTTCAGAACAGAACTTAGAACAAGGGCAGACTATAAGCCAGTTGGATACTGTGAGTTAAGTGCATGTTCCGTCCCTTAGGTTTCCAAAACGTAAAAACGCTATTCAGGTGAAGAAGCCTATGCGGCCTCGTGTTCCAAGTTCAGGAAAGAACTTAGTACAAGGACAGACTCTAGACAAGTAGGATACTCTGTGTTAAGTGCACAGCCAGTCCCTTATGCTTCCAAAACGTATAAGCGCTCTTCAGGTGAAGCGGCCTCTGCGGCCGTGTGTTCCCAGTTCAGAAAGAACTTAGATCAGAGGCACATTATAAGCCATTTGGTTACTCTGAGTTAAGTGAACGTCCCGTCCCTTATGCTTCCAAAACTTAAAAACGCTCCTCGGGAAAAGAAGGCTATGCGGCCTTGTGTTCCCTGTTCAGGAAATAACTTAGAACAAGGGCAGACTATACACCAGTTGAATCCTCTGATATAAGTGCACAGCCAGGCCCTTATGCTTCTGAAACGTATAAGCCCTCTTTAGGCGAGAGGCCTATGCGCCTGGGTGTTCCCAGTTCAGAACAGAACTTAGAACAAGGGCAGACTATAGGCCAGTTGGATACTCTGAGTTAAGTGCATGTCCCGTCCCTTAGGTTTCCAAAACGTAAAAACGCTATTCAGGTGAAGAAGCCTATGCGGCCTTGTGTTCCAAGTTCAAGAAAGAACTTAGTAGAAGAACAGACCCTAGGCAAGTGGGATACTCTGTGTTAAGTGCACGGCCAGTCCCTTACGCTTCCAAAACTTATAAGCGCACTTCAGGTGAAGAGGCCTATGCGGCCGTGTGTTCCCAGTTAAGGCAGAACTTAGACCAGAGGCACATTATAAGCCATTTGGTAACTCTGAGTTAAGTGAACGTCCTGTCCCTTATGCTTTCAAAAGGTAGAATCGCTCCTCAGGCGAAGGGGCCTATGCGGCCTTGTGTTCCCAGTTCAGGAATGAACTTAGAACATGGGAACACTACAAGTCAGTTGATTACTCTGAGGTAACTGTACGTCCAGTCCCTGATGCTTCCAAACTGTATAAACGCACTTATGGCAAAGAGTCCTATGCGGCCTTGTGTTCCCAGTTCAGGAATGAACTTAGAATATGGGAACACTATAAGCCAGTTGATTACTCTGAGTTAACTGTACGTCCAGTCCCTGATGCTTCCAAACTGTATGAACGCACTTCAGGTGAAGAGTCCTATGCGGCCTTTTGTTCCCAGTTCAGGAATGAATTTAGAACATGGGAACAATATAAGCCAGTTGATTACTCTGAGTTAACTGTACGTCCAGTCCCTGAGGCTTCCAAACTGTATAAACGCTATTCAGTTGAAGAAGCCTATGCGGCCGTGTGTTCCCAGGTCAGGGAAGAACTCAGAACAGGGGCAGTTTATAAGCCAGTTGGTTACTCTGGGTTAAGTGCACATCCTGTCCCTTATGCTTCCAACACGTAGAAACGCTCTTCCTGGGACGTGGCCTATGCGGCCGTGTGTTCCCAGTCCAGGAAAGACCTTAGAACAGGGGCAGACTCTAAGCCAACTGATTACTCCAAGTGAAGTGTACGTCCAGTCCCTTATGCTACCAAATTGCATAACCGCTCTTCAGGGGAAGAGGCCTATGCGGCCGTGTGTTCCCTGTTCAGGAAATAACTTAGAACAAGGGCAGACTATACACCAGTTGAATCCTCTGATATAAGTGCACAGCCAGGCCCTTATGCTTCTGAAATGTATAAGCGCTCTTTAGGCGAGAGGCCTATGCGGCTGGGTGTTCCAGGTTCAGAACAGAACTTAGAACAAGGGCAGACTATAAGCCAGTTGGATACTCTGAGTTAAGTGCATGTCCCGTCCATTAGGTTTCCAAAACGTAAAAACGCTATTCAGGTGAAGAAGCCTATGCGGCCTTGTGTTCCAAGTTCAGGAAAGAACTTAGTACAAGGACAGACTCTAGGCAAGTAGGATACTCTGTGTTAAGGGCACAGCCAGTCCCTTATGCTTCCAAAACGTATAAGCGCTCTTCAGGTGAAGAGGCCTCTTCGACCGTGTGTTCCCAGTTCAGGAAGAACTTAGATCAGAGGCACATTATAAGCCATTTGGTTACTCTGAGTTAAGTGAACGTCCCGTCCCTTATGCTTCCAAAACGTAGAAACGCTCCTCAGGCGAAGGGGCCTATGCGGCCTTGTGTTTCCAGTTCAGGAATGAACTTAGAACATGGGAACACTATAAGCCAGTTGATTACTATGAGTTAAGTGTACGTCCAGTCCCTGATGCTTCCAAAGTGTATAAACGCACTGCAGGCAAAGGATCCTATGAGACCTTGTGTTCCCAATCCAGGAATGAACTTAGAACATGGAACACTATAAGCCAGTTGATTACTCTGAGTTAAGTGTACGTCTACTCCTTGATGCTTCCAAACTGTATAAACGCTCCTCAGGCGAAGAGTCCTATGCGGCCTTGTGTTCCCAGTTCAGGAATGAACTTAGAATATGGGTACACTATAAGCCAGTTGATTACTCTGAGGTAACTGTACGTCCAGGCCCTGATACTTCCAAACTGTATAAACGCACTTCAGGCGAAGAGTCCTATGCGGCCTTGTGTTCCCAGTTCAGGAATGAACTTAGAACATGGGTATACTTTAAGCCAGTTGATTACTCTGAGTTAAGTGTACGTCCAGTCCCTGATGCTTCCAAACTGTATAAACGCTATTCAGTTGAAGAAGCCTATGCTGCCGTGTGTTCCCAGTTCCGGGAAGAACTCAGAACAGGGTCAGTTTTTAAGCCAGTTGGTTACTCTGAGTAATGTTCACATCCTGTCCCTTATACTTCGAACACGTAGAAACGCTCTTCCAGGGAAGTGGCCTATGCGGCCGTGTGTTCCCAGTTCAGGAAAGAACTTAGAACAGGGGCCGTTTATAAGCCAGGTGGTTACTCTGAGTTAAGTGCACGTCCTGTCCCTTATGCTTCGAAAACGTAGAAACGCTCTTCAGGGAAGACGCCTATGCCGCCGTGTGTTCCCAGTCCAGGAAAGACATTAGAACAAGGGCAGACTCTAAGCCAGTTGAATACTCTGATATAAGAGCACGACCAGTCCCTTATGCTTCCAAAACTTAAAAACGCTCCTCAGGCAAAGAAGCCTATGCGGCCTTGTGTTCCCTGTTCAGGAAATAACTGAGAACAAGGGCAGACTATACACCCGTTGAATCCTCTGATATAAGTGCACAGCCAGGCCCTTATGCTTCTGAAACGTATAAGCGCTCTTTAGGCGACAGGCCTATGCGCCTGGGTGTTCCCAGTTCAGAACAGAACTTAGAACAAGGGCAGACTATAAGCCAGTTGGATACTGTGAGTTAAGTGCATGTTCGGTCCCTTAGGTTTCCAAAACGTAAAAACGCTATTCAGGTGAAGAAGCCTATGCGTCCTCGTGTTCCAAGTTCAGGAAAGAACTTAGTACAAGGACAGACTCTAGACAAGTAGGATACTCTGTGTTAAGTGCACAGCCAGTCCCTTATGCTTCCAAAACGTATAAGCGCTCTTCAGGTGAAGCGGCCTCTGCGGCCGTGTGTTCCCAGTTCAGAAAGAACTTAGATCAGAGGCACATTATAAGCCATTTGGTTACTCTGAGTTAAGTGAACGTCCCGTCCCTTATGCTTCCAAAACTTAAAAACGCTCCTCGGGAAAAGAAGGCTATGCGGCCTTGTGTTCCCTGTTCAGGAAATAACTTAGAACAAGGGCAGACTATACACCAGTTGAATCCTCTGATATAAGTGCACAGCCAGGCCCTTATGCTTCTGAAACGTATAAGCCCTCTTTAGGCGAGAGGCCTATGCGCGTGGGTGTTCCCAGTTCAGAACAGAACTTAGAACAAGGGCAGACTATAGGCCAGTTGGATACTCTGAGTTAAGTGCATGTCCCGTCCCTTAGGTTTCCAAAACGTAAAAACGCTATTCAGGTGAAGAAGCCTATGCGGCCTTGTGTTCCAAGTTCAAGAAAGAACTTAGTAGAAGAACAGACCCTAGGCAAGTGGGATACTCTGTGTTAAGTGCACGGCCAGTCCCTTACGCTTCCAAAACTTATAAGCGCACTTCAGGTGAAGAGGCCTATGCGGCCGTGTGTTCCCAGTTAAGGCAGAACTTAGACCAGAGGCACATTATAAGCCATTTGGTAACTCTGAGTTAAGTGAACGTCCTGTCCCTTATGCTTTCAAAAGGTAGAATCGCTCCTCAGGCGAAGGGGCCTATGCGGCCTTGTGTTCCCAGTTCAGGAATGAACTTAGAACATGGGAACACTACAAGTCAGTTGATTACTCTGAGGTAACTGTACGTCCAGTCCCTGATGCTTCCAAACTGTATAAACGCACTTATGGCAAAGAGTCCTATGCGGCCTTGTGTTCCCAGTTCAGGAATGAACTTAGAATATGGGAACACTATAAGCCAGTTGATTACTCTGAGTTAACTGTACGTCCAGTCCCTGATGCTTCCAAACTGTATGAACGCACTTCAGGTGAAGAGTCCTATGCGGCCTTTTGTTCCCAGTTCAGGAATGAATTTAGAACATGGGAACAGTATAAGCCAGTTGATTACTCTGAGTTAAGTGTACGTCCAGTCCCTGATGCTTCCAAACTGTATAAACGCTATTCAGTTGAAGAAGCCTATGCGGCCGTGTGTTCCCAGGTCAGGGAAGAACTCAGAACAGGGGCAGTTTATAAGCCAGTTGGTTACTCTGGGTTAAGTGCACATCCTGTCCCTTATGCTTCCAACACGTACAAACGCTCTTCCTGGGACGTGGCCTATGCGGCCGTGTGTTCCCAGTCCAGGAAAGACCTTAGAACAGGGGCAGACTCTAAGCCAACTGATTACTCCAAGTGAAGTGTACGTCCAGTCCCTTATGCTACCAAATTGCATAACCGCTCTTCAGGGGAAGAGGCCTATGCGGCCGTGTGTTCCCTGTTCAGGAAATAACTTAGAACAAGGGCAGACTATACACCAGTTGAATCCTCTGATATAAGTGCACAGCCAGGCCCTTATGCTTCTGAAATGTATAAGCGCTCTTTAGGCGAGAGGCCTATGCGGCTGGGTGTTCCCAGTTCAGAACAGAACTTAGAACAAGGGCAGACTATAAGCCAGTTGGATACTCTGAGTTAAGTGCATGTCCCGTCCCTTAGGTTTCCAAAACGTAAAAACGCTATTCAGGTGAAGAAGCCTATGCGGCCTTGTGTTCCAAGTTCAGGAAAGAACTTAGTACAAGGACAGACTCTAGGCAAGTAGGATACTCTGTGTTAAGGGCACAGCCAGTCCCTTATGCTTCCAAAACGTATAAGCGCTCTTCAGGTGAAGAGGCCTCTTCGACCGTGTGTTCCCAGTTCAGGAAGAACTTAGATCAGAGGCACATTATAAGCCATTTGGTTACTCTGAGTTAAGTGAACGTCCCGTCCCTTATGCTTCCAAAACGTAGAAACGCTCCTCAGGCGAAGGGGCCTATGCGGCCTTGTGTTTCCAGTTCAGGAATGAACTTAGAACATGGGAACACTATAAGCCAGTTGATTACTCTGAGTTAAGTGTACGTCCAGTCCCTGATGCTTCCAAAGTGTATAAACGCACTGCAGGCAAAGGATCCTATGCGACCTTGTGTTCCCAATCCAGGAATGAACTTAGAACATGGAACACTATAAGCCAGTTGATTACTCTGAGTTAAGTGTACGTCCAGTCCCTGAGGCTTCCAAACTGTATAAACGCTATTCAGTTGAAGAAGCCTATGCGGCCGTGTGTTCCCAGGTCAGGGAAGAACTCAGAACAGGGGCAGTTTATAAGCCAGTTGGTTACTCTGGGTTAAGTGCACATCCTGTCCCTTATGCTTCCAACACGTAGAAACGCTCTTCCTGGGACGTGGCCTATGCGGCCGTGTGTTCCCAGTCCAGGAAAGACCTTAGAACAGGGGCAGACTCTAAGCCAACTGATTACTCCAAGTGAAGTGTACGTCCAGTCCCTTATGCTACCAAATTGCATAACCGCTCTTCAGGGGAAGAGGCCTATGCGGCCGTGTGTTCCCTGTTCAGGAAATAACTTAGAACAAGGGCAGACTATACACCAGTTGAATCCTCTGATATAAGTGCACAGCCAGGCCCTTATGCTTCTGAAATGTATAAGCGCTCTTTAGGCGAGAGGCCTATGCGGCTGGGTGTTCCCAGTTCAGAACAGAACTTAGAACAAGGGCAGACTATAAGCCAGTTGGATACTCTGAGTTAAGTGCATGTCCCGTCCCTTAGGTTTCCAAAACGTAAAAACGCTATTCAGGTGAAGAAGCCTATGCGGCCTTGTGTTCCAAGTTCAGGAAAGAACTTAGTACAAGGACAGACTCTAGGCAAGTAGGATACTCTGTGTTAAGGGCACAGCCAGTCCCTTATGCTTCCAAAACGTATAAGCGCTCTTCAGGTGAAGAGGCCTCTTCGACCGTGTGTTCCCAGTTCAGGAAGAACTTAGATCAGAGGCACATTATAAGCCATTTGGTTACTCTGAGTTAAGTGAACGTCCCGTCCCTTATGCTTCCAAAACGTAGAAACGCTCCTCAGGCGAAGGGGCCTATGCGGCCTTGTGTTTCCAGTTCAGGAATGAACTTAGAACATGGGAACACTATAAGCCAGTTGATTACTCTGAGTTAAGTGTACGTCCAGTCCCTGATGCTTCCAAAGTGTATAAACGCACTGCAGGCAAAGGATCCTATGCGACCTTGTGTTCCCAATCCAGGAATGAACTTAGAACATGGAACACTATAAGCCAGTTGATTACTCTGAGTTAAGTGTACGTCTACTCCTTGATGCTTCCAAACTGTATAAACGCTCCTCAGGCGAAGAGTCCTATGCGGCCTTGTGTTCCCAGTTCAGGAATGAACTTAGAATATGGGTACACTATAAGCCAGTTGATTACTCTGAGGTAACTGTACGTCCAGGCCCTGATACTTCCAAACTGTATAAACGCGCTTCAGGCGAAGAGTCCTATGCGGCCTTGTGTTCCCAGTTCAGGAATGAACTTAGAACATGGGTATACTTTAAGCCAGTTGATTACTCTGAGTTAAGTGTACGTCCAGTCCCTGATGCTTCCAAACTGTATAAACGCTCTTCAGGCGAAGAGTCCTATGCGGCCTTGTGTTCCCAGTTCAGGAATGAACTTAAAGTATGGGTACACTATAAGCCAGTTGATTACTCTGAGTTAGGTGAACGTCCAGTCCATGATGCTTCCAAACTGTATAAGCGCACTTCAGGCAAAGAGTCCTATGCGGCCTTGTGTTCCCAGTCCAGGAATGAACTTAGAACATGGGAACACTATAAGCCAGTTGATTACTCTGAGTTAAGTGGACGTCCAGTCCCTGATGCTTCCAAACTGTATAAACGCTCTTCAGGCGCAGAGTCCTATGCGGCCTTGTGTTCCCAGTTCAGGAATGAACTTAGAACATGGGAATACTATAAGCCAGTTGATTACTCTGAGTTAAGTGTACGTCCAGTCCCTGATGCTTCCAAACTGTATAAACGCTATTCAGTTGAAGAAGCCTATGCGGCCGTGTGTTCCCAGTTCCGGGAAGAACTCAGAACAGGGGCAGTTTTTAAGCCAGTTGGTTACTCTGAGTTATGTGCACATCCTGTCCCTTATACTTCCAACACGTAGAAACGCTCTTCCAGGGAAGTGGCCTATGCGGCCGTGTGTTCCCAGTTCAGGAAAGAACTTAGAACAGGGGCCGTTTTTAAGCCAGGTGGTTACTCTGAGTTAAGTGCACGTCCTCTCCCTTATGCTTCCAAAACGTAGAAACGCTCTTCAGGGAAGACGCCTATGCCGCCGTGTGTTCCCAGTCCAGGAAAGACCTTAGAACAAGGGCAGACTCTAAGCCAGTTGAATACTCTGATATAAGAGCACGACCCGTCCCTTATGCTTCCAAAACTTAAAAACGCTCCTCAGGCAAAGAAGGCTATGCGGCCTTGTGTTCCCTGTTCAGGAAATAACTTAGAACAAGGGCAGACTATACACCAGTTGAATCCTCTGATATAAGTGCACAGCCAGGCCCTTATGCTTCTGAAACGTATAAGCCCTCTTTAGGCGAGAGGCCTATGCGCCTGGGTGTTCCCAGTTCAGAACAGAACTTAGAACAAGGGCAGACTATAGGCCAGTTGGATACTCTGAGTAAAGTGCATGTCCCGTCCCTTAGGTTTCCAAAACGTAAAAACGCTATTCAGGTGAAGAAGCCTATGCGGCCTTGTGTTCCAAGTTCAAGAAAGAACTTAGTAGAAGAACAGACCCTAGGCAAGTGGGATACTCTGTGTTAAGTGCACGGCCAGTCCCTTACGCTTCCAAAACTTATAAGCGCACTTCAGGTGAAGAGGCCTATGCGGCCGTGTGTTCCCAGTTAAGGCAGAACTTAGACCAGAGGCACATTATAAGCCATTTGGTAACTCTGAGTTAAGTGAACGTCCTGTCCCTTATGCTTTCAAAAGGTAGAATCGCTCCTCAGGCGAAGGGGCCTATGCGGCCTTGTGTTCCCAGTTCAGGAATGAACTTAGAACATGGGAACACTACAAGTCAGTTGATTACTCTGAGGTAACTGTACGTCCAGTCCCTGATGCTTCCAAACTGTATAAACGCACTTATGGCAAAGAGTCCTATGCGGCCTTGTGTTCCCAGTTCAGGAATGAACTTAGAATATGGGAACACTATAAGCCAGTTGATTACTCTGAGTTAACTGTACGTCCAGTCCCTGATGCTTCCAAACTGTATGAACGCACTTCAGGTGAAGAGTCCTATGCGGCCTTTTGTTCCCAGTTCAGGAATGAATTTAGAACATGGGAACAGTATAAGCCAGTTGATTACTCTGAGTTAAGTGTACGTCCAGTCCCTGATGCTTCCAAACTGTATAAACGCTATTCAGTTGAAGAAGCCTATGCGGCCGTGTGTTCCCAGGTCAGGGAAGAACTCAGAACAGGGGCAGTTTATAAGCCAGTTGGTTACTCTGGGTTAAGTGCACATCCTGTCCCTTATGCTTCCAACACGTACAAACGCTCTTCCTGGGACGTGGCCTATGCGGCCGTGTGTTCCCAGTCCAGGAAAGACCTTAGAACAGGGGCAGACTCTAAGCCAACTGATTACTCCAAGTGAAGTGTACGTCCAGTCCCTTATGCTACCAAATTGCATAACCGCTCTTCAGGGGAAGAGGCCTATGCGGCCGTGTGTTCCCTGTTCAGGAAATAACTTAGAACAAGGGCAGACTATACACCAGTTGAATCCTCTGATATAAGTGCACAGCCAGGCCCTTATGCTTCTGAAATGTATAAGCGCTCTTTAGGCGAGAGGCCTATGCGGCTGGGTGTTCCCAGTTCAGAACAGAACTTAGAACAAGGGCAGACTATAAGCCAGTTGGATACTCTGAGTTAAGTGCATGTCCCGTCCCTTAGGTTTCCAAAACGTAAAAACGCTATTCAGGTGAAGAAGCCTATGCGGCCTTGTGTTCCAAGTTCAGGAAAGAACTTAGTACAAGGACAGACTCTAGGCAAGTAGGATACTCTGTGTTAAGGGCACAGCCAGTCCCTTATGCTTCCAAAACGTATAAGCGCTCTTCAGGTGAAGAGGCCTCTTCGACCGTGTGTTCCCAGTTCAGGAAGAACTTAGATCAGAGGCACATTATAAGCCATTTGGTTACTCTGAGTTAAGTGAACGTCCCGTCCCTTATGCTTCCAAAACGTAGAAACGCTCCTCAGGCGAAGGGGCCTATGCGGCCTTGTGTTTCCAGTTCAGGAATGAACTTAGAACATGGGAACACTATAAGCCAGTTGATTACTCTGAGTTAAGTGTACGTCCAGTCCCTGATGCTTCCAAAGTGTATAAACGCACTGCAGGCAAAGGATCCTATGCGACCTTGTGTTCCCAATCCAGGAATGAACTTAGAACATGGAACACTATAAGCCAGTTGATTACTCTGAGTTAAGTGTACGTCCAGTCCCTGATGCTTCCAAACTGTATAAACGCTATTCAGTTGAAGAAGCCTATGCGGCCGTGTGTTCCCAGGTCAGGGAAGAACTCAGAACAGGGGCAGTTTATAAGCCAGTTGGTTACTGTGGGTTAAGTGCACATCCTGTCCCTTATGCTTCCAACACGTACAAACGCTCTTCCTGGGACGTGGCCTATGCGGCCGTGTGTTCCCAGTCCAGGAAAGACCTTAGAACAGGGGCAGACTCTAAGCCAACTGATTACTCCAAGTGAAGTGTACGTCCAGTCCCTTATGCTACCAAATTGCATAACCGCTCTTCAGGGGAAGAGGCCTATGCGGCCGTGTGTTCCCTGTTCAGGAAATAACTTAGAACAAGGGCAGACTATACACCAGTTGAATCCTCTGATATAAGTGCACAGCCAGGCCCTTATGCTTCTGAAATGTATAAGCGCTCTTTAGGCGAGAGGCCTATGCGGCTGGGTGTTCCCAGTTCAGAACAGAACTTAGAACAAGGGCAGACTATAAGCCAGTTGGATACTCTGAGTTAAGTGCATGTCCCGTCCCTTAGGTTTCCAAAACGTAAAAACGCTATTCAGGTGAAGAAGCCTATGCGGCCTTGTGTTCCAAGTTCAGGAAAGAACTTAGTACAAGGACAGACTCTAGGCAAGTAGGATACTCTGTGTTAAGGGCACAGCCAGTCCCTTATGCTTCCAAAACGTATAAGCGCTCTTCAGGTGAAGAGGCCTCTTCGACCGTGTGTTCCCAGTTCAGGAAGAACTTAGATCAGAGGCACATTATAAGCCATTTGGTTACTCTGAGTTAAGTGAACGTCCCGTCCCTTATGCTTCCAAAACGTAGAAACGCTCCTCAGGCGAAGGGGCCTATGCGGCCTTGTGTTTCCAGTTCAGGAATGAACTTAGAACATGGGAACACTATAAGCCAGTTGATTACTCTGAGTTAAGTGTACGTCCAGTCCCTGATGCTTCCAAAGTGTATAAACGCACTGCAGGCAAAGGATCCTATGCGACCTTGTGTTCCCAATCCAGGAATGAACTTAGAACATGGAACACTATAAGCCAGTTGATTACTCTGAGTTAAGTGTACGTCCAGTCCCTGATGCTTCCAAACTGTATAAACGCTATTCAGTTGAAGAAGCCTATGCGGCCGTGTGTTCCCAGGTCAGGGAAGAACTCAGAACAGGGGCAGTTTATAAGCCAGTTGGTTACTCTGGGTTAAGTGCACATCCTGTCCCTTATGCTTCCAACACGTACAAACGCTCTTCCTGGGACGTGGCCTATGCGGCCGTGTGTTCCCAGTCCAGGAAAGACCTTAGAACAGGGGCAGACTCTAAGCCAACTGATTACTCCAAGTGAAGTGTACGTCCAGTCCCTTATGCTACCAAATTGCATAACCGCTCTTCAGGGGAAGAGGCCTATGCGGCCGTGTGTTCCCTGTTCAGGAAATAACTTAGAACAAGGGCAGACTATACACCAGTTGAATCCTCTGATATAAGTGCACAGCCAGGCCCTTATGCTTCTGAAATGTATAAGCGCTCTTTAGGCGAGAGGCCTATGCGGCTGGGTGTTCCCAGTTCAGAACAGAACTTAGAACAAGGGCAGACTATAAGCCAGTTGGATACTCTGAGTTAAGTGTATGTCCCGTCCCTTAGGTTTCCAAAACGTAAAAACGCTATTCAGGTGAAGAAGCCTATGCGGCCTTGTGTTCCAAGTTCAGGAAAGAACTTAGTACAAGGACAGACTCTAGGCAAGTAGGATACTCTGTGTTAAGGGCACAGCCAGTCCCTTATGCTTCCAAAACGTATAAGCGCTCTTCAGGTGAAGAGGCCTCTTCGACCGTGTGTTCCCAGTTCAGGAAGAACTTAGATCAGAGGCACATTATAAGCCATTTGGTTACTCTGAGTTAAGTGAACGTCCAGTCCCTGATGCTTCCAAAGTGTATAAACGCACTGCAGGCAAAGGATCCTATGCGACCTTGTGTTCCCAATCCAGGAATGAACTTAGAACATGGAACACTATAAGCCAGTTGATTACTCTGAGTTAAGTGTACGTCTACTCCTTGATGCTTCCAAACTGTATAAACGCTCCTCAGGCGAAGAGTCCTATGCGGCCTTGTGTTCCCAGTTCAGGAATGAACTTAGAATATGGGAACACTATAAGCCAGTTGATTACTCTGAGTTAACTGTACGTCCAGTCCCTGATGCTTCCAAACTGTATGAACGCACTTCAGGTGAAGAGTCCTATGCGGCCTTTTGTTCCCAGTTCAGGAATGAATTTAGAACATGGGAACAGTATAAGCCAGTTGATTACTCTGAGTTAAGTGTACGTCCAGTCCCTGATGCTTCCAAACTGTATAAACGCTATTCAGTTGAAGAAGCCTATGCGGCCGTGTGTTCCCAGGTCAGGGAAGAACTCAGAACAGGGGCAGTTTATAAGCCAGTTGGTTACTCTGGGTTAAGTGCACATCCTGTCCCTTATGCTTCCAACACGTACAAACGCTCTTCCTGGGACGTGGCCTATGCGGCCGTGTGTTCCCAGTCCAGGAAAGACCTTAGAACAGGGGCAGACTCTAAGCCAACTGATTACTCCAAGTGAAGTGTACGTCCAGTCCCTTATGCTACCAAATTGCATAACCGCTCTTCAGGGGAAGAGGCCTATGCGGCCGTGTGTTCCCTGTTCAGGAAATAACTTAGAACAAGGGCAGACTATACACCAGTTGAATCCTCTGATATAAGTGCACAGCCAGGCCCTTATGCTTCTGAAATGTATAAGCGCTCTTTAGGCGAGAGGCCTATGCGGCTGGGTGTTCCCAGTTCAGAACAGAACTTAGAACAAGGGCAGACTATAAGCCAGTTGGATACTCTGAGTTAAGTGCATGTCCCGTCCCTTAGGTTTCCAAAACGTAAAAACGCTATTCAGGTGAAGAAGCCTATGCGGCCTTGTGTTCCAAGTTCAGGAAAGAACTTAGTACAAGGACAGACTCTAGGCAAGTAGGATACTCTGTGTTAAGGGCACAGCCAGTCCCTTATGCTTCCAAAACGTATAAGCGCTCTTCAGGTGAAGAGGCCTCTTCGACCGTGTGTTCCCAGTTCAGGAAGAACTTAGATCAGAGGCACATTATAAGCCATTTGGTTACTCTGAGTTAAGTGAACGTCCCGTCCCTTATGCTTCCAAAACGTAGAAACGCTCCTCAGGCGAAGGGGCCTATGCGGCCTTGTGTTTCCAGTTCAGGAATGAACTTAGAACATGGGAACACTATAAGCCAGTTGATTACTCTGAGTTAAGTGTACGTCCAGTCCCTGATGCTTCCAAAGTGTATAAACGCACTGCAGGCAAAGGATCCTATGCGACCTTGTGTTCCCAATCCAGGAATGAACTTAGAACATGGAACACTATAAGCCAGTTGATTACTCTGAGTTAAGTGTACGTCCAGTCCCTGATGCTTCCAAACTGTATAAACGCTATTCAGTTGAAGAAGCCTATGCGGCCGTGTGTTCCCAGGTCAGGGAAGAACTCAGAACAGGGGCAGTTTATAAGCCAGTTGGTTACTGTGGGTTAAGTGCACATCCTGTCCCTTATGCTTCCAACACGTACAAACGCTCTTCCTGGGACGTGGCCTATGCGGCCGTGTGTTCCCAGTCCAGGAAAGACCTTAGAACAGGGGCAGACTCTAAGCCAACTGATTACTCCAAGTGAAGTGTACGTCCAGTCCCTTATGCTACCAAATTGCATAACCGCTCTTCAGGGGAAGAGGCCTATGCGGCCGTGTGTTCCCTGTTCAGGAAATAACTTAGAACAAGGGCAGACTATACACCAGTTGAATCCTCTGATATAAGTGCACAGCCAGGCCCTTATGCTTCTGAAATGTATAAGCGCTCTTTAGGCGAGAGGCCTATGCGGCTGGGTGTTCCCAGTTCAGAACAGAACTTAGAACAAGGGCAGACTATAAGCCAGTTGGATACTCTGAGTTAAGTGCATGTCCCGTCCCTTAGGTTTCCAAAACGTAAAAACGCTATTCAGGTGAAGAAGCCTATGCGGCCTTGTGTTCCAAGTTCAGGAAAGAACTTAGTACAAGGACAGACTCTAGGCAAGTAGGATACTCTGTGTTAAGGGCACAGCCAGTCCCTTATGCTTCCAAAACGTATAAGCGCTCTTCAGGTGAAGAGGCCTCTTCGACCGTGTGTTCCCAGTTCAGGAAGAACTTAGATCAGAGGCACATTATAAGCCATTTGGTTACTCTGAGTTAAGTGAACGTCCCGTCCCTTATGCTTCCAAAACGTAGAAACGCTCCTCAGGCGAAGGGGCCTATGCGGCCTTGTGTTTCCAGTTCAGGAATGAACTTAGAACATGGGAACACTATAAGCCAGTTGATTACTCTGAGTTAAGTGTACGTCCAGTCCCTGATGCTTCCAAAGTGTATAAACGCACTGCAGGCAAAGGATCCTATGCGACCTTGTGTTCCCAATCCAGGAATGAACTTAGAACATGGAACACTATAAGCCAGTTGATTACTCTGAGTTAAGTGTACGTCCAGTCCCTGATGCTTCCAAACTGTATAAACGCTATTCAGTTGAAGAAGCCTATGCGGCCGTGTGTTCCCAGGTCAGGGAAGAACTCAGAACAGGGGCAGTTTATAAGCCAGTTGGTTACTCTGGGTTAAGTGCACATCCTGTCCCTTATGCTTCCAACACGTACAAACGCTCTTCCTGGGACGTGGCCTATGCGGCCGTGTGTTCCCAGTCCAGGAAAGACCTTAGAACAGGGGCAGACTCTAAGCCAACTGATTACTCCAAGTGAAGTGTACGTCCAGTCCCTTATGCTACCAAATTGCATAACCGCTCTTCAGGGGAAGAGGCCTATGCGGCCGTGTGTTCCCTGTTCAGGAAATAACTTAGAACAAGGGCAGACTATACACCAGTTGAATCCTCTGATATAAGTGCACAGCCAGGCCCTTATGCTTCTGAAATGTATAAGCGCTCTTTAGGCGAGAGGCCTATGCGGCTGGGTGTTCCCAGTTCAGAACAGAACTTAGAACAAGGGCAGACTATAAGCCAGTTGGATACTCTGAGTTAAGTGTATGTCCCGTCCCTTAGGTTTCCAAAACGTAAAAACGCTATTCAGGTGAAGAAGCCTATGCGGCCTTGTGTTCCAAGTTCAGGAAAGAACTTAGTACAAGGACAGACTCTAGGCAAGTAGGATACTCTGTGTTAAGGGCACAGCCAGTCCCTTATGCTTCCAAAACGTATAAGCGCTCTTCAGGTGAAGAGGCCTCTTCGACCGTGTGTTCCCAGTTCAGGAAGAACTTAGATCAGAGGCACATTATAAGCCATTTGGTTACTCTGAGTTAAGTGAACGTCCAGTCCCTGATGCTTCCAAAGTGTATAAACGCACTGCAGGCAAAGGATCCTATGCGACCTTGTGTTCCCAATCCAGGAATGAACTTAGAACATGGAACACTATAAGCCAGTTGATTACTCTGAGTTAAGTGTACGTCTACTCCTTGATGCTTCCAAACTGTATAAACGCTCCTCAGGCGAAGAGTCCTATGCGGCCTTGTGTTCCCAGTTCAGGAATGAACTTAGAATATGGGTAAACTATAAGCCAGTTGATTACTCTGAGGTAACTGTACGTCCAGGCCCTGATACTTCCAAACTGTATAAACGCACTTCAGGCGAAGAGTCCTATGCGGCCTTGTGTTTCCAGTTCAGGAATGAACTTAGAACATGGGAACACTATAAGCCAGTTGATTACTCTGAGTTAAGTGTACGTCCAGTCCCTGATGCTTCCAAACTGTATAAACGCTCTTCAGGCGCAGAGTCCTATGCGGCCTTGTGTTCCCAGTTCAGGAATGAACTTAGAACATGGGAATACTATAAGCCAGTTGATTACTCTGAGTTAAGTGTACGTCCAGTCCCTGATGCTTCCAAACTGTATAAACGCTATTCAGTTGAAGAAGCCTATGCGGCCGTGTGTTCCCAGTTCCGGGAAGAACTCAGAACAGGGGCAGTTTTTAAGCCAGTTGGTTACTCTGAGTTATGTGCACATCCTGTCCCTTATACTTCCAACACGTAGAAACGCTCTTCCAGGGAAGTGGCCTATGCGGCCGTGTGTTCCCAGTTCAGGAAAGAACTTAGAACAGGGGCCGTTTTTAAGCCAGGTGGTTACTCTGAGTTAAGTGCACGTCCTCTCCCTTATGCTTCCAAAACGTAGAAACGCTCTTCAGGGAAGACGCCTATGCCGCCGTGTGTTCCCAGTCCAGGAAAGACCTTAGAACAAGGGCAGACTCTAAGCCAGTTGAATACTCTGATATAAGAGCACGACCCGTCCCTTATGCTTCCAAAACTTAAAAACGCTCCTCAGGCAAAGAAGGCTATGCGGCCTTGTGTTCCCTGTTCAGGAAATAACTTAGAACAAGGGCAGACTATACACCAGTTGAATCCTCTGATATAAGTGCACAGCCAGGCCCTTATGCTTCTGAAACGTATAAGCCCTCTTTAGGCGAGAGGCCTATGCGCCTGGGTGTTCCCAGTTCAGAACAGAACTTAGAACAAGGGCAGACTATAGGCCAGTTGGATACTCTGAGTTAAGTGCATGTCCCGTCCCTTAGGTTTCCAAAACGTAAAAACGCTATTCAGGAGAAGAAGCCTATGCGGCCTTGTGTTCCAAGTTCAAGAAAGAACTTAGTAGAAGAACAGACCCTAGGCAAGTGGGATACTCTGTGTTAAGTGCACGGCCAGTCCCTTACGCTTCCAAAACTTATAAGCGCACTTCAGGTGAAGAGGCCTATGCGGCCGTGTGTTCCCAGTTAAGGCAGAACTTAGACCAGAGGCACATTATAAGCCATTTGGTAACTCTGAGTTAAGTGAACGTCCTGTCCCTTATGCTTTCAAAAGGTAGAATCGCTCCTCAGGCGAAGGGGCCTATGCGGCCTTGTGTTCCCAGTTCAGGAATGAACTTAGAACATGGGAACACTACAAGTCAGTTGATTACTCTGAGGTAACTGTACGTCCAGTCCCTGATGCTTCCAAACTGTATAAACGCACTTATGGCAAAGAGTCCTATGCGGCCTTGTGTTCCCAGTTCAGGAATGAACTTAGAATATGGGAACACTATAAGCCAGTTGATTACTCTGAGTTAACTGTACGTCCAGTCCCTGATGCTTCCAAACTGTATGAACGCACTTCAGGTGAAGAGTCCTATGCGGCCTTTTGTTCCCAGTTCAGGAATGAATTTAGAACATGGGAACAGTATAAGCCAGTTGATTACTCTGAGTTAAGTGTACGTCCAGTCCCTGAGGCTTCCAAACTGTATAAACGCTATTCAGTTGAAGAAGCCTATGCGGCCGTGTGTTCCCAGGTCAGGGAAGAACTCAGAACAGGGGCAGTTTATAAGCCAGTTGGTTACTCTGGGTTAAGTGCACATCCTGTCCCTTATGCTTCCAACACGTAGAAACGCTCTTCCTGGGACGTGGCCTATGCGGCCGTGTGTTCCCAGTCCAGGAAAGACCTTAGAACAGGGGCAGACTCTAAGCCAACTGATTACTCCAAGTGAAGTGTACGTCCAGTCCCTTATGCTACCAAATTGCATAACCGCTCTTCAGGGGAAGAGGCCTATGCGGCCGTGTGTTCCCTGTTCAGGAAATAACTTAGAACAAGGGCAGACAATACACCAGTTGAATCCTCTGATATAAGTGCACAGCCAGGCCCTTATGCTTCTGAAATGTATAAGCGCTCTTTAGGCGAGAGGCCTATGCGGCTGGGTGTTCCCAGTTCAGAACAGAACTTAGAACAAGGGCAGACTATAAGCCAGTTGGATACTCTGAGTTAAGTGCATGTCCCGTCCCTTAGGTTTCCAAAACGTAAAAACGCTATTCAGGTGAAGAAGCCTATGCGGCCTTGTGTTCCAAGTTCAGGAAAGAACTTAGTACAAGGACAGACTCTAGGCAAGTAGGATACTCTGTGTTAAGGGCACAGCCAGTCCCTTATGCTTCCAAAACGTATAAGCGCTCTTCAGGTGAAGAGGCCTCTTCGACCGTGTGTTCCCAGTTCAGGAAGAACTTAGATCAGAGGCACATTATAAGCCATTTGGTTACTCTGAGTTAAGTGAACGTCCCGTCCCTTATGCTTCCAAAACGTAGAAACGCTCCTCAGGCGAAGGGGCCTATGCGGCCTTGTGTTTCCAGTTCAGGAATGAACTTAGAACATGGGAACTCTATAAGCCAGTTGATTACTCTGAGTTAAGTGTACGTCCAGTCCCTGATGCTTCCAAAGTGTATAAACGCACTGCAGGCAAAGGATCCTATGCGACCTTGTGTTCCCAATCCAGGAATGAACTTAGAACATGGAACACTATAAGCCAGTTGATTACTCTGAGTTAAGTGTACGTCTACTCCTTGATGCTTCCAAACTGTATAAACGCTCCTCAGGCGAAGAGTCCTATGCGGCCTTGTGTTCCCAGTTCAGGAATGAACTTAGAATATGGGTACACTATAAGCCAGTTGATTACTCTGAGGTAACTGTACGTCCAGGCCCTGATACTTCCAAACTGTATAAACGCACTTCAGGCGAAGAGTCCTACGCGTCCTTGTGTTCCCAGTTCAGGAATGAACTTAGAACATGGGTATACTTTAGGCCAGTTGATTACTCTGAGTTAAGTGTACGTCCAGTCCCTGATGCTTCCAAACTGTATAAACGCTCTTCAGGCGAAGAGTCCTATGCGGCCTTGTGTTCCCAGTTCAGGAATGAACTTAAAGTATGGGTACACTATAAGCCAGTTGATTACTCTGAGTTAGGTGAACGTCCAGTCCATGATGCTTCCAAACTGTATAAGCGCACTTCAGGCAAAGAGTCCTATGCGGCCTTGTGTTCCCAGTCCAGGAATGAACTTAGAACATGGGAACACTATAAGCCAGTTGATTACTCTGAGTTAAGTGGACGTCCAGTCCCTGATGCTTCCAAACTGTATAAACGCTCTTCAGGCGCAGAGTCCTATGCAGCCTTGTGTTCCCAGTTCAGGAATGAACTTAGAACATGGGAATACTATAAGCCAGTTGATTACTCTGAGTTAAGTGTACGTCCAGTCCCTGATGCTTCCAAACTGTATAAACGCTATTCAGTTGAAGAAGCCTATGCGGCCGTGTGTTCCCAGTTCCGGGAAGAACTCAGAACAGGGGCAGTTTTTAAGCCAGTTGGTTACTCTGAGTTATGTGCACATCCTGTCCCTTATACTTCCAACACGTAGAAACGCTCTTCCAGGGAAGTGGCCTATGCGGCCGTGTGTTCCCAGTTCAGGAAAGAACTTAGAACAGGGGCCGTTTTTAAGCCAGGTGGTTACTCTGAGTTAAGTGCACGTCCTCTCCCTTATGCTTCCAAAACGTAGAAACGCTCTTCAGGAAAGACGCCTATGCCGCCGTGTGTTCCCAGTCCAGGAAAGACCTTAGAACAAGGGCAGACTCTAAGCCAGTTGAATACACTGATATAAGAGCACGA
Organism: Meles meles; assembly: GCF_922984935.1. Classification (NCBI taxonomy): domain Eukaryota; kingdom Metazoa; phylum Chordata; class Mammalia; order Carnivora; family Mustelidae; genus Meles; species Meles meles. Next base: position 88,042,426 of record NC_060073.1, on the reverse strand, counting down.
CCCGTCCCTTATGCTTCCAAAACTTAAAAACGCTCCTCAGGCAAAGAAGGCTATGCGGCCTTGTGTTCCCTGTTCAGGAAATAACTTAGAACAAGGGCAGACTATACACCAGTTGAATCCTCTGATATAAGTGCACAGCCAGGCCCTTATGCTTCTGAAACGTATAAGCCCTCTTTAGGCGAGAGGCCTATGCGCCTGGGTGTTCCCAGTTCAGAACAGAACTTAGAACAAGGGCAGACTATAGGCCAGTTGGATACTCTGAGTTAAGTGCATGTCCCGTCCCTTAGGTTTCCAAAACGTAAAAACGCTATTCAGGTGAAGAAGCCTATGCGGCCTTGTGTTCCAAGTTCAAGAAAGAACTTAGTAGAAGAACAGACCCTAGGCAAGTGGGATACTCTGTGTTAAGTGCACGGCCATTCCCTTACGCTTCCAAAACTTATAAGCGCACTTCAGGTGAAGAGGCCTATGCGGCCGTGTGTTCCCAGTTAAGGCAGAACTTAGACCAGAGGCACATTATAAGCCATTTGGTAACTCTGAGTTAAGTGAACGTCCTGTCCCTTATGCTTTCAAAAGGTAGAATCGCTCCTCAGGCGAAGGGGCCTATGCGGCCTTGTGTTCCCAGTTCAGGAATGAACTTAGAACATGGGAACACTACAAGTCAGTTGATTATTCTGAGGTAACTGTACGTCCAGTCCCTGATGCTTCCAAACTGTATAAACGCACTTATGGCAAAGAGTCCTATGCGGCCTTGTGTTCCCAGTTCAGGAATGAACTTAGAATATGGGAACACTATAAGCCAGTTGATTACTCTGAGTTAACTGTACGTCCAGTCCCTGATGCTTCCAAACTGTATGAACGCACTTCAGGTGAAGAGTCCTATGCGGCCTTTTGTTCCCAGTTCAGGAATGAATTTAGAACATGGGAACAGTATAAGCCAGTTGATTACTCTGAGTTAAGTGTACGTCCAGTCCCTGATGCTTCCAAACTGTATAAACGCTATTCAGTTGAAGAAGCCTATGCGGCCGTGTGTTCCCAGGTCAGGGAAGAACTCAGAACAGGGGCAGTTTATAAGCCAGTTGGTTACTCTGGGTTAAGTGCACATCCTGTCCCTTATGCTTCCAACACGTAGAAACGCTCTTCCTGGGACGTGGCCTATGCGGCCGTGTGTTCCCAGTCCAGGAAAGACCTTAGAACAGGGGCAGACTCTAAGCCAACTGATTACTCCAAGTGAAGTGTACGTCCAGTCCCTTATGCTACCAAATTGCATAACCGCTCTTCAGGGGAAGAGGCCTATGCGGCCGTGTGTTCCCTGTTCAGGAAATAACTTAGAACAAGGGCAGACTATACACCAGTTGAATCCTCTGATATAAGTGCACAGCCTGGCCCTTATGCTTCTGAAATGTATAAGCGCTCTTTAGGCGAGAGGCCTATGCGGCTGGGTGTTCCCAGTTCAGAACAGAACTTAGAACAAGGGCAGACTATAAGCCAGTTGGATACTCTGAGTTAAGTGCATGTCCCGTCCCTTAGGTTTCCAAAACGTAAAAACGCTATTCAGGTGAAGAAGCCTATGCGGCCTTGTGTTCCAAGTTCAGGAAAGAACTTAGTACAAGGACAGACTCTAGGCAAGTAGGATACTCTGTGTTAAGGGCACAGCCAGTCCCTTATGCTTCCAAAACGTATAAGCGCTCTTCAGGTGAAGAGGCCTCTTCGACCGTGTGTTCCCAGTTCAGGAAGAACTTAGATCAGAGGCACATTATAAGCCATTTGGTTACTCTGAGTTAAGTGAACGTCCCATCCCTTATGCTTCCAAAACGTAGAAACGCTCCTCAGGCGAAGGGGCCTATGCGGCCTTGTGTTTCCAGTTCAGGAATGAACTTAGAACATGGGAACTCTATAAGCCAGTTGATTACTCTGAGTTAAGTGTACGTCCAGTCCCTGATGCTTCCAAAGTGTATAAACGCACTGCAGGCAAAGGATCCTATGCGACCTTGTGTTCCCAATCCAGGAATGAACTTAGAACATGGAACACTATAAGCCAGTTGATTACTCTGAGTTAAGTGTACGTCTACTCCTTGATGCTTCCAAACTGTATAAACGCTCCTCAGGCGAAGAGTCCTATGCGGCCTTGTGTTCCCAGTTCAGGAATGAACTTAGAATATGGGTACACTATAAGCCAGTTGATTACTCTGAGGTAACTGTACGTCCAGGCCCTGATACTTCCAAACTGTATAAACGCACTTCAGGCGAAGAGTCCTATGCGGCCTTGTGTTTCCAGTTCAGGAATGAACTTAGAACATGGGAACACTATAAGCCAGTTGATTACTCTGAGTTAAGTGGACGTCCAGTCCCAGATGCTTCCAAACTGTATAAACGCTATTCAGTTGAAGAAGCCTATGCGGCCGTGTGTTCCCAGGTCAGGGAAGAACTCAGAACAGGGGGAGTTCATAAGCCAGGTGGTTACTCTGAGTTAAGTGCACAATCTGTCCCTTATGCTTCCAAAACGTACAAACGCTCTTCCTGGGAAGTGGCCTATGCGGCCGTGTGTTCCCAGTCCAGGAAAGACCTTAGAACAAGGGCAGACTCTAAGCCAGTTGAATACTCTGATATAAGAGCACAACCAGTCCCTTATGCTTCCAAAACTTAAAAACGCTCCTCAGGCAAAGAAGGCTATGCGGCCTTGTGTTCCCTGTTCAGGAAATAACTTAGAACAAGGGCAGACTATACACCAGTTGAATCCTCTGATATAAGTGCACAGCCAGGCCCTTATGCTTCTGAAACGTATAAGCCCTCTTTAGGCGAGAGGCCTATGCGGCTGGGTGTTCCCAGTTCAGAACAGAACTTAGAACAAGGGCAGACTATAGGCCAGTTGGATACTCTGAGTTAAGTGCATGTCCCGTCCCTTAGGTTTCCAAAACGTAAAAACGCTATTCAGGTGAAGAAGCCTATGCGGCCTTGTGTTCCAAGTTCAAGAAAGAACTTAGTAGAAGAACAGACCCTAGGCAAGTGGGATACTCTGTGTTAAGTGCACGGCCAGTCCCTTACGCTTCCAAAACTTATAAGCGCACTTCAGGTGAAGAGGCCTATGCGGCCGTGTGTTCCCAGTTAAGGCAGAACTTAGACCAGAGGCACATTATAAGCCATTTGGTAACTCTGAGTTAAGTGAACGTCCTGTCCCTTATGCTTTCAAAAGGTAGAATCGCTCCTCAGGCGAAGGGGCCTATGCGGCCTTGTGTTCCCAGTTCAGGAATGAACTTAGAACATGGGAACACTACAAGTCAGTTGATTACTCTGAGGTAACTGTACGTCCAGTCCCTGATGCTTCCAAACTGTATAAACGCACTTATGGCAAAGAGTCCTATGCGGCCTTGTGTTCCCAGTTCAGGAATGAACTTAGAATATGGGAACACTATAAGCCAGTTGATTACTCTGAGTTAACTGTACGTCCAGTCCCTGATGCTTCCAAACTGTATGAACGCACTTCAGGTGAAGAGTCCTATGCGGCCTTTTGTTCCCAGTTCAGGAATGAATTTAGAACATGGGAACAGTATAAGCCAGTTGATTACTCTGAGTTAAGTGTACGTCCAGTCCCTGATGCTTCCAAACTGTATAAACGCTATTCAGTTGAAGAAGCCTATGCGGCCGTGTGTTCCCAGGTCAGGGAAGAACTCAGAACAGGGGCAGTTTATAAGCCAGTTGGTTACTCTGGGTTAAGTGCACATCCTGTCCCTTATGCTTCCAACACGTACAAACGCTCTTCCTGGGACGTGGCCTATGCGGCCGTGTGTTCCCAGTCCAGGAAAGACCTTAGAACAGGGGCAGACTCTAAGCCAACTGATTACTCCAAGTGAAGTGTACGTCCAGTCCCTTATGCTACCAAATTGCATAACCGCTCTTCAGGGGAAGAGGCCTATGCGGCCGTGTGTTCCCTGTTCAGGAAATAACTTAGAACAAGGGCAGACTATACACCAGTTGAATCCTCTGATATAAGTGCACAGCCAGGCCCTTATGCTTCTGAAATGTATAAGCGCTCTTTAGGCGAGAGGCCTATGCGGCTGGGTGTTCCCAGTTCAGAACAGAACTTAGAACAAGGGCAGACTATAAGCCAGTTGGATACTCTGAGTTAAGTGCATGTCCCGTCCCTTAGGTTTCCAAAACGTAAAAACGCTATTCAGGTGAAGAAGCCTATGCGGCCTTGTGTTCCAAGTTCAGGAAAGAACTTAGTACAAGGACAGACTCTAGGCAAGTAGGATACTCTGTGTTAAGGGCACAGCCAGTCCCTTATGCTTCCAAAACGTATAAGCGCTCTTCAGGTGAAGAGGCCTCTTCGACCGTGTGTTCCCAGTTCAGGAAGAACTTAGATCAGAGGCACATTATAAGCCATTTGGTTACTCTGAGTTAAGTGAACGTCGAGTCCCTGATGCTTCCAAAGTGTATAAACGCACTGCAGGCAAAGGATCCTATGCGACCTTGTGTTCCCAATCCAGGAATGAACTTAGAACATGGAACACTATAAGCCAGTTGATTACTCTGAGTTAAGTGTACGTCTACTCCTTGATGCTTCCAAACTGTATAAACGCTCCTCAGGCGAAGAGTCCTATGCGGCCTTGTGTTCCCAGTTCAGGAATGAACTTAGAATATGGGTACACTATAAGCCAGTTGATTACTCTGAGGTAACTGTACGTCCAGGCCCTGATACTTCCAAACTGTATAAACGCACTTCAGGCGAAGAGTCCTATGCGGCCTTGTGTTTCCAGTTCAGGAATGAACTTAGAACATGGGAACACTATAAGCCAGTTGATTACTCTGAGTTAAGTGTACGTCCAGTCCCTGATGCTTCCAAACTGTATAAACGCTCTTCAGGCGCAGAGTCCTATGCGGCCTTGTGTTCCCAGTTCAGGAATGAACTTAGAACATGGGAATACTATAAGCCAGTTGATTACTCTGAGTTAAGTGTACGTCCAGTCCCTGATGCTTCCAAACTGTATAAACGCTATTCAGTTGAAGAAGCCTATGCGGCCGTGTGTTCCCAGTTCCGGGAAGAACTCAGAACAGGGGCAGTTTTTAAGCCAGTTGGTTACTCTGAGTTATGTGCACATCCTGTCCCTTATACTTCCAACACGTAGAAACGCTCTTCCAGGGAAGTGGCCTATGCGGCCGTGTGTTCCCAGTTCAGGAAAGAACTTAGAACAGGGGCCGTTTTTAAGCCAGGTGGTTACTCTGAGTTAAGTGCACGTCCTCTCCCTTATGCTTCCAAAACGTAGAAACGCTCTTCAGGAAAGACGCCTATGCCGCCGTGTGTTCCCAGTCCAGGAAAGACCTTAGAACAAGGGCAGACTCTAAGCCAGTTGAATACTCTGATATAAGAGCACGACCCGTCCCTTATGCTTCCAAAACTTAAAAACGCTCCTCGGGCAAAGAAGGCTATGCGGCCTTGTGTTCCCTGTTCAGGAAATAACTTAGAACAAGGGCAGACTATACACCAGTTGAATCCTCTGATATAAGTGCACAGCCAGGCCCTTATGCTTCTGAAACGTATAAGCCCTCTTTAGGCGAGAGGCCTATGCGCCTGGGTGTTCCCAGTTCAGAACAGAACTTAGAACAAGGGCAGACTATAGGCCAGTTGGATACTCTGAGTTAAGTGCATGTCCCGTCCCTTAGGTTTCCAAAACGTAAAAACGCTATTCAGGAGAAGAAGCCTATGCGGCCTTGTGTTCCAAGTTCAAGAAAGAACTTAGTAGAAGAACAGACCCTAGGCAAGTGGGATACTCTGTGTTAAGTGCACGGCCAGTCCCTTACGCTTCCAAAACTTATAAGCGCACTTCAGGTGAAGAGGCCTATGCGGCCGTGTGTTCCCAGTTAAGGCAGAACTTAGACCAGAGGCACATTATAAGCCATTTGGTAACTCTGAGTTAAGTGAACGTCCTGTCCCTTATGCTTTCAAAAGGTAGAATCGCTCCTCAGGCGAAGGGGCCTATGCGGCCTTGTGTTCCCAGTTCAGGAATGAACTTAGAACATGGGAACACTACAAGTCAGTTGATTACTCTGAGGTAACTGTACGTCCAGTCCCTGATGCTTCCAAACTGTATAAACGCACTTATGGCAAAGAGTCCTATGCGGCCTTGTGTTCCCAGTTCAGGAATGAACTTAGAATATGGGAACACTATAAGCCAGTTGATTACTCTGAGTTAACTGTACGTCCAGTCCCTGATGCTTCCAAACTGTATGAACGCACTTCAGGCGCAGAGTCCTATGCGGCCTTTTGTTCCCAGTTCAGGAATGAATTTAGAACATGGGAACAGTATAAGCCAGTTGATTACTCTGAGTTAAGTGTACGTCCAGTCCCTGATGCTTCCAAACTGTATAAACGCTATTCAGTTGAAGAAGCCTATGTGGCCGTGTGTTCCCAGGTCAGGGAAGAACTCAGAACAGGGGCAGTTTATAAGCCAGTTGGTTACTCTGGGTTAAGTGCACATCCTGTCCCTTATGCTTCCAACACGTAGAAACGCTCTTCCTGGGACGTGGCCTATGCGGCCGTGTGTTCCCAGTCCAGGAAAGACCTTAGAACAGGGGCAGACTCTAAGCCAACTGATTACTCCAAGTGAACTGTACGTCCAGTCCCTTATGCTACCAAATTGCATAACCGCTCTTCAGGGGAAGAGGCCTATGCGGCCGTGTGTTCCCTGTTCAGGAAATAACTTAGAACAAGGGCAGACTATACACCAGTTGAATCCTCTGATATAAGTGCACAGCCTGGCCCTTATGCTTCTGAAATGTATAAGCGCTCTTTAGGCGAGAGGCCTATGCGGCTGGGTGTTCCCAGTTCAGAACAGAACTTAGAACAAGGGCAGACTATAAGCCAGTTGGATACTCTGAGTTAAGTGCATGTCCCGTCCCTTAGGTTTCCAAAACGTAAAAACGCTATTCAGGTGAAGAAGCCTATGCGGCCTTGTGTTCCAAGTTCAGGAAAGAACTTAGTACAAGGACAGACTCTAGGCAAGTAGGATACTCTGTGTTAAGGGCACAGCCAGTCCCTTATGCTTCCAAAACGTATAAGCGCTCTTCAGGTGAAGAGGCCTCTTCGACCGTGTGTTCCCAGTTCAGGAAGAACTTAGATCAGAGGCACATTATAAGCCATTTGGTTACTCTGAGTTAAGTGAACGTCCCGTCCCTTATGCTTCCAAAACGTAGAAACGCTCCTCAGGCGAAGGGGCCTATGCGGCCTTGTGTTTCCAGTTCAGGAATGAACTTAGAACATGGGAACTCTATAAGCCAGTTGATTACTCTGAGTTAAGTGTACGTCCAGTCCCTGATGCTTCCAAAGTGTATAAACGCACTGCAGGCAAAGGATCCTATGCGACCTTGTGTTCCCAATCCAGGAATGAACTTAGAACATGGAACACTATAAGCCAGTTGATTACTCTGAGTTAAGTGTACGTCTACTCCTTGATGCTTCCAAACTGTATAAACGCTCCTCAGGCGAAGAGTCCTATGCGGCCTTGTGTTCCCAGTTCAGGAATGAACTTAGAATATGGGTACACTATAAGCCAGTTGATTACTCTGAGGTAACTGTACGTCCAGGCCCTGATACTTCCAAACTGTATAAACGCACTTCAGGCGAAGAGTCCTACGCGTCCTTGTGTTCCCAGTTCAGGAATGAACTTAGAACATGGGTATACTTTAGGCCAGTTGATTACTCTGAGTTAAGTGTACGTCCAGTCCCTGATGCTTCCAAACTGTATAAACGCTCTTCAGGCGAAGAGTCCTATGCGGCCTTGTGTTCCCAGTTCAGGAATGAACTTAAAGTATGGGTACACTATAAGCCAGTTGATTACTCTGAGTTAGGTGAACGTCCAGTACATGATGCTTCCAAACTGTATAAGCGCACTTCAGGCAAAGAGTCCTATGCGGCCTTGTGTTCCCAGTCCAGGAATGAACTTAGAACATGGGAACACTATAAGCCAGTTGATTACTCTGAGTTAAGTGGACGTCCAGTCCCTGATGCTTCCAAACTGTATAAACGCTCTTCAGGCGCAGAGTCCTATGCGGCCTTGTGTTCCCAGTTCAGGAATGAACTTAGAACATGGGAATACTATAAGCCAGTTGATTACTCTGAGTTAAGTGTACGTCCAGTCCCTGATGCTTCCAAACTGTATAAACGCTATTCAGTTGAAGAAGCCTATGCGGCCGTGTGTTCCCAGTTCCGGGAAGAACTCAGAACAGGGGCAGTTTTTAAGCCAGTTGGTTACTCTGAGTTATGTGCACATCCTGTCCCTTATACTTCCAACACGTAGAAACGCTCTTCCAGGGAAGTGGCCTATGCGGCCGTGTGTTCCCAGTTCAGGAAAGAACTTAGAACAGGGGCCGTTTTTAAGCCAGGTGGTTACTCTGAGTTAAGTGCACGTCCTCTCCCTTATGCTTCCAAAACGTAGAAACGCTCTTCAGGAAAGACGCCTATGCCGCCGTGTGTTCCCAGTCCAGGAAAGACCTTAGAACAAGGGCAGACTCTAAGCCAGTTGAATACACTGATATAAGAGCACGACCCGTCCCTTATGCTTCCAAAACTTAAAAACGCTCCTCGGGCAAAGAAGGCTATGCGGCCTTGTGTTCCCTGTTCAGGAAATAACTTAGAACAAGGGCAGACTATACACCAGTTGAATCCTCTGATATAAGTGCACAGCCAGGCCCTTATGCTTCTGAAACGTATAAGCCCTCTTTAGGCGAGAGGCCTATGCGCCTGGGTGTTCCCAGTTCAGAACAGAACTTAGAACAAGGGCAGACTATAGGCCAGTTGGATACTCTGAGTTAAGTGCATGTCCCGTCCCTTAGGTTTCCAAAACGTAAAAACGCTATTCAGGTGAAGAAGCCTATGCGGCCTTGTGTTCCAAGTTCAAGAAAGAACTTAGTAGAAGAACAGACCCTAGGCAAGTGGGATACTCTGTGTTAAGTGCACGGCCATTCCCTTACGCTTCCAAAACTTATAAGCGCACTTCAGGTGAAGAGGCCTATGCGGCCGTGTGTTCCCAGTTAAGGCAGAACTTAGACCAGAGGCACATTATAAGCCATTTGGTAACTCTGAGTTAAGTGAACGTCCTGTCCCTTATGCTTTCAAAAGGTAGAATCGCTCCTCAGGCGAAGGGGCCTATGCGGCCTTGTGTTCCCAGTTCAGGAATGAACTTAGAACATGGGAACACTACAAGTCAGTTGATTATTCTGAGGTAACTGTACGTCCAGTCCCTGATGCTTCCAAACTGTATAAACGCACTTATGGCAAAGAGTCCTATGCGGCCTTGTGTTCCCAGTTCAGGAATGAACTTAGAATATGGGAACACTATAAGCCAGTTGATTACTCTGAGTTAACTGTACGTCCAGTCCCTGATGCTTCCAAACTGTATGAACGCACTTCAGGTGAAGAGTCCTATGCGGCCTTTTGTTCCCAGTTCAGGAATGAATTTAGAACATGGGAACAGTATAAGCCAGTTGATTACTCTGAGTTAAGTGTACGTCCAGTCCCTGATGCTTCCAAACTGTATAAACGCTATTCAGTTGAAGAAGCCTATGCGGCCGTGTGTTCCCAGGTCAGGGAAGAACTCAGAACAGGGGCAGTTTATAAGCCAGTTGGTTACTCTGGGTTAAGTGCACATCCTGTCCCTTATGCTTCCAACACGTAGAAACGCTCTTCCTGGGACGTGGCCTATGCGGCCGTGTGTTCCCAGTCCAGGAAAGACCTTAGAACAGGGGCAGACTCTAAGCCAACTGATTACTCCAAGTGAAGTGTACGTCCAGTCCCTTATGCTACCAAATTGCATAACCGCTCTTCAGGGGAAGAGGCCTATGCGGCCGTGTGTTCCCTGTTCAGGAAATAACTTAGAACAAGGGCAGACTATACACCAGTTGAATCCTCTGATATAAGTGCACAGCCTGGCCCTTATGCTTCTGAAATGTATAAGCGCTCTTTAGGCGAGAGGCCTATGCGGCTGGGTGTTCCCAGTTCAGAACAGAACTTAGAACAAGGGCAGACTATAAGCCAGTTGGATACTCTGAGTTAAGTGCATGTCCCGTCCCTTAGGTTTCCAAAACGTAAAAACGCTATTCAGGTGAAGAAGCCTATGCGGCCTTGTGTTCCAAGTTCAGGAAAGAACTTAGTACAAGGACAGACTCTAGGCAAGTAGGATACTCTGTGTTAAGGGCACAGCCAGTCCCTTATGCTTCCAAAACGTATAAGCGCTCTTCAGGTGAAGAGGCCTCTTCGACCGTGTGTTCCCAGTTCAGGAAGAACTTAGATCAGAGGCACATTATAAGCCATTTGGTTACTCTGAGTTAAGTGAACGTCCCATCCCTTATGCTTCCAAAACGTAGAAACGCTCCTCAGGCGAAGGGGCCTATGCGGCCTTGTGTTTCCAGTTCAGGAATGAACTTAGAACATGGGAACTCTATAAGCCAGTTGATTACTCTGAGTTAAGTGTACGTCCAGTCCCTGATGCTTCCAAAGTGTATAAACGCACTGCAGGCAAAGGATCCTATGCGACCTTGTGTTCCCAATCCAGGAATGAACTTAGAACATGGAACACTATAAGCCAGTTGATTACTCTGAGTTAAGTGTACGTCTACTCCTTGATGCTTCCAAACTGTATAAACGCTCCTCAGGCGAAGAGTCCTATGCGGCCTTGTGTTCCCAGTTCAGGAATGAACTTAGAATATGGGTACACTATAAGCCAGTTGATTACTCTGAGGTAACTGTACGTCCAGGCCCTGATACTTCCAAACTGTATAAACGCACTTCAGGCGAAGAGTCCTATGCGGCCTTGTGTTTCCAGTTCAGGAATGAACTTAGAACATGGGAACACTATAAGCCAGTTGATTACTCTGAGTTAAGTGGACGTCCAGTCCCTGATGCTTCCAAACTGTATAAACGCTATTCAGTTGAAGAAGCCTATGCGGCCGTGTGTTCCCAGGTCAGGGAAGAACTCAGAACAGGGGGAGTTCATAAGCCAGGTGGTTACTCTGAGTTAAGTGCACAATCTGTCCCTTATGCTTCCAAAACGTACAAACGCTCTTCCTGGGAAGTGGCCTATGCGGCCGTGTGTTCCCAGTCCAGGAAAGACCTTAGAACAAGGGCAGACTCTAAGCCAGTTGAATACTCTGATATAAGAGCACGACCAGTCCCTTATGCTTCCAAAACTTAAAAACGCTCCTCAGGCAAAGAAGGCTATGCGGCCTTGTGTTCCCTGTTCAGGAAATAACTTAGAACAAGGGCAGACTATACACCAGTTGAATCCTCTGATATAAGTGCACAGCCAGGCCCTTATGCTTCTGAAACGTATAAGCCCTCTTTAGGCGAGAGGCCTATGCGGCTGGGTGTTCCCAGTTCAGAACAGAACTTAGAACAAGGGCAGACTATAGGCCAGTTGGATACTCTGAGTTAAGTGCATGTCCCGTCCCTTAGGTTTCCAAAACGTAAAAACGCTATTCAGGTGAAGAAGCCTATGCGGCCTTGTGTTCCAAGTTCAAGAAAGAACTTAGTAGAAGAACAGACCCTAGGCAAGTGGGATACTCTGTGTTAAGTGCACGGCCAGTCCCTTACGCTTCCAAAACTTATAAGCGCACTTCAGGTGAAGAGGCCTATGCGGCCGTGTGTTCCCAGTTAAGGCAGAACTTAGACCAGAGGCACATTATAAGCCATTTGGTAACTCTGAGTTAAGTGAACGTCCTGTCCCTTATGCTTTCAAAAGGTAGAATCGCTCCTCAGGCGAAGGGGCCTATGCGGCCTTGTGTTCCCAGTTCAGGAATGAACTTAGAACATGGGAACACTACAAGTCAGTTGATTACTCTGAGGTAACTGTACGTCCAGTCCCTGATGCTTCCAAACTGTATAAACGCACTTATGGCAAAGAGTCCTATGCGGCCTTGTGTTCCCAGTTCAGGAATGAACTTAGAATATGGGAACACTATAAGCCAGTTGATTACTCTGAGTTAACTGTACGTCCAGTCCCTGATGCTTCCAAACTGTATGAACGCACTTCAGGTGAAGAGTCCTATGCGGCCTTTTGTTCCCAGTTCAGGAATGAATTTAGAACATGGGAACAGTATAAGCCAGTTGATTACTCTGAGTTAAGTGTACGTCCAGTCCCTGATGCTTCCAAACTGTATAAACGCTATTCAGTTGAAGAAGCCTATGCGGCCGTGTGTTCCCAGGTCAGGGAAGAACTCAGAACAGGGGCAGTTTATAAGCCAGTTGGTTACTCTGGGTTAAGTGCACATCCTGTCCCTTATGCTTCCAACACGTACAAACGCTCTTCCTGGGACGTGGCCTATGCGGCCGTGTGTTCCCAGTCCAGGAAAGACCTTAGAACAGGGGCAGACTCTAAGCCAACTGATTACTCCAAGTGAAGTGTACGTCCAGTCCCTTATGCTACCAAATTGCATAACCGCTCTTCAGGGGAAGAGGCCTATGCGGCCGTGTGTTCCCTGTTCAGGAAATAACTTAGAACAAGGGCAGACTATACACCAGTTGAATCCTCTGATATAAGTGCACAGCCAGGCCCTTATGCTTCTGAAATGTATAAGCGCTCTTTAGGCGAGAGGCCTATGCGGCTGGGTGTTCCCAGTTCAGAACAGAACTTAGAACAAGGGCAGACTATAAGCCAGTTGGATACTCTGAGTTAAGTGCATGTCCCGTCCCTTAGGTTTCCAAAACGTAAAAACGCTATTCAGGTGAAGAAGCCTATGCGGCCTTGTGTTCCAAGTTCAGGAAAGAACTTAGTACAAGGACAGACTCTAGGCAAGTAGGATACTCTGTGTTAAGGGCACAGCCAGTCCCTTATGCTTCCAAAACGTATAAGCGCTCTTCAGGTGAAGAGGCCTCTTCGACCGTGTGTTCCCAGTTCAGGAAGAACTTAGATCAGAGGCACATTATAAGCCATTTGGTTACTCTGAGTTAAGTGAACGTCCAGTCCCTGATGCTTCCAAAGTGTATAAACGCACTGCAGGCAAAGGATCCTATGCGACCTTGTGTTCCCAATCCAGGAATGAACTTAGAACATGGAACACTATAAGCCAGTTGATTACTCTGAGTTAAGTGTACGTCTACTCCTTGATGCTTCCAAACTGTATAAACGCTCCTCAGGCGAAGAGTCCTATGCGGCCTTGTGTTCCCAGTTCAGGAATGAACTTAGAATATGGGTACACTATAAGCCAGTTGATTACTCTGAGGTAACTGTACGTCCAGGCCCTGATACTTCCAAACTGTATAAACGCACTTCAGGCGAAGAGTCCTATGCGGCCTTGTGTTTCCAGTTCAGGAATGAACTTAGAACATGGGAACACTATAAGCCAGTTGATTACTCTGAGTTAAGTGTACGTCCAGTCCCTGATGCTTCCAAACTGTATAAACGCTCTTCAGGCGCAGAGTCCTATGCGGCCTTGTGTTCCCAGTTCAGGAATGAACTTAGAACATGGGAATACTATAAGCCAGTTGATTACTCTGAGTTAAGTGTACGTCCAGTCCCTGATGCTTCCAAACTGTATAAACGCTATTCAGTTGAAGAAGCCTATGCGGCCGTGTGTTCCCAGTTCCGGGAAGAACTCAGAACAGGGGCAGTTTTTAAGCCAGTTGGTTACTCTGAGTTATGTGCACATCCTGTCCCTTATACTTCCAACACGTAGAAACGCTCTTCCAGGGAAGTGGCCTATGCGGCCGTGTGTTCCCAGTTCAGGAAAGAACTTAGAACAGGGGCCGTTTTTAAGCCAGGTGGTTACTCTGAGTTAAGTGCACGTCCTCTCCCTTATGCTTCCAAAACGTAGAAACGCTCTTCAGGAAAGACGCCTATGCCGCCGTGTGTTCCCAGTCCAGGAAAGACCTTAGAACAAGGGCAGACTCTAAGCCAGTTGAATACTCTGATATAAGAGCACGACCCGTCCCTTATGCTTCCAAAACTTAAAAACGCTCCTCGGGCAAAGAAGGCTATGCGGCCTTGTGTTCCCTGTTCAGGAAATAACTTAGAACAAGGGCAGACTATACACCAGTTGAATCCTCTGATATAAGTGCACAGCCAGGCCCTTATGCTTCTGAAACGTATAAGCCCTCTTTAGGCGAGAGGCCTATGCGCCTGGGTGTTCCCAGTTCAGAACAGAACTTAGAACAAGGGCAGACTATAGGCCAGTTGGATACTCTGAGTTAAGTGCATGTCCCGTCCCTTAGGTTTCCAAAACGTAAAAACGCTATTCAGGAGAAGAAGCCTATGCGGCCTTGTGTTCCAAGTTCAAGAAAGAACTTAGTAGAAGAACAGACCCTAGGCAAGTGGGATACTCTGTGTTAAGTGCACGGCCAGTCCCTTACGCTTCCAAAACTTATAAGCGCACTTCAGGTGAAGAGGCCTATGCGGCCGTGTGTTCCCAGTTAAGGCAGAACTTAGACCAGAGGCACATTATAAGCCATTTGGTAACTCTGAGTTAAGTGAACGTCCTGTCCCTTATGCTTTCAAAAGGTAGAATCGCTCCTCAGGCGAAGGGGCCTATGCGGCCTTGTGTTCCCAGTTCAGGAATGAACTTAGAACATGGGAACACTACAAGTCAGTTGATTACTCTGAGGTAACTGTACGTCCAGTCCCTGATGCTTCCAAACTGTATAAACGCACTTATGGCAAAGAGTCCTATGCGGCCTTGTGTTCCCAGTTCAGGAATGAACTTAGAATATGGGAACACTATAAGCCAGTTGATTACTCTGAGTTAACTGTACGTCCAGTCCCTGATGCTTCCAAACTGTATAAACGCTCTTCAGGCGCAGAGTCCTATGCGGCCTTTTGTTCCCAGTTCAGGAATGAATTTAGAACATGGGAACAGTATAAGCCAGTTGATTACTCTGAGTTAAGTGTACGTCCAGTCCCTGATGCTTCCAAACTGTATAAACGCTATTCAGTTGAAGAAGCCTATGCGGCCGTGTGTTCCCAGGTCCGGGAATAACTCAGAACAGGGGCAGTTTATAAGCCAGTTGGTTACTCTGGGTTAAGTGCACATCCTGTCCCTTATGCTTCCAACACGTAGAAACGCTCTTCCTGGGACGTGGCCTATGCGGCCGTGTGTTCCCAGTCCAGGAAAGACCTTAGAACAGGGGCAGACTCTAAGCCAACTGATTACTCCAAGTGAACTGTACGTCCAGTCCCTTATGCTACCAAATTGCATAACCGCTCTTCAGGGGAAGAGGCCTATGCGGCCGTGTGTTCCCTGTTCAGGAAATAACTTAGAACAAGGGCAGACTATACACCAGTTGAATCCTCTGATATAAGTGCACAGCCTGGCCCTTATGCTTCTGAAATGTATAAGCGCTCTTTAGGCGAGAGGCCTATGCGGCTGGGTGTTCCCAGTTCAGAACAGAACTTAGAACAAGGGCAGACTATAAGCCAGTTGGATACTCTGAGTTAAGTGCATGTCCCGTCCCTTAGGTTTCCAAAACGTAAAAACGCTATTCAGGTGAAGAAGCCTATGCGGCCTTGTGTTCCAAGTTCAGGAAAGAACTTAGTACAAGGACAGACTCTAGGCAAGTAGGATACTCTGTGTTAAGGGCACAGCCAGTCCCTTATGCTTCCAAAACGTATAAGCGCTCTTCAGGTGAAGAGGCCTCTTCGACCGTGTGTTCCCAGTTCAGGAAGAACTTAGATCAGAGGCACATTATAAGCCATTTGGTTACTCTGAGTTAAGTGAACGTCCCGTCCCTTATGCTTCCAAAACGTAGAAACGCTCCTCAGGCGAAGGGGCCTATGCGGCCTTGTGTTTCCAGTTCAGGAATGAACTTAGAACATGGGAACACTATAAGCCAGTTGATTACTCTGAGTTAAGTGTACGTCCAGTCCCTGATGCTTCCAAAGTGTATAAACGCACTGCAGGCAAAGGATCCTATGCGACCTTGTGTTCCCAATCCAGGAATGAACTTAGAACATGGAACACTATAAGCCAGTTGATTACTCTGAGTTAAGTGTACGTCTACTCCTTGATGCTTCCAAACTGTATAAACGCTCCTCAGGCGAAGAGTCCTATGCGGCCTTGTGTTCCCAGTTCAGGAATGAACTTAGAATATGGGTACACTATAAGCCAGTTGATTACTCTGAGGTAACTGTACGTCCAGGCCCTGATACTTCCAAACTGTATAAACGCACTTCAGGCGAAGAGTCCTACGCGTCCTTGTGTTCCCAGTTCAGGAATGAACTTAGAACATGGGTATACTTTAGGCCAGTTGATTACTCTGAGTTAAGTGTACGTCCAGTCCCTGATGCTTCCAAACTGTATAAACGCTCTTCAGGCGAAGAGTCCTATGCGGCCTTGTGTTCCCAGTTCAGGAATGAACTTAAAGTATGGGTACACTATAAGCCAGTTGATTACTCTGAGTTAGGTGAACGTCCAGTCCATGATGCTTCCAAACTGTATAAGCGCACTTCAGGCAAAGAGTCCTATGCGGCCTTGTGTTCCCAGTCCAGGAATGAACTTAGAACATGGGAACACTATAAGCCAGTTGATTACTCTGAGTTAAGTGGACGTCCAGTCCCTGATGCTTCCAAACTGTATAAACGCTCTTCAGGCGCAGAGTCCTATGCGGCCTTGTGTTCCCAGTTCAGGAATGAACTTAGAACATGGGAATACTATAAGCCAGTTGATTACTCTGAGTTAAGTGTACGGCCAGTCCCTGATGCTTCCAAACTGTATAAACGCTATTCAGTTGAAGAAGCCTATGCGGCCGTGTGTTCCCAGTTCCGGGAAGAACTCAGAACAGGGGCAGTTTTTAAGCCAGTTGGTTACTCTGAGTTATGTGCACATCCTGTCCCTTATACTTCCAACACGTAGAAACGCTCTTCCAGGGAAGTGGCCTATGCGGCCGTGTGTTCCCAGTTCAGGAAAGAACTTAGAACAGGGGCCGTTTTTAAGCCAGGTGGTTACTCTGAGTTAAGTGCACGTCCTCTCCCTTATGCTTCCAAAACGTAGAAACGCTCTTCAGGAAAGACGCCTATGCCGCCGTGTGTTCCCAGTCCAGGAAAGACCTTAGAACAAGGGCAGACTCTAAGCCAGTTGAATACTCTGATATAAGAGCACGACCCGTCCCTTATGCTTCCAAAACTTAAAAACGCTCCTCGGGCAAAGAAGGCTATGCGGCCTTGTGTTCCCTGTTCAGGAAATAACTTAGAACAAGGGCAGACTATACACCAGTTGAATCCTCTGATATAAGTGCACAGCCAGGCCCTTATGCTTCTGAAACGTATAAGCCCTCTTTAGGCGAGAGGCCTATGCGCC
Organism: Meles meles; assembly: GCF_922984935.1. NCBI lineage: Eukaryota > Metazoa > Chordata > Mammalia > Carnivora > Mustelidae > Meles > Meles meles. Next base: position 88,025,152 of record NC_060073.1, on the reverse strand, counting down.
TGGGTGTTCCCAGTTCAGAACAGAACTTAGAACAAGGGCAGACTATAGGCCAGTTGGATACTCTGAGTTAAGTGCATGTCCCGTCCCTTAGGTTTCCAAAACGTAAAAACGCTATTCAGGAGAAGAAGCCTATGCGGCCTTGTGTTCCAAGTTCAAGAAAGAACTTAGTAGAAGAACAGACCCTAGGCAAGTGGGATACTCTGTGTTAAGTGCACGGCCAGTCCCTTACGCTTCCAAAACTTATAAGCGCACTTCAGGTGAAGAGGCCTATGCGGCCGTGTGTTCCCAGTTAAGGCAGAACTTAGACCAGAGGCACATTATAAGCCATTTGGTAACTCTGAGTTAAGTGAACGTCCTGTCCCTTATGCTTTCAAAAGGTAGAATCGCTCCTCAGGCGAAGGGGCCTATGCGGCCTTGTGTTCCCAGTTCAGGAATGAACTTAGAACATGGGAACACTACAAGTCAGTTGATTACTCTGAGGTAACTGTACGTCCAGTCCCTGATGCTTCCAAACTGTATAAACGCACTTATGGCAAAGAGTCCTATGCGGCCTTGTGTTCCCAGTTCAGGAATGAACTTAGAATATGGGAACACTATAAGCCAGTTGATTACTCTGAGTTAACTGTACGTCCAGTCCCTGATGCTTCCAAACTGTATAAACGCTCTTCAGGCGCAGAGTCCTATGCGGCCTTTTGTTCCCAGTTCAGGAATGAATTTAGAACATGGGAACAGTATAAGCCAGTTGATTACTCTGAGTTAAGTGTACGTCCAGTCCCTGATGCTTCCAAACTGTATAAACGCTATTCAGTTGAAGAAGCCTATGCGGCCGTGTGTTCCCAGGTCAGGGAAGAACTCAGAACAGGGGCAGTTTATAAGCCAGTTGGTTACTCTGGGTTAAGTGCACATCCTGTCCCTTATGCTTCCAACACGTAGAAACGCTCTTCCTGGGACGTGGCCTATGCGGCCGTGTGTTCCCAGTCCAGGAAAGACCTTAGAACAGGGGCAGACTCTAAGCCAACTGATTACTCCAAGTGAACTGTACGTCCAGTCCCTTATGCTACCAAATTGCATAACCGCTCTTCAGGGGAAGAGGCCTATGCGGCCGTGTGTTCCCTGTTCAGGAAATAACTTAGAACAAGGGCAGACTATACACCAGTTGAATCCTCTGATATAAGTGCACAGCCTGGCCCTTATGCTTCTGAAATGTATAAGCGCTCTTTAGGCGAGAGGCCTATGCGGCTGGGTGTTCCCAGTTCAGAACAGAACTTAGAACAAGGGCAGACTATAAGCCAGTTGGATACTCTGAGTTAAGTGCATGTCCCGTCCCTTAGGTTTCCAAAACGTAAAAACGCTATTCAGGTGAAGAAGCCTATGCGGCCTTGTGTTCCAAGTTCAGGAAAGAACTTAGTACAAGGACAGACTCTAGGCAAGTAGGATACTCTGTGTTAAGGGCACAGCCAGTCCCTTATGCTTCCAAAACGTATAAGCGCTCTTCAGGTGAAGAGGCCTCTTCGACCGTGTGTTCCCAGTTCAGGAAGAACTTAGATCAGAGGCACATTATAAGCCATTTGGTTACTCTGAGTTAAGTGAACGTCCCGTCCCTTATGCTTCCAAAACGTAGAAACGCTCCTCAGGCGAAGGGGCCTATGCGGCCTTGTGTTTCCAGTTCAGGAATGAACTTAGAACATGGGAACACTATAAGCCAGTTGATTACTCTGAGTTAAGTGTACGTCCAGTCCCTGATGCTTCCAAAGTGTATAAACGCACTGCAGGCAAAGGATCCTATGCGACCTTGTGTTCCCAATCCAGGAATGAACTTAGAACATGGAACACTATAAGCCAGTTGATTACTCTGAGTTAAGTGTACGTCTACTCCTTGATGCTTCCAAACTGTATAAACGCTCCTCAGGCGAAGAGTCCTATGCGGCCTTGTGTTCCCAGTTCAGGAATGAACTTAGAATATGGGTACACTATAAGCCAGTTGATTACTCTGAGGTAACTGTACGTCCAGGCCCTGATACTTCCAAACTGTATAAACGCACTTCAGGCGAAGAGTCCTACGCGTCCTTGTGTTCCCAGTTCAGGAATGAACTTAGAACATGGGTATACTTTAGGCCAGTTGATTACTCTGAGTTAAGTGTACGTCCAGTCCCTGATGCTTCCAAACTGTATAAACGCTCTTCAGGCGAAGAGTCCTATGCGGCCTTGTGTTCCCAGTTCAGGAATGAACTTAAAGTATGGGTACACTATAAGCCAGTTGATTACTCTGAGTTAGGTGAACGTCCAGTCCATGATGCTTCCAAACTGTATAAGCGCACTTCAGGCAAAGAGTCCTATGCGGCCTTGTGTTCCCAGTCCAGGAATGAACTTAGAACATGGGAACACTATAAGCCAGTTGATTACTCTGAGTTAAGTGGACGTCCAGTCCCTGATGCTTCCAAACTGTATAAACGCTCTTCAGGCGCAGAGTCCTATGCGGCCTTGTGTTCCCAGTTCAGGAATGAACTTAGAACATGGGAATACTATAAGCCAGTTGATTACTCTGAGTTAAGTGTACGTCCAGTCCCTGATGCTTCCAAACTGTATAAACGCTATTCAGTTGAAGAAGCCTATGCGGCCGTGTGTTCCCAGTTCCGGGAAGAACTCAGAACAGGGGCAGTTTTTAAGCCAGTTGGTTACTCTGAGTTATGTGCACATCCTGTCCCTTATACTTCCAACACGTAGAAACGCTCTTCCAGGGAAGTGGCCTATGCGGCCGTGTGTTCCCAGTTCAGGAAAGAACTTAGAACAGGGGCCGTTTTTAAGCCAGGTGGTTACTCTGAGTTAAGTGCACGTCCTCTCCCTTATGCTTCCAAAACGTAGAAACGCTCTTCAGGGAAGACGCCTATGCCGCCGTGTGTTCCCAGTCCAGGAAAGACCTTAGAACAAGGGCAGACTCTAAGCCAGTTGAATACTCTGATATAAGAGCACGACCCGTCCCTTATGCTTCCAAAACTTAAAAACGCTCCTCAGGCAAAGAAGGCTATGCGGCCTTGTGTTCCCTGTTCAGGAAATAACTTAGAACAAGGGCAGACTATACACCAGTTGAATCCGCTGATATAAGTGCACAGCCAGGCCCTTATGCTTCTGAAACGTATAAGCCCTCTTTAGGCGAGAGGCCTATGCGCCTGGGTGTTCCCAGTTCAGAACAGAACTTAGAACAAGGGCAGACTATAGGCCAGTTGGATACTCTGAGTTAAGTGCATGTCCCGTCCCTTAGGTTTCCAAAACGTAAAAACGCTATTCAGGTGAAGAAGCCTATGCGGCCTTGTGTTCCAAGTTCAAGAAAGAACTTAGTAGAAGAACAGACCCTAGGCAAGTGGGATACTCTGTGTTAAGTGCACGGCCATTCCCTTACGCTTCCAAAACTTATAAGCGCACTTCAGGTGAAGAGGCCTATGCGGCCGTGTGTTCCCAGTTAAGGCAGAACTTAGACCAGAGGCACATTATAAGCCATTTGGTAACTCTGAGTTAAGTGAACGTCCTGTCCCTTATGCTTTCAAAAGGTAGAATCGCTCCTCAGGCGAAGGGGCCTATGCGGCCTTGTGTTCCCAGTTCAGGAATGAACTTAGAACATGGGAACACTACAAGTCAGTTGATTACTCTGAGGTAACTGTACGTCCAGTCCCTGATGCTTCCAAACTGTATAAACGCACTTATGGCAAAGAGTCCTATGCGGCCTTGTGTTCCCAGTTCAGGAATGAACTTAGAATATGGGAACACTATAAGCCAGTTGATTACTCTGAGTTAACTGTACGTCCAGTCCCTGATGCTTCCAAACTGTATGAACGCACTTCAGGTGAAGAGTCCTATGCGGCCTTTTGTTCCCAGTTCAGGAATGAATTTAGAACATGGGAACAGTATAAGCCAGTTGATTACTCTGAGTTAAGTGTACGTCCAGTCCCTGATGCTTCCAAACTGTATAAACGCTATTCAGTTGAAGAAGCCTATGCGGCCGTGTGTTCCCAGGTCAGGGAAGAACTCAGAACAGGGGCAGTTTATAAGCCAGTTGGTTACTCTGGGTTAAGTGCACATCCTGTCCCTTATGCTTCCAACACGTAGAAACGCTCTTCCTGGGACGTGGCCTATGCGGCCGTGTGTTCCCAGTCCAGGAAAGACCTTAGAACAGGGGCAGACTCTAAGCCAACTGATTACTCCAAGTTAAGTGTACGTCCAGTCCCTTATGCTACCAAATTGCATAACCGCTCTTCAGGGGAAGAGGCCTATGCGGCCGTGTGTTCCCTGTTCAGGAAATAACTTAGAACAAGGGCAGACTATACACCAGTTGAATCCTCTGATATAAGTGCACAGCCTGGCCCTTATGCTTCTGAAATGTATAAGCGCTCTTTAGGCGAGAGGCCTATGCGGCTGGGTGTTCCCAGTTCAGAACAGAACTTAGAACAAGGGCAGACTATAAGCCAGTTGGATACTCTGAGTTAAGTGCATGTCCCGTCCCTTAGGTTTCCAAAACGTAAAAACGCTATTCAGGTGAAGAAGCCTATGCGGCCTTGTGTTCCAAGTTCAGGAAAGAACTTAGTACAAGGACAGACTCTAGGCAAGTAGGATACTCTGTGTTAAGGGCACAGCCAGTCCCTTATGCTTCCAAAACGTATAAGCGCTCTTCAGGTGAAGAGGCCTCTTCGACCGTGTGTTCCCAGTTCAGGAAGAACTTAGATCAGAGGCACATTATAAGCCATTTGGTTACTCTGAGTTAAGTGAACGTCCCATCCCTTATGCTTCCAAAACGTAGAAACGCTCCTCAGGCGAAGGGGCCTATGCGGCCTTGTGTTTCCAGTTCAGGAATGAACTTAGAACATGGGAACTCTATAAGCCAGTTGATTACTCTGAGTTAAGTGTACGTCCAGTCCCTGATGCTTCCAAAGTGTATAAACGCACTGCAGGCAAAGGATCCTATGCGACCTTGTGTTCCCAATCCAGGAATGAACTTAGAACATGGAACACTATAAGCCAGTTGATTACTCTGAGTTAAGTGTACGTCTACTCCTTGATGCTTCCAAACTGTATAAACGCTCCTCAGGCGAAGAGTCCTATGCGGCCTTGTGTTCCCAGTTCAGGAATGAACTTAGAATATGGGTACACTATAAGCCAGTTGATTACTCTGAGGTAACTGTACGTCCAGGCCCTGATACTTCCAAACTGTATAAACGCACTTCAGGCGAAGAGTCCTATGCGGCCTTGTGTTTCCAGTTCAGGAATGAACTTAGAACATGGGAACACTATAAGCCAGTTGATTACTCTGAGTTAAGTGGACGTCCAGTCCCTGATGCTTCCAAACTGTATAAACGCTATTCAGTTGAAGAAGCCTATGCGGCCGTGTGTTCCCAGGTCAGGGAAGAACTCAGAACAGGGGGAGTTCATAAGCCAGGTGGTTACTCTGAGTTAAGTGCACAATCTGTCCCTTATGCTTCCAAAACGTACAAACGCTCTTCCTGGGAAGTGGCCTATGCGGCCGTGTGTTCCCAGTCCAGGAAAGACCTTAGAACAAGGGCAGACTCTAAGCCAGTTGAATACTCTGATATAAGAGCACGACCAGTCCCTTATGCTTCCAAAACTTAAAAACGCTCCTCAGGCAAAGAAGGCTATGCGGCCTTGTGTTCCCTGTTCAGGAAATAACTTAGAACAAGGGCAGACTATACACCAGTTGAATCCTCTGATATAAGTGCACAGCCAGGCCCTTATGCTTCTGAAACGTATAAGCCCTCTTTAGGCGAGAGGCCTATGCGGCTGGGTGTTCCCAGTTCAGAACAGAACTTAGAACAAGGGCAGACTATAGGCCAGTTGGATACTCTGAGTTAAGTGCATGTCCCGTCCCTTAGGTTTCCAAAACGTAAAAACGCTATTCAGGTGAAGAAGCCTATGCGGCCTTGTGTTCCAAGTTCAAGAAAGAACTTAGTAGAAGAACAGACCCTAGGCAAGTGGGATACTCTGTGTTAAGTGCACGGCCAGTCCCTTACGCTTCCAAAACTTATAAGCGCACTTCAGGTGAAGAGGCCTATGCGGCCGTGTGTTCCCAGTTAAGGCAGAACTTAGACCAGAGGCACATTATAAGCCATTTGGTAACTCTGAGTTAAGTGAACGTCCTGTCCCTTATGCTTTCAAAAGGTAGAATCGCTCCTCAGGCGAAGGGGCCTATGCGGCCTTGTGTTCCCAGTTCAGGAATGAACTTAGAACATGGGAACACTACAAGTCAGTTGATTACTCTGAGGTAACTGTACGTCCAGTCCCTGATGCTTCCAAACTGTATAAACGCACTTATGGCAAAGAGTCCTATGCGGCCTTGTGTTCCCAGTTCAGGAATGAACTTAGAATATGGGAACACTATAAGCCAGTTGATTACTCTGAGTTAACTGTACGTCCAGTCCCTGATGCTTCCAAACTGTATGAACGCACTTCAGGTGAAGAGTCCTATGCGGCCTTTTGTTCCCAGTTCAGGAATGAATTTAGAACATGGGAACAGTATAAGCCAGTTGATTACTCTGAGTTAAGTGTACGTCCAGTCCCTGAGGCTTCCAAACTGTATAAACGCTATTCAGTTGAAGAAGCCTATGCGGCCGTGTGTTCCCAGGTCAGGGAAGAACTCAGAACAGGGGCAGTTTATAAGCCAGTTGGTTACTCTGGGTTAAGTGCACATCCTGTCCCTTATGCTTCCAACACGTAGAAACGCTCTTCCTGGGACGTGGCCTATGCGGCCGTGTGTTCCCAGTCCAGGAAAGACCTTAGAACAGGGGCAGACTCTAAGCCAACTGATTACTCCAAGTGAAGTGTACGTCCAGTCCCTTATGCTACCAAATTGCATAACCGCTCTTCAGGGGAAGAGGCCTATGCGGCCGTGTGTTCCCTGTTCAGGAAATAACTTAGAACAAGGGCAGACTATACACCAGTTGAATCCTCTGATATAAGTGCACAGCCAGGCCCTTATGCTTCTGAAATGTATAAGCGCTCTTTAGGCGAGAGGCCTATGCGGCTGGGTGTTCCCAGTTCAGAACAGAACTTAGAACAAGGGCAGACTATAAGCCAGTTGGATACTCTGAGTTAAGTGCATGTCCCGTCCCTTAGGTTTCCAAAACGTAAAAACGCTATTCAGGTGAAGAAGCCTATGCGGCCTCGTGTTCCAAGTTCAGGAAAGAACTTAGTACAAGGACAGACTCTAGGCAAGTAGGATACTCTGTGTTAAGGGCACAGCCAGTCCCTTATGCTTCCAAAACGTATAAGCGCTCTTCAGGTGAAGAGGCCTCTTCGACCGTGTGTTCCCAGTTCAGGAAGAACTTAGATCAGAGGCACATTATAAGCCATTTGGTTACTCTGAGTTAAGTGAACGTCCCGTCCCTTATGCTTCCAAAACGTAGAAACGCTCCTCAGGCGAAGGGGCCTATGCGGCCTTGTGTTTCCAGTTCAGGAATGAACTTAGAACATGGGAACTCTATAAGCCAGTTGATTACTCTGAGTTAAGTGTACGTCCAGTCCCTGATGCTTCCAAAGTGTATAAACGCACTGCAGGCAAAGGATCCTATGCGACCTTGTGTTCCCAATCCAGGAATGAACTTAGAACATGGAACACTATAAGCCAGTTGATTACTCTGAGTTAAGTGTACGTCTACTCCTTGATGCTTCCAAACTGTATAAACGCTCCTCAGGCGAAGAGTCCTATGCGGCCTTGTGTTCCCAGTTCAGGAATGAACTTAGAATATGGGTACACTATAAGCCAGTTGATTACTCTGAGGTAACTGTACGTCCAGGCCCTGATACTTCCAAACTGTATAAACGCACTTCAGGCGAAGAGTCTTATGCGGCCTTGTGTTTCCAGTTCAGGAATGAACTTAGAACATGGGAACACTATAAGCCAGTTGATTACTCTGAGTTAAGTGGACGTCCAGTCCCTGATGCTTCCAAACTGTATAAACGCTATTCAGTTGAAGAAGCCTATGCGGCCGTGTGTTCCCAGGTCAGGGAAGAACTCAGAACAGGGGGAGTTCATAAGCCAGGTGGTTACTCTGAGTTAAGTGCACAATCTGTCCCTTATGCTTCCAAAACGTACAAACGCTCTTCCTGGGAAGTGGCCTATGCGGCCGTGTGTTCCCAGTCCAGGAAAGACCTTAGAACAAGGGCAGACTCTAAGCCAGTTGAATACTCTGATATAAGAGCACGACCAGTCCCTTATGCTTCCAAAACTTAAAAACGCTCCTCAGGCAAAGAAGGCTATGCGGCCTTGTGTTCCCTGTTCAGGAAATAACTTAGAACAAGGGCAGACTATACACCAGTTGAATCCTCTGATATAAGTGCACAGCCAGGCCCTTATGCTTCTGAAACGTATAAGCCCTCTTTAGGCGAGAGGCCTATGCGGCTGGGTGTTCCCAGTTCAGAACAGAACTTAGAACAAGGGCAGACTATAGGCCAGTTGGATACTCTGAGTTAAGTGCATGTCCCGTCCCTTAGGTTTCCAAAACGTAAAAACGCTATTCAGGTGAAGAAGCCTATGCGGCCTTGTGTTCCAAGTTCAAGAAAGAACTTAGTAGAAGAACAGACCCTAGGCAAGTGGGATACTCTGTGTTAAGTGCACGGCCAGTCCCTTACGCTTCCAAAACTTATAAGCGCACTTCAGGTGAAGAGGCCTATGCGGCCGTGTGTTCCCAGTTAAGGCAGAACTTAGACCAGAGGCACATTATAAGCCATTTGGTAACTCTGAGTTAAGTGAACGTCCTGTCCCTTATGCTTTCAAAAGGTAGAATCGCTCCTCAGGCGAAGGGGCCTATGCGGCCTTGTGTTCCCAGTTCAGGAATGAACTTAGAACATGGGAACACTACAAGTCAGTTGATTACTCTGAGGTAACTGTACGTCCAGTCCCTGATGCTTCCAAACTGTATAAACGCACTTATGGCAAAGAGTCCTATGCGGCCTTGTGTTCCCAGTTCAGGAATGAACTTAGAATATGGGAACACTATAAGCCAGTTGATTACTCTGAGTTAACTGTACGTCCAGTCCCTGATGCTTCCAAACTGTATGAACGCACTTCAGGTGAAGAGTCCTATGCGGCCTTTTGTTCCCAGTTCAGGAATGAATTTAGAACATGGGAACAGTATAAGCCAGTTGATTACTCTGAGTTAAGTGTACGTCCAGTCCCTGAGGCTTCCAAACTGTATAAACGCTATTCAGTTGAAGAAGCCTATGCGGCCGTGTGTTCCCAGGTCAGGGAAGAACTCAGAACAGGGGCAGTTTATAAGCCAGTTGGTTACTCTGGGTTAAGTGCACATCCTGTCCCTTATGCTTCCAACACGTAGAAACGCTCTTCCTGGGACGTGGCCTATGCGGCCGTGTGTTCCCAGTCCAGGAAAGACCTTAGAACAGGGGCAGACTCTAAGCCAACTGATTACTCCAAGTGAAGTGTACGTCCAGTCCCTTATGCTACCAAATTGCATAACCGCTCTTCAGGGGAAGAGGCCTATGCGGCCGTGTGTTCCCTGTTCAGGAAATAACTTAGAACAAGGGCAGACTATACACCAGTTGAATCCTCTGATATAAGTGCACAGCCAGGCCCTTATGCTTCTGAAATGTATAAGCGCTCTTTAGGCGAGAGGCCTATGCGGCTGGGTGTTCCCAGTTCAGAACAGAACTTAGAACAAGGGCAGACTATAAGCCAGTTGGATACTCTGAGTTAAGTGCATGTCCCGTCCCTTAGGTTTCCAAAACGTAAAAACGCTATTCAGGTGAAGAAGCCTATGCGGCCTCGTGTTCCAAGTTCAGGAAAGAACTTAGTACAAGGACAGACTCTAGGCAAGTAGGATACTCTGTGTTAAGGGCACAGCCAGTCCCTTATGCTTCCAAAACGTATAAGCGCTCTTCAGGTGAAGAGGCCTCTTCGACCGTGTGTTCCCAGTTCAGGAAGAACTTAGATCAGAGGCACATTATAAGCCATTTGGTTACTCTGAGTTAAGTGAACGTCCCGTCCCTTATGCTTCCAAAACGTAGAAACGCTCCTCAGGCGAAGGGGCCTATGCGGCCTTGTGTTTCCAGTTCAGGAATGAACTTAGAACATGGGAACTCTATAAGCCAGTTGATTACTCTGAGTTAAGTGTACGTCCAGTCCCTGATGCTTCCAAAGTGTATAAACGCACTGCAGGCAAAGGATCCTATGCGACCTTGTGTTCCCAATCCAGGAATGAACTTAGAACATGAGTATACTTTAGGCCAGTTGATTACTCTGAGTTAAGTGTACGTCCAGTCCCTGATGCTTCCAAACTGTATAAACGCTCTTCAGGCGAAGAGTCCTATGCGGCCTTGTGTTCCCAGTTCAGGAATGAACTTAGAGTATGGGTACACTATAAGCCAGTTGATTACTCTGAGTTAGGTGAACGTCCAGTACATGATGCTTCCAAACTGTATAAGCGCACTTCAGGCAAAGAGTCCTATGCGGCCTTGTGTTTCCAGTTCAGGAATGAACTTAGAACATGGGAACACTATAAGCCAGTTGATTACTCTGAGTTAAGTGGACGTCCAGTCCCTGATGCTTCCAAACTGTATGAACGCACTTCAGGCGCAGAGTCCTATGCGGCCTTGTGTTCCCAGTTCAGGAATGAACTTAGAACATGGGAATACTATAAGCCAGTTGATTACTCTGAGTTAAGTGTACGTCCAGTCCCTGATGCTTCCAAACTGTATAAACGCTATTCAGTTGAAGAAGCCTATGCGGCCGTGTGTTCCCAGGTCAGGGAAGAACTCAGAACAGGGGCAGTTTATAAGCCAGTTGGTTACTCTGGGTTAAGTGCACATCCTGTCCCTTATGCTTCCAACACGTAGAAACGCTCTTCCTGGGACGTGGCCTATGCGGCCGTGTGTTCCCAGTCCAGGAAAGACCTTAGAACAGGGGCAGACTCTAAGCCAACTGATTACTCCAAGTTAAGTGTACGTCCAGTCCCTTATGCTACCAAATTGCATAACCGCTCTTCAGGGGAAGAGGCCTATGCGGCCGTGTGTTCCCTGTTCAGGAAATAACTTAGAACAAGGGCAGACTATACACCAGTTGAATCCTCTGATATAAGTGCACAGCCTGGCCCTTATGCTTCTGAAATGTATAAGCGCTCTTTAGGCGAGAGGCCTATGCGGCTGGGTGTTCCCAGTTCAGAACAGAACTTAGAACAAGGGCAGACTATAAGCCAGTTGGATACTCTGAGTTAAGTGCATGTCCCGTCCCTTAGGTTTCCAAAACGTAAAAACGCTATTCAGGTGAAGAAGCCTATGCGGCCTTGTGTTCCAAGTTCAGGAAAGAACTTAGTACAAGGACAGACTCTAGGCAAGTAGGATACTCTGTGTTAAGGGCACAGCCAGTCCCTTATGCTTCCAAAACGTATAAGCGCTCTTCAGGTGAAGAGGCCTCTTCGACCGTGTGTTCCCAGTTCAGGAAGAACTTAGATCAGAGGCACATTATAAGCCATTTGGTTACTCTGAGTTAAGTGAACGTCCCATCCCTTATGCTTCCAAAACGTAGAAACGCTCCTCAGGTGAAGGGGCCTATGCGGCCTTGTGTTTCCAGTTCAGGAATGAACTTAGAACATGGGAACTCTATAAGCCAGTTGATTACTCTGAGTTAAGTGTACGTCCAGTCCCTGATGCTTCCAAAGTGTATAAACGCACTGCAGGCAAAGGATCCTATGCGACCTTGTGTTCCCAATCCAGGAATGAACTTAGAACATGGAACACTATAAGCCAGTTGATTACTCTGAGTTAAGTGTACGTCTACTCCTTGATGCTTCCAAACTGTATAAACGCTCCTCAGGCGAAGAGTCCTATGCGGCCTTGTGTTCCCAGTTCAGGAATGAACTTAGAATATGGGTACACTATAAGCCAGTTGATTACTCTGAGGTAACTGTACGTCCAGGCCCTGATACTTCCAAACTGTATAAACGCACTTCAGGCGAAGAGTCCTATGCGGCCTTGTGTTTCCAGTTCAGGAATGAACTTAGAACATGGGAACACTATAAGCCAGTTGATTACTCTGAGTTAAGTGGACGTCCAGTCCCTGATGCTTCCAAACTGTATAAACGCTATTCAGTTGAAGAAGCCTATGCGGCCGTGTGTTCCCAGTTCCGGGAAGAACTCAGAACAGGGGCAGTTTTTAAGCCAGTTGGTTACTCTGAGTTATGTGCACATCCTGTCCCTTATACTTCCAACACGTAGAAACGCTCTTCCAGGGAAGTGGCCTATGCGGCCGTGTGTTCCCAGTTCAGGAAAGAACTTAGAACAGGGGCCGTTTTTAAGCCAGGTGGTTACTCTGAGTTAAGTGCACGTCCTCTCCCTTATGCTTCCAAAACGTAGAAACGCTCTTCAGGAAAGACGCCTATGCCGCCGTGTGTTCCCAGTCCAGGAAAGACCTTAGAACAAGGGCTGACTCTAAGCCAGTTGAATACTCTGATATAAGAGCACGACCCGTCCCTTATGCTTCCAAAACTTAAAAACGCTCCTCGGGCAAAGAAGGCTATGCGGCCTTGTGTTCCCTGTTCAGGAAATAACTTAGAACAAGGGCAGACTATACACCAGTTGAATCCTCTGATATAAGTGCACAGCCAGGCCCTTATGCTTCTGAAACGTATAAGCCCTCTTTAGGCGAGAGGCCTATGCGCCTGGGTGTTCCCAGTTCAGAACAGAACTTAGAACAAGGGCAGACTATAGGCCAGTTGGATACTCTGAGTTAAGTGCATGTCCCGTCCCTTAGGTTTCCAAAACGTAAAAACGCTATTCAGGAGAAGAAGCCTATGCGGCCTTGTGTTCCAAGTTCAAGAAAGAACTTAGTAGAAGAACAGACCCTAGGCAAGTGGGATACTCTGTGTTAAGTGCACGGCCAGTCCCTTACGCTTCCAAAACTTATAAGCGCACTTCAGGTGAAGAGGCCTATGCGGCCGTGTGTTCCCAGTTAAGGCAGAACTTAGACCAGAGGCACATTATAAGCCATTTGGTAACTCTGAGTTAAGTGAACGTCCTGTCCCTTATGCTTTCAAAAGGTAGAATCGCTCCTCAGGCGAAGGGGCCTATGCGGCCTTGTGTTCCCAGTTCAGGAATGAACTTAGAACATGGGAACACTACAAGTCAGTTGATTACTCTGAGGTAACTGTACGTCCAGTCCCTGATGCTTCCAAACTGTATAAACGCACTTATGGCAAAGAGTCCTATGCGGCCTTGTGTTCCCAGTTCAGGAATGAACTTAGAATATGGGAACACTATAAGCCAGTTGATTACTCTGAGTTAACTGTACGTCCAGTCCCTGATGCTTCCAAACTGTATAAACGCTCTTCAGGCGCAGAGTCCTATGCGGCCTTTTGTTCCCAGTTCAGGAATGAATTTAGAACATGGGAACAGTATAAGCCAGTTGATTACTCTGAGTTAAGTGTACGTCCAGTCCCTGATGCTTCCAAACTGTATAAACGCTATTCAGTTGAAGAAGCCTATGCGGCCGTGTGTTCCCAGGTCAGGGAAGAACTCAGAACAGGGGCAGTTTATAAGCCAGTTGGTTACTCTGGGTTAAGTGCACATCCTGTCCCTTATGCTTCCAACACGTAGAAACGCTCTTCCTGGGACGTGGCCTATGCGGCCGTGTGTTCCCAGTCCAGGAAAGACCTTAGAACAGGGGCAGACTCTAAGCCAACTGATTACTCCAAGTGAAGTGTACGTCCAGTCCCTTATGCTACCAAATTGCATAACCGCTCTTCAGGGGAAGAGGCCTATGCGGCCGTGTGTTCCCTGTTCAGGAAATAACTTAGAACAAGGGCAGACTATACACCAGTTGAATCCTCTGATATAAGTGCACAGCCTGGCCCTTATGCTTCTGAAATGTATAAGCGCTCTTTAGGCGAGAGGCCTATGCGGCTGGGTGTTCCCAGTTCAGAACAGAACTTAGAACAAGGGCAGACTATAAGCCAGTTGGATACTCTGAGTTAAGTGCATGTCCCGTCCCTTAGGTTTCCAAAACGTAAAAACGCTATTCAGGTGAAGAAGCCTATGCGGCCTTGTGTTCCAAGTTCAGGAAAGAACTTAGTACAAGGACAGACTCTAGGCAAGTAGGATACTCTGTGTTAAGGGCACAGCCAGTCCCTTATGCTTCCAAAACGTATAAGCGCTCTTCAGGTGAAGAGGCCTCTTCGACCGTGTGTTCCCAGTTCAGGAAGAACTTAGATCAGAGGCACATTATAAGCCATTTGGTTACTCTGAGTTAAGTGAACGTCCCGTCCCTTATGCTTCCAAAACGTAGAAACGCTCCTCAGGCGAAGGGGCCTATGCGGCCTTGTGTTTCCAGTTCAGGAATGAACTTAGAACATGGGAACACTATAAGCCAGTTGATTACTCTGAGTTAAGTGTACGTCCAGTCCCTGATGCTTCCAAAGTGTATAAACGCACTGCAGGCAAAGGATCCTATGCGACCTTGTGTTCCCAATCCAGGAATGAACTTAGAACATGGAACACTATAAGCCAGTTGATTACTCTGAGTTAAGTGTACGTCTACTCCTTGATGCTTCCAAACTGTATAAACGCTCCTCAGGCGAAGAGTCCTATGCGGCCTTGTGTTCCCAGTTCAGGAATGAACTTAGAATATGGGTACACTATAAGCCAGTTGATTACTCTGAGGTAACTGTACGTCCAGGCCCTGATACTTCCAAACTGTATAAACGCACTTCAGGCGAAGAGTCCTACGCGTCCTTGTGTTCCCAGTTCAGGAATGAACTTAGAACATGGGTATACTTTAGGCCAGTTGATTACTCTGAGTTAAGTGTACGTCCAGTCCCTGATGCTTCCAAACTGTATAAACGCTCTTCAGGCGAAGAGTCCTATGCGGCCTTGTGTTCCCAGTTCAGGAATGAACTTAAAGTATGGGTACACTATAAGCCAGTTGATTACTCTGAGTTAGGTGAACGTCCAGTCCATGATGCTTCCAAACTGTATAAGCGCACTTCAGGCAAAGAGTCCTATGCGGCCTTGTGTTCCCAGTCCAGGAATGAACTTAGAACATGGGAACACTATAAGCCAGTTGATTACTCTGAGTTAAGTGGACGTCCAGTCCCTGATGCTTCCAAACTGTATAAACGCTCTTCAGGCGCAGAGTCCTATGCGGCCTTGTGTTCCCAGTTCAGGAATGAACTTAGAACATGGGAATACTATAAGCCAGTTGATTACTCTGAGTTAAGTGTACGTCCAGTCCCTGATGCTTCCAAACTGTATAAACGCTATTCAGTTGAAGAAGCCTATGCGGCCGTGTGTTCCCAGTTCCGGGAAGAACTCAGAACAGGGGCAGTTTTTAAGCCAGTTGGTTACTCTGAGTTATGTGCACATCCTGTCCCTTATACTTCCAACACGTAGAAACGCTCTTCCAGGGAAGTGGCCTATGCGGCCGTGTGTTCCCAGTTCAGGAAAGAACTTAGAACAGGGGCCGTTTTTAAGCCAGGTGGTTACTCTGAGTTAAGTGCACGTCCTCTCCCTTATGCTTCCAAAACGTAGAAACGCTCTTCAGGGAAGACGCCTATGCCGCCGTGTGTTCCCAGTCCAGGAAAGACCTTAGAACAAGGGCAGACTCTAAGCCAGTTGAATACTCTGATATAAGAGCACGACCCGTCCCTTATGCTTCCAAAACTTAAAAACGCTCCTCAGGCAAAGAAGGCTATGCGGCCTTGTGTTCCCTGTTCAGGAAATAACTTAGAACAAGGGCAGACTATACACCAGTTGAATCCACTGATATAAGTGCACAGCCAGGCCCTTATGCTTCTGAAACGTATAAGCCCTCTTTAGGCGAGAGGCCTATGCGCCTGGGTGTTCCCAGTTCAGAACAGAACTTAGAACAAGGGCAGACTATAGGCCAGTTGGATACTCTGAGTTAAGTGCATGTCCCGTCCCTTAGGTTTCCAAAACGTAAAAACGCTATTCAGGTGAAGAAGCCTATGCGGCCTTGTGTTCCAAGTTCAAGAAAGAACTTAGTAGAAGAACAGACCCTAGGCAAGTGGGATACTCTGTGTTAAGTGCACGGCCATTCCCTTACGCTTCCAAAACTTATAAGCGCACTTCAGGTGAAGAGGCCTATGCGGCCGTGTGTTCCCAGTTAAGGCAGAACTTAGACCAGAGGCACATTATAAGCCATTTGGTAACTCTGAGTTAAGTGAACGTCCTGTCCCTTATGCTTTCAAAAGGTAGAATCGCTCCTCAGGCGAAGGGGCCTATGCGGCCTTGTGTTCCCAGTTCAGGAATGAACTTAGAACATGGGAACACTACAAGTCAGTTGATTACTCTGAGGTAACTGTACGTCCAGTCCCTGATGCTTCCAAACTGTATAAACGCACTTATGGCAAAGAGTCCTATGCGGCCTTGTGTTCCCAGTTCAGGAATGAACTTAGAATATGGGAACACTATAAGCCAGTTGATTACTCTGAGTTAACTGTACGTCCAGTCCCTGATGCTTCCAAACTGTATGAACGCACTTCAGGTGAAGAGTCCTATGCGGCCTTTTGTTCCCAGTTCAGGAATGAATTTAGAACATGGGAACAGTATAAGCCAGTTGATTACTCTGAGTTAAGTGTACGTCCAGTCCCTGATGCTTCCAAACTGTATAAACGCTATTCAGTTGAAGAAGCCTATGCGGCCGTGTGTTCCCAGGTCAGGGAAGAACTCAGAACAGGGGCAGTTTATAAGCCAGTTGGTTACTCTGGGTTAAGTGCACATCCTGTCCCTTATGCTTCCAACACGTAGAAACGCTCTTCCTGGGACGTGGCCTATGCGGCCGTGTGTTCCCAGTCCAGGAAAGACCTTAGAACAGGGGCAGACTCTAAGCCAACTGATTACTCCAAGTTAAGTGTACGTCCAGTCCCTTATGCTACCAAATTGCATAACCGCTCTTCAG
Source organism: Meles meles (assembly GCF_922984935.1). Lineage (NCBI taxonomy): Eukaryota > Metazoa > Chordata > Mammalia > Carnivora > Mustelidae > Meles > Meles meles. Next base: position 88,008,228 of record NC_060073.1, on the reverse strand, counting down.
GGGAAGAGGCCTATGCGGCCGTGTGTTCCCTGTTCAGGAAATAACTTAGAACAAGGGCAGACTATACACCAGTTGAATCCTCTGATATAAGTGCACAGCCTGGCCCTTATGCTTCTGAAATGTATAAGCGCTCTTTAGGCGAGAGGCCTATGCGGCTGGGTGTTCCCAGTTCAGAACAGAACTTAGAACAAGGGCAGACTCTAAGCCAGTTGGATACTCTGAGTTAAGTGCATGTCCCGTCCCTTAGGTTTCCAAAACGTAAAAACGCTATTCAGGTGAAGAAGCCTATGCGGCCTTGTGTTCCAAGTTCAGGAAAGAACTTAGTACAAGGACAGACTCTAGGCAAGTAGGATACTCTGTGTTAAGGGCACAGCCAGTCCCTTATGCTTCCAAAACGTATAAGCGCTCTTCAGGTGAAGAGGCCTCTTCGACCGTGTGTTCCCAGTTCAGGAAGAACTTAGATCAGAGGCACATTATAAGCCATTTGGTTACTCTGAGTTAAGTGAACGTCCCATCCCTTATGCTTCCAAAACGTAGAAACGCTCCTCAGGCGAAGGGGCCTATGCGGCCTTGTGTTTCCAGTTCAGGAATGAACTTAGAACATGGGAACTCTATAAGCCAGTTGATTACTCTGAGTTAAGTGTACGTCCAGTCCCTGATGCTTCCAAAGTGTATAAACGCACTGCAGGCAAAGGATCCTATGCGACCTTGTGTTCCCAATCCAGGAATGAACTTAGAACATGGAACACTATAAGCCAGTTGATTACTCTGAGTTAAGTGTACGTCTACTCCTTGATGCTTCCAAACTGTATAAACGCTCCTCAGGCGAAGAGTCCTATGCGGCCTTGTGTTCCCAGTTCAGGAATGAACTTAGAATATGGGTACACTATAAGCCAGTTGATTACTCTGAGGTAACTGTACGTCCAGGCCCTGATACTTCCAAACTGTATAAACGCACTTCAGGCGAAGAGTCCTATGCGGCCTTGTGTTTCCAGTTCAGGAATGAACTTAGAACATGGGAACACTATAAGCCAGTTGATTACTCTGAGTTAAGTGGACGTCCAGTCCCTGATGCTTCCAAACTGTATAAACGCTATTCAGTTGAAGAAGCCTATGCGGCCGTGTGTTCCCAGGTCAGGGAAGAACTCAGAACAGGGGGAGTTCATAAGCCAGGTGGTTACTCTGAGTTAAGTGCACAATCTGTCCCTTATGCTTCCAAAACGTACAAACGCTCTTCCTGGGAAGTGGCCTATGCGGCCGTGTGTTCCCAGTCCAGGAAAGACCTTAGAACAAGGGCAGACTCTAAGCCAGTTGAATACTCTGATATAAGAGCACGACCAGTCCCTTATGCTTCCAAAACTTAAAAACGCTCCTCAGGCAAAGAAGGCTATGCGGCCTTGTGTTCCCTGTTCAGGAAATAACTTAGAACAAGGGCAGACTATACACCAGTTGAATCCTCTGATATAAGTGCACAGCCAGGCCCTTATGCTTCTGAAACGTATAAGCCCTCTTTAGGCGAGAGGCCTATGCGGCTGGGTGTTCCCAGTTCAGAACAGAACTTAGAACAAGGGCAGACTATAGGCCAGTTGGATACTCTGAGTTAAGTGCATGTCCCGTCCCTTAGGTTTCCAAAACGTAAAAACGCTATTCAGGTGAAGAAGCCTATGCGGCCTTGTGTTCCAAGTTCAAGAAAGAACTTAGTAGAAGAACAGACCCTAGGCAAGTGGGATACTCTGTGTTAAGTGCACGGCCAGTCCCTTACGCTTCCAAAACTTATAAGCGCACTTCAGGTGAAGAGGCCTATGCGGCCGTGTGTTCCCAGTTAAGGCAGAACTTAGACCAGAGGCACATTATAAGCCATTTGGTAACTCTGAGTTAAGTGAACGTCCTGTCCCTTATGCTTTCAAAAGGTAGAATCGCTCCTCAGGCGAAGGGGCCTATGCGGCCTTGTGTTCCCAGTTCAGGAATGAACTTAGAACATGGGAACACTACAAGTCAGTTGATTACTCTGAGGTAACTGTACGTCCAGTCCCTGATGCTTCCAAACTGTATAAACGCACTTATGGCAAAGAGTCCTATGCGGCCTTGTGTTCCCAGTTCAGGAATGAACTTAGAATATGGGAACACTATAAGCCAGTTGATTACTCTGAGTTAACTGTACGTCCAGTCCCTGATGCTTCCAAACTGTATGAACGCACTTCAGGTGAAGAGTCCTATGCGGCCTTTTGTTCCCAGTTCAGGAATGAATTTAGAACATGGGAACAGTATAAGCCAGTTGATTACTCTGAGTTAAGTGTACGTCCAGTCCCTGAGGCTTCCAAACTGTATAAACGCTATTCAGTTGAAGAAGCCTATGCGGCCGTGTGTTCCCAGGTCAGGGAAGAACTCAGAACAGGGGCAGTTTATAAGCCAGTTGGTTACTCTGGGTTAAGTGCACATCCTGTCCCTTATGCTTCCAACACGTAGAAACGCTCTTCCTGGGACGTGGCCTATGCGGCCGTGTGTTCCCAGTCCAGGAAAGACCTTAGAACAGGGGCAGACTCTAAGCCAACTGATTACTCCAAGTGAAGTGTACGTCCAGTCCCTTATGCTACCAAATTGCATAACCGCTCTTCAGGGGAAGAGGCCTATGCGGCCGTGTGTTCCCTGTTCAGGAAATAACTTAGAACAAGGGCAGACTATACACCAGTTGAATCCTCTGATATAAGTGCACAGCCAGGCCCTTATGCTTCTGAAATGTATAAGCGCTCTTTAGGCGAGAGGCCTATGCGGCTGGGTGTTCCCAGTTCAGAACAGAACTTAGAACAAGGGCAGACTATAAGCCAGTTGGATACTCTGAGTTAAGTGCATGTCCCGTCCCTTAGGTTTCCAAAACGTAAAAACGCTATTCAGGTGAAGAAGCCTATGCGGCCTCGTGTTCCAAGTTCAGGAAAGAACTTAGTACAAGGACAGACTCTAGGCAAGTAGGATACTCTGTGTTAAGGGCACAGCCAGTCCCTTATGCTTCCAAAACGTATAAGCGCTCTTCAGGTGAAGAGGCCTCTTCGACCGTGTGTTCCCAGTTCAGGAAGAACTTAGATCAGAGGCACATTATAAGCCATTTGGTTACTCTGAGTTAAGTGAACGTCCCGTCCCTTATGCTTCCAAAACGTAGAAACGCTCCTCAGGCGAAGGGGCCTATGCGGCCTTGTGTTTCCAGTTCAGGAATGAACTTAGAACATGGGAACTCTATAAGCCAGTTGATTACTCTGAGTTAAGTGTACGTCCAGTCCCTGATGCTTCCAAAGTGTATAAACGCACTGCAGGCAAAGGATCCTATGCGACCTTGTGTTCCCAATCCAGGAATGAACTTAGAACATGAGTATACTTTAGGCCAGTTGATTACTCTGAGTTAAGTGTACGTCCAGTCCCTGATGCTTCCAAACTGTATAAACGCTCTTCAGGCGAAGAGTCCTATGCGGCCTTGTGTTCCCAGTTCAGGAATGAACTTAGAGTATGGGTACACTATAAGCCAGTTGATTACTCTGAGTTAGGTGAACGTCCAGTACATGATGCTTCCAAACTGTATAAGCGCACTTCAGGCAAAGAGTCCTATGCGGCCTTGTGTTTCCAGTTCAGGAATGAACTTAGAACATGGGAACACTATAAGCCAGTTGATTACTCTGAGTTAAGTGGACGTCCAGTCCCTGATGCTTCCAAACTGTATGAACGCACTTCAGGCGCAGAGTCCTATGCGGCCTTGTGTTCCCAGTTCAGGAATGAACTTAGAACATGGGAATACTATAAGCCAGTTGATTACTCTGAGTTAAGTGTACGTCCAGTCCCTGATGCTTCCAAACTGTATAAACGCTATTCAGTTGAAGAAGCCTATGCGGCCGTGTGTTCCCAGGTCAGGGAAGAACTCAGAACAGGGGCAGTTTATAAGCCAGTTGGTTACTCTGGGTTAAGTGCACATCCTGTCCCTTATGCTTCCAACACGTAGAAACGCTCTTCCTGGGACGTGGCCTATGCGGCCGTGTGTTCCCAGTCCAGGAAAGACCTTAGAACAGGGGCAGACTCTAAGCCAACTGATTACTCCAAGTTAAGTGTACGTCCAGTCCCTTATGCTACCAAATTGCATAACCGCTCTTCAGGGGAAGAGGCCTATGCGGCCGTGTGTTCCCTGTTCAGGAAATAACTTAGAACAAGGGCAGACTATACACCAGTTGAATCCTCTGATATAAGTGCACAGCCTGGCCCTTATGCTTCTGAAATGTATAAGCGCTCTTTAGGCGAGAGGCCTATGCGGCTGGGTGTTCCCAGTTCAGAACAGAACTTAGAACAAGGGCAGACTATAAGCCAGTTGGATACTCTGAGTTAAGTGCATGTCCCGTCCCTTAGGTTTCCAAAACGTAAAAACGCTATTCAGGTGAAGAAGCCTATGCGGCCTTGTGTTCCAAGTTCAGGAAAGAACTTAGTACAAGGACAGACTCTAGGCAAGTAGGATACTCTGTGTTAAGGGCACAGCCAGTCCCTTATGCTTCCAAAACGTATAAGCGCTCTTCAGGTGAAGAGGCCTCTTCGACCGTGTGTTCCCAGTTCAGGAAGAACTTAGATCAGAGGCACATTATAAGCCATTTGGTTACTCTGAGTTAAGTGAACGTCCCATCCCTTATGCTTCCAAAACGTAGAAACGCTCCTCAGGCGAAGGGGCCTATGCGGCCTTGTGTTTCCAGTTCAGGAATGAACTTAGAACATGGGAACTCTATAAGCCAGTTGATTACTCTGAGTTAAGTGTACGTCCAGTCCCTGATGCTTCCAAAGTGTATAAACGCACTGCAGGCAAAGGATCCTATGCGACCTTGTGTTCCCAATCCAGGAATGAACTTAGAACATGGAACACTATAAGCCAGTTGATTACTCTGAGTTAAGTGTACGTCTACTCCTTGATGCTTCCAAACTGTATAAACGCTCCTCAGGCGAAGAGTCCTATGCGGCCTTGTGTTCCCAGTTCAGGAATGAACTTAGAATATGGGTACACTATAAGCCAGTTGATTACTCTGAGGTAACTGTACGTCCAGGCCCTGATACTTCCAAACTGTATAAACGCACTTCAGGCGAAGAGTCCTATGCGGCCTTGTGTTTCCAGTTCAGGAATGAACTTAGAACATGGGAACACTATAAGCCAGTTGATTACTCTGAGTTAAGTGGACGTCCAGTCCCTGATGCTTCCAAACTGTATAAACGCTATTCAGTTGAAGAAGCCTATGCGGCCGTGTGTTCCCAGGTCAGGGAAGAACTCAGAACAGGGGGAGTTCATAAGCCAGGTGGTTACTCTGAGTTAAGTGCACAATCTGTCCCTTATGCTTCCAAAACGTACAAACGCTCTTCCTGGGAAGTGGCCTATGCGGCCGTGTGTTCCCAGTCCAGGAAAGACCTTAGAACAAGGGCAGACTCTAAGCCAGTTGAATACTCTGATATAAGAGCACGACCAGTCCCTTATGCTTCCAAAACTTAAAAACGCTCCTCAGGCAAAGAAGGCTATGCGGCCTTGTGTTCCCTGTTCAGGAAATAACTTAGAACAAGGGCAGACTATACACCAGTTGAATCCTCTGATATAAGTGCACAGCCAGGCCCTTATGCTTCTGAAACGTATAAGCCCTCTTTAGGCGAGAGGCCTATGCGGCTGGGTGTTCCCAGTTCAGAACAGAACTTAGAACAAGGGCAGACTATAGGCCAGTTGGATACTCTGAGTTAAGTGCATGTCCCGTCCCTTAGGTTTCCAAAACGTAAAAACGCTATTCAGGTGAAGAAGCCTATGCGGCCTTGTGTTCCAAGTTCAAGAAAGAACTTAGTAGAAGAACAGACCCTAGGCAAGTGGGATACTCTGTGTTAAGTGCACGGCCAGTCCCTTACGCTTCCAAAACTTATAAGCGCACTTCAGGTGAAGAGGCCTATGCGGCCGTGTGTTCCCAGTTAAGGCAGAACTTAGACCAGAGGCACATTATAAGCCATTTGGTAACTCTGAGTTAAGTGAACGTCCTGTCCCTTATGCTTTCAAAAGGTAGAATCGCTCCTCAGGCGAAGGGGCCTATGCGGCCTTGTGTTCCCAGTTCAGGAATGAACTTAGAACATGGGAACACTACAAGTCAGTTGATTACTCTGAGGTAACTGTACGTCCAGTCCCTGATGCTTCCAAACTGTATAAACGCACTTATGGCAAAGAGTCCTATGCGGCCTTGTGTTCCCAGTTCAGGAATGAACTTAGAATATGGGAACACTATAAGCCAGTTGATTACTCTGAGTTAACTGTACGTCCAGTCCCTGATGCTTCCAAACTGTATGAACGCACTTCAGGTGAAGAGTCCTATGCGGCCTTTTGTTCCCAGTTCAGGAATGAATTTAGAACATGGGAACAGTATAAGCCAGTTGATTACTCTGAGTTAAGTGTACGTCCAGTCCCTGAGGCTTCCAAACTGTATAAACGCTATTCAGTTGAAGAAGCCTATGCGGCCGTGTGTTCCCAGGTCAGGGAAGAACTCAGAACAGGGGCAGTTTATAAGCCAGTTGGTTACTCTGGGTTAAGTGCACATCCTGTCCCTTATGCTTCCAACACGTAGAAACGCTCTTCCTGGGACGTGGCCTATGCGGCCGTGTGTTCCCAGTCCAGGAAAGACCTTAGAACAGGGGCAGACTCTAAGCCAACTGATTACTCCAAGTGAAGTGTACGTCCAGTCCCTTATGCTACCAAATTGCATAACCGCTCTTCAGGGGAAGAGGCCTATGCGGCCGTGTGTTCCCTGTTCAGGAAATAACTTAGAACAAGGGCAGACTATACACCAGTTGAATCCTCTGATATAAGTGCACAGCCAGGCCCTTATGCTTCTGAAATGTATAAGCGCTCTTTAGGCGAGAGGCCTATGCGGCTGGGTGTTCCCAGTTCAGAACAGAACTTAGAACAAGGGCAGACTATAAGCCAGTTGGATACTCTGAGTTAAGTGCATGTCCCGTCCCTTAGGTTTCCAAAACGTAAAAACGCTATTCAGGTGAAGAAGCCTATGCGGCCTCGTGTTCCAAGTTCAGGAAAGAACTTAGTACAAGGACAGACTCTAGGCAAGTAGGATACTCTGTGTTAAGGGCACAGCCAGTCCCTTATGCTTCCAAAACGTATAAGCGCTCTTCAGGTGAAGAGGCCTCTTCGACCGTGTGTTCCCAGTTCAGGAAGAACTTAGATCAGAGGCACATTATAAGCCATTTGGTTACTCTGAGTTAAGTGAACGTCCCGTCCCTTATGCTTCCAAAACGTAGAAACGCTCCTCAGGCGAAGGGGCCTATGCGGCCTTGTGTTTCCAGTTCAGGAATGAACTTAGAACATGGGAACTCTATAAGCCAGTTGATTACTCTGAGTTAAGTGTACGTCCAGTCCCTGATGCTTCCAAAGTGTATAAACGCACTGCAGGCAAAGGATCCTATGCGACCTTGTGTTCCCAATCCAGGAATGAACTTAGAACATGAGTATACTTTAGGCCAGTTGATTACTCTGAGTTAAGTGTACGTCCAGTCCCTGATGCTTCCAAACTGTATAAACGCTCTTCAGGCGAAGAGTCCTATGCGGCCTTGTGTTCCCAGTTCAGGAATGAACTTAGAGTATGGGTACACTATAAGCCAGTTGATTACTCTGAGTTAGGTGAACGTCCAGTACATGATGCTTCCAAACTGTATAAGCGCACTTCAGGCAAAGAGTCCTATGCGGCCTTGTGTTTCCAGTTCAGGAATGAACTTAGAACATGGGAACACTATAAGCCAGTTGATTACTCTGAGTTAAGTGGACGTCCAGTCCCTGATGCTTCCAAACTGTATGAACGCACTTCAGGCGCAGAGTCCTATGCGGCCTTGTGTTCCCAGTTCAGGAATGAACTTAGAACATGGGAATACTATAAGCCAGTTGATTACTCTGAGTTAAGTGTACGTCCAGTCCCTGATGCTTCCAAACTGTATAAACGCTATTCAGTTGAAGAAGCCTATGCGGCCGTGTGTTCCCAGGTCAGGGAAGAACTCAGAACAGGGGCAGTTTATAAGCCAGTTGGTTACTCTGGGTTAAGTGCACATCCTGTCCCTTATGCTTCCAACACGTAGAAACGCTCTTCCTGGGACGTGGCCTATGCGGCCGTGTGTTCCCAGTCCAGGAAAGACCTTAGAACAGGGGCAGACTCTAAGCCAACTGATTACTCCAAGTTAAGTGTACGTCCAGTCCCTTATGCTACCAAATTGCATAACCGCTCTTCAGGGGAAGAGGCCTATGCGGCCGTGTGTTCCCTGTTCAGGAAATAACTTAGAACAAGGGCAGACTATACACCAGTTGAATCCTCTGATATAAGTGCACAGCCTGGCCCTTATGCTTCTGAAATGTATAAGCGCTCTTTAGGCGAGAGGCCTATGCGGCTGGGTGTTCCCAGTTCAGAACAGAACTTAGAACAAGGGCAGACTATAAGCCAGTTGGATACTCTGAGTTAAGTGCATGTCCCGTCCCTTAGGTTTCCAAAACGTAAAAACGCTATTCAGGTGAAGAAGCCTATGCGGCCTTGTGTTCCAAGTTCAGGAAAGAACTTAGTACAAGGACAGACTCTAGGCAAGTAGGATACTCTGTGTTAAGGGCACAGCCAGTCCCTTATGCTTCCAAAACGTATAAGCGCTCTTCAGGTGAAGAGGCCTCTTCGACCGTGTGTTCCCAGTTCAGGAAGAACTTAGATCAGAGGCACATTATAAGCCATTTGGTTACTCTGAGTTAAGTGAACGTCCCATCCCTTATGCTTCCAAAACGTAGAAACGCTCCTCAGGCGAAGGGGCCTATGCGGCCTTGTGTTTCCAGTTCAGGAATGAACTTAGAACATGGGAACTCTATAAGCCAGTTGATTACTCTGAGTTAAGTGTACGTCCAGTCCCTGATGCTTCCAAAGTGTATAAACGCACTGCAGGCAAAGGATCCTATGCGACCTTGTGTTCCCAATCCAGGAATGAACTTAGAACATGGAACACTATAAGCCAGTTGATTACTCTGAGTTAAGTGTACGTCTACTCCTTGATGCTTCCAAACTGTATAAACGCTCCTCAGGCGAAGAGTCCTATGCGGCCTTGTGTTCCCAGTTCAGGAATGAACTTAGAATATGGGTACACTATAAGCCAGTTGATTACTCTGAGGTAACTGTACGTCCAGGCCCTGATACTTCCAAACTGTATAAACGCACTTCAGGCGAAGAGTCCTATGCGGCCTTGTGTTTCCAGTTCAGGAATGAACTTAGAACATGGGAACACTATAAGCCAGTTGATTACTCTGAGTTAAGTGGACGTCCAGTCCCTGATGCTTCCAAACTGTATAAACGCTATTCAGTTGAAGAAGCCTATGCGGCCGTGTGTTCCCAGGTCAGGGAAGAACTCAGAACAGGGGGAGTTCATAAGCCAGGTGGTTACTCTGAGTTAAGTGCACAATCTGTCCCTTATGCTTCCAAAACGTACAAACGCTCTTCCTGGGAAGTGGCCTATGCGGCCGTGTGTTCCCAGTCCAGGAAAGACCTTAGAACAAGGGCAGACTCTAAGCCAGTTGAATACTCTGATATAAGAGCACGACCAGTCCCTTATGCTTCCAAAACTTAAAAACGCTCCTCAGGCAAAGAAGGCTATGCGGCCTTGTGTTCCCTGTTCAGGAAATAACTTAGAACAAGGGCAGACTATACACCAGTTGAATCCTCTGATATAAGTGCACAGCCAGGCCCTTATGCTTCTGAAACGTATAAGCCCTCTTTAGGCGAGAGGCCTATGCGGCTGGGTGTTCCCAGTTCAGAACAGAACTTAGAACAAGGGCAGACTATAGGCCAGTTGGATACTCTGAGTTAAGTGCATGTCCCGTCCCTTAGGTTTCCAAAACGTAAAAACGCTATTCAGGTGAAGAAGCCTATGCGGCCTTGTGTTCCAAGTTCAAGAAAGAACTTAGTAGAAGAACAGACCCTAGGCAAGTGGGATACTCTGTGTTAAGTGCACGGCCAGTCCCTTACGCTTCCAAAACTTATAAGCGCACTTCAGGTGAAGAGGCCTATGCGGCCGTGTGTTCCCAGTTAAGGCAGAACTTAGACCAGAGGCACATTATAAGCCATTTGGTAACTCTGAGTTAAGTGAACGTCCTGTCCCTTATGCTTTCAAAAGGTAGAATCGCTCCTCAGGCGAAGGGGCCTATGCGGCCTTGTGTTCCCAGTTCAGGAATGAACTTAGAACATGGGAACACTACAAGTCAGTTGATTACTCTGAGGTAACTGTACGTCCAGTCCCTGATGCTTCCAAACTGTATAAACGCACTTATGGCAAAGAGTCCTATGCGGCCTTGTGTTCCCAGTTCAGGAATGAACTTAGAATATGGGAACACTATAAGCCAGTTGATTACTCTGAGTTAACTGTACGTCCAGTCCCTGATGCTTCCAAACTGTATGAACGCACTTCAGGTGAAGAGTCCTATGCGGCCTTTTGTTCCCAGTTCAGGAATGAATTTAGAACATGGGAACAGTATAAGCCAGTTGATTACTCTGAGTTAAGTGTACGTCCAGTCCCTGAGGCTTCCAAACTGTATAAACGCTATTCAGTTGAAGAAGCCTATGCGGCCGTGTGTTCCCAGGTCAGGGAAGAACTCAGAACAGGGGCAGTTTATAAGCCAGTTGGTTACTCTGGGTTAAGTGCACATCCTGTCCCTTATGCTTCCAACACGTAGAAACGCTCTTCCTGGGACGTGGCCTATGCGGCCGTGTGTTCCCAGTCCAGGAAAGACCTTAGAACAGGGGCAGACTCTAAGCCAACTGATTACTCCAAGTGAAGTGTACGTCCAGTCCCTTATGCTACCAAATTGCATAACCGCTCTTCAGGGGAAGAGGCCTATGCGGCCGTGTGTTCCCTGTTCAGGAAATAACTTAGAACAAGGGCAGACTATACACCAGTTGAATCCTCTGATATAAGTGCACAGCCAGGCCCTTATGCTTCTGAAATGTATAAGCGCTCTTTAGGCGAGAGGCCTATGCGGCTGGGTGTTCCCAGTTCAGAACAGAACTTAGAACAAGGGCAGACTATAAGCCAGTTGGATACTCTGAGTTAAGTGCATGTCCCGTCCCTTAGGTTTCCAAAACGTAAAAACGCTATTCAGGTGAAGAAGCCTATGCGGCCTCGTGTTCCAAGTTCAGGAAAGAACTTAGTACAAGGACAGACTCTAGGCAAGTAGGATACTCTGTGTTAAGGGCACAGCCAGTCCCTTATGCTTCCAAAACGTATAAGCGCTCTTCAGGTGAAGAGGCCTCTTCGACCGTGTGTTCCCAGTTCAGGAAGAACTTAGATCAGAGGCACATTATAAGCCATTTGGTTACTCTGAGTTAAGTGAACGTCCCGTCCCTTATGCTTCCAAAACGTAGAAACGCTCCTCAGGCGAAGGGGCCTATGCGGCCTTGTGTTTCCAGTTCAGGAATGAACTTAGAACATGGGAACTCTATAAGCCAGTTGATTACTCTGAGTTAAGTGTACGTCCAGTCCCTGATGCTTCCAAAGTGTATAAACGCACTGCAGGCAAAGGATCCTATGCGACCTTGTGTTCCCAATCCAGGAATGAACTTAGAACATGAGTATACTTTAGGCCAGTTGATTACTCTGAGTTAAGTGTACGTCCAGTCCCTGATGCTTCCAAACTGTATAAACGCTCTTCAGGCGAAGAGTCCTATGCGGCCTTGTGTTCCCAGTTCAGGAATGAACTTAGAGTATGGGTACACTATAAGCCAGTTGATTACTCTGAGTTAGGTGAACGTCCAGTACATGATGCTTCCAAACTGTATAAGCGCACTTCAGGCAAAGAGTCCTATGCGGCCTTGTGTTTCCAGTTCAGGAATGAACTTAGAACATGGGAACACTATAAGCCAGTTGATTACTCTGAGTTAAGTGGACGTCCAGTCCCTGATGCTTCCAAACTGTATGAACGCACTTCAGGCGCAGAGTCCTATGCGGCCTTGTGTTCCCAGTTCAGGAATGAACTTAGAACATGGGAATACTATAAGCCAGTTGATTACTCTGAGTTAAGTGTACGTCCAGTCCCTGATGCTTCCAAACTGTATAAACGCTATTCAGTTGAAGAAGCCTATGCGGCCGTGTGTTCCCAGGTCAGGGAAGAACTCAGAACAGGGGCAGTTTATAAGCCAGTTGGTTACTCTGGGTTAAGTGCACATCCTGTCCCTTATGCTTCCAACACGTAGAAACGCTCTTCCTGGGACGTGGCCTATGCGGCCGTGTGTTCCCAGTCCAGGAAAGACCTTAGAACAGGGGCAGACTCTAAGCCAACTGATTACTCCAAGTGAAGTGTACGTCCAGTCCCTTATGCTACCAAATTGCATAACCGCTCTTCAGGGGAAGAGGCCTATGCGGCCGTGTGTTCCCTGTTCAGGAAATAACTTAGAACAAGGGCAGACTATACACCAGTTGAATCCTCTGATATAAGTGCACAGCCTGGCCCTTATGCTTCTGAAATGTATAAGCGCTCTTTAGGCGAGAGGCCTATGCGGCTGGGTGTTCCCAGTTCAGAACAGAACTTAGAACAAGGGCAGACTATAAGCCAGTTGGATACTCTGAGTTAAGTGCATGTCCCGTCCCTTAGGTTTCCAAAACGTAAAAACGCTATTCAGGTGAAGAAGCCTATGCGGCCTTGTGTTCCAAGTTCAGGAAAGAACTTAGTACAAGGACAGACTCTAGGCAAGTAGGATACTCTGTGTTAAGGGCACAGCCAGTCCCTTATGCTTCCAAAACGTATAAGCGCTCTTCAGGTGAAGAGGCCTCTTCGACCGTGTGTTCCCAGTTCAGGAAGAACTTAGATCAGAGGCACATTATAAGCCATTTGGTTACTCTGAGTTAAGTGAACGTCCCATCCCTTATGCTTCCAAAACGTAGAAACGCTCCTCAGGCGAAGGGGCCTATGCGGCCTTGTGTTTCCAGTTCAGGAATGAACTTAGAACATGGGAACTCTATAAGCCAGTTGATTACTCTGAGTTAAGTGTACGTCCAGTCCCTGATGCTTCCAAAGTGTATAAACGCACTGCAGGCAAAGGATCCTATGCGACCTTGTGTTCCCAATCCAGGAATGAACTTAGAACATGGAACACTATAAGCCAGTTGATTACTCTGAGTTAAGTGTACGTCTACTCCTTGATGCTTCCAAACTGTATAAACGCTCCTCAGGCGAAGAGTCCTATGCGGCCTTGTGTTCCCAGTTCAGGAATGAACTTAGAATATGGGTACACTATAAGCCAGTTGATTACTCTGAGGTAACTGTACGTCCAGGCCCTGATACTTCCAAACTGTATAAACGCACTTCAGGCGAAGAGTCCTACGCGTCCTTGTGTTCCCAGTTCAGGAATGAACTTAGAACATGGGTATACTTTAGGCCAGTTGATTACTCTGTGTTAAGTGTACGTCTAGTCCCTGATGCTTCCAAACTGTATAAACGCTCTTCAGGCGAAGAGTCCTATGCGGCCTTGTGTTCACAGTTCAGGAATGAACTTAGAGTATGGGTACACTATAAGCCAGTTGATTACTCTGAGTTAGGTGAACGTCCAGTCCATGATGCTTCCAAACTGTATAAGCGCACTTCAGGCAAAGAGTCCTATGCGGCCTTGTGTTCCCAGTCCAGGAATGAACTTAGAACATGGGAACACTATAAGCCAGTTGATTACTCTGAGTTAAGTGGACGTCCAGTCCCTGATGCTTCCAAACTGTATAAACGCTCTTCAGGCGCAGAGTCCTATGCGGCCTTGTGTTCCCAGTTCAGGAATGAACTTAGAACATGGGAATACTATAAGCCAGTTGATTACTCTGAGTTAAGTGTACGTCCAGTCCCTGATGCTTCCAAACTGTATAAACGCTATTCAGTTGAAGAAGCCTATGCGGCCGTGTGTTCCCAGTTCCGGGAAGATCTCAGAACAGGGTCAGTTTTTAAGCCAGTTGGTTACTCTGAGTAATGTTCACATCCTGTCCCTTATACTTCGAACACGTAGAAACGCTCTTCCAGGGAAGTGGCCTATGCGGCCGTGTGTTCCCAGTTCAGGAAAGAACTTAGAACAGGGGCCGTTTATAAGCCAGGTGGTTACTCTGAGTTAAGTGCACGTCCTGTCCCTTATGCTTCCAAAACGTAGAAACGCTCTTCAGGGAAGACGCCTATGCCGCCGTGTGTTCCCAGTCCAGGAAAGACATTAGAACAAGGGCAGACTCTAAGCCAGTTGAATACTCTGATATAAGAGCACGACCAGTCCCTTATGCTTCCAAAACTTAAAAACGCTCCTTAGGCAAAGAAGCCTATGCGGCCTTGTGTTCCCTGTTCAGGAAATAACTGAGAACAAGGGCAGACTATACACCCGTTGAATCCTCTGATATAAGTGCACAGCCAGGCCCTTATGCTTCTGAAACGTATAAGCCCTCTTTAGGCGAGAGGCCTATGCGGCTGGGTGTTCCCAGTTCAGAACAGAACTTAGAACAAGGGCAGACTATAAGCCAGTTGGATACTCTGAGTTAAGTGCATGTCCCGTCCCTTAGGTTTCCAAAACGTAAAAACGCTATTCAGGTGAAGAAGCCTATGCGGCCTCGTGTTCCAAGTTCAGGAAAGAACTTAGTACAAGGACAGACTCTAGACAAGTAGGATACTCTGTGTTAAGTGCACAGCCAGTCCCTTATGCTTCCAAAACGTATAAGCGCTCTTCAGGTGAAGCGGCCTCTGCGGCCGTGTGTTCCCAGTTCAGAAAGAACTTAGATCAGAGGCACATTATAAGCCATTTGGTTACTCTGAGTTAAGTGAACGTCCCGTCCCTTATGCTTCCAAAACGTAGAAAGGCTCCTCAGGCGAAGGGGCCTATGCAGCCTTGTGTTCCCAGTTCAGGAATGAACTTAGAATATGGGTACACTATAAGCCAGTTGATTACTCTGAGGTAACTGTACGTCCAGGCCCTGATACTTCCAAACTGTATAAACGCACTTCAGGCGAGGAGTCCTACGCGTCCTTGTGTTCCCAGTTCAGGAATGAACTTAGAACATGAGTATACTTTAGGCCAGTTGATTACTCTGAGTTAAGTGTACGTCCAGTCCCTGATGCTTCCAAACTGTATAAACGCTCTTCAGGCGAAGAGTCCTATGCGGCCTTGTGTTCCCAGTTCAGGAATGAACTTAGAGTATGGGTACACTATAAGCCAGTTGATTACTCTGAGTTAGGTGAACGTCCAGTCCATGATGCTTCCAAACTGTATAAGCGCACTTCAGGCAAAGAGTCCTATGCGGCCTTGTGTTTCCAGTTCAGGAATGAACTTAGAACATGGGAACACTATAAGCCAGTTGATTACTCTGAGTTAAGTGGACGTCCAGTCCCTGATGCTTCCAAACTGTATGAACGCACTTCAGGCGCAGAGTCCTATGCGGCCTTGTGTTCCCAGTTCAGGAATGAACTTAGAACATGGGAATACTATAAGCCAGTTGATTACTCTGAGTTAAGTGTACGTCCAGTCCCTGATGCTTCCAAACTGTATAAACGCTATTCAGTTGAAGAAGCCTATGCGGCCGTGTGTTCCCAGGTCAGGGAAGAACTCAGAACAGGGGCAGTTTATAAGCCAGTTGGTTACTCTGGGTTAAGTGCACATCCTGTCCCTTATGCTTCCAACACGTAGAAACGCTCTTCCTGGGACGTGGCCTATGCGGCCGTGTGTTCCCAGTCCAGGAAAGACCTTAGAACAGGGGCAGACTCTAAGCCAACTGATTACTCCAAGTGAAGTGTACGTCCAGTCCCTTATGCTACCAAATTGCATAACCGCTCTTCAGGGGAAGAGGCCTATGCGGCCGTGTGTTCCCTGTTCAGGAAATAACTTAGAACAAAGGCAGACTATACACCAGTTGAATCCTCTGATATAAGTGCACAGCCAGGCCCTTATGCTTCTGAAATGTATAAGCGCTCTTTAGGCGAGAGGCCTATGCGGCTGGGTGTTCCCAGTTCAGAACAGAACTTAGAACAAGGGCAGACTATAAGCCAGTTGGATACTCTGAGTTAAGTGCATGTCCCGTCCCTTAGGTTTCCAAAACGTAAAAACGCTATTCAGGTGAAGAAGCCTATGCGGCCTTGTGTTCCAAGTTCAGGAAAGAACTTAGTACAAGGACAGACTCTAGGCAAGTAGGATACTCTGTGTTAAGGGCACAGCCAGTCCCTTATGCTTCCAAAACGTATAAGCGCTCTTCAGGTGAAGAGGCCTCTTCGACCGTGTGTTCCCAGTTCAGGAAGAACTTAGATCAGAGGCACATTATAAGCCATTTGGTTACTCTGAGTTAAGTGAACGTCCAGTCCCTGATGCTTCCAAAGTGTATAAACGCACTGCAGGCAAAGGATCCTATGCGACCTTGTGTTCCCAATCCAGGAATGAACTTAGAACATGGAAC
The DNA here is from genome assembly GCF_922984935.1 of Meles meles. Lineage (NCBI taxonomy): Eukaryota > Metazoa > Chordata > Mammalia > Carnivora > Mustelidae > Meles > Meles meles. Next base: position 87,991,776 of record NC_060073.1, on the reverse strand, counting down.
ACTATAAGCCAGTTGATTACTCTGAGTTAAGTGTACGTCTACTCCTTGATGCTTCCAAACTGTATAAACGCTCCTCAGGCGAAGAGTCCTATGCGGCCTTGTGTTCCCAGTTCAGGAATGAACTTAGAATATGGGTACACTATAAGCCAGTTGATTACTCTGAGGTAACTGTACGTCCAGGCCCTGATACTTCCAAACTGTATAAACGCACTTCAGGCGAAGAGTCCTATGCGGCCTTGTGTTTCCAGTTCAGGAATGAACTTAGAACATGGGAACACTATAAGCCAGTTGATTACTCTGAGTTAAGTGTACGTCCAGTCCCTGATGCTTCCAAACTGTATAAACGCTCTTCAGGCGCAGAGTCCTATGCGGCCTTGTGTTCCCAGTTCAGGAATGAACTTAGAACATGGAAATTCTATAAGCCAGTTGATTACTCTGAGTTAAGTGTACGTCCAGTCCCTGATGCTTCCAAACTGTATAAACGCTATTCAGTTGAAGAAGCCTATGCGGCCGTGTGTTCCCAGTTCCGGGAAGAACTCAGAACAGGGGCAGTTTTTAAGCCAGTTGGTTACTCTGAGTTATGTGCACATCCTGTCCCTTATACTTCCAACACGTAGAAACGCTCTTCCAGGGAAGTGGCCTATGCGGCCGTGTGTTCCCAGTTCAGGAAAGAACTTAGAACAGGGGCCGTTTTTAAGCCAGGTGGTTACTCTGAGTTAAGTGCACGTCCTCTCCCTTATGCTTCCAAAACGTAGAAACGCTCTTCAGGAAAGACGCCTATGCCGCCGTGTGTTCCCAGTCCAGGAAAGACCTTAGAACAAGGGCAGACTCTAAGCCAGTTGAATACTCTGATATAAGAGCACGACCCGTCCCTTATGCTTCCAAAACTTAAAAACGCTCCTCGGGCAAAGAAGGCTATGCGGCCTTGTGTTCCCTGTTCAGGAAATAACTTAGAACAAGGGCAGACTATACACCAGTTGAATCCTCTGATATAAGTGCACAGCCAGGCCCTTATGCTTCTGAAACGTATAAGCCCTCTTTAGGCGAGAGGCCTATGCGCCTGGGTGTTCCCAGTTCAGAACAGAACTTAGAACAAGGGCAGACTATAGGCCAGTTGGATACTCTGAGTTAAGTGCATGTCCCGTCCCTTAGGTTTCCAAAACGTAAAAACGCTATTCAGGAGAAGAAGCCTATGCGGCCTTGTGTTCCAAGTTCAAGAAAGAACTTAGTAGAAGAACAGACCCTAGGCAAGTGGGATACTCTGTGTTAAGTGCACGGCCAGTCCCTTACGCTTCCAAAACTTATAAGCGCACTTCAGGTGAAGAGGCCTATGCGGCCGTGTGTTCCCAGTTAAGGCAGAACTTAGACCAGAGGCACATTATAAGCCATTTGGTAACTCTGAGTTAAGTGAACGTCCTGTCCCTTATGCTTTCAAAAGGTAGAATCGCTCCTCAGGCGAAGGGGCCTATGCGGCCTTGTGTTCCCAGTTCAGGAATGAACTTAGAACATGGGAACACTACAAGTCAGTTGATTACTCTGAGTTAACTGTACGTCCAGTCCCTGATGCTTCCAAACTGTATAAACGCACTTATGGCAAAGAGTCCTATGCGGCCTTGTGTTCCCAGTTCAGGAATGAACTTAGAATATGGGAACACTATAAGCCAGTTGATTACTCTGAGTTAACTGTACGTCCAGTCCCTGATGCTTCCAAACTGTATAAACGCTCTTCAGGCGCAGAGTCCTATGCGGCCTTTTGTTCCCAGTTCAGGAATGAATTTAGAACATGGGAACAGTATAAGCCAGTTGATTACTCTGAGTTAAGTGTACGTCCAGTCCCTGATGCTTCCAAACTGTATAAACGCTATTCAGTTGAAGAAGCCTATGCGGCCGTGTGTTCCCAGGTCAGGGAAGAACTCAGAACAGGGGCAGTTTATAAGCCAGTTGGTTACTCTGGGTTAAGTGCACATCCTGTCCCTTATGCTTCCAACACGTAGAAACGCTCTTCCTGGGACGTGGCCTATGCGGCCGTGTGTTCCCAGTCCAGGAAAGACCTTAGAACAGGGGCAGACTCTAAGCCAACTGATTACTCCAAGTGAACTGTACGTCCAGTCCCTTATGCTACCAAATTGCATAACCGCTCTTCAGGGGAAGAGGCCTATGCGGCCGTGTGTTCCCTGTTCAGGAAATAACTTAGAACAAAGGCAGACTATACACCAGTTGAATCCTCTGATATAAGTGCACAGCCTGGCCCTTATGCTTCTGAAATGTATAAGCGCTCTTTAGGCGAGAGGCCTATGCGGCTGGGTGTTCCCAGTTCAGAACAGAACTTAGAACAAGGGCAGACTATAAGCCAGTTGGATACTCTGAGTTAAGTGCATGTCCCGTCCCTTAGGTTTCCAAAACGTAAAAACGCTATTCAGGTGAAGAAGCCTATGCGGCCTTGTGTTCCAAGTTCAGGAAAGAACTTAGTACAAGGACAGACTCTAGGCAAGTAGGATACTCTGTGTTAAGGGCACAGCCAGTCCCTTATGCTTCCAAAACGTATAAGCGCTCTTCAGGTGAAGAGGCCTCTTCGACCGTGTGTTCCCAGTTCAGGAAGAACTTAGATCAGAGGCACATTATAAGCCATTTGGTTACTCTGAGTTAAGTGAACGTCCCGTCCCTTATGCTTCCAAAACGTAGAAACGCTCCTCAGGCGAAGGGGCCTATGCGGCCTTGTGTTTCCAGTTCAGGAATGAACTTAGAACATGGGAACACTATAAGCCAGTTGATTACTCTGAGTTAAGTGTACGTCCAGTCCCTGATGCTTCCAAAGTGTATAAACGCACTGCAGGCAAAGGATCCTATGCGACCTTGTGTTCCCAATCCAGGAATGAACTTAGAACATGGAACACTATAAGCCAGTTGATTACTCTGAGTTAAGTGTACGTCTACTCCTTGATGCTTCCAAACTGTATAAACGCTCCTCAGGCGAAGAGTCCTATGCGGCCTTGTGTTCCCAGTTCAGGAATGAACTTAGAATATGGGTACACTATAAGCCAGTTGATTACTCTGAGGTAACTGTACGTCCAGGCCCTGATACTTCCAAACTGTATAAACGCACTTCAGGCGAAGAGTCCTACGCGTCCTTGTGTTCCCAGTTCAGGAATGAACTTAGAACATGGGTATACTTTAGGCCAGTTGATTACTCTGAGTTAAGTGTACGTCCAGTCCCTGATGCTTCCAAACTGTATAAACGCTCTTCAGGCGAAGAGTCCTATGCGGCCTTGTGTTCCCAGTTCAGGAATGAACTTAAAGTATGGGTACACTATAAGCCAGTTGATTACTCTGAGTTAGGTGAACGTCCAGTCCATGATGCTTCCAAACTGTATAAGCGCACTTCAGGCAAAGAGTCCTATGCGGCCTTGTGTTCCCAGTCCAGGAATGAACTTAGAACATGGGAACACTATAAGCCAGTTGATTACTCTGAGTTAAGTGGACGTCCAGTCCCTGATGCTTCCAAACTGTATAAACGCTCTTCAGGCGCAGAGTCCTATGCGGCCTTGTGTTCCCAGTTCAGGAATGAACTTAGAACATGGGAATACTATAAGCCAGTTGATTACTCTGAGTTAAGTGTACGTCCAGTCCCTGATGCTTCCAAACTGTATAAACGCTATTCAGTTGAAGAAGCCTATGCGGCCGTGTGTTCCCAGTTCCGGGAAGAACTCAGAACAGGGGCAGTTTTTAAGCCAGTTGGTTACTCTGAGTTATGTGCACATCCTGTCCCTTATACTTCCAACACGTAGAAACGCTCTTCCAGGGAAGTGGCCTATGCGGCCGTGTGTTCCCAGTTCAGGAAAGAACTTAGAACAGGGGCCGTTTTTAAGCCAGGTGGTTACTCTGAGTTAAGTGCACGTCCTCTCCCTTATGCTTCCAAAACGTAGAAACGCTCTTCAGGGAAGACGCCTATGCCGCCGTGTGTTCCCAGTCCAGGAAAGACCTTAGAACAAGGGCAGACTCTAAGCCAGTTGAATACTCTGATATAAGAGCACGACCCGTCCCTTATGCTTCCAAAACTTAAAAACGCTCCTCAGGCAAAGAAGGCTATGCGGCCTTGTGTTCCCTGTTCAGGAAATAACTTAGAACAAGGGCAGACTATACACCAGTTGAATCCGCTGATATAAGTGCACAGCCAGGCCCTTATGCTTCTGAAACGTATAAGCCCTCTTTAGGCGAGAGGCCTATGCGGCTGGGTGTTCCCAGTTCAGAACAGAACTTAGAACAAGGGCAGACTATAGGCCAGTTGGATACTCTGAGTTAAGTGCATGTCCCGTCCCTTAGGTTTCCAAAACGTAAAAACGCTATTCAGGTGAAGAAGCCTATGCGGCCTTGTGTTCCAAGTTCAAGAAAGAACTTAGTAGAAGAACAGACCCTAGGCAAGTGGGATACTCTGTGTTAAGTGCACGGCCATTCCCTTACGCTTCCAAAACTTATAAGCGCACTTCAGGTGAAGAGGCCTATGCGGCCGTGTGTTCCCAGTTAAGGCAGAACTTAGACCAGAGGCACATTATAAGCCATTTGGTAACTCTGAGTTAAGTGAACGTCCTGTCCCTTATGCTTTCAAAAGGTAGAATCGCTCCTCAGGCGAAGGGGCCTATGCGGCCTTGTGTTCCCAGTTCAGGAATGAACTTAGAACATGGGAACACTACAAGTCAGTTGATTACTCTGAGGTAACTGTACGTCCAGTCCCTGATGCTTCCAAACTGTATAAACGCACTTATGGCAAAGAGTCCTATGCGGCCTTGTGTTCCCAGTTCAGGAATGAACTTAGAATATGGGAACACTATAAGCCAGTTGATTACTCTGAGTTAACTGTACGTCCAGTCCCTGATGCTTCCAAACTGTATGAACGCACTTCAGGTGAAGAGTCCTATGCGGCCTTTTGTTCCCAGTTCAGGAATGAATTTAGAACATGGGAACAGTATAAGCCAGTTGATTACTCTGAGTTAAGTGTACGTCCAGTCCCTGATGCTTCCAAACTGTATAAACGCTATTCAGTTGAAGAAGCCTATGCGGCCGTGTGTTCCCAGGTCAGGGAAGAACTCAGAACAGGGGCAGTTTATAAGCCAGTTGGTTACTCTGGGTTAAGTGCACATCCTGTCCCTTATGCTTCCAACACGTAGAAACGCTCTTCCTGGGACGTGGCCTATGCGGCCGTGTGTTCCCAGTCCAGGAAAGACCTTAGAACAGGGGCAGACTCTAAGCCAACTGATTACTCCAAGTTAAGTGTACGTCCAGTCCCTTATGCTACCAAATTGCATAACCGCTCTTCAGGGGAAGAGGCCTATGCGGCCGTGTGTTCCCTGTTCAGGAAATAACTTAGAACAAGGGCAGACTATACACCAGTTGAATCCTCTGATATAAGTGCACAGCCTGGCCCTTATGCTTCTGAAATGTATAAGCGCTCTTTAGGCGAGAGGCCTATGCGGCTGGGTGTTCCCAGTTCAGAACAGAACTTAGAACAAGGGCAGACTATAAGCCAGTTGGATACTCTGAGTTAAGTGCATGTCCCGTCCCTTAGGTTTCCAAAACGTAAAAACGCTATTCAGGTGAAGAAGCCTATGCGGCCTTGTGTTCCAAGTTCAGGAAAGAACTTAGTACAAGGACAGACTCTAGGCAAGTAGGATACTCTGTGTTAAGGGCACAGCCAGTCCCTTATGCTTCCAAAACGTATAAGCGCTCTTCAGGTGAAGAGGCCTCTTCGACCGTGTGTTCCCAGTTCAGGAAGAACTTAGATCAGAGGCACATTATAAGCCATTTGGTTACTCTGAGTTAAGTGAACGTCCCGTCCCTTATGCTTCCAAAACGTAGAAACGCTCCTCAGGCGAAGGGGCCTATGCGGCCTTGTGTTTCCAGTTCAGGAATGAACTTAGAACATGGGAACTCTATAAGCCAGTTGATTACTCTGAGTTAAGTGTACGTCCAGTCCCTGATGCTTCCAAAGTGTATAAACGCACTGCAGGCAAAGGATCCTATGCGACCTTGTGTTCCCAATCCAGGAATGAACTTAGAACATGGAACACTATAAGCCAGTTGATTACTCTGAGTTAAGTGTACGTCTACTCCTTGATGCTTCCAAACTGTATAAACGCTCCTCAGGCGAAGAGTCCTATGCGGCCTTGTGTTCCCAGTTCAGGAATGAACTTAGAATATGGGTACACTATAAGCCAGTTGATTACTCTGAGGTAACTGTACGTCCAGGCCCTGATACTTCCAAACTGTATAAACGCACTTCAGGCGAAGAGTCCTACGCGTCCTTGTGTTCCCAGTTCAGGAATGAACTTAGAACATGGGTATACTTTAGGCCAGTTGATTACTCTGAGTTAAGTGTACGTCCAGTCCCTGATGCTTCCAAACTGTATAAACGCTCTTCAGGCGAAGAGTCCTATGCGGCCTTGTGTTCCCAGTTCAGGAATGAACTTAAAGTATGGGTACACTATAAGCCAGTTGATTACTCTGAGTTAGGTGAACGTCCAGTCCATGATGCTTCCAAACTGTATAAGCGCACTTCAGGCAAAGAGTCCTATGCGGCCTTGTGTTCCCAGTCCAGGAATGAACTTAGAACATGGGAACACTATAAGCCAGTTGATTACTCTGAGTTAAGTGGACGTCCAGTCCCTGATGCTTCCAAACTGTATAAACGCTCTTCAGGCGCAGAGTCCTATGCGGCCTTGTGTTCCCAGTTCAGGAATGAACTTAGAACATGGGAATACTATAAGCCAGTTGATTACTCTGAGTTAAGTGTACGTCCAGTCCCTGATGCTTCCAAACTGTATAAACGCTATTCAGTTGAAGAAGCCTATGCGGCCGTGTGTTCCCAGTTCCGGGAAGAACTCAGAACAGGGGCAGTTTTTAAGCCAGTTGGTTACTCTGAGTTATGTGCACATCCTGTCCCTTATACTTCCAACACGTAGAAACGCTCTTCCAGGGAAGTGGCCTATGCGGCCGTGTGTTCCCAGTTCAGGAAAGAACTTAGAACAGGGGCCGTTTTTAAGCCAGGTGGTTACTCTGAGTTAAGTGCACGTCCTCTCCCTTATGCTTCCAAAACGTAGAAACGCTCTTCAGGGAAGACGCCTATGCCGCCGTGTGTTCCCAGTCCAGGAAAGACCTTAGAACAAGGGCAGACTCTAAGCCAGTTGAATACTCTGATATAAGAGCACGACCCGTCCCTTATGCTTCCAAAACTTAAAAACGCTCCTCAGGCAAAGAAGGCTATGCGGCCTTGTGTTCCCTGTTCAGGAAATAACTTAGAACAAGGGCAGACTATACACCAGTTGAATCCGCTGATATAAGTGCACAGCCAGGCCCTTATGCTTCTGAAACGTATAAGCCCTCTTTAGGCGAGAGGCCTATGCGGCTGGGTGTTCCCAGTTCAGAACAGAACTTAGAACAAGGGCAGACTATAGGCCAGTTGGATACTCTGAGTTAAGTGCATGTCCCGTCCCTTAGGTTTCCAAAACGTAAAAACGCTATTCAGGTGAAGAAGCCTATGCGGCCTTGTGTTCCAAGTTCAAGAAAGAACTTAGTAGAAGAACAGACCCTAGGCAAGTGGGATACTCTGTGTTAAGTGCACGGCCAGTCCCTTACGCTTCCAAAACTTATAAGCGCACTTCAGGTGAAGAGGCCTATGCGGCCGTGTGTTCCCAGTTAAGGCAGAACTTAGACCAGAGGCACATTATAAGCCATTTGGTAACTCTGAGTTAAGTGAACGTCCTGTCCCTTATGCTTTCAAAAGGTAGAATCGCTCCTCAGGCGAAGGGGCCTATGCGGCCTTGTGTTCCCAGTTCAGGAATGAACTTAGAACATGGGAACACTACAAGTCAGTTGATTACTCTGAGGTAACTGTACGTCCAGTCCCTGATGCTTCCAAACTGTATAAACGCACTTATGGCAAAGAGTCCTATGCGGCCTTGTGTTCCCAGTTCAGGAATGAACTTAGAATATGGGAACACTATAAGCCAGTTGATTACTCTGAGTTAACTGTACGTCCAGTCCCTGATGCTTCCAAACTGTATGAACGCACTTCAGGTGAAGAGTCCTATGCGGCCTTTTGTTCCCAGTTCAGGAATGAATTTAGAACATGGGAACAGTATAAGCCAGTTGATTACTCTGAGTTAAGTGTACGTCCAGTCCCTGATGCTTCCAAACTGTATAAACGCTATTCAGTTGAAGAAGCCTATGCGGCCGTGTGTTCCCAGGTCAGGGAAGAACTCAGAACAGGGGCAGTTTATAAGCCAGTTGGTTACTCTGGGTTAAGTGCACATCCTGTCCCTTATGCTTCCAACACGTAGAAACGCTCTTCCTGGGACGTGGCCTATGCGGCCGTGTGTTCCCAGTCCAGGAAAGACCTTAGAACAGGGGCAGACTCTAAGCCAACTGATTACTCCAAGTTAAGTGTACGTCCAGTCCCTTATGCTACCAAATTGCATAACCGCTCTTCAGGGGAAGAGGCCTATGCGGCCGTGTGTTCCCTGTTCAGGAAATAACTTAGAACAAGGGCAGACTATACACCAGTTGAATCCTCTGATATAAGTGCACAGCCTGGCCCTTATGCTTCTGAAATGTATAAGCGCTCTTTAGGCGAGAGGCCTATGCGGCTGGGTGTTCCCAGTTCAGAACAGAACTTAGAACAAGGGCAGACTATAAGCCAGTTGGATACTCTGAGTTAAGTGCATGTCCCGTCCCTTAGGTTTCCAAAACGTAAAAACGCTATTCAGGTGAAGAAGCCTATGCGGCCTTGTGTTCCAAGTTCAGGAAAGAACTTAGTACAAGGACAGACTCTAGGCAAGTAGGATACTCTGTGTTAAGGGCACAGCCAGTCCCTTATGCTTCCAAAACGTATAAGCGCTCTTCAGGTGAAGAGGCCTCTTCGACCGTGTGTTCCCAGTTCAGGAAGAACTTAGATCAGAGGCACATTATAAGCCATTTGGTTACTCTGAGTTAAGTGAACGTCCCATCCCTTATGCTTCCAAAACGTAGAAACGCTCCTCAGGCGAAGGGGCCTATGCGGCCTTGTGTTTCCAGTTCAGGAATGAACTTAGAACATGGGAACTCTATAAGCCAGTTGATTACTCTGAGTTAAGTGTACGTCCAGTCCCTGATGCTTCCAAAGTGTATAAACGCACTGCAGGCAAAGGATCCTATGCGACCTTGTGTTCCCAATCCAGGAATGAACTTAGAACATGGAACACTATAAGCCAGTTGATTACTCTGAGTTAAGTGTACGTCTACTCCTTGATGCTTCCAAACTGTATAAACGCTCCTCAGGCGAAGAGTCCTATGCGGCCTTGTGTTCCCAGTTCAGGAATGAACTTAGAATATGGGTACACTATAAGCCAGTTGATTACTCTGAGGTAACTGTACGTCCAGGCCCTGATACTTCCAAACTGTATAAACGCACTTCAGGCGAAGAGTCCTATGCGGCCTTGTGTTTCCAGTTCAGGAATGAACTTAGAACATGGGAACACTATAAGCCAGTTGATTACTCTGAGTTAAGTGGACGTCCAGTCCCTGATGCTTCCAAACTGTATAAACGCTATTCAGTTGAAGAAGCCTATGCGGCCGTGTGTTCCCAGGTCAGGGAAGAACTCAGAACAGGGGGAGTTCATAAGCCAGGTGGTTACTCTGAGTTAAGTGCACAATCTGTCCCTTATGCTTCCAAAACGTACAAACGCTCTTCCTGGGAAGTGGCCTATGCGGCCGTGTGTTCCCAGTCCAGGAAAGACCTTAGAACAAGGGCAGACTCTAAGCCAGTTGAATACTCTGATATAAGAGCACGACCAGTCCCTTATGCTTCCAAAACTTAAAAACGCTCCTCAGGCAAAGAAGGCTATGCGGCCTTGTGTTCCCTGTTCAGGAAATAACTTAGAACAAGGGCAGACTATACACCAGTTGAATCCTCTGATATAAGTGCACAGCCAGGCCCTTATGCTTCTGAAACGTATAAGCCCTCTTTAGGCGAGAGGCCTATGCGGCTGGGTGTTCCCAGTTCAGAACAGAACTTAGAACAAGGGCAGACTATAGGCCAGTTGGATACTCTGAGTTAAGTGCATGTCCCGTCCCTTAGGTTTCCAAAACGTAAAAACGCTATTCAGGTGAAGAAGCCTATGCGGCCTTGTGTTCCAAGTTCAAGAAAGAACTTAGTAGAAGAACAGACCCTAGGCAAGTGGGATACTCTGTGTTAAGTGCACGGCCAGTCCCTTACGCTTCCAAAACTTATAAGCGCACTTCAGGTGAAGAGGCCTATGCGGCCGTGTGTTCCCAGTTAAGGCAGAACTTAGACCAGAGGCACATTATAAGCCATTTGGTAACTCTGAGTTAAGTGAACGTCCTGTCCCTTATGCTTTCAAAAGGTAGAATCGCTCCTCAGGCGAAGGGGCCTATGCGGCCTTGTGTTCCCAGTTCAGGAATGAACTTAGAACATGGGAACACTACAAGTCAGTTGATTACTCTGAGGTAACTGTACGTCCAGTCCCTGATGCTTCCAAACTGTATAAACGCACTTATGGCAAAGAGTCCTATGCGGCCTTGTGTTCCCAGTTCAGGAATGAACTTAGAATATGGGAACACTATAAGCCAGTTGATTACTCTGAGTTAACTGTACGTCCAGTCCCTGATGCTTCCAAACTGTATGAACGCACTTCAGGTGAAGAGTCCTATGCGGCCTTTTGTTCCCAGTTCAGGAATGAATTTAGAACATGGGAACAGTATAAGCCAGTTGATTACTCTGAGTTAAGTGTACGTCCAGTCCCTGAGGCTTCCAAACTGTATAAACGCTATTCAGTTGAAGAAGCCTATGCGGCCGTGTGTTCCCAGGTCAGGGAAGAACTCAGAACAGGGGCAGTTTATAAGCCAGTTGGTTACTCTGGGTTAAGTGCACATCCTGTCCCTTATGCTTCCAACACGTAGAAACGCTCTTCCTGGGACGTGGCCTATGCGGCCGTGTGTTCCCAGTCCAGGAAAGACCTTAGAACAGGGGCAGACTCTAAGCCAACTGATTACTCCAAGTGAAGTGTACGTCCAGTCCCTTATGCTACCAAATTGCATAACCGCTCTTCAGGGGAAGAGGCCTATGCGGCCGTGTGTTCCCTGTTCAGGAAATAACTTAGAACAAGGGCAGACTATACACCAGTTGAATCCTCTGATATAAGTGCACAGCCAGGCCCTTATGCTTCTGAAATGTATAAGCGCTCTTTAGGCGAGAGGCCTATGCGGCTGGGTGTTCCCAGTTCAGAACAGAACTTAGAACAAGGGCAGACTATAAGCCAGTTGGATACTCTGAGTTAAGTGCATGTCCCGTCCCTTAGGTTTCCAAAACGTAAAAACGCTATTCAGGTGAAGAAGCCTATGCGGCCTTGTGTTCCAAGTTCAGGAAAGAACTTAGTACAAGGACAGACTCTAGGCAAGTAGGATACTCTGTGTTAAGGGCACAGCCAGTCCCTTATGCTTCCAAAACGTATAAGCGCTCTTCAGGTGAAGAGGCCTCTTCGACCGTGTGTTCCCAGTTCAGGAAGAACTTAGATCAGAGGCACATTATAAGCCATTTGGTTACTCTGAGTTAAGTGAACGTCCCGTCCCTTATGCTTCCAAAACGTAGAAACGCTCCTCAGGCGAAGGGGCCTATGCGGCCTTGTGTTTCCAGTTCAGGAATGAACTTAGAACATGGGAACTCTATAAGCCAGTTGATTACTCTGAGTTAAGTGTACGTCCAGTCCCTGATGCTTCCAAAGTGTATAAACGCACTGCAGGCAAAGGATCCTATGCGACCTTGTGTTCCCAATCCAGGAATGAACTTAGAACATGGAACACTATAAGCCAGTTGATTACTCTGAGTTAAGTGTACGTCTACTCCTTGATGCTTCCAAACTGTATAAACGCTCCTCAGGCGAAGAGTCCTATGCGGCCTTGTGTTCCCAGTTCAGGAATGAACTTAGAATATGGGTACACTATAAGCCAGTTGATTACTCTGAGGTAACTGTACGTCCAGGCCCTGATACTTCCAAACTGTATAAACGCACTTCAGGCGAAGAGTCCTACGCGTCCTTGTGTTCCCAGTTCAGGAATGAACTTAGAACATGGGTATACTTTAGGCCAGTTGATTACTCTGGGTTAAGTGTACGTCTAGTCCCTGATGCTTCCAAACTGTATAAACGCTCTTCAGGCGAAGAGTCCTATGCGGCCTTGTGTTCACAGTTCAGGAATGAACTTAGAGTATGGGTACACTATAAGCCAGTTGATTACTCTGAGTTAGGTGAACGTCCAGTCCATGATGCTTCCAAACTGTATAAGCGCACTTCAGGCAAAGAGTCCTATGCGGCCTTGTGTTCCCAGTCCAGGAATGAACTTAGAACATGGGAACACTATAAGCCAGTTGATTACTCTGAGTTAAGTGGACGTCCAGTCCCTGATGCTTCCAAACTGTATAAACGCTCTTCAGGCGCAGAGTCCTATGCGGCCTTGTGTTCCCAGTTCAGGAATGAACTTAGAACATGGGAATACTATAAGCCAGTTGATTACTCTGAGTTAAGTGTACGTCCAGTCCCTGATGCTTCCAAACTGTATAAACGCTATTCAGTTGAAGAAGCCTATGCGGCCGTGTGTTCCCAGTTCCGGGAAGATCTCAGAACAGGGTCAGTTTTTAAGCCATTTGGTTACTCTGAGTAATGTTCACATCCTGTCCCTTATACTTCGAACACGTAGAAACGCTCTTCCAGGGAAGTGGCCTATGCGGCCGTGTGTTCCCAGTTCAGGAAAGAACTTAGAACAGGGGCCGTTTATAAGCCAGGTGGTTACTCTGAGTTAAGTGCACGTCCTGTCCCTTATGCTTCCAAAACGTAGAAACGCTCTTCAGGGAAGACGCCTATGCCGCCGTGTGTTCCCAGTCCAGGAAAGACATTAGAACAAGGGCAGACTCTAAGCCAGTTGAATACTCTGATATAAGAGCACGACCAGTCCCTTATGCTTCCAAAACTTAAAAACGCTCCTTAGGCAAAGAAGCCTATGCGGCCTTGTGTTCCCTGTTCAGGAAATAACTGAGAACAAGGGCAGACTATACACCCGTTGAATCCTCTGATATAAGTGCACAGCCAGGCCCTTATGCTTCTGAAACGTATAAGCCCTCTTTAGGCGAGAGGCCTATGCGGCTGGGTGTTCCCAGTTCAGAACAGAACTTAGAACAAGGGCAGACTATAAGCCAGTTGGATACTCTGAGTTAAGTGCATGTCCCGTCCCTTAGGTTTCCAAAACGTAAAAACGCTATTCAGGTGAAGAAGCCTATGCGGCCTCGTGTTCCAAGTTCAGGAAAGAACTTAGTACAAGGACAGACTCTAGACAAGTAGGATACTCTGTGTTAAGTGCAGAGCCAGTCCCTTATGCTTCCAAAACGTATAAGCGCTCTTCAGGTGAAGCGGCCTCTGCGGCCGTGTGTTCCCAGTTCAGAAAGAACTTAGATCAGAGGCACATTATAAGCCATTTGGTTACTCTGAGTTAAGTGAACGTCCCGTCCCTTATGCTTCCAAAACGTAGAAAGGCTCCTCAGGCGAAGGGGCCTATGCAGCCTTGTGTTCCCAGTTCAGGAATGAACTTAGAATATGGGTACACTATAAGCCAGTTGATTACTCTGAGGTAACTGTACGTCCAGGCCCTGATACTTCCAAACTGTATAAACGCACTTCAGGCGAGGAGTCCTACGCGTCCTTGTGTTCCCAGTTCAGGAATGAACTTAGAACATGAGTATACTTTAGGCCAGTTGATTACTCTGAGTTAAGTGTACGTCCAGTCCCTGATGCTTCCAAACTGTATAAACGCTCTTCAGGCGAAGAGTCCTATGCGGCCTTGTGTTCCCAGTTCAGGAATGAACTTAGAACATGGGAACACTATAAGCCAGTTGATTACTCTGAGTTAAGTGGACGTCCAGTCCCTGATGCTTCCAAACTGTATGAACGCACTTCAGGCGCAGAGTCCTATGCGGCCTTGTGTTCCCAGTTCAGGAATGAACTTAGAAGATGGCAATACTATAAGCCAGTTGATTACTCTGAGTTAAGTGTACGTCCAGTCCCTGATGCTTCCAAACTGTATAAACGCTATTCAGTTGAAGAAGCCTATGCGGCCGTGTGTTCCCAGGTCAGGGAAGAACTCAGAACAGGGGCAGTTTATAAGCCAGTTGGTTACTCTGGGTTAAGTGCACATCCTGTCCCTTATGCTTCCAACACGTAGAAACGCTCTTCCTGGGACGTGGCCTATGCGGCCGTGTGTTCCCAGTCCAGGAAAGACCTTAGAACAGGGGCAGACTCTAAGCCAACTGATTACTCCAAGTGAAGTGTACGTCCAGTCCCTTATGCTACCAAATTGCATAACCGCTCTTCAGGGGAAGAGGCCTATGCGGCCGTGTGTTCCCTGTTCAGGAAATAACTTAGAACAAAGGCAGACTATACACCAGTTGAATCCTCTGATATAAGTGCACAGCCAGGCCCTTATGCTTCTGAAATGTATAAGCGCTCTTTAGGCGAGAGGCCTATGCGGCTGGGTGTTCCCAGTTCAGAACAGAACTTAGAACAAGGGCAGACTCTAAGCCAGTTGGATACTCTGAGTTAAGTGCATGTCCCGTCCCTTAGGTTTCCAAAACGTAAAAACGCTATTCAGGTGAAGAAGCCTATGCGGCCTTGTGTTCCAAGTTCAGGAAAGAACTTAGTACAAGGACAGACTCTAGGCAAGTAGGATACTCTGTGTTAAGGGCACAGCCAGTCCCTTATGCTTCCAAAACGTATAAGCGCTCTTCAGGTGAAGAGGCCTCTTCGACCGTGTGTTCCCAGTTCAGGAAGAACTTAGATCAGAGGCACATTATAAGCCATTTGGTTACTCTGAGTTAAGTGAACGTCCAGTCCCTGATGCTTCCAAAGTGTATAAACGCACTGCAGGCAAAGGATCCTATGCGACCTTGTGTTCCCAATCCAGGAATGAACTTAGAACATGGAACACTATAAGCCAGTTGATTACTCTGAGTTAAGTGTACGTCTACTCCTTGATGCTTCCAAACTGTATAAACGCTCCTCAGGCGAAGAGTCCTATGCGGCCTTGTGTTCCCAGTTCAGGAATGTACTTAGAATATGGGTACACTATAAGCCAGTTGATTACTCTGAGGTAACTGTACGTCCAGGCCCTGATACTTCCAAACTGTATAAACGCACTTCAGGCGAAGAGTCCTATGCGGCCTTGTGTTTCCAGTTCAGGAATGAACTTAGAACATGGGAACACTATAAGCCAGTTGATTACTCTGAGTTAAGTGTACGTCCAGTCCCTGATGCTTCCAAACTGTATAAACGCTCTTCAGGCGCAGAGTCCTATGCGGCCTTGTGTTCCCAGTTCAGGAATGAACTTAGAACATGGGAATTCTATAAGCCAGTTGATTACTCTGAGTTAAGTGTACGTCCAGTCCCTGATGCTTCCAAACTGTATAAACGCTATTCAGTTGAAGAAGCCTATGCGGCCGTGTGTTCCCAGTTCCGGGAAGAACTCAGAACAGGGGCAGTTTTTAAGCCAGTTGGTTACTCTGAGTTATGTGCACATCCTGTCCCTTATACTTCCAACACGTAGAAACGCTCTTCCAGGGAAGTGGCCTATGCGGCCGTGTGTTCCCAGTTCAGGAAAGAACTTAGAACAGGGGCCGTTTTTAAGCCAGGTGGTTACTCTGAGTTAAGTGCACGTCCTCTCCCTTATGCTTCCAAAACGTAGAAACGCTCTTCAGGAAAGACGCCTATGCCGCCGTGTGTTCCCAGTCCAGGAAAGACCTTAGAACAAGGGCAGACTCTAAGCCAGTTGAATACTCTGATATAAGAGCACGACCCGTCCCTTATGCTTCCAAAACTTAAAAACGCTCCTCAGGCAAAGAAGGCTATGCGGCCTTGTGTTCCCTGTTCAGGAAATAACTTAGAACAAGGGCAGACTATACACCCGTTGAATCCTCTGATATAAGTGCACAGCCAGGCCCTTATGCTTCTGAAACGTATAAGCCCTCTTTAGGCGAGAGGCCTATGCGCCTGGGTGTTCCCAGTTCAGAACAGAACTTAGAACAAGGGCAGACTATAGGCCAGTTGGATACTCTGAGTTAAGTGCATGTCCCGTCCCTTAGGTTTCCAAAACGTAAAAACGCTATTCAGGAGAAGAAGCCTATGCGGCCTTGTGTTCCAAGTTCAAGAAAGAACTTAGTAGAAGAACAGACCCTAGGCAAGTGGGATACTCTGTGTTAAGTGCACGGCCAGTCCCTTACGCTTCCAAAACTTATAAGCGCACTTCAGGTGAAGAGGCCTATGCGGCCGTGTGTTCCCAGTTAAGGCAGAACTTAGACCAGAGGCACATTATAAGCCATTTGGTAACTCTGAGTTAAGTGAACGTCCTGTCCCTTATGCTTTCAAAAGGTAGAATCGCTCCTCAGGCGAAGGGGCCTATGCGGCCTTGTGTTCCCAGTTCAGGAATGAACTTAGAACATGGGAACACTACAAGTCAGTTGATTACTCTGAGGTAACTGTACGTCCAGTCCCTGATGCTTCCAAACTGTATAAACGCACTTATGGCAAAGAGTCCTATGCGGCCTTGTGTTCCCAGTTCAGGAATGAACTTAGAATATGGGAACACTATAAGCCAGTTGATTACTCTGAGTTAACTGTACGTCCAGTCCCTGATGCTTCCAAACTGTATGAACGCACTTCAGGTGAAGAGTCCTATGCGGCCTTTTGTTCCCAGTTCAGGAATGAATTTAGAACATGGGAACAGTATAAGCCAGTTGATTACTCTGAGTTAAGTGTACGTCCAGTCCCTGAGGCTTCCAAACTGTATAAACGCTATTCAGTTGAAGAAGCCTATGCGGCCGTGTGTTCCCAGGTCAGGGAAGAACTCAGAACAGGGGCAGTTTATAAGCCAGTTGGTTACTCTGGGTTAAGTGCACATCCTGTCCCTTATGCTTCCAACACGTAGAAACGCTCTTCCTGGGACGTGGCCTATGCGGCCGTGTGTTCCCAGTCCAGGAAAGACCTTAGAACAGGGGCAGACTCTAAGCCAACTGATTACTCCAAGTGAAGTGTACGTCCAGTCCCTTATGCTACCAAATTGCATAACCGCTCTTCAGGGGAAGAGGCCTATGCGGCCGTGTGTTCCCTGTTCAGGAAATAACTTAGAACAAGGGCAGACTATACACCAGTTGAATCCTCTGATATAAGTGCACAGCCTGGCCCTTATGCTTCTGAAATGTATAAGCGCTCTTTAGGCGAGAGGCCTATGCGGCTGGGTGTTCCCAGTTCAGAACAGAACTTAGAACAAGGGCAGACTATAAGCCAGTTGGATACTCTGAGTTAAGTGCATGTCCCGTCCCTTAGGTTTCCAAAACGTAAAAACGCTATTCAGGTGAAGAAGCCTATGCGGCCTTGTGTTCCAAGTTCAGGAAAGAACTTAGTACAAGGACAGACTCTAGGCAAGTAGGATACTCTGTGTTAAGGGCACAGCCAGTCCCTTATGCTTCCAAAACGTATAAGCGCTCTTCAGGTGAAGAGGCCTCTTCGACCGTGTGTTCCCAGTTCAGGAAGAACTTAGATCAGAGGCACATTATAAGCCATTTGGTTACTCTGAGTTAAGTGAACGTCCCGTCCCTTATGCTTCCAAAACGTAGAAACGCTCCTCAGGCGAAGGGGCCTATGCGGCCTTGTGTTTCCAGTTCAGGAATGAACTTAGAACATGGGAACACTATAAGCCAGTTGATTACTCTGAGTTAAGTGTACGTCCAGTCCCTGATGCTTCCAAAGTGTATAAACGCACTGCAGGCAAAGGATCCTATGCGACCTTGTGTTCCCAATCCAGGAATGAACTTAGAACATGGAACACTATAAGCCAGTTGATTACTCTGAGTTAAGTGTACGTCCAGTCCCTGATGCTTCCAAACTGTATAAACGCTATTCAGTTGAAGAAGCCTATGCGGCCGTGTGTTCCCAGGTCAGGGAAGAACTCAGAACAGGGGCAGTTTATAAGCCAGTTGGTTACTCTGGGTTAAGTGCACATCCTGTCCCTTATGCTTCCAACACGTACAAACGCTCTTCCTGGGACGTGGCCTATGCGGCCGTGTGTTCCCAGTCCAGGAAAGACCTTAGAACAGGGGCAGACTCTAAGCCAACTGATTACTCCAAGTGAAGTGTACGTCCAGTCCCTTATGCTACCAAATTGCATAACCGCTCTTCAGGGGAAGAGGCCTATGCGGCCGTGTGTTCCCTGTTCAGGAAATAACTTAGAACAAGGGCAGACTATACACCAGTTGAATCCTCTGATATAAGTGCACAGCCAGGCCCTTATGCTTCTGAAACGTATAAGCGCTCTTTAGGCGAGAGGCCTATGCGGCTGGGTGTTCCCAGTTCAGAACAGAACTTAGAACAAGGGCAGACTATAAGCCAGTTGGATACTCTGAGTTAAGTGCATGTCCCGTCCCTTAGGTTTCCAAAACGTAAAAACGCTATTCAGGTGAAGAAGCCTATGCGGCCTTGTGTTCCAAGTTCAGGAAAGAACTTAGTACAAGGACAGACTCTAGGCAAGTAGGATACTCTGTGTTAAGGGCACAGCCAGTCCCTTATGCTTCCAAAACGTATAAGCGCTCTTCAGGTGAAGAGGCCTCTTCGACCGTGTGTTCCCAGTTCAGGAAGAACTTAGATCAGAGGCACATTATAAGCCATTTGGTTACTCTGAGTTAAGTGAACGTCCCGTCCCTTATGCTTCCAAAACGTAGAAACGCTCCTCAGGCGAAGGGGCCTATGCGGCCTTGTGTTTCCAGTTCAGGAATGAACTTAGAACATGGGAACACTATAAGCCAGTTGATTACTCTGAGTTAAGTGTACGTCCAGTCCCTGATGCTTCCAAAGTGTATAAACGCACTGCAGGCAAAGGATCCTATGCGACCTTGTGTTCCCAATCCAGGAATGAACTTAGAACATGGAACACTATAAGCCAGTTGATTACTCTGAGTTAAGTGTACGTCTACTCCTTGATGCTTCCAAACTGTATAAACGCTCCTCAGGCGAAGAGTCCTATGCGGCCTTGTGTTCCCAGTTCAGGAATGAACTTAGAATATGGGTACACTATAAGCCAGTTGATTACTCTGAGGTAACTGTATGTCCAGGCCCTGATACTTCCAAACTGTATAAACGCACTTCAGGCGAAGAGTCCTACGCGTCCTTGTGTTCCCAGTTCAGGAATGAACTTAGAACATGGGTATACTTTAGGCCAGTTGATTACTCTGAGTTAAGTGTACGTCCAGTCCCTGATGCTTCCAAACTGTATAAACGCTCTTCAGGCGAAGAGTCCTATGCGGCCTTGTGTTCCCAGTTCAGGAATGAACTTAAAGTATGGGTACACTATAAGCCAGTTGATTACTCTGAGTTAGGTGAACGTCCAGTCCATGATGCTTCCAAACTGTATAAGCGCACTTCAGGCAAAGAGTCCTATGCGGCCTTGTGTTCCCAGTCCAGGAATGAACTTAGAACATGGGAACACTATAAGCCAGTTGATTACTCTGAGTTAAGTGGACGTCCAGTCCCTGATGCTTCCAAACTGTATAAACGCTCTTCAGGCGCACAGTCCTATGCGGCCTTGTGTTCCCAGTTCAGGAATGAACTTAGAACATGGGAATACTATAAGCCAGTTGATTACTCTGAGTTAAGTGTACGTCCAGTCCCTGATGCTTCCAAACTGTATAAACGCTATTCAGTTGAAGAAGCCTATGCGGCCGTGTGTTCCCAGTTCCGGGAAGAACTCAGAACAGGGGCAGTTTTTAAGCCAGTTGGTTACTCTGAGTTATGTGCACATCCTGTCCCTTATACTTCCAACACGTAGAAACGCTCTTCCAGGGAAGTGGCCTATGCGGCCGTGTGTTCCCAGTTCAGGAAAGAACTTAGAACAGGGGCCGTTTTTAAGCCAGGTGGTTACTCTGAGTTAAGTGCACGTCCTCTCCCTTATGCTTCCAAAACGTAGAAACGCTCTTCAGGGAAGACGCCTATGCCGCCGTGTGTTCCCAGTCCAGGAAAGACCTTAGAACAAGGGCAGACTCTAAGCCAGTTGAATACTCTGATATAAGAGCACGACCCGTCCCTTATGCTTCCAAAACTTAAAAACGCTCCTCAGGCAAAGAAGGCTATGCGGCCTTGTGTTCCCTGTTCAGGAAATAACTT
Organism: Meles meles; assembly: GCF_922984935.1. NCBI lineage: Eukaryota > Metazoa > Chordata > Mammalia > Carnivora > Mustelidae > Meles > Meles meles. The sequence goes on along the minus strand of NC_060073.1, from coordinate 87,971,542 downwards.
AGAACAAGGGCAGACTATACACCAGTTGAATCCTCTGATATAAGTGCACAGCCAGGCCCTTATGCTTCTGAAACGTATAAGCCCTCTTTAGGCGAGAGGCCTATGCGCCTGGGTGTTCCCAGTTCAGAACAGAACTTAGAACAAGGGCAGACTATAGGCCAGTTGGATACTCTGAGTTAAGTGCATGTCCCGTCCCTTAGGTTTCCAAAACGTAAAAACGCTATTCAGGTGAAGAAGCCTATGCGGCCTTGTGTTCCAAGTTCAAGAAAGAACTTAGTAGAAGAACAGACCCTAGGCAAGTGGGATACTCTGTGTTAAGTGCACGGCCAGTCCCTTACGCTTCCAAAACTTATAAGCGCACTTCAGGTGAAGAGGCCTATGCGGCCGTGTGTTCCCAGTTAAGGCAGAACTTAGACCAGAGGCACATTATAAGCCATTTGGTAACTCTGAGTTAAGTGAACGTCCTGTCCCTTATGCTTTCAAAAGGTAGAATCGCTCCTCAGGCGAAGGGGCCTATGCGGCCTTGTGTTCCCAGTTCAGGAATGAACTTAGAACATGGGAACACTACAAGTCAGTTGATTACTCTGAGGTAACTGTACGTCCAGTCCCTGATGCTTCCAAACTGTATAAACGCACTTATGGCAAAGAGTCCTATGCGGCCTTGTGTTCCCAGTTCAGGAATGAACTTAGAATATGGGAACACTATAAGCCAGTTGATTACTCTGAGTTAACTGTACGTCCAGTCCCTGATGCTTCCAAACTGTATGAACGCACTTCAGGTGAAGAGTCCTATGCGGCCTTTTGTTCCCAGTTCAGGAATGAATTTAGAACATGGGAACAGTATAAGCCAGTTGATTACTCTGAGTTAAGTGGACGTCCAGTCCCTGATGCTTCCAAACTGTATAAACGCTATTCAGTTGAAGAAGCCTATGCGGCCGTGTGTTCCCAGGTCAGGGAAGAACTCAGAACAGGGGCAGTTTATAAGCCAGTTGGTTACTCTGGGTTAAGTGCACATCCTGTCCCTTATGCTTCCAACACGTAGAAACGCTCTTCCTGGGACGTGGCCTATGCGGCCGTGTGTTCCCAGTCCAGGAAAGACCTTAGAACAGGGGCAGACTCTAAGCCAACTGATTACTCTAAGTGAAGTGTACGTCCAGTCCCTTATGCTACCAAATTGCATAACCGCTCTTCAGGGGAAGAGGCCTATGCGGCCGTGTGTTCCCTGTTCAGGAAATAACTTAGAACAAGGGCAGACTATACACCAGTTGAATCCTCTGATATAAGTGCACAGCCAGGCCCTTATGCTTCTGAAATGTATAAGCGCTCTTTAGGCGAGAGGCCTATGCGGCTGGGTGTTCCCAGTTCAGAACAGAACTTAGAACAAGGGCAGACTATAAGCCAGTTGGATACTCTGAGTTAAGTGCATGTCCCGTCCCTTAGGTTTCCAAAACATAAAAACGCTATTCAGGTGAAGAAGCCTATGCGGCCTTGTGTTCCAAGTTCAGGAAAGAACTTAGTACAAGGACAGACTCTAGGCAAGTAGGATACTCTGTGTTAAGGGCACAGCCAGTCCCTTATGCTTCCAAAACGTATAAGCGCTCTTCAGGTGAAGAGGCCTCTTCGACCGTGTGTTCCCAGTTCAGGAAGAACTTAGATCAGAGGCACATTATAAGCCATTTGGTTACTCTGAGTTAAGTGAACGTCCCGTCCCTTATGCTTCCAAAACGTAGAAACGCTCCTCAGGCGAAGGGGCCTATGCGGCCTTGTGTTTCCAGTTCAGGAATGAACTTAGAACATGGGAACTCTATAAGCCAGTTGATTACTCTGAGTTAAGTGTACGTCCAGTCCCTGATGCTTCCAAAGTGTATAAACGCACTGCAGGCAAAGGATCCTATGCGACCTTGTGTTCCCAATCCAGGAATGAACTTAGAACATGGAACACTATAAGCCAGTTGATTACTCTGAGTTAAGTGTACGTCTACTCCTTGATGCTTCCAAACTGTATAAACGCTCCTCAGGCGAAGAGTCCTATGCGGCCTTGTGTTCCCAGTTCAGGAATGAACTTAGAATATGGGTACACTATAAGCCAGTTGATTACTCTGAGGTAACTGTACGTCCAGGCCCTGATACTTCCAAACTGTATAAACGCACTTCAGGCGAAGAGTCCTACGCGTCCTTGTGTTCCCAGTTCAGGAATGAACTTAGAACATGGGTATACTTTAGGCCAGTTGATTACTCTGGGTTAAGTGTACGTCTAGTCCCTGATGCTTCCAAACTGTATAAACGCTCTTCAGGCGAAGAGTCCTATGCGGCCTTGTGTTCACAGTTCAGGAATGAACTTAGAGTATGGGTACACTATAAGCCAGTTGATTACTCTGAGTTAGGTGAACGTCCAGTCCATGATGCTTCCAAACTGTATAAGCGCACTTCAGGCAAAGAGTCCTATGCGGCCTTGTGTTCCCAGTCCAGGAATGAACTTAGAACATGGGAACACTATAAGCCAGTTGATTACTCTGAGTTAAGTGGACGTCCAGTCCCTGATGCTTCCAAACTGTATAAACGCTCTTCAGGCGCAGAGTCCTATGCGGCCTTGTGTTCCCAGTTCAGGAATGAACTTAGAACATGGGAATACTATAAGCCAGTTGATTACTCTGAGTTAAGTGTACGTCCAGTCCCTGATGCTTCCAAACTGTATAAACGCTATTCAGTTGAAGAAGCCTATGCTGCCGTGTGTTCCCAGTTCCGGGAAGATCTCAGAACAGGGTCAGTTTTTAAGCCATTTGGTTACTCTGAGTAATGTTCACATCCTGTCCCTTATACTTCGAACACGTAGAAACGCTCTTCCAGGGAAGTGGCCTATGCGGCCGTGTGTTCCCAGTTCAGGAAAGAACTTAGAACAGGGGCCGTTTATAAGCCAGGTGGTTACTCTGAGTTAAGTGCACGTCCTGTCCCTTATGCTTCCAAAACGTAGAAACGCTCTTCAGGGAAGACGCCTATGCCGCCGTGTGTTCCCAGTCCAGGAAAGACATTAGAACAAGGGCAGACTCTAAGCCAGTTGAATACTCTGATATAAGAGCACGACCAGTCCCTTATGCTTCCAAAACTTAAAAACGCTCCTTAGGCAAAGAAGCCTATGCGGCCTTGTGTTCCCTGTTCAGGAAATAACTGAGAACAAGGGCAGACTATACACCCGTTGAATCCTCTGATATAAGTGCACAGCCAGGCCCTTATGCTTCTGAAACGTATAAGCCCTCTTTAGGCGAGAGGCCTATGCGGCTGGGTGTTCCCAGTTCAGAACAGAACTTAGAACAAGGGCAGACTATAAGCCAGTTGGATACTCTGAGTTAAGTGCATGTCCCGTCCCTTAGGTTTCCAAAACGTAAAAACGCTATTCAGGTGAAGAAGCCTATGCGGCCTCGTGTTCCAAGTTCAGGAAAGAACTTAGTACAAGGACAGACTCTAGACAAGTAGGATACTCTGTGTTAAGTGCACAGCCAGTCCCTTATGCTTCCAAAACGTATAAGCGCTCTTCAGGTGAAGCGGCCTCTGCGGCCGTGTGTTCCCAGTTCAGAAAGAACTTAGATCAGAGGCACATTATAAGCCATTTGGTTACTCTGAGTTAAGTGAACGTCCCGTCCCTTATGCTTCCAAAACGTAGAAAGGCTCCTCAGGTGAAGGGGCCTATGCAGCCTTGTGTTCCCAGTTCAGGAATGAACTTAGAATATGGGTACACTATAAGCCAGTTGATTACTCTGAGGTAACTGTACGTCCAGGCCCTGATACTTCCAAACTGTATAAACGCACTTCAGGCGAGGAGTCCTACGCGTCCTTGTGTTCCCAGTTCAGGAATGAACTTAGAACATGAGTATACTTTAGGCCAGTTGATTACTCTGAGTTAAGTGTACGTCCAGTCCCTGATGCTTCCAAACTGTATAAACGCTCTTCAGGCGAAGAGTCCTATGCGGCCTTGTGTTCCCAGTTCAGGAATGAACTTAGAGTATGGGTACACTATAAGCCAGTTGATTACTCTGAGTTAGGTGAACGTCCAGTCCATGATGCTTCCAAACTGTATAAGCGCACTTCAGGCAAAGAGTCCTATGCGGCCTTGTGTTTCCAGTTCAGGAATGAACTTAGAACATGGGAACACTATAAGCCAGTTGATTACTCTGAGTTAAGTGGACGTCCAGTCCCTGATGCTTCCAAACTGTATGAACGCACTTCAGGCGCAGAGTCCTATGCGGCCTTGTGTTCCCAGTTCAGGAATGAACTTAGAACATGGGAATACTATAAGCCAGTTGATTACTCTGAGTTAAGTGTACGTCCAGTCCCTGATGCTTCCAAACTGTATAAACGCTATTCAGTTGAAGAAGCCTATGCGGCCGTGTGTTCCCAGGTCAGGGAAGAACTCAGAACAGGGGCAGTTTATAAGCCAGTTGGTTACTCTGGGTTAAGTGCACATCCTGTCCCTTATGCTTCCAACACGTAGAAACGCTCTTCCTGGGACGTGGCCTATGCGGCCGTGTGTTCCCAGTCCAGGAAAGACCTTAGAACAGGGGCAGACTCTAAGCCAACTGATTACTCCAAGTGAACTGTACGTCCAGTCCCTTATGCTACCAAATTGCATAACCGCTCTTCAGGGGAAGAGGCCTATGCGGCCGTGTGTTCCCTGTTCAGGAAATAACTTAGAACAAAGGCAGACTATACACCAGTTGAATCCTCTGATATAAGTGCACAGCCAGGCCCTTATGCTTCTGAAATGTATAAGCGCTCTTTAGGCGAGAGGCCTATGCGGCTGGGTGTTCCCAGTTCAGAACAGAACTTAGAACAAGGGCAGACTATAAGCCAGTTGGATACTCTGAGTTAAGTGCATGTCCCGTCCCTTAGGTTTCCAAAACGTAAAAACGCTATTCAGGTGAAGAAGCCTATGCGGCCTTGTGTTCCAAGTTCAGGAAAGAACTTAGTACAAGGACAGACTCTAGGCAAGTAGGATACTCTGTGTTAAGGGCACAGCCAGTCCCTTATGCTTCCAAAACGTATAAGCGCTCTTCAGGTGAAGAGGCCTCTTCGACCGTGTGTTCCCAGTTCAGGAAGAACTTAGATCAGAGGCACATTATAAGCCATTTGGTTACTCTGAGTTAAGTGAACGTCCCGTCCCTTATGCTTCCAAAACGTAGAAACGCTCCTCAGGCGAAGGGGCCTATGCGGCCTTGTGTTTCCAGTTCAGGAATGAACTTAGAACATGGGAACACTATAAGCCAGTTGATTACTCTGAGTTAAGTGTACGTCCAGTCCCTGATGCTTCCAAAGTGTATAAACGCACGGCAGGCAAAGGATCCTATGCGACCTTGTGTTCCCAATCCAGGAATGAACTTAGAACATGGAACACTATAAGCCAGTTGATTACTCTGAGTTAAGTGTACGTCTACTCCTTGATGCTTCCAAACTGTATAAACGCTCCTCAGGCGAAGAGTCCTATGCGGCCTTGTGTTCCCAGTTCAGGAATGAACTTAGAATATGGGTACACTATAAGCCAGTTGATTACTCTGAGGTAACTGTACGTCCAGGCCCTGATACTTCCAAACTGTATAAACGCTCTTCAGGCGCAGAGTCCTATGCGGCCTTGTGTTCCCAGTTCAGGAATGAACTTAGAACATGGGTATACTTTAAGCCAGTTGATTACTCTGAGTTAAGTGTACGTCCAGTCCCTGATGCTTCCAAACTGTATAAACGCTATTCAGTTGAAGAAGCCTATGCGGCCGTGTGTTCCCAGTTCCGGGAAGAACTCAGAACAGGGGCAGTTTTTAAGCCAGTTGGTTACTCTGAGTTATGTGCACATCCTGTCCCTTATACTTCCAACACGTAGAAACGCTCTTCCAGGGAAGTGGCCTATGCGGCCGTGTGTTCCCAGTTCAGGAAAGAACTTAGAACAGGGGCCGTTTTTAAGCCAGGTGGTTACTCTGAGTTAAGTGCACGTCCTCTCCCTTATGCTTCCAAAACGTAGAAACGCTCTTCAGGAAAGACGCCTATGCCGCCGTGTGTTCCCAGTCCAGGAAAGACCTTAGAACAAGGGCAGACTCTAAGCCAGTTGAATACTCTGATATAAGAGCACGACCAGTCCCTTATGCTTCCAAAACTTAAAAACGCTCCTCAGGCAAAGAAGGCTATGCGGCCTTGTGTTCCCTGTTCAGGAAATAACTTAGAACAAGGGCAGACTATACACCAGTTGAATCCTCTGATATAAGTGCACAGCCAGGCCCTTATGCTTCTGAAACGTATAAGCCCTCTTTAGGCGAGAGGCCTATGCGCCTGGGTGTTCCCAGTTCAGAACAGAACTTAGAACAAGGGCAGACTATAGGCCAGTTGGATACTCTGAGTTAAGTGCATGTCCCGTCCCTTAGGTTTCCAAAACGTAAAAACGCTATTCAGGAGAAGAAGCCTATGCGGCCTTGTGTTCCAAGTTCAAGAAAGAACTTAGTAGAAGAACAGACCCTAGGCAAGTGGGATACTCTGTGTTAAGTGCACGGCCAGTCCCTTACGCTTCCAAAACTTATAAGCGCACTTCAGGTGAAGAGGCCTATGCGGCCGTGTGTTCCCAGTTAAGGCAGAACTTAGACCAGAGGCACATTATAAGCCATTTGGTAACTCTGAGTTAAGTGAACGTCCTGTCCCTTATGCTTTCAAAAGGTAGAATCGCTCCTCAGGCGAAGGGGCCTATGCGGCCTTGTGTTCCCAGTTCAGGAATGAACTTAGAACATGGGAACACTACAAGTCAGTTGATTACTCAGAGGTAACTGTACGTCCAGTCCCTGATGCTTCCAAACTGTATAAACGCACTTATGGCAAAGAGTCCTATGCGGCCTTGTGTTCCCAGTTCAGGAATGAACTTAGAATATGGGAACACTATAAGCCAGTTGATTACTCTGAGTTAACTGTACGTCCAGTCCCTGATGCTTCCAAACTGTATGAACGCACTTCAGGTGAAGAGTCCTATGCGGCCTTTTGTTCCCAGTTCAGGAATGAATTTAGAACATGGGAACAGTATAAGCCAGTTGATTACTCTGAGTTAAGTGTACGTCCAGTCCCTGAGGCTTCCAAACTGTATAAACGCTATTCAGTTGAAGAAGCCTATGCGGCCGTGTGTTCCCAGGTCAGGGAAGAACTCAGAACAGGGGCAGTTTATAAGCCAGTTGGTTACTCTGGGTTAAGTGCACATCCTGTCCCTTATGCTTCCAACACGTAGAAACGCTCTTCCTGGGACGTGGCCTATGCGGCCGTGTGTTCCCAGTCCAGGAAAGACCTTAGAACAGGGGCAGACTCTAAGCCAACTGATTACTCCAAGTTAAGTGTACGTCCAGTCCCTTATGCTACCAAATTGCATAACCGCTCTTCAGGGGAAGAGGCCTATGCGGCCGTGTGTTCCCTGTTCAGGAAATAACTTAGAACAAGGGCAGACTATACACCCGTTGAATCCTCTGATATAAGTGCACAGCCAGGCCCTTATGCTTCTGAAATGTATAAGCGCTCTTTAGGCGAGAGGCCTATGCGGCTGGGTGTTCCCAGTTCAGAACAGAACTTAGAACAAGGGCAGACTATAAGCCAGTTGGATACTCTGAGTTAAGTGCATGTCCCGTCCCTTAGGTTTCCAAAACGTAAAAACGCTATTCAGGTGAAGAAGCCTATGCGGCCTTGTGTTCCAAGTTCAGGAAAGAACTTAGTACAAGGACAGACTCTAGGCAAGTAGGATACTCTGTGTTAAGGGCACAGCCAGTCCCTTATGCTTCCAAAACGTATAAGCGCTCTTCAGGTGAAGAGGCCTCTTCGACCGTGTGTTCCCAGTTCAGGAAGAACTTAGATCAGAGGCACATTATAAGCCATTTGGTTACTCTGAGTTAAGTGAACGTCCCGTCCCTTATGCTTCCAAAACGTAGAAACGCTCCTCAGGCGAAGGGGCCTATGCGGCCTTGTGTTTCCAGTTCAGGAATGAACTTAGAACATGGGAACACTATAAGCCAGTTGATTACTCTGAGTTAAGTGTACGTCCAGTCCCTGATGCTTCCAAAGTGTATAAACGCACTGCAGGCAAAGGATCCTATGCGACCTTGTGTTCCCAATCCAGGAATGAACTTAGAACATGGAACACTATAAGCCAGTTGATTACTCTGAGTTAAGTGTACGTCTACTCCTTGAGGCTTCCAAACTGTATAAACGCTCCTCAGGCGAAGAGTCCTATGCGGCCTTGTGTTCCCAGTTCAGGAATGTACTTAGAATATGGGTACACTATAAGCCAGTTGATTACTCTGAGGTAACTGTACGTCCAGGCCCTGATACTTCCAAACTGTATAAACGCACTTCAGGCGAAGAGTCCTATGCGGCCTTGTGTTCCCAGTTCAGGAATGAACTTAGAACATGGGTATACTTTAAGCCAGTTGATTACTCTGAGTTAAGTGTACGTCCAGTCCCTGATGCTTCCAAACTGTATAAACGCTATTCAGTTGAAGAAGCCTATGCTGCCGTGTGTTCCCAGTTCCGGGAAGAACTCAGAACAGGGTCAGTTTTTAAGCCATTTGGTTACTCTGAGTAATGTTCACATCCTCTCCCTTATACTTCGAACACGTAGAAACGCTCTTCCAGGGAAGTGGCCTATGCGGCCGTGTGTTCCCAGTTCAGGAAAGAACTTAGAACAGGGGCCGTTTATAAGCCAGGTGGTTACTCTGAGTTAAGTGCACGTCCTGTCCCTTATGCTTCCAAAACGTAGAAACGCTCTTCAGGGAAGACGCCTATGCCGCCGTGTGTTCCCAGTCCAGGAAAGACCTTAGAACAAGGGCAGACTCTAAGCCAGTTGAATACTCTGATATAAGAGCACGACCAGTCCCTTATGCTTCCAAAACTTAAAAACGCTCCTCAGGCAAAGAAGCCTATGCGGCCTTGTGTTCCCTGTTCAGGAAATAACTGAGAACAAGGGCAGACTATACACCCGTTGAATCCTCTGATATAAGTGCACAGCCAGGCCCTTATGCTTCTGAAACGTATAAGCCCTCTTTAGGCGAGAGGCCTATGCGCCTGGGTGTTCCCAGTTCAGAACAGAACTTAGAACAAGGGCAGACTATAGGCCAGTTGGATACTCTGAGTTAAGTGCATGTCCCGTCCCTTAGGTTTCCAAAACGTAAAAACGCTATTCAGGAGAAGAAGCCTATGCGGCCTTGTGTTCCAAGTTCAAGAAAGAACTTAGTAGAAGAACAGACCCTAGGCAAGTGGGATACTCTGTGTTAAGTGCACGGCCAGTCCCTTACGCTTCCAAAACTTATAAGCGCACTTCAGGTGAAGAGGCCTATGCGGCCGTGTGTTCCCAGTTAAGGCAGAACTTAGACCAGAGGCACATTATAAGCCATTTGGTAACTCTGAGTTAAGTGAACGTCCTGTCCCTTATGCTTTCAAAAGGTAGAATCGCTCCTCAGGCGAAGGGGCCTATGCGGCCTTGTGTTCCCAGTTCAGGAATGAACTTAGAACATGGGAACACTACAAGTCAGTTGATTACTCTGAGGTAACTGTACGTCCAGTCCCTGATGCTTCCAAACTGTATAAACGCACTTATGGCAAAGAGTCCTATGCGGCCTTGTGTTCCCAGTTCAGGAATGAACTTAGAATATGGGAACACTATAAGCCAGTTGATTACTCTGAGTTAACTGTACGTCCAGTCCCTGATGCTTCCAAACTGTATGAACGCACTTCAGGTGAAGAGTCCTATGCGGCCTTTTGTTCCCAGTTCAGGAATGAATTTAGAACATGGGAACAGTATAAGCCAGTTGATTACTCTGAGTTAAGTGTACGTCCAGTCCCTGAGGCTTCCAAACTGTATAAACGCTATTCAGTTGAAGAAGCCTATGCGGCCGTGTGTTCCCAGGTCAGGGAAGAACTCAGAACAGGGGCAGTTTATAAGCCAGTTGGTTACTCTGGGTTAAGTGCACATCCTGTCCCTTATGCTTCCAACACGTAGAAACGCTCTTCCTGGGACGTGGCCTATGCGGCCGTGTGTTCCCAGTCCAGGAAAGACCTTAGAACAGGGGCAGACTCTAAGCCAACTGATTACTCCAAGTGAAGTGTACGTCCAGTCCCTTATGCTACCAAATTGCATAACCGCTCTTCAGGGGAAGAGGCCTATGCGGCCGTGTGTTCCCTGTTCAGGAAATAACTTAGAACAAGGGCAGACTATACACCCGTTGAATCCTCTGATATAAGTGCACAGCCTGGCCCTTATGCTTCTGAAATGTATAAGCGCTCTTTAGGCGAGAGGCCTATGCGGCTGGGTGTTCCCAGTTCAGAACAGAACTTAGAACAAGGGCAGACTATAAGCCAGTTGGATACTCTGAGTTAAGTGCATGTCCCGTCCCTTAGGTTTCCAAAACGTAAAAACGCTATTCAGGTGAAGAAGCCTATGCGGCCTTGTGTTCCAAGTTCAGGAAAGAACTTAGTACAAGGACAGACTCTAGGCAAGTAGGATACTCTGTGTTAAGGGCACAGCCAGTCCCTTATGCTTCCAAAACGTATAAGCGCTCTTCAGGTGAAGAGGCCTCTTCGACCGTGTGTTCCCAGTTCAGGAAGAACTTAGATCAGAGGCACATTATAAGCCATTTGGTTACTCTGAGTTAAGTGAACGTCCCGTCCCTTATGCTTCCAAAACGTAGAAACGCTCCTCAGGCGAAGGGGCCTATGCGGCCTTGTGTTTCCAGTTCAGGAATGAACTTAGAACATGGGAACACTATAAGCCAGTTGATTACTCTGAGTTAAGTGTACGTCCAGTCCCTGATGCTTCCAAAGTGTATAAACGCACTGCAGGCAAAGGATCCTATGCGACCTTGTGTTCCCAATCCAGGAATGAACTTAGAACATGGAACACTATAAGCCAGTTGATTACTCTGAGTTAAGTGTACGTCTACTCCTTGAGGCTTCCAAACTGTATAAACGCTCCTCAGGCGAAGAGTCCTATGCGGCCTTGTGTTCCCAGTTCAGGAATGTACTTAGAATATGGGTACACTATAAGCCAGTTGATTACTCTGAGGTAACTGTACGTCCAGGCCCTGATACTTCCAAACTGTATAAACGCACTTCAGGCGAAGAGTCCTATGCGGCCTTGTGTTCCCAGTTCAGGAATGAACTTAGAACATGGGTATACTTTAAGCCAGTTGATTACTCTGAGTTAAGTGTACGTCCAGTCCCTGATGCTTCCAAACTGTATAAACGCTATTCAGTTGAAGAAGCCTATGCTGCCGTGTGTTCCCAGTTCCGGGAAGAACTCAGAACAGGGTCAGTTTTTAAGCCATTTGGTTACTCTGAGTAATGTTCACATCCTCTCCCTTATACTTCGAACACGTAGAAACGCTCTTCCAGGGAAGTGGCCTATGCGGCCGTGTGTTCCCAGTTCAGGAAAGAACTTAGAACAGGGGCCGTTTATAAGCCAGGTGGTTACTCTGAGTTAAGTGCACGTCCTGTCCCTTATGCTTCCAAAACGTAGAAACGCTCTTCAGGGAAGACGCCTATGCCGCCGTGTGTTCCCAGTCCAGGAAAGACCTTAGAACAAGGGCAGACTCTAAGCCAGTTGAATACTCTGATATAAGAGCACGACCAGTCCCTTATGCTTCCAAAACTTAAAAACGCTCCTCAGGCAAAGAAGCCTATGCGGCCTTGTGTTCCCTGTTCAGGAAATAACTGAGAACAAGGGCAGACTATACACCCGTTGAATCCTCTGATATAAGTGCACAGCCAGGCCCTTATGCTTCTGAAACGTATAAGCCCTCTTTAGGCGAGAGGCCTATGCGCCTGGGTGTTCCCAGTTCAGAACAGAACTTAGAACAAGGGCAGACTATAGGCCAGTTGGATACTCTGAGTTAAGTGCATGTCCCGTCCCTTAGGTTTCCAAAACGTAAAAACGCTATTCAGGAGAAGAAGCCTATGCGGCCTTGTGTTCCAAGTTCAAGAAAGAACTTAGTAGAAGAACAGACCCTAGGCAAGTGGGATACTCTGTGTTAAGTGCACGGCCAGTCCCTTACGCTTCCAAAACTTATAAGCGCACTTCAGGTGAAGAGGCCTATGCGGCCGTGTGTTCCCAGTTAAGGCAGAACTTAGACCAGAGGCACATTATAAGCCATTTGGTAACTCTGAGTTAAGTGAACGTCCTGTCCCTTATGCTTTCAAAAGGTAGAATCGCTCCTCAGGCGAAGGGGCCTATGCGGCCTTGTGTTCCCAGTTCAGGAATGAACTTAGAACATGGGAACACTACAAGTCAGTTGATTACTCTGAGGTAACTGTACGTCCAGTCCCTGATGCTTCCAAACTGTATAAACGCACTTATGGCAAAGAGTCCTATGCGGCCTTGTGTTCCCAGTTCAGGAATGAACTTAGAATATGGGAACACTATAAGCCAGTTGATTACTCTGAGTTAACTGTACGTCCAGTCCCTGATGCTTCCAAACTGTATGAACGCACTTCAGGTGAAGAGTCCTATGCGGCCTTTTGTTCCCAGTTCAGGAATGAATTTAGAACATGGGAACAGTATAAGCCAGTTGATTACTCTGAGTTAAGTGTACGTCCAGTCCCTGAGGCTTCCAAACTGTATAAACGCTATTCAGTTGAAGAAGCCTATGCGGCCGTGTGTTCCCAGGTCAGGGAAGAACTCAGAACAGGGGCAGTTTATAAGCCAGTTGGTTACTCTGGGTTAAGTGCACATCCTGTCCCTTATGCTTCCAACACGTAGAAACGCTCTTCCTGGGACGTGGCCTATGCGGCCGTGTGTTCCCAGTCCAGGAAAGACCTTAGAACAGGGGCAGACTCTAAGCCAACTGATTACTCCAAGTGAAGTGTACGTCCAGTCCCTTATGCTACCAAATTGCATAACCGCTCTTCAGGGGAAGAGGCCTATGCGGCCGTGTGTTCCCTGTTCAGGAAATAACTTAGAACAAGGGCAGACTATACACCCGTTGAATCCTCTGATATAAGTGCACAGCCTGGCCCTTATGCTTCTGAAATGTATAAGCGCTCTTTAGGCGAGAGGCCTATGCGGCTGGGTGTTCCCAGTTCAGAACAGAACTTAGAACAAGGGCAGACTATAAGCCAGTTGGATACTCTGAGTTAAGTGCATGTCCCGTCCCTTAGGTTTCCAAAACGTAAAAACGCTATTCAGGTGAAGAAGCCTATGCGGCCTTGTGTTCCAAGTTCAGGAAAGAACTTAGTACAAGGACAGACTCTAGGCAAGTAGGATACTCTGTGTTAAGGGCACAGCCAGTCCCTTATGCTTCCAAAACGTATAAGCGCTCTTCAGGTGAAGAGGCCTCTTCGACCGTGTGTTCCCAGTTCAGGAAGAACTTAGATCAGAGGCACATTATAAGCCATTTGGTTACTCTGAGTTAAGTGAACGTCCCGTCCCTTATGCTTCCAAAACGTAGAAACGCTCCTCAGGCGAAGGGGCCTATGCGGCCTTGTGTTTCCAGTTCAGGAATGAACTTAGAACATGGGAACACTATAAGCCAGTTGATTACTCTGAGTTAAGTGTACGTCCAGTCCCTGATGCTTCCAAAGTGTATAAACGCACTGCAGGCAAAGGATCCTATGCGACCTTGTGTTCCCAATCCAGGAATGAACTTAGAACATGGAACACTATAAGCCAGTTGATTACTCTGAGTTAAGTGTACGTCCAGTCCCTGATGCTTCCAAACTGTATAAACGCTATTCAGTTGAAGAAGCCTATGCGGCCGTGTGTTCCCAGGTCAGGGAAGAACTCAGAACAGGGGCAGTTTATAAGCCAGTTGGTTACTCTGGGTTAAGTGCACATCCTGTCCCTTATGCTTCCAACACGTAGAAACGCTCTTCCTGGGACGTGGCCTATGCGGCCGTGTGTTCCCAGTCCAGGAAAGACCTTAGAACAGGGGCAGACTCTAAGCCAACTGATTACTCCAAGTGAAGTGTACGTCCAGTCCCTTATGCTACCAAATTGCATAACCGCTCTTCAGGGGAAGAGGCCTATGCGGCCGTGTGTTCCCTGTTCAGGAAATAACTTAGAACAAGGGCAGACTATACACCAGTTGAATCCTCTGATATAAGTGCACAGCCAGGCCCTTATGCTTCTGAAATGTATAAGCGCTCTTTAGGCGAGAGGCCTATGCGGCTGGGTGTTCCCAGTTCAGAACAGAACTTAGAACAAGGGCAGACTATAAGCCAGTTGGATACTCTGAGTTAAGTGCATGTCCCGTCCCTTAGGTTTCCAAAACGTAAAAACGCTATTCAGGTGAAGAAGCCTATGTGGCCTTGTGTTCCAAGTTCAGGAAAGAACTTAGTACAAGGACAGACTCTAGGCAAGTAGGATACTCTGTGTTAAGGGCACAGCCAGTCCCTTATGCTTCCAAAACGTATAAGCGCTCTTCAGGTGAAGAGGCCTCTTCGACCGTGTGTTCCCAGTTCAGGAAGAACTTAGATCAGAGGCACATTATAAGCCATTTGGTTACTCTGAGTTAAGTGAACGTCCCGTCCCTTATGCTTCCAAAACGTAGAAACGCTCCTCAGGCGAAGGGGCCTATGCGGCCTTGTGTTTCCAGTTCAGGAATGAACTTAGAACATGGGAACACTATAAGCCAGTTGATTACTCTGAGTTAAGTGTACGTCCAGTCCCTGATGCTTCCAAAGTGTATAAACGCACTGCAGGCAAAGGATCCTATGCGACCTTGTGTTCCCAATCCAGGAATGAACTTAGAACATGGAACACTATAAGCCAGTTGATTACTCTGAGTTAAGTGTACGTCTACTCCTTGAGGCTTCCAAACTGTATAAACGCTCCTCAGGCGAAGAGTCCTATGCGGCCTTGTGTTCCCAGTTCAGGAATGTACTTAGAATATGGGTACACTATAAGCCAGTTGATTACTCTGAGGTAACTGTACGTCCAGGCCCTGATACTTCCAAACTGTATAAACGCACTTCAGGCGAAGAGTCCTATGCGGCCTTGTGTTCCCAGTTCAGGAATGAACTTAGAACATGGGTATACTTTAAGCCAGTTGATTACTCTGAGTTAAGTGTACGTCCAGTCCCTGATGCTTCCAAACTGTATAAACGCTATTCAGTTGAAGAAGCCTATGCTGCCGTGTGTTCCCAGTTCCGGGAAGAACTCAGAACAGGGTCAGTTTTTAAGCCATTTGGTTACTCTGAGTAATGTTCACATCCTCTCCCTTATACTTCGAACACGTAGAAACGCTCTTCCAGGGAAGTGGCCTATGCGGCCGTGTGTTCCCAGTTCAGGAAAGAACTTAGAACAGGGGCCGTTTATAAGCCAGGTGGTTACTCTGAGTTAAGTGCACGTCCTGTCCCTTATGCTTCCAAAACGTAGAAACGCTCTTCAGGGAAGACGCCTATGCCGCCGTGTGTTCCCAGTCCAGGAAAGACCTTAGAACAAGGGCAGACTCTAAGCCAGTTGAATACTCTGATATAAGAGCACGACCAGTCCCTTATGCTTCCAAAACTTAAAAACGCTCCTCAGGCAAAGAAGGCTATGCGGCCTTGTGTTCCCTGTTCAGGAAATAACTGAGAACAAGGGCAGACTATACACCCGTTGAATCCTCTGATATAAGTGCACAGCCAGGCCCTTATGCTTCTGAAACGTATAAGCCCTCTTTAGGCGAGAGGCCTATGCGCCTGGGTGTTCCCAGTTCAGAACAGAACTTAGAACAAGGGCAGACTATAGGCCAGTTGGATACTCTGAGTTAAGTGCATGTCCCGTCCCTTAGGTTTCCAAAACGTAAAAACGCTATTCAGGAGAAGAAGCCTATGCGGCCTTGTGTTCCAAGTTCAAGAAAGAACTTAGTAGAAGAACAGACCCTAGGCAAGTGGGATACTCTGTGTTAAGTGCACGGCCAGTCCCTTACGCTTCCAAAACTTATAAGCGCACTTCAGGTGAAGAGGCCTATGCGGCCGTGTGTTCCCAGTTAAGGCAGAACTTAGACCAGAGGCACATTATAAGCCATTTGGTAACTCTGAGTTAAGTGAACGTCCTGTCCCTTATGCTTTCAAAAGGTAGAATCGCTCCTCAGGCGAAGGGGCCTATGCGGCCTTGTGTTCCCAGTTCAGGAATGAACTTAGAACATGGGAACACTACAAGTCAGTTGATTACTCTGAGGTAACTGTACGTCCAGTCCCTGATGCTTCCAAACTGTATAAACGCACTTATGGCAAAGAGTCCTATGCGGCCTTGTGTTCCCAGTTCAGGAATGAACTTAGAATATGGGAACACTATAAGCCAGTTGATTACTCTGAGTTAACTGTACGTCCAGTCCCTGATGCTTCCAAACTGTATGAACGCACTTCAGGTGAAGAGTCCTATGCGGCCTTTTGTTCCCAGTTCAGGAATGAATTTAGAACATGGGAACAGTATAAGCCAGTTGATTACTCTGAGTTAAGTGTACGTCCAGTCCCTGAGGCTTCCAAACTGTATAAACGCTATTCAGTTGAAGAAGCCTATGCGGCCGTGTGTTCCCAGGTCAGGGAAGAACTCAGAACAGGGGCAGTTTATAAGCCAGTTGGTTACTCTGGGTTAAGTGCACATCCTGTCCCTTATGCTTCCAACACGTAGAAACGCTCTTCCTGGGACGTGGCCTATGCGGCCGTGTGTTCCCAGTCCAGGAAAGACCTTAGAACAGGGGCAGACTCTAAGCCAACTGATTACTCCAAGTGAAGTGTACGTCCAGTCCCTTATGCTACCAAATTGCATAACCGCTCTTCAGGGGAAGAGGCCTATGCGGCCGTGTGTTCCCTGTTCAGGAAATAACTTAGAACAAGGGCAGACTATACACCAGTTGAATCCTCTGATATAAGTGCACAGCCTGGCCCTTATGCTTCTGAAATGTATAAGCGCTCTTTAGGCGAGAGGCCTATGCGGCTGGGTGTTCCCAGTTCAGAACAGAATTTAGAACAAGGGCAGACTATAAGCCAGTTGGATACTCTGAGTTAAGTGCATGTCCCGTCCCTTAGGTTTCCAAAACGTAAAAACGCTATTCAGGTGAAGAAGCCTATGCGGCCTTGTGTTCCAAGTTCAGGAAAGAACTTAGTACAAGGACAGACTCTAGGCAAGTAGGATACTCTGTGTTAAGGGCACAGCCAGTCCCTTATGCTTCCAAAACGTATAAGCGCTCTTCAGGTGAAGAGGCCTCTTCGACCGTGTGTTCCCAGTTCAGGAAGAACTTAGATCAGAGGCACATTATAAGCCATTTGGTTACTCTGAGTTAAGTGAACGTCCCGTCCCTTATGCTTCCAAAACGTAGAAACGCTCCTCAGGCGAAGGGGCCTATGCGGCCTTGTGTTTCCAGTTCAGGAATGAACTTAGAACATGGGAACACTATAAGCCAGTTGATTACTCTGAGTTAAGTGTACGTCCAGTCCCTGATGCTTCCAAAGTGTATAAACGCACTGCAGGCAAAGGATCCTATGCGACCTTGTGTTCCCAATCCAGGAATGAACTTAGAACATGGAACACTATAAGCCAGTTGATTACTCTGAGTTAAGTGTACGTCCAGTCCCTGATGCTTCCAAACTGTATAAACGCTATTCAGTTGAAGAAGCCTATGCGGCCGTGTGTTCCCAGGTCAGGGAAGAACTCAGAACAGGGGCAGTTTATAAGCCAGTTGGTTACTCTGGGTTAAGTGCACATCCTGTCCCTTATGCTTCCAACACGTAGAAACGCTCTTCCTGGGACGTGGCCTATGCGGCCGTGTGTTCCCTGTCCAGGAAAGACCTTAGAACAGGGGCAGACTCTAAGCCAACTGATTACTCCAAGTGAAGTGTACGTCCAGTCCCTTATGCTACCAAATTGCATAACCGCTCTTCAGGGGAAGAGGCCTATGCGGCCGTGTGTTCCCTGTTCAGGAAATAACTTAGAACAAGGGCAGACTATACACCAGTTGAATCCTCTGATATAAGTGCACAGCCAGGCCCTTATGCTTCTGAAATGTATAAGCGCTCTTTAGGCGAGAGGCCTATGCGGCTGGGTGTTCCCAGTTCAGAACAGAACTTAGAACAAGGGCAGACTATAAGCCAGTTGGATACTCTGAGTTAAGTGCATGTCCCGTCCCTTAGGTTTCCAAAACGTAAAAACGCTATTCAGGTGAAGAAGCCTATGCGGCCTTGTGTTCCAAGTTCAGGAAAGAACTTAGTACAAGGACAGACTCTAGGCAAGTAGGATACTCTGTGTTAAGGGCACAGCCAGTCCCTTATGCTTCCAAAACGTATAAGCGCTCTTCAGGTGAAGAGGCCTCTTCGACCGTGTGTTCCCAGTTCAGGAAGAACTTAGATCAGAGGCACATTATAAGCCATTTGGTTACTCTGAGTTAAGTGAACGTCCCGTCCCTTATGCTTCCAAAACGTAGAAACGCTCCTCAGGCGAAGGGGCCTATGCGGCCTTGTGTTTCCAGTTCAGGAATGAACTTAGAACATGGGAACACTATAAGCCAGTTGATTACTCTGAGTTAAGTGTACGTCCAGTCCCTGATGCTTCCAAAGTGTATAAACGCACTGCAGGCAAAGGATCCTATGCGACCTTGTGTTCCCAATCCAGGAATGAACTTAGAACATGGAACACTATAAGCCAGTTGATTACTCTGAGTTAAGTGTACGTCTACTCCTTGATGCTTCCAAACTGTATAAACGCTCCTCAGGCGAAGAGTCCTATGCGGCCTTGTGTTCCCAGTTCAGGAATGAACTTAGAATATGGGTACACTATAAGCCAGTTGATTACTCTGAGGTAACTGTACGTCCAGGCCCTGATACTTCCAAACTGTATAAACGCACTTCAGGCGAAGAGTCCTACGCGTCCTTGTGTTCCCAGTTCAGGAATGAACTTAGAACATGGGTATACTTTAGGCCAGTTGATTACTCTGAGTTAAGTGTACGTCCAGTCCCTGATGCTTCCAAACTGTATAAACGCTCTTCAGGCGAAGAGTCCTATGCGGCCTTGTGTTCCCAGTTCAGGAATGAACTTAAAGTATGGGTACACTATAAGCCAGTTGATTACTCTGAGTTAGGTGAACGTCCAGTCCATGATGCTTCCAAACTGTATAAGCGCACTTCAGGTAAAGAGTCCTATGCGGCCTTGTGTTCCCAGTCCAGGAATGAACTTAGAACATGGGAACACTATAAGCCAGTTGATTACTCTGAGTTAAGTGGACGTCCAGTCCCTGATGCTTCCAAACTGTATAAACGCTCTTCAGGCGCAGAGTCCTATGCGGCCTTGTGTTCCCAGTTCAGGAATGAACTTAGAACATGGGAATACTATAAGCCAGTTGATTACTCTGAGTTAAGTGTACGTCCAGTCCCTGATGCTTCCAAACTGTATAAACGCTATTCAGTTGAAGAAGCCTATGCGGCCGTGTGTTCCCAGTTCCGGGAAGAACTCAGAACAGGGGCAGTTTTTAAGCCAGTTGGTTACTCTGAGTTATGTGCACATCCTGTCCCTTATACTTCCAACACGTAGAAACGCTCTTCCAGGGAAGTGGCCTATTCGGCCGTGTGTTCCCAGTTCAGGAAAGAACTTAGAACAGGGGCCGTTTTTAAGCCAGGTGGTTACTCTGAGTTAAGTGCACGTCCTCTCCCTTATGCTTCCAAAACGTAGAAACGCTCTTCAGGGAAGACGCCTATGCCGCCGTGTGTTCCCAGTCCAGGAAAGACCTTAGAACAAGGGCAGACTCTAAGCCAGTTGAATACTCTGATATAAGAGCACGACCCGTCCCTTATGCTTCCAAAACTTAAAAACTCTCCTCAGGCAAAGAAGGCTATGCGGCCTTGTGTTCCCTGTTCAGGAAATAACTTAGAACAAGGGCAGACTATACACCAGTTGAATCCTCTGATATAAGTGCACAGCCAGGCCCTTATGCTTCTGAAACGTATAAGCCCTCTTTAGGCGAGAGGCCTATGCGCCTGGGTGTTCCCAGTTCAGAACAGAACTTAGAACAAGGGCAGACTATAGGCCAGTTGGATACTCTGAGTTAAGTGCATGTCCCGTCCCTTAGGTTTCCAAAACGTAAAAACGCTATTCAGGTGAAGAAGCCTATGCGGCCTTGTGTTCCAAGTTCAGGAAAGAACTTAGTACAAGGACAGACTCTAGGCAAGTAGGATACTCTGTGTTAAGGGCACAGCCAGTCCCTTATGCTTCCAAAACGTATAAGCGCTCTTCAGGTGAAGAGGCCTCTTCGACCGTGTGTTCCCAGTTCAGGAAGAACTTAGATCAGAGGCACATTATAAGCCATTTGGTTACTCTGAGTTAAGTGAACGTCCCGTCCCTTATGCTTCCAAAACGTAGAAACGCTCCTCAGGCGAAGGGGCCTATGCGGCCTTGTGTTTCCAGTTCAGGAATGAACTTAGAACATGGGAACTCTATAAGCCAGTTGATTACTCTGAGTTAAGTGTACGTCCAGTCCCTGATGCTTCCAAAGTGTATAAACGCACTGCAGGCAAAGGATCCTATGCGACCTTGTGTTCCCAATCCAGGAATGAACTTAGAACATGGAACACTATAAGCCAGTTGATTACTCTGAGTTAAGTGTACGTCTACTCCTTGATGCTTCCAAACTGTATAAACGCTCCTCAGGCGAAGAGTCCTATGCGGCCTTGTGTTCCCAGTTCAGGAATGAACTTAGAATATGGGTACACTATAAGCCAGTTGATTACTCTGAGGTAACTGTACGTCCAGGCCCTGATACTTCCAAACTGTATAAACGCACTTCAGGCGAAGAGTCCTACGCGTCCTTGTGTTCCCAGTTCAGGAATGAACTTAGAACATGGGTATACTTTAGGCCAGTTGATTACTCTGGGTTAAGTGTACGTCTAGTCCCTGATGCTTCCAAACTGTATAAACGCTCTTCAGGCGAAGAGTCCTATGCGGCCTTGTGTTCACAGTTCAGGAATGAACTTAGAGTATGGGTACACTATAAGCCAGTTGATTACTCTGAGTTAGGTGAACGTCCAGTCCATGATGCTTCCAAACTGTATAAGCGCACTTCAGGCAAAGAGTCCTATGCGGCCTTGTGTTCCCAGTCCAGGAATGAACTTAGAACATGGGAACACTATAAGCCAGTTGATTACTCTGAGTTAAGTGGACGTCCAGTCCCTGATGCTTCCAAACTGTATAAACGCTCTTCAGGCGCAGAGTCCTATGCGGCCTTGTGTTCCCAGTTCAGGAATGAACTTAGAACATGGGAATACTATAAGCCAGTTGATTACTCTGAGTTAAGTGTACGTCCAGTCCCTGATGCTTCCAAACTGTATAAACGCTATTCAGTTGAAGAAGCCTATGCTGCCGTGTGTTCCCAGTTCCGGGAAGATCTCAGAACAGGGTCAGTTTTTAAGCCATTTGGTTACTCTGAGTAATGTTCACATCCTGTCCCTTATACTTCAAACACGTAGAAACGCTCTTCCAGGGAAGTGGCCTATGCGGCCGTGTGTTCCCAGTTCAGGAAAGAACTTAGAACAGGGGCCGTTTATAAGCCAGGTGGTTACTCTGAGTTAAGTGCACGTCCTGTCCCTTATGCTTCCAAAACGTAGAAACGCTCTTCAGGGAAGACGCCTATGCCGCCGTGTGTTCCCAGTCCAGGAAAGACATTAGAACAAGGGCAGACTCTAAGCCAGTTGAATACTCTGATATAAGAGCACGACCAGTCCCTTATGCTTCCAAAACTTAAAAACGCTCCTTAGGCAAAGAAGCCTATGCGGCCTTGTGTTCCCTGTTCAGGAAATAACTGAGAACAAGGGCAGACTATACACCCGTTGAATCCTCTGATATAAGTGCACAGCCAGGCCCTTATGCTTCTGAAACGTATAAGCCCTCTTTAGGCGAGAGGCCTATGCGGCTGGGTGTTCCCAGTTCAGAACAGAACTTAGAACAAGGGCAGACTATAAGCCAGTTGGATACTCTGAGTTAAGTGCATGTCCCGTCCCTTAGGTTTCCAAAACGTAAAAACGCTATTCAGGTGAAGAAGCCTATGCGGCCTCGTGTTCCAAGTTCAGGAAAGAACTTAGTACAAGGACAGACTCTAGACAAGTAGGATACTCTGTGTTAAGTGCACAGCCAGTCCCTTATGCTTCCAAAACGTATAAGCGCTCTTCAGGTGAAGCGGCCTCTGCGGCCGTGTGTTCCCAGTTCAGAAAGAACTTAGATCAGAGGCACATTATAAGCCATTTGGTTACTCTGAGTTAAGTGAACGTCCCGTCCCTTATGCTTCCAAAACGTAGAAAGGCTCCTCAGGCGAAGGGGCCTATGCAGCCTTGTGTTCCCAGTTCAGGAATGAACTTAGAATATGGGTACACTATAAGCCAGTTGATTACTCTGAGGTAACTGTACGTCCAGGCCCTGATACTTCCAAACTGTATAAACGCACTTCAGGCGAGGAGTCCTACGCGTCCTTGTGTTCCCAGTTCAGGAATGAACTTAGAACATGAGTATACTTTAGGCCAGTTGATTACTCTGAGTTAAGTGTACGTCCAGTCCCTGATGCTTCCAAACTGTATAAACGCTCTTCAGGCGAAGAGTCCTATGCGGCCTTGTGTTCCCAGTTCAGGAATGAACTTAGAGTATGGGTACACTATAAGCCAGTTGATTACTCTGAGTTAGGTGAACGTCCAGTCCATGATGCTTCCAAACTGTATAAGCGCACTTCAGGCAAAGAGTCCTATGCGGCCTTGTGTTTCCAGTTCAGGAATGAACTTAGAACATGGGAACACTATAAGCCAGTTGATTACTCTGAGTTAAGTGGACGTCCAGTCCCTGATGCTTCCAAACTGTATGAACGCACTTCAGGCGCAGAGTCCTATGCGGCCTTGTGTTCCCAGTTCAGGAATGAACTTAGAACATGGGAATACTATAAGCCAGTTGATTACTCTGAGTTAAGTGTACGTCCAGTCCCTGATGCTTCCAAACTGTATAAACGCTATTCAGTTGAAGAAGCCTATGCGGCCGTGTGTTCCCAGGTCAGGGAAGAACTCAGAACAGGGGCAGTTTATAAGCCAGTTGGTTACTCTGGGTTAAGTGCACATCCTGTCCCTTATGCTTCCAACACGTAGAAACGCTCTTCCTGGGACGTGGCCTATGCGGCCGTGTGTTCCCAGTCCAGGAAAGACCTTAGAACAGGGGCAGACTCTAAGCCAACTGATTACTCCAAGTGAAGTGTACGTCCAGTCCCTTATGCTACCAAATTGCATAACCGCTCTTCAGGGGAAGAGGCCTATGCGGCCGTGTGTTCCCTGTTCAGGAAATAACTTAGAACAAAGGCAGACTATACACCAGTTGAATCCTCTGATATAAGTGCACAGCCAGGCCCTTATGCTTCTGAAATGTATAAGCGCTCTTTAGGCGAGAGGCCTATGCGGCTGGGTGTTCCCAGTTCAGAACAGAACTTAGAACAAGGGCAGACTATAAGCCAGTTGGATACTCTGAGTTAAGTGCATGTCCCGTCCCTTAGGTTTCCAAAACGTAAAAACGCTATTCAGGTGAAGAAGCCTATGCGGCCTTGTGTTCCAAGTTCAGGAAAGAACTTAGTACAAGGACAGACTCTAGGCAAGTAGGATACTCTGTGTTAAGGGCACAGCCAGTCCCTTATGCTTCCAAAACGTATAAGCGCTCTTCAGGTGAAGAGGCCTCTTCGACCGTGTGTTCCCAGTTCAGGAAGAACTTAGATCAGAGGCACATTATAAGCCATTTGGTTACTCTGAGTTAAGTGAACGTCCCGTCCCTTATGCTTCCAAAACGTAGAAACGCTCCTCAGGCGAAGGGGCCTATGCGGCCTTGTGTTTCCAGTTCAGGAATGAACTTAGAACATGGGAACACTATAAGCCAGTTGATTACTCTGAGTTAAGTGTACGTCCAGTCCCTGATGCTTCCAAAGTGTATAAACGCACTGCAGGCAAAGGATCCTATGCGACCTTGTGTTCCCAATCCAGGAATGAACTTAGAACATGGAACACTATAAGCCAGTTGATTACTCTGAGTTAAGTGTACGTCTACTCCTTGATGCTTCCAAACTGTATAAACGCTCCTCAGGCGAAGAGTCCTATGCGGCCTTGTGTTCCCAGTTCAGGAATGAACTTAGAATATGGGTACACTATAAGCCAGTTGATTACTCTGAGGTAACTGTACGTCCAGGCCCTGATACTTCCAAACTGTATAAACGCTCTTCAGGCGCAGAGTCCTATGCGGCCTTGTGTTCCCAGTTCAGGAATGAACTTAGAACATGGGTATACTTTAAGCCAGTTGATTACTCTGAGTTAAGTGTACGTCCAGTCCCTGATGCTTCCAAACTGTATAAACGCTATTCAGTTGAAGAAGCCTATGCGGCCGTGTGTTCCCAGTTCCGGGAAGAACTCAGAACAGGGGCAGTTTTTAAGCCAGGTGGTTACTCTGAGTTATGTGCACATCCTGTCCCTTATACTTCCAACACGTAGAAACGCTCTTCCAGGGAAGTGGCCTATGCGGCCGTGTGTTCCCAGTTCAGGAAAGAACTTAGAACAGGGGCCGTTTTTAAGCCAGGTGGTTACTCTGAGTTAAGTGCACGTCCTCTCCCTTATGCTTCCAAAACGTAGAAACGCTCTTCAGGAAAGACGCCTATGCCGCCGTGTGTTCCCAGTCCAGGAAAGACCTTAGAACAAGGGCAGACTCTAAGCCAGTTGAATACTCTGATATAAGAGCACGACCCGTCCCTTATGCTTCCAAAACTTAAAAACGCTCCTCAGGCAAAGAAGGCTATGCGGCCTTGTGTTCCCTGTTCAGGAAATAACTTAGAACAAGGGCAGACTATACACCAGTTGAATCCTCTGATATAAGTGCACAGCCAGGCCCTTATGCTTCTGAAACGTATAAGCGCTCTTTAGGCGAGAGGCCTATGCGCCTGGGTGTTCCCAGTTCAGAACAGAACTTAGAACAAGGGCAGACTATAGGCCAGTTGGATACTCTGAGTTAAGTGCATGTCCCGTCCCTTAGGTTTCCAAAACGTAAAAACGCTATTCAGGAGAAGAAGCCTATGCGGCCTTGTGTTCCAAGTTCAAGAAAGAACTTAGTAGAAGAACAGACCCTAGGCAAGTGGGATACTCTGTGTTAAGTGCACGGCCAGTCCCTTACGCTTCCAAAACTTATAAGCGCACTTCAGGTGAAGAGGCCTATGCGGCCGTGTGTTCCCAGTTAAGGCAGAACTTAGACCAGAGGCACATTATAAGCCATTTGGTAACTCTGAGTTAAGTGAACGTCCTGTCCCTTATGCTTTCAAAAGGTAGAATCGCTCCTCAGGCGAAGGGGCCTATGCGGCCTTGTGTTCCCAGTTCAGGAATGAACTTAGAACATGGGAACACTACAAGTCAGTTGATTACTCAGAGGTAACTGTACGTCCAGTCCCTGATGCTTCCAAACTGTATAAACGCACTTATGGCAAAGAGTCCTATGCGGCCTTGTGTTCCCAGTTCAGGAATGAACTTAGAATATGGGAACACTATAAGCCAGTTGATTACTCTGAGTTAACTGTACGTCCAGTCCCTGATGCTTCCAAACTGTATGAACGCACTTCAGGTGAAGAGTCCTATGCGGCCTTTTGTTCCCAGTTCAGGAATGAATTTAGAACATGGGAACAGTATAAGCCAGTTGATTACTCTGAGTTAAGTGTACGTCCAGTCCCTGAGGCTTCCAAACTGTATAAACGCTATTCAGTTGAAGAAGCCTATGCGGCCGTGTGTTCCCAGGTCAGGGAAGAACTCAGAACAGGGGCAGTTTATAAGCCAGTTGGTTACTCTGGGTTAAGTGCACATCCTGTCCCTTATGCTTCCAACACGTAGAAACGCTCTTCCTGGGACGTGGCCTATGCGGCCGTGTGTTCCCAGTCCAGGAAAGACCTTAGAACAGGGGCAGACTCTAAGCCAACTGATTACAACAAGTGCAGTGTACGTCCAGTCCCTTATGCTACCAAATTGCATAACCGCTCTTCAGGGGAAGAGGCCTATGCGGCCGTGTGTTCCCTGTTCAGGAAATAACTTAGAACAAGGGCAGACTATATACCAGTTGAATCCTCTGATATAAGTGCACAGCCAGGCCCTTATGCTTCTGAAATGTATAAGCGCTCTTTAGGCGAGAGGCCTATGTGGCTGGGTGTTCCCAGTTCAGAACAGAACTTAGAACAAGGGCAGACTATAAGCCAGTTGGATACTCTGAGTTAAGTGCATGTCCCGTCCCTTAGGTTTCCAAAACGTAAAAACGCTATTCAGGTGAAGAAGCCTATGCGGCCTTGTGTTCCAAGTTCAGGAAAGAACTTAGTACAAGGACAGACTCTAGGCAAGTAGGATACTCTGTGTTAAGGGCACAGCCAGTCCCTTATGCTTCCAAAACGTATAAGCGCTCTTCAGGTGAAGAGGCCTCTTCGACCGTGTGTTCCCAGTTCAGGAAGAACTTAGATCAGAGGCACATTATAAGCCATTTGGTTACTCTGAGTTAAGTGAACGTCCCGTCCCTTATGCTTCCAAAACGTAGAAACGCTCCTCAGGCGAAGGGGCCTATGCGGCCTTGTGTTTCCAGTTCAGGAATGAACTTAGAACATGGGAACACTATAAGCCAGTTGATTACTCTGAGTTAAGTGTACGTCCAGTCCCTGATGCTTCCAAAGTGTATAAACGCACTGCAGGCAAAGGATCCTATGCGACCTTGTGTTCCCAATCCAGGAATGAACTTAGAACATGGAACACTATAAGCCAGTTGATTACTCTGAGTTAAGTGTACGTCTACTCCTTGAGGCTTCCAAACTGTATAAACGCTCCTCAGGCGAAGAGTCCTATGCGGCCTTGTGTTCCCAGTTCAGGAATGTACTTAGAATATGGGTACACTATAAGCCAGTTGATTACTCTGAGGTAACTGTACGTCCAGGCCCTGATACTTCCAAACTGTATAAACGCACTTCAGGCGAAGAGTCCTATGCGGCCTTGTGTTCCCAGTTCAGGAATGAACTTAGAACATGGGTATACTTTAAGCCAGTTGATTACTCTGAGTTAAGTGTACGTCCAGTCCCTGATGCTTCCAAACTGTATAAACGCTATTCAGTTGAAGAAGCCTATGCTGCCGTGTGTTCCCAGTTCCGGGAAGAACTCAGAACAGGGTCAGTTTTTAAGCCATTTGGTTACTCTGAGTAATGTTCACATCCTCTCCCTTATACTTCGAACACGTAGAAACGCTCTTCCAGGGAAGTGGCCTATGCGGCCGTGTGTTCCCAGTTCAGGAAAGAACTTAGAACAGGGGCCGTTTATAAGCCAGGTGGTTACTCTGAGTTAAGTGCACGTCCTGTCCCTTATGCTTCCAAAACGTAGAAACGCTCTTCAGGGAAGACGCCTATGCCGCCGTGTGTTCCCAGTCCAGGAAAGACCTTAGAACAAGGGCAGACTCTAAGCCAGTTGAATACTCTGATATAAGAGCACGACCAGTCCCTTATGCTTCCAAAACTTAAAAACGCTCCTCAGGCAAAGAAGCCTATGCGGCCTTGTGTTCCCTGTTCAGGAAATAACTGAGAACAAGGGCAGACTATACACCCGTTGAATCCTCTGATATAAGTGCACAGCCAGGCCCTTATGCTTCTGAAACGTATAAGCCCTCTTTAGGCGAGAGGCCTATGCGGCTGGGTGTTCCCAGTTCAGAACAGAACTTAGAACAAGGGCAGACTATAAGCCAGATGGATACTCTGAGTTAAGTGCATGTCCCGTCCCTTAGGTTTCCAAAACGTAAAAACGCTATTCAGGTGAAGAAGCCTATGCGGCCTCGTGTTCCAAGTTCAGGAAAGAACTTAGTACAAGGACAGACTCTAGACAAGTAGGATACTCTGTGTTAAGTGCACAGCCAGTCCCTTATGCTTCCAAAACGTATAAGCGCTCTTCAGGTGAAGCGGCCTCTGCGGCCGTGTGTTCCCAGTTCAGAAAGAACTTAGATCAGAGGCACATTATAAGCCATTTGGTTACTCTGAGTTAAGTGAACGTCCCGTCCCTTATGCTTCCAAAACGTAGAAACGCTCCTCAGGTGAAGGGGCCTATGCGGCCTTGTGTTCCCAGTTCAGGAATGAACTTAGAACATGGGAACACTATAAGCCAGTTGATTACTCTGAGTTAAGTGTACGTCCAGTCCCTGATGCTTCCAAAGTGTATAAACGCACTGCAGGCAAAGGATCCTATGCGACCTTGTGTTCCCAATCCAGGAATGAACTTAGAACATGGAACACTATAAGCCAGTTGATTACTCTGAGTTAAGTGTACGTCTACTCCTTGATGCTTCCAAACTGTATAAACGCTCCTCAGGCGAAGAGTCCTATGCGGCCTTGTGTTCCCAGTTCAGGAATGAACTTAGAATATGGGTACACTATAAGCCAGTTGATTACTCTGAGGTAACTGTACGTCCAGGCCCTGATACTTCCAAACTGTATAAACGCACTTCAGGCGAAGAGTCCTACGCGTCCTTGTGTTCCCAGTTCAGGAATGAACTTAGAACATGGGTATACTTTAGGCCAGTTGATTACTCTGAGTTAAGTGTACGTCCAGTCCCTGATGCTTCCAAACTGTATAAACGCTCTTCAGGCGAAGAGTCCTATGCGGCCTTGTGTTCCCAGTTCAGGAATGAACTTAGAGTATGGGTACACTATAAGCCAGTTGATTACTCTGAGTTAGGTGAACGTCCAGTCCATGATGCTTCCAAACTGTATAAGCGCACTTCAGGCAAAGAGTCCTATGCGGCCTTGTGTTCCCAGTCCAGGAATGAACTTAGAACATGGGAACACTATAAGCCAGTTGATTACTCTGAGTTAAGTGGACGTCCAGTCCCTGATGCTTCCAAACTGTATAAACGCTCTTCAGGCGCAGAGTCCTATGCGGCCTTGTGTTCCCAGTTCAGGAATGAACTTAGAACATGGGAATACTATAAGCCTGTTGATTACTCTGAGTTAAGTGTACGTCCAGTCCCTGATGCTTCCAAACTGTATAAACGCTATTCAGTTGAAGAAGCCTATGCGGCCGTGTGTTCCCAGTTCCGGGAAGAACTCAGAACAGGGTCAGTTTTTAAGCCATTTGGTTATTCTGAGTAATGTTCACATCCTGTCCCTTATACTACGAACACGTAGAAACGCTCTTCCAGGGAAGTGGCCTATGCGGCCGTGTGTTCCCAGTTCAGGAAAGAACTTAGAACAGGGGCCGTTTATAAGCCAGGTGGTTACTCTGAGTTAAGTGCACGTCCTGTCCCTTATGCTTCCAAAACGTAGAAACGCTCTTCAGGGAAGACGCCTATGCCGCCGTGTGTTCCCAGTCCAGGAAAGACATTAGAACAAGGGCAGACTCTAAGCCAGTTGAATACTCTGATATAAGAGCACGACCAGTCCCTTATGCTTCCAAAACTTAAAAACGCTCCTCAGGCAAAGAAGCCTATGCGGCCTTGTGTTCCCTGTTCAGGAAATAACTGAGAACAAGGGCAGACTATACACCCGTTGAATCCTCTGATATAAGTGCACAGCCAGGCCCTTATGCTTCTGAAACGTATAAGCGCTCTTTAGGCGAGAGGCCTATGCGGCTGGGTGTTCCCAGTTCAGAACAGAACTTAGAACAAGGGCAGACTATAAGCCAGTTGGATACTCTGAGTTAAGTGCATGTCCCGTCCCTTAGGTTTCCAAAACGTAAAAACGCTATTCAGGTGAAGAAGCCTATGCGGCCTCGTGTTCCAAGTTCAGGAAAGAACTTAGTACAAGGACAGACTCTAGACAAGTAGGATACTCTGTGTTAAGTGCACAGCCAGTCCCTTATGCTTCCAAAACGTATAAGCGCTCTTCAGGTGAAGCGGCCTCTGCGGACGTGTGTTCCCAGTTCAGAAAGAACTTAGATCAGAGGCACATTATAAGCCATTTGGTTACTCTGAGTTAAGTGAACGTCCCGTCCCTTATGCTTCCAAAACGTAGAAACGCTCCTCAGGCGAAGGGGCCTATGCGGCCTTGTGTTCCCAGTTCAGGAATGAACTTAGAACATGGGAACACTATAAGCCAGTTGATTACTCTGAGTTAAGTGTACGTCCAGTCCCTGATGCTTCCAAAGTGTATAAACGCACTGCAGGCAAAGGATCCTATGCGACCTTGTGTTCCCAATCCAGGAATGAACTTAGAACATGGAACACTATAAGCCAGTTGATTACTCTGAGTTAAGTGTACGTCTACTCCTTGATGCTTCCAAACTGTATAAACGCTCCTCAGGCGAAGAGTCCTATGCGGCCTTGTGTTCCCAGTTCAGGAATGAACGTAGAATATGGGTACACTATAAGCCAGTTGATTACTCTGAGGTAACTGTACGTCCAGGCCCTGATACTTCCAAACTGTATAAACGCACTTCAGGCGAAGAGTCCTACGCGTCCTTGTGTTCCCAGTTCAGGAATGAACTTAGAACATGGGTATACTTTAGGCCAGTTGATTACTCTGAGTTAAGTGTACGTCCAGTCCCTGATGCTTCCAAACTGTATAAACGCTCTTCAGGCGAAGAGTCCTATGCGGCCTTGTGTTCCCAGTTCAGGAATGAACTTAGAGTATGGGTACACTATAAGCCAGTTGATTACTCTGAGTTAGGTGAACGTCCAGTCCATGATGCTTCCAAACTGTATAAGCGCACTTCAGGCAAAGAGTCCTATGCGGCCTTGTGTTCCCAGTCCAGGAATGAACTTAGAACATGGGAACACTATAAGCCAGTTGATTACTCTGAGTTAAGTGGACGTCCAGTCCCTGATGCTTCCAAACTGTATAAACGCTCTTCAGGCGCAGAGTCCTATGCGGCCTTGTGTTCCCAGTTCAGGAATGAACTTAGAACATGGGAATACTATAAGCCTGTTGATTACTCTGAGTTAAGTGTACGTCCAGTCCCTGATGCTTCCAAACTGTATAAACGCTATTCAGTTGAAGAAGCCTATGCGGCCGTGTGTTCCCAGTTCCGGGAAGAACTCAGAACAGGGGCAGTTTTTAAGCCAGTTGGTTACTCTGAGTTATGTGCACATCCTGTCCCTTATACTTCCAACACGTAGAAACGCTCTTCCAGGGAAGTGGCCTATGCGGCCGTGTGATCCCAGTTCAGGAAAGAACTTAGAACAGGGGCCGTTTTTAAGCCAGGTGGTTACTCTGAGTTAAGTGCACGTCCTCTCCCTTATGCTTCCAAAACGTAGAAACGCTCTTCAGGGAAGACGCCTATGCCGCCGTGTGTTCCCAGTCCAGGAAAGACCTTAGAACAAGGGCAGACTCTAAGCCAGTTGAATACTCTGATATAAGAGCACGACCCGTCCCTTATGCTTCCAAAACTTAAAAACGCTCCTCAGGCAAAGAAGGCTATGCGGCCTTGTGTTCCCTGTTCAGGAAATAACTTAGAACAAGGGCAGACTATACACCAGTTGAATCCTCTGATATAAGTGCACAGCCAGGCCCTTATGCTTCTGAAACGTATAAGCCCTCTTTAGGCGAGAGGCCTATGCGCCTGGGTGTTCCCAGTTCAGAACAGAACTTAGAACAAGGGCAGACTATAGGCCAGTTGGATACTCTGAGTTAAGTGCATGTCCCATCCCTTAGGTTTCCAAAACGTAAAAACGCTATTCAGGTGAAGAAGCCTATGCGGCCTTGTGTTCCAAGTTCAAGAAAGAACTTAGTAGAAGAACAGACCCTAGGCAAGTGGGATACTCTGTGTTACGTGCACGGCCAGTCCCTTACGCTTCCAAAACTTATAAGCGCACTTCAGGTGAAGAGGCCTATGCGGCCGTGTGTTCCCAGTTAAGGCAGAACTTAGACCAGAGGCACATTATAAGCCATTTGGTAACTCTGAGTTAAGTGAACGTCCTGTCCCTTATGCTTTCAAAAGGTAGAATCGCTCCTCAGGCGAAGGGGCCTATGCGGCCTTGTGTTCCCAGTTCAGGAATGAACTTAGAACATGGGAACACTACAAGTCAGTTGATTACTCTGAGGTAACTGTACGTCCAGTCCCTGATGCTTCCAAACTGTATAAACGCACTTATGGCAAAGAGTCCTATGCGGCCTTGTGTTCCCAGTTCAGGAATGAACTTAGAATATGGGAACACTATAAGCCAGTTGATTACTCTGAGTTAACTGTACGTCCAGTCCCTGATGCTTCCAAACTGTATGAACGCACTTCAGGTGAAGAGTCCTATGCGGCCTTTTGTTCCCAGTTCAGGAATGAATTTAAAACATGGGAACAGTATAAGCCAGTTGATTACTCTGAGTTAAGTGTACGTCCAGTCCCTGATGCTTCCAAACTGTATAAACGCTATTCAGTTGGAGAAGCCTATGCGGCCGTGTGTTCCCAGGTCAGGGAAGAACTCAGAACAGGGGCAGTTTATAAGCCAGTTGGTTACTCTGGGTTAAGTGCACATCCTGTCCCTTATGCTTCCAACACGTAGAAACGCTCTTCCTGGGACGTGGCCTATGCGGCCGTGTGTTCCCAGTCCAGGAAAGACCTTAGAACAGGGGCAGACTCTAAGCCAACTGATTACTCCAAGTGAAGTGTACGTCCAGTCCCTTATGCTACCAAATTGCATAACCGCTCTTCAGGGGAAGAGGCCTATGCGGCCGTGTGTTCCCTGTTCAGGAAATAACTTAGAACAAGGGCAGACTATACACCAGTTGAATCCTCTGATATAAGTGCACAGCCAGGCCCTTATGCTTCTGAAATGTATAAGCGCTCTTTAGGCGAGAGGCCTATGCGGCTGGGTGTTCCCAGTTCAGAACAGAACTTAGAACAAGGGCAGACTATAAGCCAGTTGGATACTCTGAGTTAAGTGCATGTCCCGTCCCTTAGGTTTCCAAAACGTAAAAACGCTATTCAGGTGAAGAAGCCTATGCGGCCTTGTGTTCCAAGTTCAGGAAAGAACTTAGTACAAGGACAGACTCTAGGCAAGTAGGATACTCTGTGTTAAGGGCACAGCCAGTCCCTTATGCTTCCAAAACGTATAAGCGCTCTTCAGGTGAAGAGGCCTCTTCGACCGTGTGTTCCCAGTTCAGGAAGAACTTAGATCAGAGGCACATTATAAGCCATTTGGTTACTCTGAGTTAAGTGAACGTCCCGTCCCTTATGCTTCCAAAACGTAGAAACGCTCCTCAGGCGACGGGGCCTATGCGGCCTTGTGTTTCCAGTTCAGGAATGAACTTAGAATATGGGTACACTATAAGCCAGTTGATTACTCTGAGTTAAGTGTACGTCCAGTCCCTGATGCTTCCAAAGTGTATAAACGCACTGCAGGCAAAGGATCCTATGCGACCTTGTGTTCCCAATCCAGGAATGAACTTAGAACATGGAACACTATAAGCCAGTTGATTACTCTGAGTTAAGTGTACGTCTACTCCTTGATGCTTCCAAACTGTATAAACGCTCCTCAGGCGAAGAGTCCTATGCGGCCTTGTGTTCCCAGTTCAGGAAGGAACTTAGAATATGGGTACACTATAAGCCAGTTGATTACTCTGAGGTAACTGTACGTCCAGGCCCTGATACTTCCAAACTGTATAAACGCACTTCAGGCGAAGAGTCCTATGCGGCCTTGTGTTCCCAGTTCAGGAATGAACTTAGAACATGGGTATACTTTAAACCAGTTGATTACTCTGAGTTAAGTGTACGTCCAGTCCCTGATGCTTCCAAACTGTATAAACGCTATTCAGTTGAAGAAGCCTATGCTGCCGTGTGTTCCCAGTTCCCGGAAGAACTCAGATCAGGGTCAGTTTTTAAGCCAGTTGGTTACTCTGAGTAATGTTCACATCCTGTCCCTTATACTTCGAACACGTAGAAACGCTCTTCCAGGGAAGTGGCCTATGCGGCCGTGTGTTCCCAGTTCAGGAAAGAACTTAGAACAGGGGCCGTTTATAAGCCAGGTGGTTACTCTGAGTTAAGTGCACGTCCTGTCCCTTATGCTTCCAAAACGTAGAAACGCTCTTCAGGGAAGACGCCTATGCCGCCGTGTGTTCCCAGTCCAGGAAAGACATTAGAACAAGGGCAGACTCTAAGCCAGTTGAATACTCTGATATAAGAGCACGACCAGTCCCTTATGCTTCCAAAACTTAAAAACGCTCCTCAGGCAAAGAAGCCTATGCGGCCTTGTGTTCCCTGTTCAGGAAATAACTGAGAACAAGGGCAGACTATACACCCGTTGAATCCTCTGATATAAGTGCACAGCCAGGCCCTTATGCTTCTGAAACGTATAAGCGCTCTTTAGGCGAGAGGCCTATGCGCCTGGGTGTTCCCAGTTCAGAACAGAACTTAGAACAAGGGCAGACTATAAGCCAGTTGGATACTCTGAGTTAAGTGCATGTCCCGTCCCTTAGGTTTCCAAAACGTAAAAACGCTATTCAGGTGAAGAAGCCTATGCGGCCTCGTGTTCCAAGTTCAGGAAAGAACTTAGTACAAGGACAGACTCTAGACAAGTACGATACTCTGTGTTAAGTGCACAGCCAGTCCCTTATGCTTCCAAAACGTATAAGCGCTCTTCAGGTGAAGCGGCCTCTGCGGCCGTGTGTTCCCAGTTCAGAAAGAACTTAGATCAGAGGCACATTATAAGCCATTTGGTTACTCTGAGTTAAGTGAACGTCCCGTCCCTTATGCTTCCAAAACGTAGAAACGCTCCTCAGGCGAAGGGGCCTATGCGGCCTTGTGTTCCCAGTTCAGGAATGAACTTAGAACATGGGAACACTATAAGCCAGTTGATTACTCTGAGTTAAGTGTACGTCCAGTCCCTGATGCTTCCAAAGTGTATAAACGCACTGCAGGCAAAGGATCCTATGCGACCTTGTGTTCCCAATCCAGGAATGAACTTAGAACATGGAACACTATAAGCCAGTTGATTACTCTGAGTTAAGTGTACGTCAACTCCTTGATGCTTCCAAACTGTATAAACGCTCCTCAGGCGAAGAGTCCTATGCGGCCTTGTGTTCCCAGTTCAGGAATGAACGTAGAATATGGGTACACTATAAGCCAGTTGATTACTCTGAGGTAACTGTACGTCCAGGCCCTGATACTTCCAAACTGTATAAACGCACTTCAGGCGAAGAGTCCTACGCGTCCTTGTGTTCCCAGTTCAGGAATGAACTTAGAACATGGGTATACTTTAGGCCAGTTGATTACTCTGAGTTAAGTGTACGTCCAGTCCCTGATGCTTCCAAACTGTATAAACGCTCTTCAGGCGAAGAGTCCTATGCGGCCTTGTGTTCCCAGTTCAGGAATGAACTTAGAGTATGGGTACACTATAAGCCAGTTGATTACTCTGAGTTAGGTGAACGTCCAGTCCATGATGCTTCCAAACTGTATAAGCGCACTTCAGGCAAAGAGTCCTATGCGGCCTTGTGTTCCCAGTCCAGGAATGAACTTAGAACATGGGAACACTATAAGCCAGTTGATTACTCTGAGTTAAGTGGACGTCCAGTCCCTGATGCTTCCAAACTGTATAAACGCTCTTCAGGCGCAGAGTCCTATGCGGCCTTGTGTTCCCAGTTCAGGAATGAACTTAGAACATGGGAATACTATAAGCCAGTTGATTACTCTGAGTTAAGTGTACGGCCAGTCCCTGATGCTTCCAAACTGTATAAACGCTATTCAGTTGAAGAAGCCTATGCGGCCGTGTGTTCCCAGTTCCGGGAAGAACTCAGAACAGGGGCAGTTTTTAAGCCAGTTGGTTACTCTGAGTTATGTGCACATCCTGTCCCTTATACTTCCAACACGTAGAAACGCTCTTCCAGGGAAGTGGCCTATGCGGCCGTGTGTTCCCAGTTCAGGAAAGAACTTAGAACAGGGGCCGTTTTTAAGCCAGGTGGTTACTCTGAGTTAAGTGCACGTCCTCTCCCTTATGCTTCCAAAACGTAGAAACGCTCTTCAGGGAAGACGCCTATGCCGCCGTGTGTTCCCAGTCCAGGAAAGACCTTAGAACAAGGGCAGACTCTAAGCCAGTTGAATACTCTGATATAAGAGCACGACCAGTCCCTTATGCTTCCAAAACTTAAAAACGCTCCTTAGGCAAAGAAGCCTATGCGGCCTTGTGTTCCCTGTTCAGGAAATAACTTAGAACAAGGGCAGACTATACACCAGTTGAATCCTCTGATATAAGTGCACAGCCAGGACCTTATGCTTCTGAAACGTATAAGCGCTCTTTAGGCGAGAGGCCTATGCGGCTGGGTGTTCCCAGTTCAGAACAGAACTTAGAACAAGGGCAGACTATAAGCCAGTTGGATACTCTGAGTTAAGTGCATGTCCCGTCCCTTAGGTTTCCAAAACGTAAAAACGCTATTCAGGTACAGAAGCCTATGCGGCCTTGTGTTCCAAGTTCAGGAAAGAACTTAGTACAAGAACAGACTCTAGGCAAGTAGGATACTCTGTGTTAAGGGCACAGCCAGTCCCTTATGCTTCCAAAACGTATAAGCGCTCTTCAGGTGAAGAGGCCTCTTCGACCGTGTGTTCCCAGTTCAGGAAGAACTTAGATCAGAGGCACATTATAAGCCATTTGGTTACTCTGAGTTAAGTGAACGTCCCGTCCCTTATGCTTCCAAAACGTAGAAACGCTCCTCAGGCGAAGGGGCCTATGCGGCCTTGTGTTCCCAGTTCAGGAATGAACTTAGAACATGGGAACACTATAAGCCAGTTGATTACTCTGAGTTAAGTGTACGTCCAGTCCCTGATGCTTCCAAAGTGTATAAACGCACTGCAGGCAAAGGATCCTATGCGACCTTGTGTTCCCAATCCAGGAATGAACTTAGAACATGGAACACTATAAGCCAGTTGATTACTCTGAGTTAAGTGTACGTCTACTCCTTGATGCTTCCAAACTGTATAAACGCTCCTCAGGCGAAGAGTCCTATGCGGCCTTGTGTTCCCAGTTCAGGAATGAACTTAGAATATGGGTACACTATAAGCCAGTTGATTACTCTGAGTTAAGTGAACGTCCAGTCCGTGATGCTTCCAAACTGTATAAGCGCACTTCAGGCAAAGAGTCCTATGCGGCCTTGTGTTCCCAGTCCAGGAATGAACTTAGAACATGGGAACACTATAAGCCAGTTGATTACTCTGAGTTAAGTGTACTTCCAGTCCCTGATGCTTCCAAACTGTATAAACTCTCTTCAGGTGCAGAGTCCTATGCGGCCTTGTGTTCCCAGTTCAGGAATGAACTTAGAACATGGGAATACTATAAGCCAGTTGATTACTCTGAGTTAAGTGTATGTCCAGTCCCTGATGCTTCCAAACTGTATAAACGCTATTCAGTTGAAGAAGCCTATGCGGCCGTATGTTCCCAGGTCCGGGAAGAACTCAGAACAGGGGCAGTTTTTAAGCCAGTTGGTTACTCTGAGTTATGTGCACATCCTGTCCCTTATACTTCCAACACGTAGAAACGCTCTTCCAGGGAAGTGGCCTATGCGGCCGTGTGTTCCCAGTTCAGGAAAGAACTTAGAACAGGGGCCGTTTTTAAGCCAGGTTGTTACTCTGAGTTAAGTGCACGTCCTCTCCCTAATGCTTCCATAACGTAGAAACGCTCTTCAGGAAAGACGCCTATGCCGCCGTGTGTTCCCAGTCCAGGAAAGACCTTAGAACAAGGGCAGACTCTAAGCCAGTTGAATACTCTGATATCAGAGCACGACCAGTCCCTTATGCTTCCAAAACTTAAAAACGCTCCTTAGGCAAAGAAGCCTATGCGGCCTTGTGTTCCCTGTTCAGGAAATAACTTAGAACAAGGGCAGACTATACACCAGTTGAATCCTCTGATATAAGTGCACAGCCAGGACCTTATGCTTCTGAAACGTATAAGCGCTCTTTAGGCGAGAGGCCTATGCGGCTGGGTGTTCCCAGTTCAGAACAGAACTTAGAACAAGGGCAGACTATAAGCCAGTTGGATACTCTGAGTTAAGTGCATGTCCCGTCCCTTAGGTTTCCAAAACGTAAAAACGCTATTCAGGTACAGAAGCCTATGCGGCCTTGTGTTCCAAGTTCAGGAAAGAACTTAGTACAAGAACAGACTCTAGGCAAGTAGGATACTCCGTGTTAAGGGCACAGCCAGTCCCTTATGCTTCCAAAACGTATAAGCGCTCTTCAGGTGAAGAGGCCTCTTCGACCGTGTGTTCCCAGTTCAGGAAGAACTTAGATCAGAGGCACATTATAAGCCATTTGGTTACTCTGAGTTAAGTGAACGTCCCGTCCCTTATGCTTCCAAAACGTAGAAACGCTCCTCAGGCGAAGGGGCCTATGCGGCCTTGTGTTCCCAGTTCAGGAATGAACTTAGAACATGGGAACACTATAAGCCAGTTGATTACTCTGAGTTAAGTGTACGTCCAGTCCCTGATGCTTCCAAAGTGTATAAACGCACTGCAGGCAAAGGATCCTATGCGACCTTGTGTTCCCAATCCAGGAATGAACTTAGAACATGGAACACTATAAGCCAGTTGATTACTCTGAGTTAAGTGTACGTCTACTCCTTGATGCTTCCAAACTGTATAAACGCTCCTCAGGCGAAGAGTCCTATGCGGCCTTGTGTTCCCAGTTCAGGAATGAACTTAGAATATGGGTACACTATAAGCCAGTTGATTACTCTGAGTTAAGTGAACGACCAGTCCGTGATGCTTCCAAACTGTATAAGCGCACTTCAGGCAAAGAGTCCTATGCGGCCTTGTGTTCCCAGTCCAGGAATGAACTTAGAACATGGGAACACTATAAGCCAGTTGATTACTCTGAGTTAAGTGGACGTCCAGTCCCTGATGCTTCCAAACTGTATAAACGCTCTTCAGGCGCAGAGTCCTATGCGGCCTTGTGTTCCCAGTTCAGGAATGAACTTAGAACATGGGAATACTATAAGCCAGTTGATTACTCTGAGTTAAGTGTACGTCCAGTCCCTGATGCTTCCAAACTGTATAAACGCTATTCAGTTGAAGAAGCCTATGCGGCCGTGTGTTCCCAGTTCCGGGAAGAACTCAGAACAGGGGCAGTTTTTAAGCCAGTTGGTTACTCTGAGTTATGTGCACATCCTGTCCCTTATACTTCCAACACGTAGAAACGCCCTTCCAGGGAAGTGGCCTATGCGGCCGTGTGTTCCCAGTTCAGGAAAGAACTTAGAACAGGGGCCGTTTTTAAGCCAGGTGGTTACTCTGAGTTAAGTGCACGTCCTCTCCCTTATGCTTCCAAAGCGTAGAAACGCTCTTCAGGAAAGACGCCTATGCCGCCGTGTGTTCCCAGTCCAGGAAAAACCTTAGAACAAGGGCAGACTCTAAGCCAGTTGAATACTCTGATATAAGAGCACGACCCGTCCCTTATGCTTCCAAAACTTAAAAACGCTCCTCAGGCAAAGAAGGCTATGCGGCCTTGTGTTCCCTGTTCATGAAATAACTTAGAACAAGGGAGAACTATACACCAGGTGAATCCTCTGATATAAGTGCACAGCCAGGCCCTTATGCTTCTGAAACGTATAAGCCCTCTTTAGGCGAGAGGCCTATGCGCCTGGGTGTTCCCAGTTCAGAACAGAACTTAGAACAAGGGCAGACTATAGGCCAGTTGGATACTCTGAGTTAAGTGCATGTCCGTCCCTTAGGTTTCCAAAAGGTAAAAACGCTATTCAGGTGAAGAAGCCTACGCGGCCTTGTGTTCCAAGTTCAAGAAAGAACTTAGTAGAAGAACAGACCCTAGGCAAGTGGGATACTCTGTGTTAAGTGCACGGCCAGTCCCTTACGCTTCCAAAACTTATAAGCGCACTTCAGGTGAAGAGGCCTATGCGGCCGTGTGTTCCCAGTTAAGGCAGAACTTAGACCAGAGGCACATTATAAGCCATTTGGTAACTCTGAGTTAAGTGAACGTCCTGTCCCTTATGCTTTCAAAAGGTAGAATCGCTCCTCAGGCGAAGGGGCCTATGCGGCCTTGTGTTCCCAGTTCAGGAATGAACTTAGAACATGGGAACACTACAAGTCAGTTGATTACTCTGAGGTAACTGTACGTCCAGTCCCTGATGCTTCCAAACTGTATAAACGCACTTATGGCAAAGAGTCCTATGCGGCCTTGTGTTCCCAGTTCAGGAATGAACTTAGAATATGGGAACACTATAAGCCAGTTGATTACTCTGAGTTAACTGTACGTCCAGTCCCTGATGCTTCCAAACTGTATGAACGCACTTCAGGTGAAGAGTCCTATGCGGCCTTTTGTTCCCAGTTCAGGAATGAATTTAGAACATGGGAAGAGTATAAGCCAGTTGATCACTCTGAGTTAAGTGTACGTCCAGTCCCTGATGCTTCCAAACTGTATAAACGCTATTCAGTTGAAGAAGCCTATGCGGCCGTGTGTTCCCAGGTCGGGGAAGAACTCAGAACTGGGGCAGTTTATAAGCCAGTTGGTTACTCTGGGTTAAGTGCACATCCTGTCCCTTATGCTTCCAACACGTAGAAACGCTCTTCCTGGGACGTGGCCTATGCGGCCGTGTGTTCCCAGTCCAGGAAAGACCTTAGAACAGGGGCAGACTCTAAGCCAACTGATTACTCCAAGTTAAGTGTACGTCCAGTGCCTTATGCTACCAAATTGCATAACCGCTCTTCAGGGGAAGAGGCCTATGCGGCCGTGTGTTCCCTGTTCAGGAAATAACTTAGAACAAGGGCAGACTATACACCAGTTGAATCCTCTGATATAAGTGCACAGCCAGGCCCTTATGCTTCTGAAATGTATAAGCGCTCTTTAGGCGAGAGGCCTATGCGGCTGGGTGTTCCCAGTTCAGAACAGAACTTAGAACAAGGGCAGACTCTAAGCCAGTTGGATACTCTGAGTTAAGTGCATGTCCCGTCCCTTAGGTTTCCAAAACGTAAAAACGCTATTCAGGTGAAGAAGCCTATGCGGCCTTGTGTTCCAAGTTCAGGAAAGAACTTAGTACAAGGACAGACTCTAGGCAAGTAGGATACTCTGTGTTAAGGGCACAGCCAGTCCCTTATGCTTCCAAAACGTATAAGCGCTCTTCAGGTGAAGAGGCCTCTTCGACCGTGTGTTCCCAGTTCAGGAAGAACTTAGATCAGAGGCACATTATAAGCCATTTGGTTACTCTGAGTTAAGTGAACGTCCCGTCCCTTATGCTTCCAAAACGTAGAAACGCTCCTCAGGCGAAGGGGCCTATGCGGCCTTGTGTTTCCAGTTCAGGAATGAACTTAGAACATGGGAACACTATAAGCCAGTTGATTACTCTGAGTTAAGTGTACGTCCAGTCCCTGATGCTTCCAAAGTGTATAAACGCACTGCAGGCAAAGGATCCTATGCGACCTTGTGTTCCCAATCCAGGAATGAACTTAGAACATGGAACACTATAAGCCAGTTGATTACTCTGAGTTAAGTGTACGTCTACTCCTTGATGCTTCCAAACTGTATAAACGCTCCTCAGGCGAAGAGTCCTATGCGGCCTTGTGTTCCCAGTTCAGGAATGAACTTAGAATATGGGTACACTATAAGCCAGTTGATTACTCTGAGGTAACTGTACGTCCAGGCCCTGATACTTCCAAACTGTATAAACGCACTTCAGGCGAAGAGTCCTATGCGGCCTTGTGTTCCCAGTCCAGGAATGAACTTAGAACATGGGTATACTTTAAGCCAGTTGATTACTCTGAGTTAAGTGTACGTCCAGTCCCTGATGCTTCCAAACTGTATAAACGCTATTCAGTTGAAGAAGCCTATGCTGCCGTGTGTTCCCAGTTCCGGGAAGAACTCAGAACAGGGTCAGTTTTTAAGCCAGTTGGTTACTCTGAGTAATGTTCACATCCTGTCCCTTATACTTCGAACACGTAGAAACGCTCTTCCAGGGAAGTGGCCTATGCGGCCGTGTGTTCCCAGTTCAGGAAAGAACTTAGAACAGGGGCCGTTTATAAGCCAGGTGGTTACTCTGAGTTAAGTGCACGTCCTGTCCCTTATGCTTCCAAAACGTAGAAACGCTCTTCAGGGAAGACGCCTATGCCGCCGTGTGTTCCCAGTCCAGGAAAGACCTTAGAACAAGGGCAGACTCTAAGCCAGTTGAATACTCTGATATAAGAGCACGACCAGTCCCTTATGCTTCCAAAACTTAAAAACGCTCCTCAGGCAAAGAAGCCTATGCGGCCTTGTGTTCCCTGTTCAGGAAATAACTTAGAACAAGGGCAGACTATACACCAGTTGAATCCTCTGATATAAGTGCACAGCCAGGCCCTTATGCTTCTGAAACGTATAAGCGCTCCTTAGGCGAGAGGCCTATGCGGCTGGGTGTTCCCAGTTCAGAACAGAACTTAGAACAAGGGCAGACTATAAGCCAGTTGGATACTCTGAGTTAAGTGCATGTCCCGTCCCTTAGGTTTCCAAAACGTAAAAACGCTACTCAGGTGAAGAAACCTATGCGGCCTTGTGTTCCAAGTGCAGGAAAGAACTTAGTACAAGAACAGACCCTAGGCAAGTGGGATACTCTGTGTTAAGTGCACGGCCAGTCCCTTATGCTTCCAAAACGTATAAGCGCACTTCAGGTGAAGAGGCCTATGCGGCCGTGTGTTCCTAGATCAGGAAGAACTTAAAACAGAGGCACATTATAAGCCATTTGGTGACTCTGAGTTAAGTGAACGTCCTGTCCCTTATGATTCCAAAAGGTAGAATCGCTCCTCAGGCGAAGGGTCCTATGCGGCCTTGTGTTCCCAGTTCA
This sequence comes from Meles meles, assembly GCF_922984935.1. Taxonomy (NCBI): domain Eukaryota; kingdom Metazoa; phylum Chordata; class Mammalia; order Carnivora; family Mustelidae; genus Meles; species Meles meles. Next base: position 87,928,866 of record NC_060073.1, on the reverse strand, counting down.
GGAATGAACTTAGAACATGGGAACACTACAAGTCAGTTGATTAATCTGAGGTAAATGTACGTCCAGTCCCTGATGCTTCCAAACTGTATAAACGCACTTATGGCAAAGAGTCCTATGTGGCCTTGTGTTCCCAGTTCAGGAATGAACTTAGAATATGGGAACACTATAAGCCAGTTGATTACTCTGAGTTAAGTGTACGTCCAGTCCCTGATGCTTCCAAACTGTATAAACGCTATTCAGTTGAAGAAGCCTATGCGGCCGTGTGTTCCCAGGTCAGGGAAGAACTCAGAACTGGGGCAGTTTATAAGCCAGTTGGTTACTCTGGGTTAAGTGCACATCCTGTCCCTTATGCTTCCAACACGTAGAAACGCTCTTCCTGGGACGTGGCCTATGCGGCCGTGTGTTCCCAGTCCAGGAAAGACCTTAGAACAGGGGCAGACTCTAAGCCAACTGATTACTCCAAGTTAAGTGTACGTCCAGTGCCTTATGCTACCAAATTGCATAACCGCTCTTCAGGGGAAGAGGCCTATGCGGCCGTGTGTTCCCTGTTCAGGAAATAACTTAGAACAAGGGCAGACTATACACCAGTTGAATCCTCTGATATAAGTGCACAGCCAGGCCCTTATGCTTCTGAAATGTATAAGCGCTCTTTAGGCGAGAGGCCTATGCGGCTGGGTGTTCCCAGTTCAGAACAGAACTTAGAACAAGGGCAGACTCTAAGCCAGTTGGATACTCTGAGTTAAGTGCATGTCCCGTCCCTTAGGTTTCCAAAACGTAAAAACGCTATTCAGGTGAAGAAGCCTATGCGGCCTTGTGTTCCAAGTTCAGGAAAGAACTTAGTACAAGGACAGACTCTAGGCAAGTAGGATACTCTGTGTTAAGGGCACAGCCAGTCCCTTATGCTTCCAAAACGTATAAGCGCTCTTCAGGTGAAGAGGCCTCTTCGACCGTGTGTTCCCAGTTCAGGAAGAACTTAGATCAGAGGCACATTATAAGCCATTTGGTTACTCTGAGTTAAGTGAACGTCCCGTCCCTTATGCTTCCAAAACGTAGAAACGCTCCTCAGGCGAAGGGGCCTATGCGGCCTTGTGTTCCCAGTTCAGGAATGAACTTAGAACATGGGAACACTATAAGCCAGTTGATTACTCTGAGTTAAGTGTACGTCCAGTCCCTGATGCTTCCAAAGTGTATAAACGCACTGCAGGCAAAGGATCCTATGCGACCTTGTGTTCCCAATCCAGGAATGAACTTAGAACATGGAACACTATAAGCCAGTTGATTACTCTGAGTTAAGTGTACGTCTACTCCTTGATGCTTCCAAACTGTATAAACGCTCCTCAGGCGAAGAGTCCTATGCGGCCTTGTGTTCCCAGTTCAGGAATGAACTTAGAATATGGGTACACTATAAGCCAGTTGATTACTCTGAGGTAACTGTACGTCCAGGCCCTGATACTTCCAAACTGTATAAACGCACTTCAGGCGAAGAGTCCTATGCGGCCTTGTGTTCCCAGTCCAGGAATGAACTTAGAACATGGGTATACTTTAAGCCAGTTGATTACTCTGAGTTAAGTGTACGTCCAGTCCCTGATGCTTCCAAACTGTATAAACGCTATTCAGTTGAAGAAGCCTATGCTGCCGTGTGTTCCCAGTTCCGGGAAGAACTCAGAACAGGGTCAGTTTTTAAGCCAGTTGGTTACTCTGAGTAATGTTCACATCCTGTCCCTTATACTTCGAACACGTAGAAAAGCTCTTCCAGGGAAGTGGCCTATGCGGCCGTGTGTTCCCAGTTCAGGAAAGAACTTAGAACAGGGGCCGTTTATAAGCCAGGTGGTTACTCTGAGTTAAGTGCACGTCCTGTCCCTTATGCTTCCAAAACGTAGAAACGCTCTTCAGGGAAGACGCCTATGCCGCCGTGTGTTCCCAGTCCAGGAAAGACCTTAGAACAAGGGCAGACTCTAAGCCAGTTGAATACTCTGATATAAGAGCACGACCAGTCCCTTATGCTTCCAAAACTTAAAAACGCTCCTCAGGCAAAGAAGCCTATGCGGCCTTGTGTTCCCTGTTCAGGAAATAACTTAGAACAAGGGCAGACTATACACCAGTTGAATCCTCTGATATAAGTGCACAGCCAGGCCCTTATGCTTCTGAAACGTATAAGCGCTCCTTAGGTGAGAGGCCTATGCGGCTGGGTGTTCCCAGTTCAGAACAGAACTTAGAACAAGGGCAGACTATAAGCCAGTTGGATACTCTGAGTTAAGTGCATGTCCCGTCCCTTAGGTTTCCAAAACATAAAAACGCTACTCAGGTGAAGAAACCTATGCGGCCTTGTGTTCCAAGTGCAGGAAAGAACTTAGTACAAGAACAGACCCTAGGCAAGTGGGATACTCTGTGTTAAGTGCACGGCCAGTCCCTTATGCTTCCAAAACGTATAAGCGCACTTCAGGTGAAGAGGCCTATGCGGCCGTGTGTTCCCAGATCAGGAAGAACTTAAAACAGAGGCACATTATAAGCCATTTGGTGACTCTGAGTTAAGTGAACGTCCTGTCCCTTATGATTCCAAAAGGTAGAATCGCTCCTCAGGCGAAGGGTCCTATGCGGCCTTGTGTTCCCAGTTCAGGAATGAACTTAGAACATGGGAACACTACAAGTCAGTTGATTAATCTGAGGTAAATGTACGTCCAGTCCCTGATGCTTCCAAACTGTATAAACGCACTTATGGCAAAGAGTCCTATGCGGCCTTGTGTTCCCAGTTCAGGAATGAACTTAGAATATGGGAACACTATAACCCAGTTGATTACTCTGAGTTAAGTGTACGTCCAGTCCCTGATGCTTCCAAACTGTATAAACGCTATTCAGTTGAAGAAGCCTATGCGGCCGTGTGTTCCCAGGTCAGGGAAGAACTCAGAACTGGGGCAGTTTATAAGCCAGTTGGTTACTCTGGGTTAAGTGCACATCCTGTCCCTTATGCTTCCAACACGTAGAAACGCTCTTCCTGGGACGTGGCCTATGCGGCCGTGTGTTCCCAGTCCAGGAAAGACCTTAGAACAGGGGCAGACTCTAAGCCAACTGATTACTCCAAGTTAAGTGTACGTCCAGTGCCTTATGCTACCAAATTGCATAACCGCTCTTCAGGGGAAGAGGCCTATGCGGCCGTGTGTTCCCTGTTCAGGAAATAACTTAGAACAAGGGCAGACTATACACCAGTTGAATCCTCTGATATAAGTGCACAGCCAGGCCCTTATGCTTCTGAAATGTATAAGCGCTCTTTAGGCGAGAGGCCTATGCGGCTGGGTGTTCCCAGTTCAGAACAGAACTTAGAACAAGGGCAGACTCTAAGCCAGTTGGATACTCTGAGTTAAGTGCATGTCCCGTCCCTTAGGTTTCCAAAACGTAAAAACGCTATTCAGGTGAAGAAGCCTATGCGGCCTTGTGTTCCAAGTTCAGGAAAGAACTTAGTACAAGGACAGACTCTAGGCAAGTAGGATACTCTGTGTTAAGGGCACAGCCAGTCCCTTATGCTTCCAAAACGTATAAGCGCTCTTCAGGTGAAGAGGCCTCTTCGACCGTGTGTTCCCAGTTCAGGAAGAACTTAGATCAGAGGCACATTATAAGCCATTTGGTTACTCTGAGTTAAGTGAACGTCCCGTCCCTTATGCTTCCAAAACGTAGAAACGCTCCTCAGGCGAAGGGGCCTATGCGGCCTTGTGTTCCCAGTTCAGGAATGAACTTAGAACATGGGAACACTATAAGCCAGTTGATTACTCTGAGTTAAGTGTACGTCCAGTCCCTGATGCTTCCAAAGTGTATAAACGCACTGCAGGCAAAGGATCCTATGCGACCTTGTGTTCCCAATCCAGGAATGAACTTAGAACATGGAACACTATAAGCCAGTTGATTACTCTGAGTTAAGTGTACGTCTACTCCTTGATGCTTCCAAACTGTATAAACGCTCCTCAGGCGAAGAGTCCTATGCGGCCTTGTGTTCCCAGTTCAGGAATGAACTTAGAATATGGGTACACTATAAGCCAGTTGATTACTCTGAGGTAACTGTACGTCCAGGCCCTGATACTTCCAAACTGTATAAACGCACTTCAGGCGAAGAGTCCTATGCGGCCTTGTGTTCCCAGTTCAGGAATGAACTTAGAACATGGGTATACTTTAAGCCAGTTGATTACTCTGAGTTAAGTGTACGTCCAGTCCCTGATGCTTCCAAACTGTATAAACGCTATTCAGTTGAAGAAGCCTATGCTGCCGTGTGTTCCCAGTTCCGGGAAGAACTCAGAACAGGGTCAGTTTTTAAGCCAGTTGGTTACTCTGAGTAATGTTCACATCCTGTCCCTTATACTTCGAACACGTAGAAACGCTCTTCCAGGGAAGTGGCCTATGCGGCCGTGTGTTCCCAGTTCAGGAAAGAACTTAGAACAGGGGCCGTTTATAAGCCAGGTGGTTACTCTGAGTTAAGTGCACGTCCTGTCCCTTATGCTTCCAAAACGTAGAAACGCTCTTCAGGGAAGACGCCTATGCCGCCGTGTGTTCCCAGTCCAGGAAAGACCTTAGAACAAGGGCAGACTCTAAGCCAGTTGAATACTCTGATATAAGAGCACGACCAGTCCCTTATGCTTCCAAAACTTAAAAACGCTCCTCAGGCAAAGAAGCCTATGCGGCCTTGTGTTCCCTGTTCAGGAAATAACTTAGAACAAGGGCAGACTATACACCAGTTGAATCCTCTGATATAAGTGCACAGCCAGGCCCTTATGCTTCTGAAACGTATAAGCGCTCCTTAGGCGAGAGGCCTATGCGGCTGGGTGTTCCCAGTTCAGAACAGAACTTAGAACAAGGGCAGACTATAAGCCAGTTGGATACTCTGAGTTAAGTGCATGTCCCGTCCCTTAGGTTTCCAAAACGTAAAAACGCTACTCAGGTGAAGAAACCTATGCGGCCTTGTGTTCCAAGTGCAGGAAAGAACTTAGTACAAGAACAGACCCTAGGCAAGTGGGATACTCTGTGTTAAGTGCACGGCCAGTCCCTTATGCTTCCAAAACGTATAAGCGCACTTCAGGTGAAGAGGCCTATGCGGCCGTGTGTTCCCAGATCAGGAAGAACTTAAAACAGAGGCACATTATAAGCCATTTGGTGACTCTGAGTTAAGTGAACGTCCTGTCCCTTATGATTCCAAAAGGTAGAATCGCTCCTCAGGCGAAGGGTCCTATGCGGCCTTGTGTTCCCAGTTCAGGAATGAACTTAGAACATGGGAACACTACAAGTCAGTTGATTAATCTGAGGTAAATGTACGTCCAGTCCCTGATGCTTCCAAACTGTATAAACGCACTTTTGGCAAAGAGTCCTATGCGGCCTTGTGTTCCCAGTTCAGGAATGAACTTAGAATATGGGAACACTATAAGCCTGTTGATTACTCTGAGTTAAGTGTACGTCCAGTCCCTGATGCTTCCAAACTGTATAAACGCACTTCAGGTGAAGAGTCCTATGCGGCCTTGTGTTCCCAGTTCAGGAATGAATTTAGAACATGGGAACACTATAAGCCAGTTGATTACTCTGAGTTAAGTGTACGTCCAGTCCCTGATGCTTCCAAACTGTATAAACGCTATTCAGTTGAAGAAGCCTATGCGGCCGTGTGTTCCCAGGTCAGGGAAGAACTCAGAACAGGGGCAGTTTATAAGCCAGGTGGTTACCCTGAGTTGAGTGCACATCCTGTCCCTTATGCTTCCAACATGTAGAAACGCTCTTCCAGGGAAGTGGCCTATGCGGCCGTGTGTTCCCAGTCCAGGAAAGACCTTAGAACAGGGGCAGACTCTAAGCCAACTGATTACTTCAAGTTAAGTGTACGTCCAGTCCCTTATGCTACCAAATTGCATAACCGCTCTTCAGGGGAAGAGGCCTATGCGGCCGTGTGTTCCCTTTTCAGGCAATAACTTAGAACAAGGGCAGACTATACACCAGTTGAATCCTCTGATATAAGTGCACAGCCAGGCCCTTATGCTTCTGAATCGTATAAGCGCTCTTTAGGCGAGAGGTCTATGCGCCTGGGTGTTCCCAGTTCAGAACAGAACTTAGAACAAGGGCAGACTCTAAGCCAGTTGGATACTCTGAGTTAAGTGCATGTCCCGTCCCTTAGGTTTCCAAAACGTAAAAACGCTATTCAGGTGAAGAAGCCTATGCGGCCTTGTGTTACAAGTGCAGGAAAGAACTTAGTACAAGAACAGACCCTAGGCAAGTGGGATACTCTGTGGTAAGTGCACGGCCAGTCCCTTATGCTTCCAAAACGTATAAGCGCACTTCAGGTGAAGAGGCCTATACGGCCGTCTGTTCCCAGATCAGGAAGAACTAAGAACAGAGGCACATTATAAGCCATTTGGTTACTCTGAGTTAAGTGAACGTCCTGTCCCTTATGCTTCCGAAAGGTAGAAGCGCTCCTCAGGCGAAAGGGCCTATGCGGCCTTGTGTTCCCAGGCCAGGAATGAACTTAGAATATGGGAACACTATAAGCCAGTTGATTACTCTGAGTTAACTGTTCGTCCAGTCCCTGATGCTTCCAAACTGTATGAACGCACTTCAGGTGAAGAGTCCTATGCGGCCTTGTGTTCCCAGTTCAGGAATGAATTTAGAACATGGGATCACTATAAGCCAGTTGATTACTCTGAGTTAAGTGTACGTCCAGTCCCTGATGCTTCCAAACTGTATAAACGCTATTCAGTTGAAGAAGCCTATGCGGCCGTGTGTTCCCAGGTCAGGGAAGAACTCAGATCAGGGGCAGTTTATAAGCCAGTTGGTTACTCTGAGTTAAGTGCACATCCTGTCCCTTATGCTTCCAACACGTAGAAACGCTCTTCCAGGGAAGTGGCCTATGCGGCTGTGTTCCCAGTCCAGGAAAGACCTTAGAACAGGGGCAGACTCTAAGCCAACTGATTACTCCAAGTTAAGTGTACGTCCAGTCCCTTATGCTACCAAATTGCATAACCGCTCTTCAGGGGAAGAGGCCTATGCGGCCGTGTGTTCCCTGTTCAGGAAAAAACTTAGAACAAGGCCGACTATACACCAGTTGAATCCTCTGATATAAGTGCACAGCCAGGCCCTTATGCTTCTGAAACATATAAGCGCTCTGTAGGCGAGAGGCTTATGCGGCTGGGTGTTCCCAGTTCAGAACAGAACTTAGAACAAGTGCAGACTATAAGCCAGTTGGATACTCTGAGTTAAGTGCATGTCCCGTCCCTTAGGTTTCCAAAATGTAAAAACGCTATTCAGGTGAAGAAGCCTTTGCGGCCTTGTGTTCCAAGTTCAGGAAAGAACTTAGTACAAGGACAGACTCTAGGCAAGTAGGATACTCTGTGTTAAGTGCACAGCCAGTCCCTTATGCTTCCAAAACGTATAAGCGCTCTTCAGGTGAAGAGGCCTCTGCGGCCGTGTGTTCCCAGTTCAGAAAGAACTTAGATCAGAGGCACATTATAAGCCATTTGGTTACTCTGAGTTAAGTGAACGTCCCGTCCCTTATGCTTCCAAAACGTAGAAACGCTCCTCAGGCGAAGGGGCCTATGCGGCCTTGTGTTCCCAGTTCAGGAATGAACTTAGAACATGGGAACACTATAAGCCAGTTGATTACTCTGAGTTAAGTGTACGTCCAGTCCCTGATGCTTCCAAAGTGTATAAACGCACTGCAGGCAAAGGATCCTATGCGACCTTGTGTTCCCAATCCAGGAATGAACTTAGAACCTGGAACACTATAAGCCAGTTGATTACTCTGAGTTAAGTGTACGTCTACTCCTTGATGCTTCCAAACTGTATAAACGCTTCTCAGGCGAAGAGTCCTATGCGGCCTTGTGTTCCCAGTTCAGGAATGAACTTAGAATATGGGTACACTATAAGCCAGTTGATTACTATGAGGTAACTGGACGTCCAGGCCCTGATACTTCCAAACTGTATAAACGCACTTCAGGCCAAGAGTCCTACGCGTCCTTGTGTTCCCAGTTCAGGAATGAACTTAGAACATGGGTATACTTTAAGCCAGTTGATTACTCTGAGTTAAGTGTACGTCCAGTCCCTGATGCTTCCAAAGTGTATAAACGCTCTTCAGGCGAAGAGTCCTATGCGGCCTTGTGTTCCCAGTTAAGGCAGAACTTAGACCAGAGGCACATTATAAGCCATTTGGTAACTCTGAGTTAAGTGAACGTCCTGTCCCTTATGCTTCCAAAAGGTAGAATCGCTCCTCAGGCGAAGGGGCCTATGCGGCCTTGTGTTCCCAGTTCAGGAATGAACTTAGAACATGGGAACACTACAAGTCAGTTGATTACTCTGAGGTAACTGTACGTCTAGTCCCTGATCCTTCCAAACTGTATAAACGCACTTCAGGCAAAGAGTCCTATGCGGCCTTGTGTTCCCAGTCCAGGAATGAACTTAGAACATGGGAACACTATAAGCCAGTTGATTACTCTGAGTTAAGTGTACGTCCAGTCCCTGATGCTTCCAAACTGTATAAACGCTCCTCAGGCGAAGAGTCCTATGTGGTCTTGTGTTCCCATTTCAGGAATGTACTTAGAATATGGGTACACTATAAGCCAGTTGATTACTCTGAGGTAACTGTACGTCCAGTCCCTGATACTTCCAAACTGTATAAACGCACTGCAGGCAAAGGATCCTATGCGACCTTGTGTTCCCAATCCAGGAATGAACTTAGAACCTGGAACACTATAAGCCAGTTGATTACTCTGAGTTAAGTGTACGTCCAGTCCCTGATACTTCCAAACTGTATAAACGCACTTCAGGCGAAGAGTCCTACGCGTCCTTGTGTTCCCAGTTCAGGAATGAACTTAGAACATGGGAATACTATAAGCCAGTTGATTACTCTGAGTTAACTGTACGTCCAGTCCCTGATGCTTCCAAACTGTATAATCGCACTTCAGGTGAAAAGTCCTATGCGGCCTTGTGTTCCCAGTTCAGGAATGAATTTAGAACATGGGAACACTATAAGCCAGTTGATTACTCTGAGTTAAGTGTACGTCCATACCTGAGGCTTCCAAACTGTATAAACGCTATTCAGTTGAAGAAGCCTATGCGGCCGTGTGTTCCCAGGTCAGGGAAGAACTCAGATCAGGGGCAGTTTATAAGCCAGTTGGTTACTCTGAGTTAAGTGCACATTCTGTCCCTTATGCTTCCAGCACGTAGAAACGCTCTTCCTGTGAAGTGGCCTATGCGGCCGTGTGTTCCCAGTCCAGGAAAGACCTTAGAACAGGGGCAGACTCTAAGCCAACTGATTACTCCAAGTTAAGTGTACGTCCAGTCCCTTATGCTACCAAATTGCATAACCGCTCTTCAGGGGAAGAGGCCTATGCGGCCGTGTGTTCCCTGTTCAGGAAATAACTAAGAACAAGGCCGACTATACACCAGTTGAATCCTCTGATATAAGTGCACAGCCAGGCCCTTATGCTTCTGAAACATATAAGCGCTCTTTAGGCGAGAGGCCTATGCGGCTGGGTGTTCCCAGTTCAGAACAGAACTTAGAACAAGGGCAGACTATAAGCCAGTTGGATACTCTGAGTTAAGTGCATGTCCCGTCCCTTAGGTTTCCAAAACGTAAAAACGCTATTCAGGTGAAGAAGCCTATGCGGCCTTGTGTTCCAAGTTCAGGAAAGAACTTAGTACAAGGACAGACTCTAGGCAAGTAGGATACTCTGTGTTAAGTGCACAGCCAGTCCCTTATGCTTCCAAAACGTATAAGCGCTCTTCAGGTGAAGAGGCCTATGCGGCCGTGTGTTCCCAGTTCAGAAAGAACTAAGATCAGAGGCACATTATAAGCCATTTGGTTACTCTGAGTTAAGTGAACGTCCTGTCCCTTATGCTTCCAAAATGTAGAAACGCTCCTCCGGCGAAGGGGCCTATGCGGCCTTGCGTTCCCAGGCCAGGAATGAACTTAGAACATGGGAACACTATAAGCCAGTTGATTACTCTGAGTTAAGTGTACGTCCAGTCCCTGATGCTTCCAAACTGTATAAACGCACTTCAGACAAAGAGTCCTATGCGGCCTTGTGTTCCCAGTCCAGGAATGAACTTAGAACATAGGAACATTATAAGCCAGTTGATTACTCTGAGTTAAGTGGACGTCCAGTCCCTGATGCTTCCAAACTGTATAAACGCTCTTCAGGCGCAGAGTCCTATGCGGCCTTGTGTTCCCAGTTCCGGAATGAACTTAGAACATGGGAATACTATAAGCCAGTTGATTACTCTGAGTTAAGTGTACGGCCAGTCCCTGATGCTTCCAAACTGTATAAACGCTATTCAGTTGAAGAAGCCTATGCGGCCGTGTGTTCCCAGTTCCCGGAAGAACTCAGAACAGGGGCAGTTTTTAAGCCAGTTGGTTACTCTGAGTTATGTGCACATCCTGTCCCTTATACTTCCAACACGTAGAAACGCTCTTCCAGGGAAGTGGCCTATGCGGCCGTGTGTTCCCAGTTCAGGAAAGAACTTAGAACAGGGGCCGTTTTTAAGCCAGGTGGTTGCTCTGAGTTAAGTGCACGTCCTGTCCCTTATGCTTCCAAAACGTAGAAACGCTCTTCAGGGAAGACGCCTATGCCGCCGTGTGTTCCCCGTCCAGGAAAGACCTTAGAACAAGGGCAGACTCTAAGCCAGTTGAATACTCTGATATAAGAGCACGACCAGTCCCTTATGCTTCCAAAACTTAAAAACGCTCCTCAGGCAAAGAAGGCTATGCGGCCTTGTGTTCCCTGTTCAGGAAATAACTTAGAACAAGGGCAGACTATACACCAGTTGAATCCTCTGATATAAGTGCACAGCCAGGCCCTTATGCTTCTGAAATGTATAAGCGCTCTTTAGGCGAGAGGCCTATGCGCCTGGGTGTTCCCAGTTCAGAACAGAACTTAGAACAAGGGCAGACTATAAGCCAGTTGGATACTCTGAGTTAAGTGCATGTCCCGTCCCTTAGGTTTCCAAAACGTAAAAACGCTATTCAGGTGAAGAAGCCTATGCGGCCTTGTGTTCTAAGTTCAAGAAAGAACTTAGTAGAAGAACAGACCCTAGGCAAGTGGGATACTCTGTGTTAAGTGCACGGCCAGTCCCTTACGCTTCCAAAACTTATAAGCGCACTTCAGGTGAAGAGGCGTATGCGGCCGAGTGTTCCCAGTTAAGGCAGAACTTAGACCAGAGGCACATTATAAGCCATTTGGTAACTCTGAGTTAAGTGAACGTCCTGTCCCTTATGCTTCCAAAAGGTAGAATCGCTCCTCAGGCGAAGGGGCCTATGCGGCCTTGTGTTCCCAGTTCAGGAATGAACTTAGAACATGGGAACACTACAAGTCAGTTGATTACTCTGAGTTAAGTGTACGTCCAGTCCCTGATGCTTCCAAACTGTATAAACGCACTTATGGCAAAGAGTCCTATGGGGCCTTGTGTTCCCAGTTCAGGAATGAACTTAGAATATGGGAACACTATAAGCCAGTTGATTACTCTGAGTTAACTGTACGTCCAGTCCCTGATGCTTCCAAACTGTATGAACGCACTTCAGGTGAAGAGTCCTATGCGGCCTTTTGTTCCCAGTTCAGGAATGAATTTAGAACATGGGAACAGTATAAGCCAGTTGATTACTCTGAGTTAACTGTACGTCCAGTCCCTGATGCTTCCAAACTGTATAAACGCTATTGAGTTGAAGAAGCCTATGCGGCCGTGTGTTCCCAGGTCAGGGAAGAACTCAGAACAGGGACAGTTTATAAGCCAGTTGGTTACTCTGAGTTAAGTGCACATCCTGTCCCTTATGCTTCCAACACGTAGAAACGCTCTTTCTGGGACGTGGCCTATGCGGCCGTGTGTTCCCAGTCCAGGAAAGACCTTAGAACAGGGGCAGACTCTAAGCCAACTGATTACTCCAAGTTAAGTGTACGTCCAGTCCCTTATGCTACCAAATTGCATAACCTCTCTTCAGGGGAAGAGGCCTATGCGGCCTTGTGTTCCCTGTTCAGGAAATAACTTAGAACAAGGGCAGACTATACACCAGTTGAATCCTCTGATATAAGTGCACAGCCAGGCCCTTATGCTTCTGAAATGTATAAGCGCTCTGTAGGCGAGAGGCCTATGCGGCTGGGTGTTCCCAGTTCAGAACAGAACTTAGAACAAGGGAAGACTATAAGCCAGTTGGATACTCTGAGTTAAGTGCATGTCCCGTCCCTTAGGTTTCCAAAACGTAAAAACGCTATTCAGGTGAAGAAGCCTATGCGGCCTTGTGTTCCAAGTTCAGGAAAGAACTTAGTACAAGGACAGACTCTAGGGAAGTAGGAGAGTCTGTGTTAAGGGCACAGCCAGTCCCTTATACTTCCAAAACGTATAAGCGCACTTCAGGTGAAGCGGCCTATGCGGCCGTGTGTTCCCAGTTCAGGAAGAACTTAGTTCAGAGGCACATTATAAGCCAATGGTTACTCTGAGTTAAGTGTACGTCCTGTCCCTGATCCTTCCAAACTGTATAAACGCACTTCAGGCAAAGAGTCCTATGCGGCCTTGTGTTCCCAGTCCAGGAATGAACTTAGAACATGGGAACACTCTAAGCCAGTTGATTACTCTGAGTTAAGTGTATGTCTACTCCCTGATGCTTCCAAACTATATAAACACTCCTCAGGCGAAGAGTCCTATGTGGTCTTGTGTTCCCAGTTCAGGAATGTACTTAGAATATGGGTACACTATAAGCCAGTTGATTACTCTGAGGTAACTGTACGTCCAGTCCCTGATACTTCCAAACTGTATAAACGCACTTCAGGCGAAGAGTCCTACGGGTCCTTGTGTTCCCAGTTCAGGAATGAACTTAGAACATGGGAATACTATAAGCCAGTTGATTACTCTGAGTTAACTGTACGTCCAGTCCCTGATGCTTTCAAACTGTATAATCGCACTTCAGGTGAAGAGTCCTATGCGGCCTTGTGTTCCCAGTTCAGGAATGAATTTAGAACATGGGAACACTATAAGCCAGTTGATTACTCTGAGTTAAGTGTACGTCCAGTCCCTGAGGCTTCCAAACTGTATAAACGCTATTCAGTTGAAGAAGCCTATGTGGCCGTGTGTTCCCAGGTCAGGGAAGAACTCAGAACAGGGGCAGTTTATAAGCCAGTTGGTTACTCTGAGTTAAGTGCACATCCTGTCCCTTATGCTTCCAACACGTAGAAACGCTCTTCCAGGGATGTGGCCGATGCGGCCGTGTGTTCCCAGTCCAGGAAAGACCTTAGAACAGGGGCAGACTCTAAGCCAACTGATTACTCCAAGTTAAGTGTACGTCCAGTCCCTTATGCTACCAAATTGCATAACCGCTCTTCAGGGGAAGAGGCCTATGCGGCCGTCTGTTCCCAGTTCAGGAAAGAACTTAGAACAGGGGCAGTTCATAAGCCAGGTGGTTACTCTGAGTTCAGTGCACGTCCTGTCCCTTATGCTTCCAAAACGTAGAAACGCTCTTCAGGGAAGACGCCTATGCCGCCGTGTGTTCCCAGTCCAGGAAAGAACTTAGAACAAGGGCAGACTCTAAGCCAGTTGAATACTCTGATATAAGAGCACGACCAGTCCCTTATGCTTCCAAAACTTAAAAACGCTCCTCAGGCAAAGAAGCCTATGCGGCCTTGTGTTCCCTGTTCAGGAAATAACTTAGAACAAGGGCAGACTATACACCAGTTGATTCCTCTGATATAAGTGCACAGCCAGGCCCTTATGCTTCTGAAATGTATAAGCGCACTTTAGGCGAGAGGCCTATGCGGCTCGGTGTTCCCAGTCCAGGAATGAACTTAGAACATGGGAACACTATAAGCCAGTTGATTGCTCTGAGTTAAGTGTACGTCTAGTCCCTGATGCTTCCAAACTGTATAAACGCTCTTCAGGCGAAGAGTCCTATGCGGCCTTGTGTTCCCAGTTCAGGAATGAACTTAGAATATGGGTACACTATAAGCCAGTTGATTACTCTGAGTTAAGTGGACGTCTAGTCCATGATGCTTCCAAACTGTATAAGCGCACTTCAGGCAAAGAGTCCTATGCGGCCTTGTGTTCCCAGTCCAGGAATGAACTTAGAACATGGGAACACTATAAGCCAGTTGATTACTCTGAGTTAAGTGTACGTCCAGTCCCTGATGCTTCCAAACTGTATAAACGCTATTCAGTTGAAGAAGCCTATGCGGCCGTGTGTTCCCAGTTCCGGGAAGAACTCAGAACAGGGGCAGTTTTTAAGCCAGTTGGTTACTCTGAGTTGAGTGCACATCCTGTCCCTTATGCTTCCAACACGTAGAAACGCTCTTCCAGGGAAGTGGCCTATGCGGCCGTGTGTTCCCAGTTCAGGAAAGAACTTAGAACAGGGGCCGTTTATAAGCCAGGTGGTTACTCTGAGTTAAGTGCACGTCCTCTCCCTTATGCTTCCAAAACGTAGAAACGCTCTTCAGGGAAGACGCCTATGCCGCCGTGTGTTCCCAGTCCAGGAAAGACCTTAGAACAAGGGCAGACTCTAAGCCAGTTGAATACTCTGATATAAGAGCACGACCAGTCCCTTATGCTTCCAAAACTTAAAAACGCTCCTCAGGCAAAGAAGCCTATGCGGCCTTGTGTTCCCTGTTCAGGAAATAACTTAGAACAAGGGCAGACTATACACCAGTTGAATCCTCTGATATAAGTGCACAGCCAGGCCCTTATGCTTCTGAAACGTATAAGCGCTCTTTAGGCGAGAGGCCTATGCGCCTGGGTGTTCCCAGTTCAGAACAGAACTTAGAACAAGGGGAGACTATAAGCCAGTTGGATACTCTGAGTTAAGTGCATGTCCCGTCCCTTAGGTTTCCAAAACGTAAAAACGCTATTCAGGTGAAGAAGCCTATGCGGCCTTGTGTTCCAAGTTCAGGAAAGAACTTAGTACAAGAACAGACCCTAGGCAAGTGGGATACTCTGTGTTAAGTGCACGGCCCGTCCCTTATGCTTCCAAAACGTATAAGCGCACTTCAGGTGAAGAGGCCTATATGGCCGTCTGTTCCCAGATCAGGAAGAACTAAGAACAGAGGCACATTATAAGCCATTTGGTTACTCTGAGTTAAGTGAACGTCCTGTCCCTTATGCTTCCAAAAGGTAGAAGCGCTCCTCAGGCGAAGGGGCCTATGCGGCCTTGTGTTCCCAGTTCAGGAATGAACTTAGAATATGGGAACACTATAAGCCAGTTGATTACTCTGAGTTAACTGTTCGTCCAGTCCCTGATGCTTCCAAACTGTATGAACGCACTTCAGGTGAAGGGTCCTATGCGGCCTTGTGTTCCCAGTTCAGGAATGAATTTAGAACATGGGAACACTATAAGCCAGTTGATTACTCTGAGTTAAGTGTACGTCCAGTCCCTGATGCTACCACCTGTATAAACGCTATTCAGTTGAAGAAGCCTATGCGGCCCTGTGTTCCCAGGTCAGGGAAGAACTCAGATCAGGGGCAGTGTATAAGCCAGGTGGTTACTCTGAGTTGAGTGCACATCCTGTCCCTTATGCTTCCAACACGTAGAAACGCTCTTCCTGGGAAGTGGCCTATGCGGCCGTTTGTTCCCAGTCCAGGAAAGACCTTAGAACAGGGGCAGACTCTAAGCCAACTGATTACTCCAAGTTAAGTGTACGTCCAGTCCCTTATGCTACCAAATTGCATAACCGCTCTTCAGGGGAAGAGGCCTTTGCGGCCGTGTGTTCCCTGTTCAGGAAATAACTTAGAACAAGGCCGACTATACACCAGTTGAATCCTCTGATATAAGTGCACAGCCAGGCCCTTATGCTTCTGAAACATATAAGCGCTCCTTAGGCGAGAGGCCTATGCGGCTGGGTGTTCCCAGTTCAGAACAGAACTTAGAACAATGGCAGACTATAAGCCAGTTGGATACTCTGAGTTAAGTGCATGTCCCGTCCCTTAGGTTTCCAAAACGTAAAAACGCTATTCAGGTGAAGAAGCCTATGCGGCCTTGTGTTCCAAGTTCAGGAAAGAACTTAGTACAAGGACAGACTCTAGGCAAGTAGGATACTCTGTGTTAAGTGCACAGCCAGTCCCTTATGCTTCCAAAACGTATAAGCGCTCTTCAGGTGAAGAGGCCTATGGGGCCGTGTGTTCCCAGTTCAGAAAGAACTTAGATCAGAGGCACATTATAAGCCATTTGTTTACTCTGAGTTAAGTGATCGCCCCGTCCCTTATGCTTCCAAAACGTAGAAACGCTCCTCAGGCGAAGGGGCCTATGCGGCCTTGTGTTTCCAGTTCAGGAATGAACTTAGAACATGGGAACACTATAAGCCAGTTGATTACTCTGAGTTAAGTGTACGTCCAGTCCCTGATGCTTCCAAACTTTATAAACGCACTTATGGCAAAGAGTCCTATGCGGCCTTGTGTTCCCAGTCCAGGAATGAACTTAGAACATGGGAACACTATAAGCCAGTTGATTACTCTGAGTTAAGTGTACGTCTAGTCCCTGATGCTTCCAAACTGTATAAACGCTCTTCAGGCGAAGAGTCCTATGCGGCCTTGTGTTCCCAGTTCAGGAATGAACTTAGAGTATGGGTACACTATAAGCCAGTTGATTACTCTGAGTTAAGTGTACGTCCAGTCCCTGATGCTTCCAAAGTGTATAAACGCTATTCAGTTGAAGAAGCCTATGCGGCCGTGTGTTCCCAGTTCCGGGAAGAACTCAGAACAGGGGCAGTTTTTAAGCCAGTTGGTTACTCTGAGTTATGTGCACATCCTGTCCCTTATACTTCCAACACGTAGAAACGCTCTTCCAGGGAAGTGGCCTATGCGGCCGTGTGTTCCCAGTTCAGGAAAGAACTTAGAACAGGGGCCGTTTATAAGCCAGGTGGTTACTCTGAGTTAAGTGCACGTCCTCTCCCTTATGCTTCCAAAACGTAGAAACGCTCTTCAGGGAAGACGCCTATGCCGCCGTGTGTTCCCAGTCCAGGAAAGACCTTAGAACAAGGGCAGACTCTAAGCCAGTTGAATACTCTGATATAAGAGCACGACCAGTCCCTTATGCTTCCAAAACTTAAAAACGCTCCTCAGGCAAAGAAGGCTATGCGGCCTTGTGTTCCCTGTTCAGGAAATAACTTAGAACAAGGGCAGACTATACACCAGTTGAATCCTCTGATATAAGTGCACAGCCAGGCCCTTATGCTTCTGAAACGTATAAGCCCTCTTTAGGCGAGAGGCCTATGCGCCTGGGTGTTCCCAGTTCAGAACAGAACTTAGAAAAAGGGCAGACTATAAGCCAGTTGGATACTCTGAGTTAAGTGCATGTCCCGTCCCTTAGGTTTCCAAAACGTAAAAACGCTATTCAGGTGAAGAAGCCTATGCGGCCTTGTGTTCCAAGTTCAAGAAAGAACTTAGTACAAGAACAGACCCTAGGCAAGTGGGATACTCTGTGTTAAGTGCACGGCCAGTCCCTTATGCTTCCAAAACGTATAAGCGCACTTCAGGTGAAGAGGCCTATGCGGCCGTGTGTTCCCAGTTAAGGCAGAACTTAGACCAGAGGCACATTATAAGCCATTTGGTAACTCTGAGTTAAGTGAACGTCCTGTCCCTTATGCTTCCAAAAGGTAGAATCGCTCCTCAGGCGAAGGGGCCTATGCGGCCTTGTGTTCCCAGTTCAGGAATGAACTTAGAACATGGGAACACTACAAGTCAGTTGATTACTCTGAGGTAACTGTACGTCCAGTCCCTGATGCTTCCAAACTGTATAAACGCTCTTCAGGCGAAGAGTCCTATGCGGCCTTTTGATCCCAGTTCAGGAATGAATTTAGAACATGGGAACAGTATAAGCCAGTTGATTACTCTGAGTTAAGTGTACGTCCAGTCCCTGATGCTTCCAAACTGTATAAACGCTATTCAGTCGAAGAAGCCTATGCGGCCGTGTGTTCCCAGGTCAGGGAAGAACTCAGAACAGGGGCAGTTTATAAGCCAGTTGGTTACTCTGGGTTAAGTGCACATCCTGTCCCTTATGCTTCCAACACGTAGAAACGCTCTTCCTGGGACGTGGCCTATGCGGCCGTGTGTTCCCTGTTCAGGAAATAACTGAGAACAAGGGCAGACTATTCACCAGTTGAATCCTCTGATATAAGTGCACAGCCAGGCCCTTATGCTTCTGAAATGTATAAGCGCTCTTTAGGCGAGAGGCCTATGCGGCTGGGTGTTCCCAGTTCAGAACAGAACTTAGAACAAGGGAAGACTATAAGCCAGTTGGATACTCTGAGTTAAGTGCATGTCCCGTCCCTTAGGTTTCCAAAACGTAAAAACGCTATTCAGTTGAAGAAGCCTATGCGGCCTTGTGTTCCAAGTTCAGGAAAGAACTTAGTACAAGGACAGACTCTAGGCAAGTAGGAGAGTCTGTGTTAAGGGCACAGCCAGTCCCTTATGCTTCCAAAACGTATAAGCGCACTTCAGGTGAAGCGGCCTCTGCGGCCGTGTGTTCCCAGTTCAGGAAGAACTTAGTTCAGAGGCACATTATACGCCATTTGGTTACTCTGAGTTAAGTGTACGTCCTGTCCCTGATCCTTCCAAACTGTATAAACGCACTTCAGGCAAAGAGTCCTATGCGGCCTTGTGTTCCCAGTCCAGGAATGAACTTAGAACATGGGAACACTCTAAGCCAGTTGATTACTCTGAGTTAAGTGTATGTCTACTCCCTGATGCTTCCAAACTGTATAAACGCTCCTCAGGCGAAGAGTCCTATGTGGTCTTGTGTTCCCAGTTCAGGAATGTACTTAGAATATGGGTACACTATAAGCCAGTTGATTACTCTGAGGTAACTGTACGTCCAGTCCCTGATACTTCCAAACTGTATAAACGCACTTCAGGCGAAGAGTCCTACGCGTCCTTGTGTTCCCAGTTCAGGAATGAATTTAGAACATGGGAACACTATAAGCCAGTTGATTACTCTGAGTTAAGTGTACGTCCAGTCCCTGAGGCTTCCAAACTGTATAAACGCTATTCAGTTGAAGAAGCCTATGCGGCCGTGTGTTCCCAGGTCAGGGAAGAACTCAGAACAGGGACAGTTTATAAGCCAGTTGGTTACTCTGAGTTAAGTGCACATCCTGTCCCTTATGCTTCCAACACGTAGAAACGCTCTTTCTTGGACGTGGCCTATGCGGCCGTGTGTTCCCAGTCCAGGAAAGACCTTAGAACAGGGGCAGACTCTAAGCCAACTGATTACTCCAAGTTAAGTGTACGTCCAGTCCCTTATGCTACCAAATTGCATAACCTCTCTTCAGGGGAAGAGGCCTATGCGGCCTTGTGTTCCCTGTTCAGGAAATAACTTAGAACAAGGGCAGACTATACACCAGTTGAATCCTCTGATATAAGTGCACAGCCAGGCCCTTATGCTTCTGAAATGTATAAGCGCTCTGTAGGCGAGAGGCCTATGCGCCTGGGTGTTCCCAGTTCAGAACAGAACTTAGAACAAGGGAAGACTATAAGCCAGTTGGATACTCTGAGTTAAGTGCATGTCCCGTCCCTTAGGTTTCCAAAACGTAAAAACGCTATTCAGGTGAAGAAGCCTATGCGGCCTTGTGTTCCAAGTTCAGGAAAGAACTTAGTACAAGGACAGACTCTAGGCAAGTAGGAGAGTCTGTGTTAAGGGCACAGCCAGTCCCTTATGCTTCCAAAACGTATAAGCGCACTTCAGGTGAAGCGGCCTATGCGGCCGTGTGTTCCCAGTTCAGGAAGAACTTAGTTCAGAGGCACATTATAAGCCATTGGTTACTCTGAGTTAGGTGTACGTCCTGTCCCTGATCCTTCCAAACTGTATAAACGCACTTCAGGCAAAGAGTCCTATGCGGCCTTGTGTTCCCAGTCCAGGAATGAACTTAGAACATGGGAACACTCTAAGCCAGTTGATTACTCTGAGTTAAGTGTATGTCTACTCCCTGATGCTTCCAAACTATATAAACACTCCTCAGGCGAAGAGTCCTATGTGGTCTTGTGTTCCCAGTTCAGGAATGTACTTAGAATATGGGTACACTATAAGCCAGTTGATTACTCTGAGGTAACTGTACGTCCAGTCCCTGATACTTCCAAACTGTATAAACGCACTTCAGGCGAAGAGTCCTACGCGTCCTTGTGTTCCCAGTTCAGGAATGAACTTAGAACATGGGAATACTATAAGCCAGTTGATTACTCTGAGTTAACTGTACGTCCAGTCCCTGATGCTTCCAAACTGTATAATCGCACTTCAGGTGAAGAGTCCTATGCGGCCTTGTGTTCCCAGTTCAGGAATGAATTTAGAACATGGGAACACTATAAGCCAGTTGATTACTCTGAGTTAAGTGTACGTCCAGTCCCTGAGGCTTCCAAACTGTATAAACGCTATTCAGTTGAAGAAGCCTATGTGGCCGTGTGTTCCCAGGTCAGGGAAGAACTCAGAACAGGGGCAGTTTATAAGCCAGTTGGTTACTCTGAGTTAAGTGCACATCCTGTCCCTTATGCTTCCAACACGTAGAAACGCTCTTCCAGGGATGTGGCCGATGCGGCCGTGTGTTCCCAGTCCAGGAAAGACCTTAGAACAGGGGCAGACTCTAAGCCAACTGATTACTCCAAGTTAAGTGTACGTCCAGTCCCTTATGCTACCAAATTGCATAACCGCTCTTCAGGGGAAGAGGCCTATGCGGCCGTCTGTTCCCAGTTCAGGAAAGAACTTAGAACAGGGGCAGTTCATAAGCCAGGTGGTTACTCTGAGTTCAGTGCACGTCCTGTCCCTTATGCTTCCAAAACGTAGAAACGCTCTTCAGGGAAGACGCCTATGCCGCCGTGTGTTCCCAGTCCAGGAAAGAACTTAGAACAAGGGCAGACTCTAAGCCAGTTGAATACTCTGAAATAAGAGCACGACCAGTCCCTTATGCTTCCAAAACTTAAAAACGCTCCTCAGGCAAAGAAGCCTATGCGGCCTTGTGTTCCCTGTTCAGGAAATAACTTAGAACAAGGGCAGACTATACACCAGTTGATTCCTCTGATATAAGTGCACAGCCAGGCCCTTATGCTTCTGAAATGTATAAGCGCACTTTAGGCGAGAGGCCTATGCGGCTCGGTGTTCCCAGTCCAGGAATGAACTTAGAACATGGGAACACTATAAGCCAGTTGATTACTCTGAGTTAAGTGTACGTCTAGTCCCTGATGCTTCCAAACTGTATAAACGCTCTTCAGGCGAAGAGTCCTATGCGGCCTTGTGTTCCCAGTTCAGGAATGAACTTAGAATATGGGTACACTATAAGCCAGTTGATTACTCTGAGTTAAGTGGACGTCCAGTCCATGATGCTTCCAAACTGTATAAGCGCACTTCAGGCAAAGAGTCCTATGCGGCCTTGTGTTCCCAGTCCAGGAATGAACTTAGAACATGGGTATACTTTAAGCCAGTTGATTACTCTGAGTTAAGTGTACGTCCAGTCCCTGATGCTTCCAAACTGTATAAACGCTATTCAGTTGAAGAAGCCTATGCGGCCGTGTGTTCCCAGTTCCGGGAAGAACTCAGAACAGGGGCAGTTTTTAAGCCAGTTGGTTACTCTGAGTAATGTTCACATCCTGTCCCTTATACTTCCAACACGTAGAAACGCTCTTCCAGGGAAGTGGCCTATGCGGCCGTGTGTTCCCAGTTCAGGAAAGAACTTAGAACAGGGGCCGTTTATAAGCCAGGTGGTTATTCTGAGTTAAGTGCACGTCCTGTCCCTTATGCTTCCAAAACGTAGAAACGCTCTTCAAGGAAGACGCCTATGCCGCCGTGTGTTCCCAGTCCAGGAAAGACCTTAGAACAAAGGCAGACTCTAAGCCTGTTGAATACTCTGATATAAGAGCACGACCAGTCCCTTATGCTTCCAAAACTTAAAAACGCTCCTCAGGCAAAGAAGCCTATGCGGCCTTGTGTTCCCTGTTCAGGAAATAACTTAGAACAAGGGCAGTTGTATCCTCTGATATAAGTGCACAGCCAGGCCCTTATGCTTCTGAAACGTATAAGCGCTCTTTAGGCGAGAGGCCTATGCGGCTGGGTGTTCCCAGTTCAGAACAGAACTTAGAACAAGGGCAGACTATAAGCCAGTTGGATACTCTGAGTTAAGTGCATGTCCCGTCCCTTAGGTTTCCAAAACGTAAAAACGCTATTCAGGTGAAGAAGCCTATGCGGCCTTGTGTTCCAAGTTCAAGAAAGAACTTAGTACAAGAACAGACCCTAGGCAAGTGGGATACTCTGTGTTAAGTGCACGGCCAGTCCCTTACGCTTCCAAAACTTATAAGCGCACTTCAGGTGAAGAGGCCTATGCGGCCGTGTGTTCCCAGTTAAGGCAGAACTTAGACCAGAGGCACATTATAAGCCATTTGGTAACTCTGAGTTAAGTGAACGTCCTGTCCCTTATGCTTCCAAAAGGTAGAATCGCTCCTCAGGCGAAGGGGCCTATGCGGCCTTGTGTTCCCAGTTCAGGAATGAACTTAGAACATGGGAACACTACAAGTCAGTTGATTACTCTGAGGTAACTGTACCTCCAGTCCCTGATGCTTCCAAACTGTATAAACGCACTTATGGCAAAGAGTCCTATGCGGCCTTGTGTTCCCAGTTCAGGAATGAACATAGAATATGGGAACACTATAAGCCAGTTGATTACTCTGAGTTAACTGTACGTCCAGTCCCTGATGCTTCCAAACTGTATGAACGCACTTCAAGTGAAGAGTCCTATGCGGCCTTTTGTTCCCAGTTCAGGAATGAATTTAGAACATGGGAACAGTATAAGCCAGTTGATTACTCTGAGTTAAGTGTACGTCCAGTCCCTGATGCTTCCAAACTGTATAAACGCTATTCAGTTGAAGAAGCCTATGCGGCCGTGTGTTCCCAGGTCAGGGAAGAACTCAGATCAGGGGCAGTTTATAAGCCAGTTGGTTACTCTGAGTTAAGTGCACATCCTGTCCCTTATGCTTCCAAAACGTAGAAACGCTCTTCCTGGGAAGTGGCCTATGCGGCCGTGTGTTCCCAGTCCAGGAAAGACCTTAGAACAGGGGCAGACTCTAAGCCAACTGATTACTCCAAGTGAAGTGTACGTCCAGTCCCTTATGCTACCAAATTGCATAACCGCTCTTCAGGGGAAGAGGCCTATGCGGCCGTGTGTTCCCTGTTCAGGAAATAACTTAGAACAAGGGCAGACTATACACCAGTTGAATCCTCTGATATAAGTGCACAGCCAGGCCCTTATGCTTCTGAAACATATAAGCGCTCTTTAGGCGAGAGGCCTATGCGGCTGGGTGTTCCCAGTTCAGAACAGAACTTAGAACAAGGGCAGACTATAAGCCAGTTGGATACTCTGAGTTAAGTGCATGTCCCGTCCCTTAGGTTTCCAAAACGTAAAAATGCTATTCAGGTGAAGAAGCCTATGCGGCCTTGTGTTCCAAGTTCAAGAAAGAACTTAGTACAAGAACAGACCCTAGGCAAGTGGGATACTCTGTGTTAAGTGCACAGCCAGTCCCTTATGCTTCCAAAACGTATAAGCGCTCTTCAGGTGAAGAGGCCTATGCGGCCGTGTGTTCCCAATTCAGAAAGAACTTAGATCAGAGGCACATTATAAGCCATTTGGTTACTCTGAGTTAAGTGAACGCCCCGTCCCTTATGCTTCCAAACTGTATAAGCGCACTTCAGGTGAAGAGGCCTATGCGGCCGTCTGTTCCCAGATCAGGAAGAATTAAGAACAGAGGCACATTATAAGCCATTTGGTTACTCTGAGTTAAGTGAACGTCCTGTCCCTTATGCTTCCAAAAGGTAGAAGCGCTCCTCAGGCGAAGGGGCCTATGCGGCCTTGTGTTCCCAGTTCAGGAATGAACTTAGAATATGGGAACACTATAAGCCAGTTGATTACTCTGAGTTAACTGTTCGTCCAATCCCTGATGCTTCCAAACTGTATGAACGCACTTCAGGTGAAGAGTCCTATGCGGCCTTGTGTTCCCAGTTCAGGAATGAATTTAGAACATGGGAATACTATAAGCCAGTTGATTACTCTGAGTTAAGTGTACGTCCAGTCCCTGATGCTTCCAAACTGTATAAACGCTATTCAGTTGAAGAAGCCTATGCGGCCGTGTGTTCCCAGGTCAGGGAAGAACTCAGATCAGGGGCAGTTTATAAGCCAGTTGGTTACTCTGAGTTAAGTGCACATCCTGTCCCTTATGCTTCCAACACGTAGAAACGCTCTTCCTGGGAAGTGGCCTATGCGGCCGTGTGTTACCAGTCCAGGAAAGACCTTAGAACAGGGGCAGACTCTAAGCCAACTGATTACTCCAAGTTCAGTGTACGTCCAATCCCTTATGCTACCAAATTGCATAACCGCTCTTCAGGGGAAGAGGCCTATGCGGCCGTGTGTTCCCTGTTCAGGAAATATCTTAGAACAAGGCCGACTATACACCAGTTGAATCCTCTGATATAAGTGCACAGCCAGGCCCTTATGCTTCTGAAACATATAAGCGCTCTTTAGGCGAGAGGCCTATGCGGCCTTGTGTTCCCAGTTCAGGAATGAACTTACAATATGGGTACACTATAAGCCAGTTGATTACTCTGAGTTAAGTGAACGTCCAGTCCATGATGCTTCCAAACTGTATAAGCGCACTTCAGGCAAAGAGTCCTATGTGGCCTTGTGTTCCCAGTCCAGGAATGAACTTAGAACATGGGAACACTATAAGCCAGTTGATTACTCTGAGTTAAGTGGACGTCCAGTCCCTGATGCTTCCAAACTGTATAAACGCTCTTCAGGCGCAGAGTCCTATGCGGCCTTGTGTTCCCAGTTCAGGAATGAACTTAGAACATGGGAATACTATAAGCCAGTTGATTACTCTGAGTTAAGTGTACGTCCAGTCCCTGATGCTTCCAAACTGTATAAACGCTATTCAGTTGAAGAAGCCTATGCGGCCGTGTGTTCCCATTTCCGGGAAGAACTCAGAACAGGGGCAGTTTTTAAGCCAGTTGGTTACTCTGAGTTATGTGCACATCCTGTCCCTTATACTTCCAACACGTAGAAACGCTCTTCCAGGGAAGTGGCCTATGCGGCCGTGTGTTCCCAGTTCAGGAAAGAACTTAGAACAGGGGCCGTTTATAAGCCAGGTGGTTACTCTGAGTTAAGTGCACGACCTGTCCCTTATGCTTCCAAAACGTAGAAACGCTCTTCAGGGAAGACGCCTATGCCGCCGTGTGTTCCCAGTCCAGGAAAGACCTTAGAACAAGGGCAGACTCTAAGCCAGTTGAATACTCTGATATAAGAGCACGACCAGTCCCTTATGCTTCCAAAACTTAAAAACGCTCCTCAGGCAAAGAAGGCTATGCGGCCTTGTGTTCCCTGTTCAGGAAATAACTTAGAACAAGGGCAGACTATACACCAGTTGAATCCTCTGATATAAGTGCACAGCCAGGCCCTTATGCTTCTGAAACGTATAAGCGCTCTTTAGGCGAGAGGCCTATGCGCCTGGGTGTTCCCAGTTCAGAACAGAACTTAGAACAAGGGCAGACTATAAGCCAGTTGGATACTCTGAGTTAAGTGCATGTCCCGTCCCTTAGGATTCCAAAACGTAAAAACGCTATTCAGGTACAGAAGCCTATGCGGCCTTGTGTTCCAAGTTCAGGAAAGAACTTAGTACAAGAACAGACTCTAGGCAAGTAGGATACTCTGTGTTAAGTGCACGGCCAGTCCCTTACGCTTCCAAAACTTATAAGCGCACTTCAGGTGAAGAGGCCTATGCGGCCGTGTGTTCCCAGTTAAGGCAGAACTTAGACCAGAGGCACATTATAAGCAATTTGGTAACTCTGAGTTAAGTGAACGTCCTGTCCCTTATGCTTCGAAAAGGTAGAATCGCTCCTCAGGCGAAGGGGCCTATGCGGCCTTGTGTTCCCAGTTCAGGAAAGAACTTAGAACATGGGAACACTACAAGTCAGTTGATTACTCTGAGGTAACTGTACGTCCAGTCCCTGATGCTTCCAAACTGTATAAACGCACTTATGGCAAAGAGTCCTATGCGGCCTTGTGTTCCTAGTTCAGGAATGAACTTAGAATATGGGAACACTATAAGCCAGTTGATTACTCTGAGTTAACTGTACGTCCAGTCCCTGATGCTTCCAAACTGTATGAACGCACTTCGGGTGAAGAGTCCTATGCGGCCTTTTGTTCCCAGTTCAGGAATGAATTTAGAACATGGGAACAGTATAAGCCAGTTGATTACTCTGAGTTAAGTGTACATCCAGTCCCTGATGCTTCCAAACTGTATAAACGCTATTCAGTTGAAGAAGCCTAAGCGGCCGTGTGTTCCCAGTTCCGGGAAGAACTCAGAACAGGGTCAGTTTTTAAGCCAGTTGTTTACTCTGAGTTATGTGCACATCCTGTCCCTTATACTTCCAACACGTAGAAAGGCTCTTCCAGGGAAGTGGCCTATGCGGCCGTGTGTTCCCAGTTCAGGAAAGAACTTAGAACAGGGGCCGTTTATAAGCCAGGTGGTTACTCTGAGTTAAGTGCACGTCCTGTCCTTTATGCTTCCAAAACGTAGAAACGCTCTTCAGGGAAGACGCCTATGCCACCGTGTGTTCCCAGTCCAGGAAAGACCTTAGAACAGGGGCAGTCTCTAAGCCAACTGATTACTCCAAGTTAAGTGTGCGTCCAGTCCCTTATGCTACCAAATTGCATAACCTCTCTTCAGGGGAAGAGGCCTATGCGGACGTGTGTTCCCTGTTCAGGAAATAACTTAGAACAAGGGCAGACTATACACCAGTTGAATCCTCTGATATAAGTGCACAGCCAGGCCCTTATGCTTCTGAAACGTATAAGCGCTCTTTAGGCGAGAGGCCTATGCGGCTGGGTGTTCCCAGTTCAGAACAGAACTTAGAACAAGGGCAGACTATAAGCCAGTTGGATACTCTGAGTTAAGTGCATGTCCCGTCCCTTAGGTTTCCAAAACGTAAAAACGCTATTCAGGTGAAGAAGCCTAGGCGGCCTTGTGTTCCAAGTTCAGGAAAGAACTTAGTACAAGGACAGACTCTAGGCAAGTAGGATAGTCTGTGTTAAGGGCACAGCCAGTCCCTTATGCTTCCAAAACGTATAAGCGCACTTCAGGTGAAGAGGCCTATGCGGCCGTGTGTTCCCAGTTCAGGAAGAACTTAGTTCAGAGGCACATTATAAGCCATTTGGTTACTCTGAGTTAAGTGAACGTCCCGGCCCTTATGGTTCCAAAACGTAGAAACGCTCCTCAGGCGAAGGGGCCTATGCGGCCTTGTGTTCCCAGTTCAGGAATGAACTTAGAACATGGGAACACTATAAGCCAGTTGATTACTCTGAGTTAAGTGTACGTCCAGTCCCTGATGCTTCCAAAGTGTATAAACGCACTGCAGGCAAAGGATCCTATGCGACCTTGTGTTCCCAATCCAGGAATGAACTTAGAACATGGAACACTATAAGCCAGTTGATTACTCTGAGTTAAGTGTACGTCTACTCCTTGATGCTTCCAAACTGTATAAACGCTCCTCAGGCGAAGAGTCCTATGCGGCCTTGTGTTCCCAGTTCAGGAATGAACGTAGAATATGGGTACACTATAAGCCAGTTGATTACTCTGAGGTAACTGTACGTCCAGGCCCTGATACTTCCAAACTGTATAAACGCACTTCAGGCGAAGAGTCCTATGCGGCCTTGTGTTCCCAGTTCAGGAATGAACTTAGAACATGTGAATACTATAAGCCAGTTGATTACTCTGAGTTAAGTGTACGTCCAGTCCCTGATGCTTCCAAACTGTATAAACGCTATTGAGTTGAAGAAGCCTATGCGGCGGAGTGTTCCCAGTTCAGGGAAGAACTCAGAACAGGGGCAGTTTTTAAGCCAGTTGGTTACTCTGAGTTAAGTGCACGTCCTGTCCCTTATGCTTCCAACACGTAGAAACGCTCTTCCAGGGATTTGGCCTATGCGGCCGTGTGTTCCCAGTCCAGGAAAGACCTTAGAACAGGGGCAGACTCTAAGCCAACTGATTACTCCAAGTTAATTGTACGTCCAGTCCCTTATGCTACCAAATTGCATAAACGCTCTTCAGGGGAAGAGGCCTATGCGGCCGTCTGTTCCCAGTTCAGGAAAGAACTTAGAACAGGGGCAGTTCATAAGCCAGGTGGTTACTCTGAGTTAAGTGCACGTCCTGTCCCTTATGCTTCCAAAACGTAGAAACGCTCTTCAGGGAAGACGCCTATGCCGCCGTGTGTTCCCAGTCCAGGAAAGACCTCAGAACAAGGGCAGACTCTAAGCCAGTTGAATACTCTGATATAAGAGCACGACCAGTCCCTTATGCTTCCAAAACTTAAAAACGCTCCTCAGGCAAAGAAGCCTATGCGGCCTTGTGTTCCCTGTTCAGGAAATAACTTAGAACAAGGGCAGACTATACACCAGTTGAATCCTCTGATATAAGTGCACAGCCAGGCCCTTATGCTTCTGAAACGTATAAGCCCTCTTTAGGCGAGAGGCCTATGCGGCTGGGTGTTCCCAGTTCAGAACAGAACTTAGAACAAGGGCAGACTATAATCCAGTGGGATACTTTGAGTTAAGTGCATGTCCCGTCCCTTAGGTTTCCAAAACGTAAAAACGCTATTCAGGTGAAGAAGCCTATGCGGCCTTGTGTTCCAAGTGCAGGAAAGAACTTAGTACAAGAACAGACCCTAGGCAAGTGGGATACTCTGTGTTAAGTGCACGGCCAGTCCCTTATGCTTCCAAAACGTATAAGCGCACTTCAGGTGAAGAGGCCTATGCGGCCGTGTGCTCCCAGATCAGGAAGAACTTAGAACAGAGGCACATTATAAGCCATTTGGTTACTCTGAGTTAAGTGCACGTCCAGTTCCAGATGCTTCCAAACTGTATAAACGCACTTCAGGCGAAGAGGCCTATGCGGCCTTGTGTTCCCAGTTCAGGAATGAACTTAGAACATGGGAACACTATAAGCCAGTTGATTACTCTGAGTTAAGTGTACGTAAAGTCCCTGATGCTTCCAAACTGTATAAACGCACTTCAGGCAAAGAGTCCTATGCGGCCTTGTGTTCCCAGTCCAGGAATGAACTTAGAACATGGGAACACTATAAGCCAGTTGATTACTCTGTGTTAAGTGTACGTCTAGTCCCTGATGCTTCCAAACTGTATAAACGCTCTTCAGGTGAAAAGTCCTATGCGGCCTTGTGTTCCCAGTTCAGGAATTAACTTAGAATATGAGTACACTATAAGCCAGTTGATTACTCTGAGTTAAGTGTACGTCCAGTCCATGATGCTTCCAAACTGTATAAGCCCACTTCAGGCAAAGAGGCCTATGCGGCCTTGTGTTCCCAGTCCAGGAATGAACTTAGAACATGGGAACACTATAAGCCAGTTGATTACTCTGAGTTAAGTGGACGTCCAGTCCCTAATGCTTCCAAACTGTATAGACGCTTTTCAGGCGAAGAGTCCTATGCGGCCTTGTGTTCCGAGTTCAAGAATGAACTTAGAACATGGGAATACTATAAGCCAGTTGATTACTCTGAGTTAAGTGTACGTCCAGTCCCTGATGCTTCCAAACGGTATAAACGCTATTCAGTTGAAGAAGCCTATGCGGCCGTGTGTTCCGAGTTCCGGGAAGAACTCTGAACAGGGTCCGGTTTTAAGCCAGTTGGTTACTCTGAGTTATGTGCACATCCTGTCCCTTATACTTCCAACACGTAGAAACGCTCTTCTAGGGAAGTAGCCTATGGGGCCGTGTGTTCCCAGTTCAGGAAAGAACTTAGAACAGGGGCCGTTTATAAGCCAGGTGGTTACTCTGAGTTAAGTGCACGTCCTGTCCCTTATGCTTCCAAAACGTAGAAACGCTCTTCAGGGAAGACGCCTATGCCGCCGTGTGTTCCCAGTCCAGGAAAGACCTTAAAACAAGGGCAGACTGTAAGCCAGTTGAATACTCTGATATAAGAGCACGACCAGTCCCTTATGCTTCCAAAACTTAAAAACGCTCCTCAGGCAAAGAAGCCTATGCGGCCTTGTGTTCCCTGTTCAGGAAATAACTTAGAACAAGGGCAGACTATACACCAGTTGAATCCTCTGATATAAGTGCACAGCCAGGCCCTTATGCTTCTGAAACGTATAAGCGCTCTTTAGGCGAGAGGCCTATGCAGCTAGGTGTCCCCAGTTCAGAACAGAACTTAGAACAAGGGCAGACTATAAGCCAGTTGGATACTCTGAGTTAAGTGCATGTCCCGTCCCTTAGGTTTCCAAAACGTTAAAACGATATTCAGGTAGAGAAGCCTATGCGGCCTTGTGTTCCAAGTTCAAGAAAGAACTTAGTAAAAGAACAGACCCTAGGCAAGTGGGATACTCTGTGTTAAGTGCACGGCCAGTCCCTTACGCTTCCAAAACTTATAAGCGCACCTCAGGTGAAGAGGCCTATGCAGCCGTGTGTTCCCAGTTAAGGCAGAACTTAGACCAGAGGCACACTATAAGCCATTTGGTAACTCTGAGTTAAGTGAACGTCCTGTCCCTTATGCTTCCAAAAGGTAGAATCGCTCCTCAGGCGAAGGGGCCAATGCGGCCTTGTGTTCCCAGTTCAGGAATGAACTTAGAACATGGGAACACTACAAGTCAGTTGATTACTCTGAGGTAACTGTACGTCCAGTCCCTGATGCTTCCAAACTGTATAAACGCACTTATGGCAAAGAGTCCTATGCGGCCTTGTGTTCCCAGTTCAGGAATGAACTTAGAATATGGGAACACTATAAGCCAGTTGATTACTCTGAGTTAACTGTACGTCCAGTCCCTGATGCTTCCAAACAGTTAAACGCACTTTAGGCGAGGAGTCCTATGCGGCCTTGTGTTCCCAATTCAGGAATGAATTTAGAACATGGGAACACTATAAGCCAGTTGATTACTCTGAGTTAAGTGTACGTCCAGTCCCTGATTCTTCCAAACTGTATAAACGCTATTCATTTGAAGAAGCCTATGCGGCCGTGTGTCCCAGGTCAGGGAAGAACTCAGAACAGGGGCAGTTTATAAGCCAGTTGGTTACTCTGAGTTAAGTGCACATCCTGTCCCTTATGCTTCCAAAATGTAGAAACCCTCTTCCTGGGAAGTGGCCTATGCGGCCGTGTGTTCCCAGTCCAGGAAAGACCTTAGAACAGGGGCAGACTCTAAGCCAACTGATTACTCCAAGTTAAGTGTACGTCCAGTCCCTTATGCTACCAAATTGCATAAACGCTCTTCAGGGGAAGAGGCCTATGCGGCCGTGTGTTCCCTGTTCAGGAAATAACTTAGAACAAGGGCAGACTATACACCAGTTGAATCCTCTGAAATAAGTGCACAGCCAGGCCCTTATGCTTCTGAAATGTATAAGCGCTCTTTAGGCGAGAGGCCTATGCGGCTGGGTGTTCCCAGTTCAGAACAGAAATTAGAACAAGAGAAGACTATAAACCAGTTGGATACTCTGAGTTAAGTGAATGTCCCATCCCTTAGGTTTCCAAAACGTAAAAACGCTATTCAGGTGAAGAAGCCTATGCGTCCTTGTGTTTCAAGTTCAGGAAAGAACTTAGTACAAGGACAGACTGTAGGCAAGTGGGATGCGCTGTGTTACGTGCACAGCCAGTCCCTTATGCTTCCAAAACGTATAAGCGCTCTTCAGGTGAAGAGGCCTCTGCGGCCGTGTGTTCCCAGTTCAGGAAGAACTTAGATCAGAGGCACATTATAAGCCATTTGGTTACTCTGAGTTAAGTGAACGTCCAGTCCCTTATGCTTGCAAAATGTAGAATCGCTCCTCAGGCGAAGGGGCCTATGCGGCCTTGTGTTCCCAGTTCAGGAATGAACTTAGAACAAGGGAACACTACAAGTCAGATGATTACTCTGGGTTAAGTGTACGTCCAGTCCCTGATGCTTCCAAACTGTATAAGCGTACTTCAGGCAAAGAGTCCTATGCGACCTTGTGTTCCCAGTTTAGGAATGAACTTAGAACATGGGAACACTATAAGCCAGTTGATTACTCTGAGTTAAGTGTACGTCCAGTCCCTGATGCTTCCAAACTGTATAAACGCACTTCAGGCGAAGAGTCTTATGCGTCCTTGTGTTCCCAGTTCAGGAATGAACTTAGAACATGGGAACACTCTAAGCCGGTTGATAACTCTGAGTTAAGTGTACGTCCAGTCCCTGAGGCTTCCAAACTGTATAAACGCTATTCAGTTGGAGAAGCCTAAGCGGCCGTGTGTTCCCAGTTCACGGAAGAACTCAGAACAGGGGCATTTTTTAATGTCCCTTATGCTTCCAAAGCGTAGAAACGCTCTTCCAGGGAAGAGTCCTATGCGGCCGTGTGTTCCAGTTCAGGAAAGAACTTAGAACAGGTGCCGATTATAAGCCAAGTGGTTACTCTGAGTTCAGTGCACGTCCTGTCCCTTATGCTTCGAAAACGTAGAAACGCTCTTCAGGGAAGACGCCTATGCCGCCGTGTGTTCCCAGTCCAGGAAAGACCTTAGAACAAGGGCAGACTCTAAGCCAGTTGAATACTCTGATAAGAGCACGACCAGTCCCTTATGCTTCCAAAACTTAAAAACGCTCCTCAGGCAAAGAAGCCTATGCGGCCTTGTGTTCCCTGTTCAGGAAATAACGTAGAACAAGGGCAGACTATACACCAGTTGAATCCTCTGATATAAGTGCACAGCCAGGCCCTTATGCTTCTGAAACGTATAAGCGCTCTTTAGGCGAGAGGCCTATGCGGCTGGGTGTTCCCAGTTCAGAACAGAACTTAGAACAAGGGCAGACTATAAACCAGTTGGATACTCTGAGTTAAGTGAATGTCCCATCCCTTAGGTTTCCAAAACGTAAAAACGCTATTCAGATGAAGAAGCCTATGCGTCCTTGTGTTTCAAGTTCAGGAAAGAACTTAGTACAAGGACAGCCTGTAGGCAAGTGGGATACTCTGTGTTAAGTGCACAGCCAGTCCCTTATGCTTCCAAAACGTATAAGCGCTCTTCAGGTGAAGAGGCCTCTGCGGCCGTGTGTTCCCAGTTCAGGAAGAACTTAGATCAGAGGCACATTATAAGCCATTTGGTTACTCTGAGTTAAGTGAACGTCCCGTCCCTTATGCTTCCAAAACGTAGAAACGCTCCTCAGGCGAAGGGGCCTATGCGGCCTTGTGTTCCCAGTTCAGGAATGAACTTCGAACATGGGAACACTATAAGCCAGTTGATTACTCTGAGTTAAGTGTACGTCCAGTCCCTTATGCTTCCAAACTGTATAAACGCACTTCAGGCGAAGAGTCCTATGCGGCCTTGGGTTCCCAGTCCAGGAATGAACTTAGAACATGGGAACACTATAAGCCAGTTGGTTATTCTGAGTTAAGTGCACGTCCTGTCCCTTATGCTTCCAACACGTAGAAACGCTCTTCCAGGGAAGTGGCCTATGCAGCCGTGTGTTCCCAGTCCAGGAAAGACCTTAGGATAGGGGCAGACTCTAAGCCAATTGATTACTCCAAGTTAAGTGTACGTACAGTCCCTTACGCTACCAAATTGCATAAAGGCTCTTCAGGGGAAGAGGCTTATGCGGCCGTGTGTTCCCAGTTCAGAACAGAACTTAGAACAAGGGCAGACTATAAGCCATTTGGATACTCTGAGTTAAGTGCATGTCCCGTCCCTTAGGTTTCCAAAACGTAAAAACGCTATTCAGGTAAGAATCCTTTGCGGCCTTGTGTTCCAAGTTCAGGAAAGAACTTAGTACAAGGACAGACTCTAGGCAAGTGGGATACTCTGTGTTAAGTGCACAGCCAGTCCCTTATGCTTCCAAAACGTATAAGCGCTCTTCAGGTGAAGAGGCCTATGCGGCCGTGTGTTCCCAGTTCAGGAAGAACTTAGATCAGAGGCACATTATAAGCCATTTGGTTACTCTGAGTTAAGTGAACGTCCCGTCCCTTATGCTTCCAAAACGTAGAAACGCTCCTCAGGCGAAGGGGCCTATGCGGCCTTGTGTTCCCAGTTCAGGAATGAACTTCGAACATGGGAACAATATAAGCCATTTGATTACTCTGAGTTAAGTGCACGTCCAGTCCCTGATGCTTCCAAACTGTATAAACGCACTTCAGGCGAAGAGTCCTATGCGGCCTTGTGTTCCCAGTTCAAGAATGAACTTAGAACATGGGAACACTCTAAGCCGGTTGATTACTCTGAGGTAACTGTACGTCCAGTCCCAGATGCTTCCAAACTGTATAAACGCACTTCAGGTGAAGAGTCCTATGCGGCCTTGTGTTCCCAGTTCAGGAATGAACTTAGAATATGGGAACACTATAAGTCAGTTGATTACTCTGAGGTAACTCTACGTCCATTCCCTGATGCTTCCAAACTGTATAAACGCACTTATGGCAGAGTCCTACGCGTCCTTGTGTTCCCAGTTCAGGAATGAACTTAGAATATGGGAACACAATAAGCCAGTTGATTACTCTAAGATAACTGTACGTCGAGTCCCTGATGATTCCAAACTGTATAAACGCACTTCAGGTGAAGAGACCTATGCGGCCTTGTGTTCCCAGTTCAGGAATGAATTTAGAACATGGGAACACTATAAGCCAGTTGATTACTCTGAGTTAAGTGTACGTCCAGTCCCTGATGCTTCCAAACTGTATAAACGCACTTCAGGCGAAGAGTCTTATGCGTCCTTGTGTTCCCAGTTCAGGAATGAACTTAGAACATGGGAACACTCTAAGCCGGTTGATAACTCTGAGTTAAGTGTACGTCCAGTCCCTGAGGCTTCCAAACTGTATAAACGCTATTCAGTTGGATAAGCCTAAGCGGCCGTGTGTTCCCAGTTCACGGAAGAACTCAGAACAGGGGCATTTTTTAATGTCCCTTATGCTTCCAAAGCGTAGAAACGCTCTTCCAGGGAAGAGTCCTATGCGGCCGTGTGTTCCAGTTCAGGAAAGAACTTAGAACAGATGCCGATTATAAGCCAAGTGGTTACTCTGAGTTCAGTGCACGTCCTGTCCCTTATGCTTCGAAAACGTAGAAACGCTCTTCAGGGAAGACGCCTATGCCGCCGTGTGTTCCCAGTCCAGGAAAGACCTTAGAACAAGGGCAGACTCTAAGCCAGTTGAATACTCTGATAAGAGCACGACCAGTCCCTTATGCTTCCAAAACTTAAAAACGCTCCTCAGGCAAAGAAGCCTATGCGGCCTTGTGTTCCCTGTTCAGGAAATAACGTAGAACAAGGGCAGACTATACACCAGTTGAATCCTCTGATATAAGTGCACAGCCAGGCCCTTATGCTTCTGAAACGTATAAGCGCTCTTTAGGCGAGAGGCCTATGCGGCTGGGTGTTCCCAGTTCAGAACAGAACTTAGAACAAGGGCAGACTATAAACCAGTTGGATACTCTGAGTTAAGTGAATGTCCCATCCCTTAGGTTTCCAAAACGTAAAAACGCTATTCAGATGAAGAAGCCTATGCGTCCTTGTGTTTCAAGTTCAGGAAAGAACTTAGTACAAGGACAGCCTGTAGGCAAGTGGGATACTCTGTGTTAAGTGCACAGCCAGTCCCTTATGCTTCCAAAACGTATAAGCGCTCTTCAGGTGAAGAGGCCTCTGCGGCCGTGTGTTCCCAGTTCAGGAAGAACTTAGATCAGAGGCACATTATAAGCCATTTGGTTACTCTGAGTTAAGTGAACGTCCCGTCCCTTATGCTTCCAAAACGTAGAAACGCTCCTCAGGCGAAGGGGCCTATGCGGCCTTGTGTTCCCAGTTCAGGAATGAACTTCGAACATGGGAACACTATAAGCCAGTTGATTACTCTGAGTTAAGTGTACGTCCAGTCCCTGATGCTTCCAAACTGTATAAACGCACTTCAGGCGAAGAGTCCTATGCGGCCTTGGGTTCCCAGTCCAGGAATGAACTTAGAACATGGGAACACTATAAGCCAGTTGGTTATTCTGAGTTAAGTGCACGTCCTGTCCCTTATGCTTCCAACACGTAGAAACGCTCTTCCAGGGAAGTGGCCTATGCAGCCGTGTGTTCCCAGTCCAGGAAAGACCTTAGGATAGGGGCAGACTCTAAGCCAATTGATTACTCCAAGTTAAGTGTACGTACAGTCCCTTACGCTACCAAATTGCATAAAGGCTCTTCAGGGGAAGAGGCTTATGCGGCCGTGTGTTCCCAGTTCAGAACAGAACTTAGAACAAGGGCAGACTATAAGCCATTTGGATACTCTGAGTTAAGTGCATGTCCCGTCCCTTAGGTTTCCAAAACGTAAAAACGCTATTCAGGTAAGAATCCTTTGCGGCCTTGTGTTCCAAGTTCAGGAAAGAACTTAGTACAAGGACAGACTCTAGGCAAGTGGGATACTCTGTGTTAAGTGCACAGCCAGTCCCTTATGCTTCCAAAACGTATAAGCGCTCTTCAGGTGAAGAGGCCTATGCGGCCGTGTGTTCCCAGTTCAGGAAGAACTTAGATCAGAGGCACATTATAAGCCATTTGGTTACTCTGAGTTAAGTGAACGTCCCGTCCCTTATGCTTCCAAAACGTAGAAACGCTCCTCAGGCGAAGGGGCCTATGCGGCCTTGTGTTTCCAGTTCAGGAATGAACTTAGAACATGGGAACACTATAAGCCAGTTGATTACTCTGAGTTAAGTGTACGTCCAGTCCCTGATGCTTCCAAAGTGTATAAACGCACTGCAGGCAAAGGATCCTATGCGACCTTGTGTTCCCAATCCAGGAATGAACTTAGAACATGGAACACTATAAGCCAGTTGATTACTCTGAGTTAAGTGTACGTCTACTCCTTGAGGCTTCCAAACTGTATAAACGCTCCTCAGGCGAAGAGTCCTATGCGGCCTTGTGTTCCCAGTTCAGGAATGTACTTAGAATATGGGTACACTATAAGCCAGTTGATTACTCTGAGGTAACTGTACGTCCAGGCCCTGATACTTCCAAACTGTATAAACGCACTTCAGGCGAAGAGTCCTATGCGGCCTTGTGTTCCCAGTTCAGGAATGAACTTAGAACATGGGTATACTTTAAGCCAGTTGATTACTCTGAGTTAAGTGTACGTCCAGTCCCTGATGCTTCCAAACTGTATAAACGCTATTCAGTTGAAGAAGCCTATGCTGCCGTGTGTTCCCAGTTCCGGGAAGAACTCAGAACAGGGTCAGTTTTTAAGCCATTTGGTTACTCTGAGTAATGTTCACATCCTCTCCCTTATACTTCGAACACGTAGAAACGCTCTTCCAGGGAAGTGGCCTATGCGGCCGTGTGTTCCCAGTTCAGGAAAGAACTTAGAACAGGGGCCGTTTATAAGCCAGGTGGTTACTCTGAGTTAAGTGCACGTCCTGTCCCTTATGCTTCCAAAACGTAGAAACGCTCTTCAGGGAAGACGCCTATGCCGCCGTGTGTTCCCAGTCCAGGAAAGACCTTAGAACAAGGGCAGACTCTAAGCCAGTTGAATACTCTGATATAAGAGCACGACCAGTCCCTTATGCTTCCAAAACTTAAAAACGCTCCTCAGGCAAAGAAGGCTATGCGGCCTTGTGTTCCCTGTTCAGGAAATAACTGAGAACAAGGGCAGACTATACACCCGTTGAATCCTCTGATATAAGTGCACAGCCAGGCCCTTATGCTTCTGAAACGTATAAGCCCTCTTTAGGCGAGAGGCCTATGCGCCTGGGTGTTCCCAGTTCAGAACAGAACTTAGAACAAGGGCAGACTATAGGCCAGTTGGATACTCTGAGTTAAGTGCATGTCCCGTCCCTTAGGTTTCCAAAACGTAAAAACGCTATTCAGGAGAAGAAGCCTATGCGGCCTTGTGTTCCAAGTTCAAGAAAGAACTTAGTAGAAGAACAGACCCTAGGCAAGTGGGATACTCTGTGTTAAGTGCACGGCCAGTCCCTTACGCTTCCAAAACTTATAAGCGCACTTCAGGTGAAGAGGCCTATGCGGCCGTGTGTTCCCAGTTAAGGCAGAACTTAGACCAGAGGCACATTATAAGCCATTTGGTAACTCTGAGTTAAGTGAACGTCCTGTCCCTTATGCTTTCAAAAGGTAGAATCGCTCCTCAGGCGAAGGGGCCTATGCGGCCTTGTGTTCCCAGTTCAGGAATGAACTTAGAACATGGGAACACTACAAGTCAGTTGATTACTCTGAGGTAACTGTACGTCCAGTCCCTGATGCTTCCAAACTGTATAAACGCACTTATGGCAAAGAGTCCTATGCGGCCTTGTGTTCCCAGTTCAGGAATGAACTTAGAATATGGGAACACTATAAGCCAGTTGATTACTCTGAGTTAACTGTACGTCCAGTCCCTGATGCTTCCAAACTGTATGAACGCACTTCAGGTGAAGAGTCCTATGCGGCCTTTTGTTCCCAGTTCAGGAATGAATTTAGAACATGGGAACAGTATAAGCCAGTTGATTACTCTGAGTTAAGTGTACGTCCAGTCCCTGAGGCTTCCAAACTGTATAAACGCTATTCAGTTGAAGAAGCCTATGCGGCCGTGTGTTCCCAGGTCAGGGAAGAACTCAGAACAGGGGCAGTTTATAAGCCAGTTGGTTACTCTGGGTTAAGTGCACATCCTGTCCCTTATGCTTCCAACACGTAGAAACGCTCTTCCTGGGACGTGGCCTATGCGGCCGTGTGTTCCCAGTCCAGGAAAGACCTTAGAACAGGGGCAGACTCTAAGCCAACTGATTACTCCAAGTGAAGTGTACGTCCAGTCCCTTATGCTACCAAATTGCATAACCGCTCTTCAGGGGAAGAGGCCTATGCGGCCGTGTGTTCCCTGTTCAGGAAATAACTTAGAACAAGGGCAGACTATACACCAGTTGAATCCTCTGATATAAGTGCACAGCCTGGCCCTTATGCTTCTGAAATGTATAAGCGCTCTTTAGGCGAGAGGCCTATGCGGCTGGGTGTTCCCAGTTCAGAACAGAATTTAGAACAAGGGCAGACTATAAGCCAGTTGGATACTCTGAGTTAAGTGCATGTCCCGTCCCTTAGGTTTCCAAAACGTAAAAACGCTATTCAGGTGAAGAAGCCTATGCGGCCTTGTGTTCCAAGTTCAGGAAAGAACTTAGTACAAGGACAGACTCTAGGCAAGTAGGATACTCTGTGTTAAGGGCACAGCCAGTCCCTTATGCTTCCAAAACGTATAAGCGCTCTTCAGGTGAAGAGGCCTCTTCGACCGTGTGTTCCCAGTTCAGGAAGAACTTAGATCAGAGGCACATTATAAGCCATTTGGTTACTCTGAGTTAAGTGAACGTCCCGTCCCTTATGCTTCCAAAACGTAGAAACGCTCCTCAGGCGAAGGGGCCTATGCGGCCTTGTGTTTCCAGTTCAGGAATGAACTTAGAACATGGGAACACTATAAGCCAGTTGATTACTCTGAGTTAAGTGTACGTCCAGTCCCTGATGCTTCCAAAGTGTATAAACGCACTGCAGGCAAAGGATCCTATGCGACCTTGTGTTCCCAATCCAGGAATGAACTTAGAACATGGAACACTATAAGCCAGTTGATTACTCTGAGTTAAGTGTACGTCCAGTCCCTGATGCTTCCAAACTGTATAAACGCTATTCAGTTGAAGAAGCCTATGCGGCCGTGTGTTCCCAGGTCAGGGAAGAACTCAGAACAGGGGCAGTTTATAAGCCAGTTGGTTACTCTGGGTTAAGTGCACATCCTGTCCCTTATGCTTCCAACACGTAGAAACGCTCTTCCTGGGACGTGGCCTATGCGGCCGTGTGTTCCCTGTCCAGGAAAGACCTTAGAACAGGGGCAGACTCTAAGCCAACTGATTACTCCAAGTGAAGTGTACGTCCAGTCCCTTATGCTACCAAATTGCATAACCGCTCTTCAGGGGAAGAGGCCTATGCGGCCGTGTGTTCCCTGTTCAGGAAATAACTTAGAACAAGGGCAGACTATACACCAGTTGAATCCTCTGATATAAGTGCACAGCCAGGCCCTTATGCTTCTGAAATGTATAAGCGCTCTTTAGGCGAGAGGCCTATGCGGCTGGGTGTTCCCAGTTCAGAACAGAACTTAGAACAAGGGCAGACTATAAGCCAGTTGGATACTCTGAGTTAAGTGCATGTCCCGTCCCTTAGGTTTCCAAAACGTAAAAACGCTATTCAGGTGAAGAAGCCTATGCGGCCTTGTGTTCCAAGTTCAGGAAAGAACTTAGTACAAGGACAGACTCTAGGCAAGTAGGATACTCTGTGTTAAGGGCACAGCCAGTCCCTTATGCTTCCAAAACGTATAAGCGCTCTTCAGGTGAAGAGGCCTCTTCGACCGTGTGTTCCCAGTTCAGGAAGAACTTAGATCAGAGGCACATTATAAGCCATTTGGTTACTCTGAGTTAAGTGAACGTCCCGTCCCTTATGCTTCCAAAACGTAGAAACGCTCCTCAGGCGAAGGGGCCTATGCGGCCTTGTGTTTCCAGTTCAGGAATGAACTTAGAACATGGGAACACTATAAGCCAGTTGATTACTCTGAGTTAAGTGTACGTCCAGTCCCTGATGCTTCCAAAGTGTATAAACGCACTGCAGGCAAAGGATCCTATGCGACCTTGTGTTCCCAATCCAGGAATGAACTTAGAACATGGAACACTATAAGCCAGTTGATTACTCTGAGTTAAGTGTACGTCTACTCCTTGATGCTTCCAAACTGTATAAACGCTCCTCAGGCGAAGAGTCCTATGCGGCCTTGTGTTCCCAGTTCAGGAATGAACTTAGAATATGGGTACACTATAAGCCAGTTGATTACTCTGAGGTAACTGTACGTCCAGGCCCTGATACTTCCAAACTGTATAAACGCACTTCAGGCGAAGAGTCCTACGCGTCCTTGTGTTCCCAGTTCAGGAATGAACTTAGAACATGGGTATACTTTAGGCCAGTTGATTACTCTGAGTTAAGTGTACGTCCAGTCCCTGATGCTTCCAAACTGTATAAACGCTCTTCAGGCGAAGAGTCCTATGCGGCCTTGTGTTCCCAGTTCAGGAATGAACTTAAAGTATGGGTACACTATAAGCCAGTTGATTACTCTGAGTTAGGTGAACGTCCAGTCCATGATGCTTCCAAACTGTATAAGCGCACTTCAGGTAAAGAGTCCTATGCGGCCTTGTGTTCCCAGTCCAGGAATGAACTTAGAACATGGGAACACTATAAGCCAGTTGATTACTCTGAGTTAAGTGGACGTCCAGTCCCTGATGCTTCCAAACTGTATAAACGCTCTTCAGGCGCAGAGTCCTATGCGGCCTTGTGTTCCCAGTTCAGGAATGAACTTAGAACATGGGAATACTATAAGCCAGTTGATTACTCTGAGTTAAGTGTACGTCCAGTCCCTGATGCTTCCAAACTGTATAAACGCTATTCAGTTGAAGAAGCCTATGCGGCCGTGTGTTCCCAGTTCCGGGAAGAACTCAGAACAGGGGCAGTTTTTAAGCCAGTTGGTTACTCTGAGTTATGTGCACATCCTGTCCCTTATACTTCCAACACGTAGAAACGCTCTTCCAGGGAAGTGGCCTATTCGGCCGTGTGTTCCCAGTTCAGGAAAGAACTTAGAACAGGGGCCGTTTTTAAGCCAGGTGGTTACTCTGAGTTAAGTGCACGTCCTCTCCCTTATGCTTCCAAAACGTAGAAACGCTCTTCAGGGAAGACGCCTATGCCGCCGTGTGTTCCCAGTCCAGGAAAGACCTTAGAACAAGGGCAGACTCTAAGCCAGTTGAATACTCTGATATAAGAGCACGACCCGTCCCTTATGCTTCCAAAACTTAAAAACTCTCCTCAGGCAAAGAAGGCTATGCGGCCTTGTGTTCCCTGTTCAGGAAATAACTTAGAACAAGGGCAGACTATACACCAGTTGAATCCTCTGATATAAGTGCACAGCCAGGCCCTTATGCTTCTGAAACGTATAAGCCCTCTTTAGGCGAGAGGCCTATGCGCCTGGGTGTTCCCAGTTCAGAACAGAACTTAGAACAAGGGCAGACTATAGGCCAGTTGGATACTCTGAGTTAAGTGCATGTCCCGTCCCTTAGGTTTCCAAAACGTAAAAACGCTATTCAGGTGAAGAAGCCTATGCGGCCTTGTGTTCCAAGTTCAGGAAAGAACTTAGTACAAGGACAGACTCTAGGCAAGTAGGATACTCTGTGTTAAGGGCACAGCCAGTCCCTTATGCTTCCAAAACGTATAAGCGCTCTTCAGGTGAAGAGGCCTCTTCGACCGTGTGTTCCCAGTTCAGGAAGAACTTAGATCAGAGGCACATTATAAGCCATTTGGTTACTCTGAGTTAAGTGAACGTCCCGTCCCTTATGCTTCCAAAACGTAGAAACGCTCCTCAGGCGAAGGGGCCTATGCGGCCTTGTGTTTCCAGTTCAGGAATGAACTTAGAACATGGGAACTCTATAAGCCAGTTGATTACTCTGAGTTAAGTGTACGTCCAGTCCCTGATGCTTCCAAAGTGTATAAACGCACTGCAGGCAAAGGATCCTATGCGACCTTGTGTTCCCAATCCAGGAATGAACTTAGAACATGGAACACTATAAGCCAGTTGATTACTCTGAGTTAAGTGTACGTCTACTCCTTGATGCTTCCAAACTGTATAAACGCTCCTCAGGCGAAGAGTCCTATGCGGCCTTGTGTTCCCAGTTCAGGAATGAACTTAGAATATGGGTACACTATAAGCCAGTTGATTACTCTGAGGTAACTGTACGTCCAGGCCCTGATACTTCCAAACTGTATAAACGCACTTCAGGCGAAGAGTCCTACGCGTCCTTGTGTTCCCAGTTCAGGAATGAACTTAGAACATGGGTATACTTTAGGCCAGTTGATTACTCTGGGTTAAGTGTACGTCTAGTCCCTGATGCTTCCAAACTGTATAAACGCTCTTCAGGCGAAGAGTCCTATGCGGCCTTGTGTTCACAGTTCAGGAATGAACTTAGAGTATGGGTACACTATAAGCCAGTTGATTACTCTGAGTTAGGTGAACGTCCAGTCCATGATGCTTCCAAACTGTATAAGCGCACTTCAGGCAAAGAGTCCTATGCGGCCTTGTGTTCCCAGTCCAGGAATGAACTTAGAACATGGGAACACTATAAGCCAGTTGATTACTCTGAGTTAAGTGGACGTCCAGTCCCTGATGCTTCCAAACTGTATAAACGCTCTTCAGGCGCAGAGTCCTATGCGGCCTTGTGTTCCCAGTTCAGGAATGAACTTAGAACATGGGAATACTATAAGCCAGTTGATTACTCTGAGTTAAGTGTACGTCCAGTCCCTGATGCTTCCAAACTGTATAAACGCTATTCAGTTGAAGAAGCCTATGCTGCCGTGTGTTCCCAGTTCCGGGAAGATCTCAGAACAGGGTCAGTTTTTAAGCCATTTGGTTACTCTGAGTAATGTTCACATCCTGTCCCTTATACTTCAAACACGTAGAAACGCTCTTCCAGGGAAGTGGCCTATGCGGCCGTGTGTTCCCAGTTCAGGAAAGAACTTAGAACAGGGGCCGTTTATAAGCCAGGTGGTTACTCTGAGTTAAGTGCACGTCCTGTCCCTTATGCTTCCAAAACGTAGAAACGCTCTTCAGGGAAGACGCCTATGCCGCCGTGTGTTCCCAGTCCAGGAAAGACATTAGAACAAGGGCAGACTCTAAGCCAGTTGAATACTCTGATATAAGAGCACGACCAGTCCCTTATGCTTCCAAAACTTAAAAACGCTCCTTAGGCAAAGAAGCCTATGCGGCCTTGTGTTCCCTGTTCAGGAAATAACTGAGAACAAGGGCAGACTATACACCCGTTGAATCCTCTGATATAAGTGCACAGCCAGGCCCTTATGCTTCTGAAACGTATAAGCCCTCTTTAGGCGAGAGGCCTATGCGGCTGGGTGTTCCCAGTTCAGAACAGAACTTAGAACAAGGGCAGACTATAAGCCAGTTGGATACTCTGAGTTAAGTGCATGTCCCGTCCCTTAGGTTTCCAAAACGTAAAAACGCTATTCAGGTGAAGAAGCCTATGCGGCCTCGTGTTCCAAGTTCAGGAAAGAACTTAGTACAAGGACAGACTCTAGACAAGTAGGATACTCTGTGTTAAGTGCACAGCCAGTCCCTTATGCTTCCAAAACGTATAAGCGCTCTTCAGGTGAAGCGGCCTCTGCGGCCGTGTGTTCCCAGTTCAGAAAGAACTTAGATCAGAGGCACATTATAAGCCATTTGGTTACTCTGAGTTAAGTGAACGTCCCGTCCCTTATGCTTCCAAAACGTAGAAAGGCTCCTCAGGCGAAGGGGCCTATGCAGCCTTGTGTTCCCAGTTCAGGAATGAACTTAGAATATGGGTACACTATAAGCCAGTTGATTACTCTGAGGTAACTGTACGTCCAGGCCCTGATACTTCCAAACTGTATAAACGCACTTCAGGCGAGGAGTCCTACGCGTCCTTGTGTTCCCAGTTCAGGAATGAACTTAGAACATGAGTATACTTTAGGCCAGTTGATTACTCTGAGTTAAGTGTACGTCCAGTCCCTGATGCTTCCAAACTGTATAAACGCTCTTCAGGCGAAGAGTCCTATGCGGCCTTGTGTTCCCAGTTCAGGAATGAACTTAGAGTATGGGTACACTATAAGCCAGTTGATTACTCTGAGTTAGGTGAACGTCCAGTCCATGATGCTTCCAAACTGTATAAGCGCACTTCAGGCAAAGAGTCCTATGCGGCCTTGTGTTTCCAGTTCAGGAATGAACTTAGAACATGGGAACACTATAAGCCAGTTGATTACTCTGAGTTAAGTGGACGTCCAGTCCCTGATGCTTCCAAACTGTATGAACGCACTTCAGGCGCAGAGTCCTATGCGGCCTTGTGTTCCCAGTTCAGGAATGAACTTAGAACATGGGAATACTATAAGCCAGTTGATTACTCTGAGTTAAGTGTACGTCCAGTCCCTGATGCTTCCAAACTGTATAAACGCTATTCAGTTGAAGAAGCCTATGCGGCCGTGTGTTCCCAGGTCAGGGAAGAACTCAGAACAGGGGCAGTTTATAAGC
This sequence comes from Meles meles, assembly GCF_922984935.1. Classification (NCBI taxonomy): domain Eukaryota; kingdom Metazoa; phylum Chordata; class Mammalia; order Carnivora; family Mustelidae; genus Meles; species Meles meles. The sequence continues at coordinate 87,883,896 of NC_060073.1, read as the reverse complement.
CAGTTGGTTACTCTGGGTTAAGTGCACATCCTGTCCCTTATGCTTCCAACACGTAGAAACGCTCTTCCTGGGACGTGGCCTATGCGGCCGTGTGTTCCCAGTCCAGGAAAGACCTTAGAACAGGGGCAGACTCTAAGCCAACTGATTACTCCAAGTGAAGTGTACGTCCAGTCCCTTATGCTACCAAATTGCATAACCGCTCTTCAGGGGAAGAGGCCTATGCGGCCGTGTGTTCCCTGTTCAGGAAATAACTTAGAACAAAGGCAGACTATACACCAGTTGAATCCTCTGATATAAGTGCACAGCCAGGCCCTTATGCTTCTGAAATGTATAAGCGCTCTTTAGGCGAGAGGCCTATGCGGCTGGGTGTTCCCAGTTCAGAACAGAACTTAGAACAAGGGCAGACTATAAGCCAGTTGGATACTCTGAGTTAAGTGCATGTCCCGTCCCTTAGGTTTCCAAAACGTAAAAACGCTATTCAGGTGAAGAAGCCTATGCGGCCTTGTGTTCCAAGTTCAGGAAAGAACTTAGTACAAGGACAGACTCTAGGCAAGTAGGATACTCTGTGTTAAGGGCACAGCCAGTCCCTTATGCTTCCAAAACGTATAAGCGCTCTTCAGGTGAAGAGGCCTCTTCGACCGTGTGTTCCCAGTTCAGGAAGAACTTAGATCAGAGGCACATTATAAGCCATTTGGTTACTCTGAGTTAAGTGAACGTCCCGTCCCTTATGCTTCCAAAACGTAGAAACGCTCCTCAGGCGAAGGGGCCTATGCGGCCTTGTGTTTCCAGTTCAGGAATGAACTTAGAACATGGGAACACTATAAGCCAGTTGATTACTCTGAGTTAAGTGTACGTCCAGTCCCTGATGCTTCCAAAGTGTATAAACGCACTGCAGGCAAAGGATCCTATGCGACCTTGTGTTCCCAATCCAGGAATGAACTTAGAACATGGAACACTATAAGCCAGTTGATTACTCTGAGTTAAGTGTACGTCTACTCCTTGATGCTTCCAAACTGTATAAACGCTCCTCAGGCGAAGAGTCCTATGCGGCCTTGTGTTCCCAGTTCAGGAATGAACTTAGAATATGGGTACACTATAAGCCAGTTGATTACTCTGAGGTAACTGTACGTCCAGGCCCTGATACTTCCAAACTGTATAAACGCTCTTCAGGCGCAGAGTCCTATGCGGCCTTGTGTTCCCAGTTCAGGAATGAACTTAGAACATGGGTATACTTTAAGCCAGTTGATTACTCTGAGTTAAGTGTACGTCCAGTCCCTGATGCTTCCAAACTGTATAAACGCTATTCAGTTGAAGAAGCCTATGCGGCCGTGTGTTCCCAGTTCCGGGAAGAACTCAGAACAGGGGCAGTTTTTAAGCCAGGTGGTTACTCTGAGTTATGTGCACATCCTGTCCCTTATACTTCCAACACGTAGAAACGCTCTTCCAGGGAAGTGGCCTATGCGGCCGTGTGTTCCCAGTTCAGGAAAGAACTTAGAACAGGGGCCGTTTTTAAGCCAGGTGGTTACTCTGAGTTAAGTGCACGTCCTCTCCCTTATGCTTCCAAAACGTAGAAACGCTCTTCAGGAAAGACGCCTATGCCGCCGTGTGTTCCCAGTCCAGGAAAGACCTTAGAACAAGGGCAGACTCTAAGCCAGTTGAATACTCTGATATAAGAGCACGACCCGTCCCTTATGCTTCCAAAACTTAAAAACGCTCCTCAGGCAAAGAAGGCTATGCGGCCTTGTGTTCCCTGTTCAGGAAATAACTTAGAACAAGGGCAGACTATACACCAGTTGAATCCTCTGATATAAGTGCACAGCCAGGCCCTTATGCTTCTGAAACGTATAAGCGCTCTTTAGGCGAGAGGCCTATGCGCCTGGGTGTTCCCAGTTCAGAACAGAACTTAGAACAAGGGCAGACTATAGGCCAGTTGGATACTCTGAGTTAAGTGCATGTCCCGTCCCTTAGGTTTCCAAAACGTAAAAACGCTATTCAGGAGAAGAAGCCTATGCGGCCTTGTGTTCCAAGTTCAAGAAAGAACTTAGTAGAAGAACAGACCCTAGGCAAGTGGGATACTCTGTGTTAAGTGCACGGCCAGTCCCTTACGCTTCCAAAACTTATAAGCGCACTTCAGGTGAAGAGGCCTATGCGGCCGTGTGTTCCCAGTTAAGGCAGAACTTAGACCAGAGGCACATTATAAGCCATTTGGTAACTCTGAGTTAAGTGAACGTCCTGTCCCTTATGCTTTCAAAAGGTAGAATCGCTCCTCAGGCGAAGGGGCCTATGCGGCCTTGTGTTCCCAGTTCAGGAATGAACTTAGAACATGGGAACACTACAAGTCAGTTGATTACTCAGAGGTAACTGTACGTCCAGTCCCTGATGCTTCCAAACTGTATAAACGCACTTATGGCAAAGAGTCCTATGCGGCCTTGTGTTCCCAGTTCAGGAATGAACTTAGAATATGGGAACACTATAAGCCAGTTGATTACTCTGAGTTAACTGTACGTCCAGTCCCTGATGCTTCCAAACTGTATGAACGCACTTCAGGTGAAGAGTCCTATGCGGCCTTTTGTTCCCAGTTCAGGAATGAATTTAGAACATGGGAACAGTATAAGCCAGTTGATTACTCTGAGTTAAGTGTACGTCCAGTCCCTGAGGCTTCCAAACTGTATAAACGCTATTCAGTTGAAGAAGCCTATGCGGCCGTGTGTTCCCAGGTCAGGGAAGAACTCAGAACAGGGGCAGTTTATAAGCCAGTTGGTTACTCTGGGTTAAGTGCACATCCTGTCCCTTATGCTTCCAACACGTAGAAACGCTCTTCCTGGGACGTGGCCTATGCGGCCGTGTGTTCCCAGTCCAGGAAAGACCTTAGAACAGGGGCAGACTCTAAGCCAACTGATTACAACAAGTGCAGTGTACGTCCAGTCCCTTATGCTACCAAATTGCATAACCGCTCTTCAGGGGAAGAGGCCTATGCGGCCGTGTGTTCCCTGTTCAGGAAATAACTTAGAACAAGGGCAGACTATATACCAGTTGAATCCTCTGATATAAGTGCACAGCCAGGCCCTTATGCTTCTGAAATGTATAAGCGCTCTTTAGGCGAGAGGCCTATGTGGCTGGGTGTTCCCAGTTCAGAACAGAACTTAGAACAAGGGCAGACTATAAGCCAGTTGGATACTCTGAGTTAAGTGCATGTCCCGTCCCTTAGGTTTCCAAAACGTAAAAACGCTATTCAGGTGAAGAAGCCTATGCGGCCTTGTGTTCCAAGTTCAGGAAAGAACTTAGTACAAGGACAGACTCTAGGCAAGTAGGATACTCTGTGTTAAGGGCACAGCCAGTCCCTTATGCTTCCAAAACGTATAAGCGCTCTTCAGGTGAAGAGGCCTCTTCGACCGTGTGTTCCCAGTTCAGGAAGAACTTAGATCAGAGGCACATTATAAGCCATTTGGTTACTCTGAGTTAAGTGAACGTCCCGTCCCTTATGCTTCCAAAACGTAGAAACGCTCCTCAGGCGAAGGGGCCTATGCGGCCTTGTGTTTCCAGTTCAGGAATGAACTTAGAACATGGGAACACTATAAGCCAGTTGATTACTCTGAGTTAAGTGTACGTCCAGTCCCTGATGCTTCCAAAGTGTATAAACGCACTGCAGGCAAAGGATCCTATGCGACCTTGTGTTCCCAATCCAGGAATGAACTTAGAACATGGAACACTATAAGCCAGTTGATTACTCTGAGTTAAGTGTACGTCTACTCCTTGAGGCTTCCAAACTGTATAAACGCTCCTCAGGCGAAGAGTCCTATGCGGCCTTGTGTTCCCAGTTCAGGAATGTACTTAGAATATGGGTACACTATAAGCCAGTTGATTACTCTGAGGTAACTGTACGTCCAGGCCCTGATACTTCCAAACTGTATAAACGCACTTCAGGCGAAGAGTCCTATGCGGCCTTGTGTTCCCAGTTCAGGAATGAACTTAGAACATGGGTATACTTTAAGCCAGTTGATTACTCTGAGTTAAGTGTACGTCCAGTCCCTGATGCTTCCAAACTGTATAAACGCTATTCAGTTGAAGAAGCCTATGCTGCCGTGTGTTCCCAGTTCCGGGAAGAACTCAGAACAGGGTCAGTTTTTAAGCCATTTGGTTACTCTGAGTAATGTTCACATCCTCTCCCTTATACTTCGAACACGTAGAAACGCTCTTCCAGGGAAGTGGCCTATGCGGCCGTGTGTTCCCAGTTCAGGAAAGAACTTAGAACAGGGGCCGTTTATAAGCCAGGTGGTTACTCTGAGTTAAGTGCACGTCCTGTCCCTTATGCTTCCAAAACGTAGAAACGCTCTTCAGGGAAGACGCCTATGCCGCCGTGTGTTCCCAGTCCAGGAAAGACCTTAGAACAAGGGCAGACTCTAAGCCAGTTGAATACTCTGATATAAGAGCACGACCAGTCCCTTATGCTTCCAAAACTTAAAAACGCTCCTCAGGCAAAGAAGCCTATGCGGCCTTGTGTTCCCTGTTCAGGAAATAACTGAGAACAAGGGCAGACTATACACCCGTTGAATCCTCTGATATAAGTGCACAGCCAGGCCCTTATGCTTCTGAAACGTATAAGCCCTCTTTAGGCGAGAGGCCTATGCGGCTGGGTGTTCCCAGTTCAGAACAGAACTTAGAACAAGGGCAGACTATAAGCCAGATGGATACTCTGAGTTAAGTGCATGTCCCGTCCCTTAGGTTTCCAAAACGTAAAAACGCTATTCAGGTGAAGAAGCCTATGCGGCCTCGTGTTCCAAGTTCAGGAAAGAACTTAGTACAAGGACAGACTCTAGACAAGTAGGATACTCTGTGTTAAGTGCACAGCCAGTCCCTTATGCTTCCAAAACGTATAAGCGCTCTTCAGGTGAAGCGGCCTCTGCGGCCGTGTGTTCCCAGTTCAGAAAGAACTTAGATCAGAGGCACATTATAAGCCATTTGGTTACTCTGAGTTAAGTGAACGTCCCGTCCCTTATGCTTCCAAAACGTAGAAACGCTCCTCAGGTGAAGGGGCCTATGCGGCCTTGTGTTCCCAGTTCAGGAATGAACTTAGAACATGGGAACACTATAAGCCAGTTGATTACTCTGAGTTAAGTGTACGTCCAGTCCCTGATGCTTCCAAAGTGTATAAACGCACTGCAGGCAAAGGATCCTATGCGACCTTGTGTTCCCAATCCAGGAATGAACTTAGAACATGGAACACTATAAGCCAGTTGATTACTCTGAGTTAAGTGTACGTCTACTCCTTGATGCTTCCAAACTGTATAAACGCTCCTCAGGCGAAGAGTCCTATGCGGCCTTGTGTTCCCAGTTCAGGAATGAACTTAGAATATGGGTACACTATAAGCCAGTTGATTACTCTGAGGTAACTGTACGTCCAGGCCCTGATACTTCCAAACTGTATAAACGCACTTCAGGCGAAGAGTCCTACGCGTCCTTGTGTTCCCAGTTCAGGAATGAACTTAGAACATGGGTATACTTTAGGCCAGTTGATTACTCTGAGTTAAGTGTACGTCCAGTCCCTGATGCTTCCAAACTGTATAAACGCTCTTCAGGCGAAGAGTCCTATGCGGCCTTGTGTTCCCAGTTCAGGAATGAACTTAGAGTATGGGTACACTATAAGCCAGTTGATTACTCTGAGTTAGGTGAACGTCCAGTCCATGATGCTTCCAAACTGTATAAGCGCACTTCAGGCAAAGAGTCCTATGCGGCCTTGTGTTCCCAGTCCAGGAATGAACTTAGAACATGGGAACACTATAAGCCAGTTGATTACTCTGAGTTAAGTGGACGTCCAGTCCCTGATGCTTCCAAACTGTATAAACGCTCTTCAGGCGCAGAGTCCTATGCGGCCTTGTGTTCCCAGTTCAGGAATGAACTTAGAACATGGGAATACTATAAGCCTGTTGATTACTCTGAGTTAAGTGTACGTCCAGTCCCTGATGCTTCCAAACTGTATAAACGCTATTCAGTTGAAGAAGCCTATGCGGCCGTGTGTTCCCAGTTCCGGGAAGAACTCAGAACAGGGTCAGTTTTTAAGCCATTTGGTTATTCTGAGTAATGTTCACATCCTGTCCCTTATACTACGAACACGTAGAAACGCTCTTCCAGGGAAGTGGCCTATGCGGCCGTGTGTTCCCAGTTCAGGAAAGAACTTAGAACAGGGGCCGTTTATAAGCCAGGTGGTTACTCTGAGTTAAGTGCACGTCCTGTCCCTTATGCTTCCAAAACGTAGAAACGCTCTTCAGGGAAGACGCCTATGCCGCCGTGTGTTCCCAGTCCAGGAAAGACATTAGAACAAGGGCAGACTCTAAGCCAGTTGAATACTCTGATATAAGAGCACGACCAGTCCCTTATGCTTCCAAAACTTAAAAACGCTCCTCAGGCAAAGAAGCCTATGCGGCCTTGTGTTCCCTGTTCAGGAAATAACTGAGAACAAGGGCAGACTATACACCCGTTGAATCCTCTGATATAAGTGCACAGCCAGGCCCTTATGCTTCTGAAACGTATAAGCGCTCTTTAGGCGAGAGGCCTATGCGGCTGGGTGTTCCCAGTTCAGAACAGAACTTAGAACAAGGGCAGACTATAAGCCAGTTGGATACTCTGAGTTAAGTGCATGTCCCGTCCCTTAGGTTTCCAAAACGTAAAAACGCTATTCAGGTGAAGAAGCCTATGCGGCCTCGTGTTCCAAGTTCAGGAAAGAACTTAGTACAAGGACAGACTCTAGACAAGTAGGATACTCTGTGTTAAGTGCACAGCCAGTCCCTTATGCTTCCAAAACGTATAAGCGCTCTTCAGGTGAAGCGGCCTCTGCGGACGTGTGTTCCCAGTTCAGAAAGAACTTAGATCAGAGGCACATTATAAGCCATTTGGTTACTCTGAGTTAAGTGAACGTCCCGTCCCTTATGCTTCCAAAACGTAGAAACGCTCCTCAGGCGAAGGGGCCTATGCGGCCTTGTGTTCCCAGTTCAGGAATGAACTTAGAACATGGGAACACTATAAGCCAGTTGATTACTCTGAGTTAAGTGTACGTCCAGTCCCTGATGCTTCCAAAGTGTATAAACGCACTGCAGGCAAAGGATCCTATGCGACCTTGTGTTCCCAATCCAGGAATGAACTTAGAACATGGAACACTATAAGCCAGTTGATTACTCTGAGTTAAGTGTACGTCTACTCCTTGATGCTTCCAAACTGTATAAACGCTCCTCAGGCGAAGAGTCCTATGCGGCCTTGTGTTCCCAGTTCAGGAATGAACGTAGAATATGGGTACACTATAAGCCAGTTGATTACTCTGAGGTAACTGTACGTCCAGGCCCTGATACTTCCAAACTGTATAAACGCACTTCAGGCGAAGAGTCCTACGCGTCCTTGTGTTCCCAGTTCAGGAATGAACTTAGAACATGGGTATACTTTAGGCCAGTTGATTACTCTGAGTTAAGTGTACGTCCAGTCCCTGATGCTTCCAAACTGTATAAACGCTCTTCAGGCGAAGAGTCCTATGCGGCCTTGTGTTCCCAGTTCAGGAATGAACTTAGAGTATGGGTACACTATAAGCCAGTTGATTACTCTGAGTTAGGTGAACGTCCAGTCCATGATGCTTCCAAACTGTATAAGCGCACTTCAGGCAAAGAGTCCTATGCGGCCTTGTGTTCCCAGTCCAGGAATGAACTTAGAACATGGGAACACTATAAGCCAGTTGATTACTCTGAGTTAAGTGGACGTCCAGTCCCTGATGCTTCCAAACTGTATAAACGCTCTTCAGGCGCAGAGTCCTATGCGGCCTTGTGTTCCCAGTTCAGGAATGAACTTAGAACATGGGAATACTATAAGCCTGTTGATTACTCTGAGTTAAGTGTACGTCCAGTCCCTGATGCTTCCAAACTGTATAAACGCTATTCAGTTGAAGAAGCCTATGCGGCCGTGTGTTCCCAGTTCCGGGAAGAACTCAGAACAGGGGCAGTTTTTAAGCCAGTTGGTTACTCTGAGTTATGTGCACATCCTGTCCCTTATACTTCCAACACGTAGAAACGCTCTTCCAGGGAAGTGGCCTATGCGGCCGTGTGATCCCAGTTCAGGAAAGAACTTAGAACAGGGGCCGTTTTTAAGCCAGGTGGTTACTCTGAGTTAAGTGCACGTCCTCTCCCTTATGCTTCCAAAACGTAGAAACGCTCTTCAGGGAAGACGCCTATGCCGCCGTGTGTTCCCAGTCCAGGAAAGACCTTAGAACAAGGGCAGACTCTAAGCCAGTTGAATACTCTGATATAAGAGCACGACCCGTCCCTTATGCTTCCAAAACTTAAAAACGCTCCTCAGGCAAAGAAGGCTATGCGGCCTTGTGTTCCCTGTTCAGGAAATAACTTAGAACAAGGGCAGACTATACACCAGTTGAATCCTCTGATATAAGTGCACAGCCAGGCCCTTATGCTTCTGAAACGTATAAGCCCTCTTTAGGCGAGAGGCCTATGCGCCTGGGTGTTCCCAGTTCAGAACAGAACTTAGAACAAGGGCAGACTATAGGCCAGTTGGATACTCTGAGTTAAGTGCATGTCCCATCCCTTAGGTTTCCAAAACGTAAAAACGCTATTCAGGTGAAGAAGCCTATGCGGCCTTGTGTTCCAAGTTCAAGAAAGAACTTAGTAGAAGAACAGACCCTAGGCAAGTGGGATACTCTGTGTTACGTGCACGGCCAGTCCCTTACGCTTCCAAAACTTATAAGCGCACTTCAGGTGAAGAGGCCTATGCGGCCGTGTGTTCCCAGTTAAGGCAGAACTTAGACCAGAGGCACATTATAAGCCATTTGGTAACTCTGAGTTAAGTGAACGTCCTGTCCCTTATGCTTTCAAAAGGTAGAATCGCTCCTCAGGCGAAGGGGCCTATGCGGCCTTGTGTTCCCAGTTCAGGAATGAACTTAGAACATGGGAACACTACAAGTCAGTTGATTACTCTGAGGTAACTGTACGTCCAGTCCCTGATGCTTCCAAACTGTATAAACGCACTTATGGCAAAGAGTCCTATGCGGCCTTGTGTTCCCAGTTCAGGAATGAACTTAGAATATGGGAACACTATAAGCCAGTTGATTACTCTGAGTTAACTGTACGTCCAGTCCCTGATGCTTCCAAACTGTATGAACGCACTTCAGGTGAAGAGTCCTATGCGGCCTTTTGTTCCCAGTTCAGGAATGAATTTAAAACATGGGAACAGTATAAGCCAGTTGATTACTCTGAGTTAAGTGTACGTCCAGTCCCTGATGCTTCCAAACTGTATAAACGCTATTCAGTTGGAGAAGCCTATGCGGCCGTGTGTTCCCAGGTCAGGGAAGAACTCAGAACAGGGGCAGTTTATAAGCCAGTTGGTTACTCTGGGTTAAGTGCACATCCTGTCCCTTATGCTTCCAACACGTAGAAACGCTCTTCCTGGGACGTGGCCTATGCGGCCGTGTGTTCCCAGTCCAGGAAAGACCTTAGAACAGGGGCAGACTCTAAGCCAACTGATTACTCCAAGTGAAGTGTACGTCCAGTCCCTTATGCTACCAAATTGCATAACCGCTCTTCAGGGGAAGAGGCCTATGCGGCCGTGTGTTCCCTGTTCAGGAAATAACTTAGAACAAGGGCAGACTATACACCAGTTGAATCCTCTGATATAAGTGCACAGCCAGGCCCTTATGCTTCTGAAATGTATAAGCGCTCTTTAGGCGAGAGGCCTATGCGGCTGGGTGTTCCCAGTTCAGAACAGAACTTAGAACAAGGGCAGACTATAAGCCAGTTGGATACTCTGAGTTAAGTGCATGTCCCGTCCCTTAGGTTTCCAAAACGTAAAAACGCTATTCAGGTGAAGAAGCCTATGCGGCCTTGTGTTCCAAGTTCAGGAAAGAACTTAGTACAAGGACAGACTCTAGGCAAGTAGGATACTCTGTGTTAAGGGCACAGCCAGTCCCTTATGCTTCCAAAACGTATAAGCGCTCTTCAGGTGAAGAGGCCTCTTCGACCGTGTGTTCCCAGTTCAGGAAGAACTTAGATCAGAGGCACATTATAAGCCATTTGGTTACTCTGAGTTAAGTGAACGTCCCGTCCCTTATGCTTCCAAAACGTAGAAACGCTCCTCAGGCGACGGGGCCTATGCGGCCTTGTGTTTCCAGTTCAGGAATGAACTTAGAATATGGGTACACTATAAGCCAGTTGATTACTCTGAGTTAAGTGTACGTCCAGTCCCTGATGCTTCCAAAGTGTATAAACGCACTGCAGGCAAAGGATCCTATGCGACCTTGTGTTCCCAATCCAGGAATGAACTTAGAACATGGAACACTATAAGCCAGTTGATTACTCTGAGTTAAGTGTACGTCTACTCCTTGATGCTTCCAAACTGTATAAACGCTCCTCAGGCGAAGAGTCCTATGCGGCCTTGTGTTCCCAGTTCAGGAAGGAACTTAGAATATGGGTACACTATAAGCCAGTTGATTACTCTGAGGTAACTGTACGTCCAGGCCCTGATACTTCCAAACTGTATAAACGCACTTCAGGCGAAGAGTCCTATGCGGCCTTGTGTTCCCAGTTCAGGAATGAACTTAGAACATGGGTATACTTTAAACCAGTTGATTACTCTGAGTTAAGTGTACGTCCAGTCCCTGATGCTTCCAAACTGTATAAACGCTATTCAGTTGAAGAAGCCTATGCTGCCGTGTGTTCCCAGTTCCCGGAAGAACTCAGATCAGGGTCAGTTTTTAAGCCAGTTGGTTACTCTGAGTAATGTTCACATCCTGTCCCTTATACTTCGAACACGTAGAAACGCTCTTCCAGGGAAGTGGCCTATGCGGCCGTGTGTTCCCAGTTCAGGAAAGAACTTAGAACAGGGGCCGTTTATAAGCCAGGTGGTTACTCTGAGTTAAGTGCACGTCCTGTCCCTTATGCTTCCAAAACGTAGAAACGCTCTTCAGGGAAGACGCCTATGCCGCCGTGTGTTCCCAGTCCAGGAAAGACATTAGAACAAGGGCAGACTCTAAGCCAGTTGAATACTCTGATATAAGAGCACGACCAGTCCCTTATGCTTCCAAAACTTAAAAACGCTCCTCAGGCAAAGAAGCCTATGCGGCCTTGTGTTCCCTGTTCAGGAAATAACTGAGAACAAGGGCAGACTATACACCCGTTGAATCCTCTGATATAAGTGCACAGCCAGGCCCTTATGCTTCTGAAACGTATAAGCGCTCTTTAGGCGAGAGGCCTATGCGCCTGGGTGTTCCCAGTTCAGAACAGAACTTAGAACAAGGGCAGACTATAAGCCAGTTGGATACTCTGAGTTAAGTGCATGTCCCGTCCCTTAGGTTTCCAAAACGTAAAAACGCTATTCAGGTGAAGAAGCCTATGCGGCCTCGTGTTCCAAGTTCAGGAAAGAACTTAGTACAAGGACAGACTCTAGACAAGTACGATACTCTGTGTTAAGTGCACAGCCAGTCCCTTATGCTTCCAAAACGTATAAGCGCTCTTCAGGTGAAGCGGCCTCTGCGGCCGTGTGTTCCCAGTTCAGAAAGAACTTAGATCAGAGGCACATTATAAGCCATTTGGTTACTCTGAGTTAAGTGAACGTCCCGTCCCTTATGCTTCCAAAACGTAGAAACGCTCCTCAGGCGAAGGGGCCTATGCGGCCTTGTGTTCCCAGTTCAGGAATGAACTTAGAACATGGGAACACTATAAGCCAGTTGATTACTCTGAGTTAAGTGTACGTCCAGTCCCTGATGCTTCCAAAGTGTATAAACGCACTGCAGGCAAAGGATCCTATGCGACCTTGTGTTCCCAATCCAGGAATGAACTTAGAACATGGAACACTATAAGCCAGTTGATTACTCTGAGTTAAGTGTACGTCAACTCCTTGATGCTTCCAAACTGTATAAACGCTCCTCAGGCGAAGAGTCCTATGCGGCCTTGTGTTCCCAGTTCAGGAATGAACGTAGAATATGGGTACACTATAAGCCAGTTGATTACTCTGAGGTAACTGTACGTCCAGGCCCTGATACTTCCAAACTGTATAAACGCACTTCAGGCGAAGAGTCCTACGCGTCCTTGTGTTCCCAGTTCAGGAATGAACTTAGAACATGGGTATACTTTAGGCCAGTTGATTACTCTGAGTTAAGTGTACGTCCAGTCCCTGATGCTTCCAAACTGTATAAACGCTCTTCAGGCGAAGAGTCCTATGCGGCCTTGTGTTCCCAGTTCAGGAATGAACTTAGAGTATGGGTACACTATAAGCCAGTTGATTACTCTGAGTTAGGTGAACGTCCAGTCCATGATGCTTCCAAACTGTATAAGCGCACTTCAGGCAAAGAGTCCTATGCGGCCTTGTGTTCCCAGTCCAGGAATGAACTTAGAACATGGGAACACTATAAGCCAGTTGATTACTCTGAGTTAAGTGGACGTCCAGTCCCTGATGCTTCCAAACTGTATAAACGCTCTTCAGGCGCAGAGTCCTATGCGGCCTTGTGTTCCCAGTTCAGGAATGAACTTAGAACATGGGAATACTATAAGCCAGTTGATTACTCTGAGTTAAGTGTACGGCCAGTCCCTGATGCTTCCAAACTGTATAAACGCTATTCAGTTGAAGAAGCCTATGCGGCCGTGTGTTCCCAGTTCCGGGAAGAACTCAGAACAGGGGCAGTTTTTAAGCCAGTTGGTTACTCTGAGTTATGTGCACATCCTGTCCCTTATACTTCCAACACGTAGAAACGCTCTTCCAGGGAAGTGGCCTATGCGGCCGTGTGTTCCCAGTTCAGGAAAGAACTTAGAACAGGGGCCGTTTTTAAGCCAGGTGGTTACTCTGAGTTAAGTGCACGTCCTCTCCCTTATGCTTCCAAAACGTAGAAACGCTCTTCAGGGAAGACGCCTATGCCGCCGTGTGTTCCCAGTCCAGGAAAGACCTTAGAACAAGGGCAGACTCTAAGCCAGTTGAATACTCTGATATAAGAGCACGACCAGTCCCTTATGCTTCCAAAACTTAAAAACGCTCCTTAGGCAAAGAAGCCTATGCGGCCTTGTGTTCCCTGTTCAGGAAATAACTTAGAACAAGGGCAGACTATACACCAGTTGAATCCTCTGATATAAGTGCACAGCCAGGACCTTATGCTTCTGAAACGTATAAGCGCTCTTTAGGCGAGAGGCCTATGCGGCTGGGTGTTCCCAGTTCAGAACAGAACTTAGAACAAGGGCAGACTATAAGCCAGTTGGATACTCTGAGTTAAGTGCATGTCCCGTCCCTTAGGTTTCCAAAACGTAAAAACGCTATTCAGGTACAGAAGCCTATGCGGCCTTGTGTTCCAAGTTCAGGAAAGAACTTAGTACAAGAACAGACTCTAGGCAAGTAGGATACTCTGTGTTAAGGGCACAGCCAGTCCCTTATGCTTCCAAAACGTATAAGCGCTCTTCAGGTGAAGAGGCCTCTTCGACCGTGTGTTCCCAGTTCAGGAAGAACTTAGATCAGAGGCACATTATAAGCCATTTGGTTACTCTGAGTTAAGTGAACGTCCCGTCCCTTATGCTTCCAAAACGTAGAAACGCTCCTCAGGCGAAGGGGCCTATGCGGCCTTGTGTTCCCAGTTCAGGAATGAACTTAGAACATGGGAACACTATAAGCCAGTTGATTACTCTGAGTTAAGTGTACGTCCAGTCCCTGATGCTTCCAAAGTGTATAAACGCACTGCAGGCAAAGGATCCTATGCGACCTTGTGTTCCCAATCCAGGAATGAACTTAGAACATGGAACACTATAAGCCAGTTGATTACTCTGAGTTAAGTGTACGTCTACTCCTTGATGCTTCCAAACTGTATAAACGCTCCTCAGGCGAAGAGTCCTATGCGGCCTTGTGTTCCCAGTTCAGGAATGAACTTAGAATATGGGTACACTATAAGCCAGTTGATTACTCTGAGTTAAGTGAACGTCCAGTCCGTGATGCTTCCAAACTGTATAAGCGCACTTCAGGCAAAGAGTCCTATGCGGCCTTGTGTTCCCAGTCCAGGAATGAACTTAGAACATGGGAACACTATAAGCCAGTTGATTACTCTGAGTTAAGTGTACTTCCAGTCCCTGATGCTTCCAAACTGTATAAACTCTCTTCAGGTGCAGAGTCCTATGCGGCCTTGTGTTCCCAGTTCAGGAATGAACTTAGAACATGGGAATACTATAAGCCAGTTGATTACTCTGAGTTAAGTGTATGTCCAGTCCCTGATGCTTCCAAACTGTATAAACGCTATTCAGTTGAAGAAGCCTATGCGGCCGTATGTTCCCAGGTCCGGGAAGAACTCAGAACAGGGGCAGTTTTTAAGCCAGTTGGTTACTCTGAGTTATGTGCACATCCTGTCCCTTATACTTCCAACACGTAGAAACGCTCTTCCAGGGAAGTGGCCTATGCGGCCGTGTGTTCCCAGTTCAGGAAAGAACTTAGAACAGGGGCCGTTTTTAAGCCAGGTTGTTACTCTGAGTTAAGTGCACGTCCTCTCCCTAATGCTTCCATAACGTAGAAACGCTCTTCAGGAAAGACGCCTATGCCGCCGTGTGTTCCCAGTCCAGGAAAGACCTTAGAACAAGGGCAGACTCTAAGCCAGTTGAATACTCTGATATCAGAGCACGACCAGTCCCTTATGCTTCCAAAACTTAAAAACGCTCCTTAGGCAAAGAAGCCTATGCGGCCTTGTGTTCCCTGTTCAGGAAATAACTTAGAACAAGGGCAGACTATACACCAGTTGAATCCTCTGATATAAGTGCACAGCCAGGACCTTATGCTTCTGAAACGTATAAGCGCTCTTTAGGCGAGAGGCCTATGCGGCTGGGTGTTCCCAGTTCAGAACAGAACTTAGAACAAGGGCAGACTATAAGCCAGTTGGATACTCTGAGTTAAGTGCATGTCCCGTCCCTTAGGTTTCCAAAACGTAAAAACGCTATTCAGGTACAGAAGCCTATGCGGCCTTGTGTTCCAAGTTCAGGAAAGAACTTAGTACAAGAACAGACTCTAGGCAAGTAGGATACTCCGTGTTAAGGGCACAGCCAGTCCCTTATGCTTCCAAAACGTATAAGCGCTCTTCAGGTGAAGAGGCCTCTTCGACCGTGTGTTCCCAGTTCAGGAAGAACTTAGATCAGAGGCACATTATAAGCCATTTGGTTACTCTGAGTTAAGTGAACGTCCCGTCCCTTATGCTTCCAAAACGTAGAAACGCTCCTCAGGCGAAGGGGCCTATGCGGCCTTGTGTTCCCAGTTCAGGAATGAACTTAGAACATGGGAACACTATAAGCCAGTTGATTACTCTGAGTTAAGTGTACGTCCAGTCCCTGATGCTTCCAAAGTGTATAAACGCACTGCAGGCAAAGGATCCTATGCGACCTTGTGTTCCCAATCCAGGAATGAACTTAGAACATGGAACACTATAAGCCAGTTGATTACTCTGAGTTAAGTGTACGTCTACTCCTTGATGCTTCCAAACTGTATAAACGCTCCTCAGGCGAAGAGTCCTATGCGGCCTTGTGTTCCCAGTTCAGGAATGAACTTAGAATATGGGTACACTATAAGCCAGTTGATTACTCTGAGTTAAGTGAACGACCAGTCCGTGATGCTTCCAAACTGTATAAGCGCACTTCAGGCAAAGAGTCCTATGCGGCCTTGTGTTCCCAGTCCAGGAATGAACTTAGAACATGGGAACACTATAAGCCAGTTGATTACTCTGAGTTAAGTGGACGTCCAGTCCCTGATGCTTCCAAACTGTATAAACGCTCTTCAGGCGCAGAGTCCTATGCGGCCTTGTGTTCCCAGTTCAGGAATGAACTTAGAACATGGGAATACTATAAGCCAGTTGATTACTCTGAGTTAAGTGTACGTCCAGTCCCTGATGCTTCCAAACTGTATAAACGCTATTCAGTTGAAGAAGCCTATGCGGCCGTGTGTTCCCAGTTCCGGGAAGAACTCAGAACAGGGGCAGTTTTTAAGCCAGTTGGTTACTCTGAGTTATGTGCACATCCTGTCCCTTATACTTCCAACACGTAGAAACGCCCTTCCAGGGAAGTGGCCTATGCGGCCGTGTGTTCCCAGTTCAGGAAAGAACTTAGAACAGGGGCCGTTTTTAAGCCAGGTGGTTACTCTGAGTTAAGTGCACGTCCTCTCCCTTATGCTTCCAAAGCGTAGAAACGCTCTTCAGGAAAGACGCCTATGCCGCCGTGTGTTCCCAGTCCAGGAAAAACCTTAGAACAAGGGCAGACTCTAAGCCAGTTGAATACTCTGATATAAGAGCACGACCCGTCCCTTATGCTTCCAAAACTTAAAAACGCTCCTCAGGCAAAGAAGGCTATGCGGCCTTGTGTTCCCTGTTCATGAAATAACTTAGAACAAGGGAGAACTATACACCAGGTGAATCCTCTGATATAAGTGCACAGCCAGGCCCTTATGCTTCTGAAACGTATAAGCCCTCTTTAGGCGAGAGGCCTATGCGCCTGGGTGTTCCCAGTTCAGAACAGAACTTAGAACAAGGGCAGACTATAGGCCAGTTGGATACTCTGAGTTAAGTGCATGTCCGTCCCTTAGGTTTCCAAAAGGTAAAAACGCTATTCAGGTGAAGAAGCCTACGCGGCCTTGTGTTCCAAGTTCAAGAAAGAACTTAGTAGAAGAACAGACCCTAGGCAAGTGGGATACTCTGTGTTAAGTGCACGGCCAGTCCCTTACGCTTCCAAAACTTATAAGCGCACTTCAGGTGAAGAGGCCTATGCGGCCGTGTGTTCCCAGTTAAGGCAGAACTTAGACCAGAGGCACATTATAAGCCATTTGGTAACTCTGAGTTAAGTGAACGTCCTGTCCCTTATGCTTTCAAAAGGTAGAATCGCTCCTCAGGCGAAGGGGCCTATGCGGCCTTGTGTTCCCAGTTCAGGAATGAACTTAGAACATGGGAACACTACAAGTCAGTTGATTACTCTGAGGTAACTGTACGTCCAGTCCCTGATGCTTCCAAACTGTATAAACGCACTTATGGCAAAGAGTCCTATGCGGCCTTGTGTTCCCAGTTCAGGAATGAACTTAGAATATGGGAACACTATAAGCCAGTTGATTACTCTGAGTTAACTGTACGTCCAGTCCCTGATGCTTCCAAACTGTATGAACGCACTTCAGGTGAAGAGTCCTATGCGGCCTTTTGTTCCCAGTTCAGGAATGAATTTAGAACATGGGAAGAGTATAAGCCAGTTGATCACTCTGAGTTAAGTGTACGTCCAGTCCCTGATGCTTCCAAACTGTATAAACGCTATTCAGTTGAAGAAGCCTATGCGGCCGTGTGTTCCCAGGTCGGGGAAGAACTCAGAACTGGGGCAGTTTATAAGCCAGTTGGTTACTCTGGGTTAAGTGCACATCCTGTCCCTTATGCTTCCAACACGTAGAAACGCTCTTCCTGGGACGTGGCCTATGCGGCCGTGTGTTCCCAGTCCAGGAAAGACCTTAGAACAGGGGCAGACTCTAAGCCAACTGATTACTCCAAGTTAAGTGTACGTCCAGTGCCTTATGCTACCAAATTGCATAACCGCTCTTCAGGGGAAGAGGCCTATGCGGCCGTGTGTTCCCTGTTCAGGAAATAACTTAGAACAAGGGCAGACTATACACCAGTTGAATCCTCTGATATAAGTGCACAGCCAGGCCCTTATGCTTCTGAAATGTATAAGCGCTCTTTAGGCGAGAGGCCTATGCGGCTGGGTGTTCCCAGTTCAGAACAGAACTTAGAACAAGGGCAGACTCTAAGCCAGTTGGATACTCTGAGTTAAGTGCATGTCCCGTCCCTTAGGTTTCCAAAACGTAAAAACGCTATTCAGGTGAAGAAGCCTATGCGGCCTTGTGTTCCAAGTTCAGGAAAGAACTTAGTACAAGGACAGACTCTAGGCAAGTAGGATACTCTGTGTTAAGGGCACAGCCAGTCCCTTATGCTTCCAAAACGTATAAGCGCTCTTCAGGTGAAGAGGCCTCTTCGACCGTGTGTTCCCAGTTCAGGAAGAACTTAGATCAGAGGCACATTATAAGCCATTTGGTTACTCTGAGTTAAGTGAACGTCCCGTCCCTTATGCTTCCAAAACGTAGAAACGCTCCTCAGGCGAAGGGGCCTATGCGGCCTTGTGTTTCCAGTTCAGGAATGAACTTAGAACATGGGAACACTATAAGCCAGTTGATTACTCTGAGTTAAGTGTACGTCCAGTCCCTGATGCTTCCAAAGTGTATAAACGCACTGCAGGCAAAGGATCCTATGCGACCTTGTGTTCCCAATCCAGGAATGAACTTAGAACATGGAACACTATAAGCCAGTTGATTACTCTGAGTTAAGTGTACGTCTACTCCTTGATGCTTCCAAACTGTATAAACGCTCCTCAGGCGAAGAGTCCTATGCGGCCTTGTGTTCCCAGTTCAGGAATGAACTTAGAATATGGGTACACTATAAGCCAGTTGATTACTCTGAGGTAACTGTACGTCCAGGCCCTGATACTTCCAAACTGTATAAACGCACTTCAGGCGAAGAGTCCTATGCGGCCTTGTGTTCCCAGTCCAGGAATGAACTTAGAACATGGGTATACTTTAAGCCAGTTGATTACTCTGAGTTAAGTGTACGTCCAGTCCCTGATGCTTCCAAACTGTATAAACGCTATTCAGTTGAAGAAGCCTATGCTGCCGTGTGTTCCCAGTTCCGGGAAGAACTCAGAACAGGGTCAGTTTTTAAGCCAGTTGGTTACTCTGAGTAATGTTCACATCCTGTCCCTTATACTTCGAACACGTAGAAACGCTCTTCCAGGGAAGTGGCCTATGCGGCCGTGTGTTCCCAGTTCAGGAAAGAACTTAGAACAGGGGCCGTTTATAAGCCAGGTGGTTACTCTGAGTTAAGTGCACGTCCTGTCCCTTATGCTTCCAAAACGTAGAAACGCTCTTCAGGGAAGACGCCTATGCCGCCGTGTGTTCCCAGTCCAGGAAAGACCTTAGAACAAGGGCAGACTCTAAGCCAGTTGAATACTCTGATATAAGAGCACGACCAGTCCCTTATGCTTCCAAAACTTAAAAACGCTCCTCAGGCAAAGAAGCCTATGCGGCCTTGTGTTCCCTGTTCAGGAAATAACTTAGAACAAGGGCAGACTATACACCAGTTGAATCCTCTGATATAAGTGCACAGCCAGGCCCTTATGCTTCTGAAACGTATAAGCGCTCCTTAGGCGAGAGGCCTATGCGGCTGGGTGTTCCCAGTTCAGAACAGAACTTAGAACAAGGGCAGACTATAAGCCAGTTGGATACTCTGAGTTAAGTGCATGTCCCGTCCCTTAGGTTTCCAAAACGTAAAAACGCTACTCAGGTGAAGAAACCTATGCGGCCTTGTGTTCCAAGTGCAGGAAAGAACTTAGTACAAGAACAGACCCTAGGCAAGTGGGATACTCTGTGTTAAGTGCACGGCCAGTCCCTTATGCTTCCAAAACGTATAAGCGCACTTCAGGTGAAGAGGCCTATGCGGCCGTGTGTTCCTAGATCAGGAAGAACTTAAAACAGAGGCACATTATAAGCCATTTGGTGACTCTGAGTTAAGTGAACGTCCTGTCCCTTATGATTCCAAAAGGTAGAATCGCTCCTCAGGCGAAGGGTCCTATGCGGCCTTGTGTTCCCAGTTCAGGAATGAACTTAGAACATGGGAACACTACAAGTCAGTTGATTAATCTGAGGTAAATGTACGTCCAGTCCCTGATGCTTCCAAACTGTATAAACGCACTTATGGCAAAGAGTCCTATGTGGCCTTGTGTTCCCAGTTCAGGAATGAACTTAGAATATGGGAACACTATAAGCCAGTTGATTACTCTGAGTTAAGTGTACGTCCAGTCCCTGATGCTTCCAAACTGTATAAACGCTATTCAGTTGAAGAAGCCTATGCGGCCGTGTGTTCCCAGGTCAGGGAAGAACTCAGAACTGGGGCAGTTTATAAGCCAGTTGGTTACTCTGGGTTAAGTGCACATCCTGTCCCTTATGCTTCCAACACGTAGAAACGCTCTTCCTGGGACGTGGCCTATGCGGCCGTGTGTTCCCAGTCCAGGAAAGACCTTAGAACAGGGGCAGACTCTAAGCCAACTGATTACTCCAAGTTAAGTGTACGTCCAGTGCCTTATGCTACCAAATTGCATAACCGCTCTTCAGGGGAAGAGGCCTATGCGGCCGTGTGTTCCCTGTTCAGGAAATAACTTAGAACAAGGGCAGACTATACACCAGTTGAATCCTCTGATATAAGTGCACAGCCAGGCCCTTATGCTTCTGAAATGTATAAGCGCTCTTTAGGCGAGAGGCCTATGCGGCTGGGTGTTCCCAGTTCAGAACAGAACTTAGAACAAGGGCAGACTCTAAGCCAGTTGGATACTCTGAGTTAAGTGCATGTCCCGTCCCTTAGGTTTCCAAAACGTAAAAACGCTATTCAGGTGAAGAAGCCTATGCGGCCTTGTGTTCCAAGTTCAGGAAAGAACTTAGTACAAGGACAGACTCTAGGCAAGTAGGATACTCTGTGTTAAGGGCACAGCCAGTCCCTTATGCTTCCAAAACGTATAAGCGCTCTTCAGGTGAAGAGGCCTCTTCGACCGTGTGTTCCCAGTTCAGGAAGAACTTAGATCAGAGGCACATTATAAGCCATTTGGTTACTCTGAGTTAAGTGAACGTCCCGTCCCTTATGCTTCCAAAACGTAGAAACGCTCCTCAGGCGAAGGGGCCTATGCGGCCTTGTGTTCCCAGTTCAGGAATGAACTTAGAACATGGGAACACTATAAGCCAGTTGATTACTCTGAGTTAAGTGTACGTCCAGTCCCTGATGCTTCCAAAGTGTATAAACGCACTGCAGGCAAAGGATCCTATGCGACCTTGTGTTCCCAATCCAGGAATGAACTTAGAACATGGAACACTATAAGCCAGTTGATTACTCTGAGTTAAGTGTACGTCTACTCCTTGATGCTTCCAAACTGTATAAACGCTCCTCAGGCGAAGAGTCCTATGCGGCCTTGTGTTCCCAGTTCAGGAATGAACTTAGAATATGGGTACACTATAAGCCAGTTGATTACTCTGAGGTAACTGTACGTCCAGGCCCTGATACTTCCAAACTGTATAAACGCACTTCAGGCGAAGAGTCCTATGCGGCCTTGTGTTCCCAGTCCAGGAATGAACTTAGAACATGGGTATACTTTAAGCCAGTTGATTACTCTGAGTTAAGTGTACGTCCAGTCCCTGATGCTTCCAAACTGTATAAACGCTATTCAGTTGAAGAAGCCTATGCTGCCGTGTGTTCCCAGTTCCGGGAAGAACTCAGAACAGGGTCAGTTTTTAAGCCAGTTGGTTACTCTGAGTAATGTTCACATCCTGTCCCTTATACTTCGAACACGTAGAAAAGCTCTTCCAGGGAAGTGGCCTATGCGGCCGTGTGTTCCCAGTTCAGGAAAGAACTTAGAACAGGGGCCGTTTATAAGCCAGGTGGTTACTCTGAGTTAAGTGCACGTCCTGTCCCTTATGCTTCCAAAACGTAGAAACGCTCTTCAGGGAAGACGCCTATGCCGCCGTGTGTTCCCAGTCCAGGAAAGACCTTAGAACAAGGGCAGACTCTAAGCCAGTTGAATACTCTGATATAAGAGCACGACCAGTCCCTTATGCTTCCAAAACTTAAAAACGCTCCTCAGGCAAAGAAGCCTATGCGGCCTTGTGTTCCCTGTTCAGGAAATAACTTAGAACAAGGGCAGACTATACACCAGTTGAATCCTCTGATATAAGTGCACAGCCAGGCCCTTATGCTTCTGAAACGTATAAGCGCTCCTTAGGTGAGAGGCCTATGCGGCTGGGTGTTCCCAGTTCAGAACAGAACTTAGAACAAGGGCAGACTATAAGCCAGTTGGATACTCTGAGTTAAGTGCATGTCCCGTCCCTTAGGTTTCCAAAACATAAAAACGCTACTCAGGTGAAGAAACCTATGCGGCCTTGTGTTCCAAGTGCAGGAAAGAACTTAGTACAAGAACAGACCCTAGGCAAGTGGGATACTCTGTGTTAAGTGCACGGCCAGTCCCTTATGCTTCCAAAACGTATAAGCGCACTTCAGGTGAAGAGGCCTATGCGGCCGTGTGTTCCCAGATCAGGAAGAACTTAAAACAGAGGCACATTATAAGCCATTTGGTGACTCTGAGTTAAGTGAACGTCCTGTCCCTTATGATTCCAAAAGGTAGAATCGCTCCTCAGGCGAAGGGTCCTATGCGGCCTTGTGTTCCCAGTTCAGGAATGAACTTAGAACATGGGAACACTACAAGTCAGTTGATTAATCTGAGGTAAATGTACGTCCAGTCCCTGATGCTTCCAAACTGTATAAACGCACTTATGGCAAAGAGTCCTATGCGGCCTTGTGTTCCCAGTTCAGGAATGAACTTAGAATATGGGAACACTATAACCCAGTTGATTACTCTGAGTTAAGTGTACGTCCAGTCCCTGATGCTTCCAAACTGTATAAACGCTATTCAGTTGAAGAAGCCTATGCGGCCGTGTGTTCCCAGGTCAGGGAAGAACTCAGAACTGGGGCAGTTTATAAGCCAGTTGGTTACTCTGGGTTAAGTGCACATCCTGTCCCTTATGCTTCCAACACGTAGAAACGCTCTTCCTGGGACGTGGCCTATGCGGCCGTGTGTTCCCAGTCCAGGAAAGACCTTAGAACAGGGGCAGACTCTAAGCCAACTGATTACTCCAAGTTAAGTGTACGTCCAGTGCCTTATGCTACCAAATTGCATAACCGCTCTTCAGGGGAAGAGGCCTATGCGGCCGTGTGTTCCCTGTTCAGGAAATAACTTAGAACAAGGGCAGACTATACACCAGTTGAATCCTCTGATATAAGTGCACAGCCAGGCCCTTATGCTTCTGAAATGTATAAGCGCTCTTTAGGCGAGAGGCCTATGCGGCTGGGTGTTCCCAGTTCAGAACAGAACTTAGAACAAGGGCAGACTCTAAGCCAGTTGGATACTCTGAGTTAAGTGCATGTCCCGTCCCTTAGGTTTCCAAAACGTAAAAACGCTATTCAGGTGAAGAAGCCTATGCGGCCTTGTGTTCCAAGTTCAGGAAAGAACTTAGTACAAGGACAGACTCTAGGCAAGTAGGATACTCTGTGTTAAGGGCACAGCCAGTCCCTTATGCTTCCAAAACGTATAAGCGCTCTTCAGGTGAAGAGGCCTCTTCGACCGTGTGTTCCCAGTTCAGGAAGAACTTAGATCAGAGGCACATTATAAGCCATTTGGTTACTCTGAGTTAAGTGAACGTCCCGTCCCTTATGCTTCCAAAACGTAGAAACGCTCCTCAGGCGAAGGGGCCTATGCGGCCTTGTGTTCCCAGTTCAGGAATGAACTTAGAACATGGGAACACTATAAGCCAGTTGATTACTCTGAGTTAAGTGTACGTCCAGTCCCTGATGCTTCCAAAGTGTATAAACGCACTGCAGGCAAAGGATCCTATGCGACCTTGTGTTCCCAATCCAGGAATGAACTTAGAACATGGAACACTATAAGCCAGTTGATTACTCTGAGTTAAGTGTACGTCTACTCCTTGATGCTTCCAAACTGTATAAACGCTCCTCAGGCGAAGAGTCCTATGCGGCCTTGTGTTCCCAGTTCAGGAATGAACTTAGAATATGGGTACACTATAAGCCAGTTGATTACTCTGAGGTAACTGTACGTCCAGGCCCTGATACTTCCAAACTGTATAAACGCACTTCAGGCGAAGAGTCCTATGCGGCCTTGTGTTCCCAGTTCAGGAATGAACTTAGAACATGGGTATACTTTAAGCCAGTTGATTACTCTGAGTTAAGTGTACGTCCAGTCCCTGATGCTTCCAAACTGTATAAACGCTATTCAGTTGAAGAAGCCTATGCTGCCGTGTGTTCCCAGTTCCGGGAAGAACTCAGAACAGGGTCAGTTTTTAAGCCAGTTGGTTACTCTGAGTAATGTTCACATCCTGTCCCTTATACTTCGAACACGTAGAAACGCTCTTCCAGGGAAGTGGCCTATGCGGCCGTGTGTTCCCAGTTCAGGAAAGAACTTAGAACAGGGGCCGTTTATAAGCCAGGTGGTTACTCTGAGTTAAGTGCACGTCCTGTCCCTTATGCTTCCAAAACGTAGAAACGCTCTTCAGGGAAGACGCCTATGCCGCCGTGTGTTCCCAGTCCAGGAAAGACCTTAGAACAAGGGCAGACTCTAAGCCAGTTGAATACTCTGATATAAGAGCACGACCAGTCCCTTATGCTTCCAAAACTTAAAAACGCTCCTCAGGCAAAGAAGCCTATGCGGCCTTGTGTTCCCTGTTCAGGAAATAACTTAGAACAAGGGCAGACTATACACCAGTTGAATCCTCTGATATAAGTGCACAGCCAGGCCCTTATGCTTCTGAAACGTATAAGCGCTCCTTAGGCGAGAGGCCTATGCGGCTGGGTGTTCCCAGTTCAGAACAGAACTTAGAACAAGGGCAGACTATAAGCCAGTTGGATACTCTGAGTTAAGTGCATGTCCCGTCCCTTAGGTTTCCAAAACGTAAAAACGCTACTCAGGTGAAGAAACCTATGCGGCCTTGTGTTCCAAGTGCAGGAAAGAACTTAGTACAAGAACAGACCCTAGGCAAGTGGGATACTCTGTGTTAAGTGCACGGCCAGTCCCTTATGCTTCCAAAACGTATAAGCGCACTTCAGGTGAAGAGGCCTATGCGGCCGTGTGTTCCCAGATCAGGAAGAACTTAAAACAGAGGCACATTATAAGCCATTTGGTGACTCTGAGTTAAGTGAACGTCCTGTCCCTTATGATTCCAAAAGGTAGAATCGCTCCTCAGGCGAAGGGTCCTATGCGGCCTTGTGTTCCCAGTTCAGGAATGAACTTAGAACATGGGAACACTACAAGTCAGTTGATTAATCTGAGGTAAATGTACGTCCAGTCCCTGATGCTTCCAAACTGTATAAACGCACTTTTGGCAAAGAGTCCTATGCGGCCTTGTGTTCCCAGTTCAGGAATGAACTTAGAATATGGGAACACTATAAGCCTGTTGATTACTCTGAGTTAAGTGTACGTCCAGTCCCTGATGCTTCCAAACTGTATAAACGCACTTCAGGTGAAGAGTCCTATGCGGCCTTGTGTTCCCAGTTCAGGAATGAATTTAGAACATGGGAACACTATAAGCCAGTTGATTACTCTGAGTTAAGTGTACGTCCAGTCCCTGATGCTTCCAAACTGTATAAACGCTATTCAGTTGAAGAAGCCTATGCGGCCGTGTGTTCCCAGGTCAGGGAAGAACTCAGAACAGGGGCAGTTTATAAGCCAGGTGGTTACCCTGAGTTGAGTGCACATCCTGTCCCTTATGCTTCCAACATGTAGAAACGCTCTTCCAGGGAAGTGGCCTATGCGGCCGTGTGTTCCCAGTCCAGGAAAGACCTTAGAACAGGGGCAGACTCTAAGCCAACTGATTACTTCAAGTTAAGTGTACGTCCAGTCCCTTATGCTACCAAATTGCATAACCGCTCTTCAGGGGAAGAGGCCTATGCGGCCGTGTGTTCCCTTTTCAGGCAATAACTTAGAACAAGGGCAGACTATACACCAGTTGAATCCTCTGATATAAGTGCACAGCCAGGCCCTTATGCTTCTGAATCGTATAAGCGCTCTTTAGGCGAGAGGTCTATGCGCCTGGGTGTTCCCAGTTCAGAACAGAACTTAGAACAAGGGCAGACTCTAAGCCAGTTGGATACTCTGAGTTAAGTGCATGTCCCGTCCCTTAGGTTTCCAAAACGTAAAAACGCTATTCAGGTGAAGAAGCCTATGCGGCCTTGTGTTACAAGTGCAGGAAAGAACTTAGTACAAGAACAGACCCTAGGCAAGTGGGATACTCTGTGGTAAGTGCACGGCCAGTCCCTTATGCTTCCAAAACGTATAAGCGCACTTCAGGTGAAGAGGCCTATACGGCCGTCTGTTCCCAGATCAGGAAGAACTAAGAACAGAGGCACATTATAAGCCATTTGGTTACTCTGAGTTAAGTGAACGTCCTGTCCCTTATGCTTCCGAAAGGTAGAAGCGCTCCTCAGGCGAAAGGGCCTATGCGGCCTTGTGTTCCCAGGCCAGGAATGAACTTAGAATATGGGAACACTATAAGCCAGTTGATTACTCTGAGTTAACTGTTCGTCCAGTCCCTGATGCTTCCAAACTGTATGAACGCACTTCAGGTGAAGAGTCCTATGCGGCCTTGTGTTCCCAGTTCAGGAATGAATTTAGAACATGGGATCACTATAAGCCAGTTGATTACTCTGAGTTAAGTGTACGTCCAGTCCCTGATGCTTCCAAACTGTATAAACGCTATTCAGTTGAAGAAGCCTATGCGGCCGTGTGTTCCCAGGTCAGGGAAGAACTCAGATCAGGGGCAGTTTATAAGCCAGTTGGTTACTCTGAGTTAAGTGCACATCCTGTCCCTTATGCTTCCAACACGTAGAAACGCTCTTCCAGGGAAGTGGCCTATGCGGCTGTGTTCCCAGTCCAGGAAAGACCTTAGAACAGGGGCAGACTCTAAGCCAACTGATTACTCCAAGTTAAGTGTACGTCCAGTCCCTTATGCTACCAAATTGCATAACCGCTCTTCAGGGGAAGAGGCCTATGCGGCCGTGTGTTCCCTGTTCAGGAAAAAACTTAGAACAAGGCCGACTATACACCAGTTGAATCCTCTGATATAAGTGCACAGCCAGGCCCTTATGCTTCTGAAACATATAAGCGCTCTGTAGGCGAGAGGCTTATGCGGCTGGGTGTTCCCAGTTCAGAACAGAACTTAGAACAAGTGCAGACTATAAGCCAGTTGGATACTCTGAGTTAAGTGCATGTCCCGTCCCTTAGGTTTCCAAAATGTAAAAACGCTATTCAGGTGAAGAAGCCTTTGCGGCCTTGTGTTCCAAGTTCAGGAAAGAACTTAGTACAAGGACAGACTCTAGGCAAGTAGGATACTCTGTGTTAAGTGCACAGCCAGTCCCTTATGCTTCCAAAACGTATAAGCGCTCTTCAGGTGAAGAGGCCTCTGCGGCCGTGTGTTCCCAGTTCAGAAAGAACTTAGATCAGAGGCACATTATAAGCCATTTGGTTACTCTGAGTTAAGTGAACGTCCCGTCCCTTATGCTTCCAAAACGTAGAAACGCTCCTCAGGCGAAGGGGCCTATGCGGCCTTGTGTTCCCAGTTCAGGAATGAACTTAGAACATGGGAACACTATAAGCCAGTTGATTACTCTGAGTTAAGTGTACGTCCAGTCCCTGATGCTTCCAAAGTGTATAAACGCACTGCAGGCAAAGGATCCTATGCGACCTTGTGTTCCCAATCCAGGAATGAACTTAGAACCTGGAACACTATAAGCCAGTTGATTACTCTGAGTTAAGTGTACGTCTACTCCTTGATGCTTCCAAACTGTATAAACGCTTCTCAGGCGAAGAGTCCTATGCGGCCTTGTGTTCCCAGTTCAGGAATGAACTTAGAATATGGGTACACTATAAGCCAGTTGATTACTATGAGGTAACTGGACGTCCAGGCCCTGATACTTCCAAACTGTATAAACGCACTTCAGGCCAAGAGTCCTACGCGTCCTTGTGTTCCCAGTTCAGGAATGAACTTAGAACATGGGTATACTTTAAGCCAGTTGATTACTCTGAGTTAAGTGTACGTCCAGTCCCTGATGCTTCCAAAGTGTATAAACGCTCTTCAGGCGAAGAGTCCTATGCGGCCTTGTGTTCCCAGTTAAGGCAGAACTTAGACCAGAGGCACATTATAAGCCATTTGGTAACTCTGAGTTAAGTGAACGTCCTGTCCCTTATGCTTCCAAAAGGTAGAATCGCTCCTCAGGCGAAGGGGCCTATGCGGCCTTGTGTTCCCAGTTCAGGAATGAACTTAGAACATGGGAACACTACAAGTCAGTTGATTACTCTGAGGTAACTGTACGTCTAGTCCCTGATCCTTCCAAACTGTATAAACGCACTTCAGGCAAAGAGTCCTATGCGGCCTTGTGTTCCCAGTCCAGGAATGAACTTAGAACATGGGAACACTATAAGCCAGTTGATTACTCTGAGTTAAGTGTACGTCCAGTCCCTGATGCTTCCAAACTGTATAAACGCTCCTCAGGCGAAGAGTCCTATGTGGTCTTGTGTTCCCATTTCAGGAATGTACTTAGAATATGGGTACACTATAAGCCAGTTGATTACTCTGAGGTAACTGTACGTCCAGTCCCTGATACTTCCAAACTGTATAAACGCACTGCAGGCAAAGGATCCTATGCGACCTTGTGTTCCCAATCCAGGAATGAACTTAGAACCTGGAACACTATAAGCCAGTTGATTACTCTGAGTTAAGTGTACGTCCAGTCCCTGATACTTCCAAACTGTATAAACGCACTTCAGGCGAAGAGTCCTACGCGTCCTTGTGTTCCCAGTTCAGGAATGAACTTAGAACATGGGAATACTATAAGCCAGTTGATTACTCTGAGTTAACTGTACGTCCAGTCCCTGATGCTTCCAAACTGTATAATCGCACTTCAGGTGAAAAGTCCTATGCGGCCTTGTGTTCCCAGTTCAGGAATGAATTTAGAACATGGGAACACTATAAGCCAGTTGATTACTCTGAGTTAAGTGTACGTCCATACCTGAGGCTTCCAAACTGTATAAACGCTATTCAGTTGAAGAAGCCTATGCGGCCGTGTGTTCCCAGGTCAGGGAAGAACTCAGATCAGGGGCAGTTTATAAGCCAGTTGGTTACTCTGAGTTAAGTGCACATTCTGTCCCTTATGCTTCCAGCACGTAGAAACGCTCTTCCTGTGAAGTGGCCTATGCGGCCGTGTGTTCCCAGTCCAGGAAAGACCTTAGAACAGGGGCAGACTCTAAGCCAACTGATTACTCCAAGTTAAGTGTACGTCCAGTCCCTTATGCTACCAAATTGCATAACCGCTCTTCAGGGGAAGAGGCCTATGCGGCCGTGTGTTCCCTGTTCAGGAAATAACTAAGAACAAGGCCGACTATACACCAGTTGAATCCTCTGATATAAGTGCACAGCCAGGCCCTTATGCTTCTGAAACATATAAGCGCTCTTTAGGCGAGAGGCCTATGCGGCTGGGTGTTCCCAGTTCAGAACAGAACTTAGAACAAGGGCAGACTATAAGCCAGTTGGATACTCTGAGTTAAGTGCATGTCCCGTCCCTTAGGTTTCCAAAACGTAAAAACGCTATTCAGGTGAAGAAGCCTATGCGGCCTTGTGTTCCAAGTTCAGGAAAGAACTTAGTACAAGGACAGACTCTAGGCAAGTAGGATACTCTGTGTTAAGTGCACAGCCAGTCCCTTATGCTTCCAAAACGTATAAGCGCTCTTCAGGTGAAGAGGCCTATGCGGCCGTGTGTTCCCAGTTCAGAAAGAACTAAGATCAGAGGCACATTATAAGCCATTTGGTTACTCTGAGTTAAGTGAACGTCCTGTCCCTTATGCTTCCAAAATGTAGAAACGCTCCTCCGGCGAAGGGGCCTATGCGGCCTTGCGTTCCCAGGCCAGGAATGAACTTAGAACATGGGAACACTATAAGCCAGTTGATTACTCTGAGTTAAGTGTACGTCCAGTCCCTGATGCTTCCAAACTGTATAAACGCACTTCAGACAAAGAGTCCTATGCGGCCTTGTGTTCCCAGTCCAGGAATGAACTTAGAACATAGGAACATTATAAGCCAGTTGATTACTCTGAGTTAAGTGGACGTCCAGTCCCTGATGCTTCCAAACTGTATAAACGCTCTTCAGGCGCAGAGTCCTATGCGGCCTTGTGTTCCCAGTTCCGGAATGAACTTAGAACATGGGAATACTATAAGCCAGTTGATTACTCTGAGTTAAGTGTACGGCCAGTCCCTGATGCTTCCAAACTGTATAAACGCTATTCAGTTGAAGAAGCCTATGCGGCCGTGTGTTCCCAGTTCCCGGAAGAACTCAGAACAGGGGCAGTTTTTAAGCCAGTTGGTTACTCTGAGTTATGTGCACATCCTGTCCCTTATACTTCCAACACGTAGAAACGCTCTTCCAGGGAAGTGGCCTATGCGGCCGTGTGTTCCCAGTTCAGGAAAGAACTTAGAACAGGGGCCGTTTTTAAGCCAGGTGGTTGCTCTGAGTTAAGTGCACGTCCTGTCCCTTATGCTTCCAAAACGTAGAAACGCTCTTCAGGGAAGACGCCTATGCCGCCGTGTGTTCCCCGTCCAGGAAAGACCTTAGAACAAGGGCAGACTCTAAGCCAGTTGAATACTCTGATATAAGAGCACGACCAGTCCCTTATGCTTCCAAAACTTAAAAACGCTCCTCAGGCAAAGAAGGCTATGCGGCCTTGTGTTCCCTGTTCAGGAAATAACTTAGAACAAGGGCAGACTATACACCAGTTGAATCCTCTGATATAAGTGCACAGCCAGGCCCTTATGCTTCTGAAATGTATAAGCGCTCTTTAGGCGAGAGGCCTATGCGCCTGGGTGTTCCCAGTTCAGAACAGAACTTAGAACAAGGGCAGACTATAAGCCAGTTGGATACTCTGAGTTAAGTGCATGTCCCGTCCCTTAGGTTTCCAAAACGTAAAAACGCTATTCAGGTGAAGAAGCCTATGCGGCCTTGTGTTCTAAGTTCAAGAAAGAACTTAGTAGAAGAACAGACCCTAGGCAAGTGGGATACTCTGTGTTAAGTGCACGGCCAGTCCCTTACGCTTCCAAAACTTATAAGCGCACTTCAGGTGAAGAGGCGTATGCGGCCGAGTGTTCCCAGTTAAGGCAGAACTTAGACCAGAGGCACATTATAAGCCATTTGGTAACTCTGAGTTAAGTGAACGTCCTGTCCCTTATGCTTCCAAAAGGTAGAATCGCTCCTCAGGCGAAGGGGCCTATGCGGCCTTGTGTTCCCAGTTCAGGAATGAACTTAGAACATGGGAACACTACAAGTCAGTTGATTACTCTGAGTTAAGTGTACGTCCAGTCCCTGATGCTTCCAAACTGTATAAACGCACTTATGGCAAAGAGTCCTATGGGGCCTTGTGTTCCCAGTTCAGGAATGAACTTAGAATATGGGAACACTATAAGCCAGTTGATTACTCTGAGTTAACTGTACGTCCAGTCCCTGATGCTTCCAAACTGTATGAACGCACTTCAGGTGAAGAGTCCTATGCGGCCTTTTGTTCCCAGTTCAGGAATGAATTTAGAACATGGGAACAGTATAAGCCAGTTGATTACTCTGAGTTAACTGTACGTCCAGTCCCTGATGCTTCCAAACTGTATAAACGCTATTGAGTTGAAGAAGCCTATGCGGCCGTGTGTTCCCAGGTCAGGGAAGAACTCAGAACAGGGACAGTTTATAAGCCAGTTGGTTACTCTGAGTTAAGTGCACATCCTGTCCCTTATGCTTCCAACACGTAGAAACGCTCTTTCTGGGACGTGGCCTATGCGGCCGTGTGTTCCCAGTCCAGGAAAGACCTTAGAACAGGGGCAGACTCTAAGCCAACTGATTACTCCAAGTTAAGTGTACGTCCAGTCCCTTATGCTACCAAATTGCATAACCTCTCTTCAGGGGAAGAGGCCTATGCGGCCTTGTGTTCCCTGTTCAGGAAATAACTTAGAACAAGGGCAGACTATACACCAGTTGAATCCTCTGATATAAGTGCACAGCCAGGCCCTTATGCTTCTGAAATGTATAAGCGCTCTGTAGGCGAGAGGCCTATGCGGCTGGGTGTTCCCAGTTCAGAACAGAACTTAGAACAAGGGAAGACTATAAGCCAGTTGGATACTCTGAGTTAAGTGCATGTCCCGTCCCTTAGGTTTCCAAAACGTAAAAACGCTATTCAGGTGAAGAAGCCTATGCGGCCTTGTGTTCCAAGTTCAGGAAAGAACTTAGTACAAGGACAGACTCTAGGGAAGTAGGAGAGTCTGTGTTAAGGGCACAGCCAGTCCCTTATACTTCCAAAACGTATAAGCGCACTTCAGGTGAAGCGGCCTATGCGGCCGTGTGTTCCCAGTTCAGGAAGAACTTAGTTCAGAGGCACATTATAAGCCAATGGTTACTCTGAGTTAAGTGTACGTCCTGTCCCTGATCCTTCCAAACTGTATAAACGCACTTCAGGCAAAGAGTCCTATGCGGCCTTGTGTTCCCAGTCCAGGAATGAACTTAGAACATGGGAACACTCTAAGCCAGTTGATTACTCTGAGTTAAGTGTATGTCTACTCCCTGATGCTTCCAAACTATATAAACACTCCTCAGGCGAAGAGTCCTATGTGGTCTTGTGTTCCCAGTTCAGGAATGTACTTAGAATATGGGTACACTATAAGCCAGTTGATTACTCTGAGGTAACTGTACGTCCAGTCCCTGATACTTCCAAACTGTATAAACGCACTTCAGGCGAAGAGTCCTACGGGTCCTTGTGTTCCCAGTTCAGGAATGAACTTAGAACATGGGAATACTATAAGCCAGTTGATTACTCTGAGTTAACTGTACGTCCAGTCCCTGATGCTTTCAAACTGTATAATCGCACTTCAGGTGAAGAGTCCTATGCGGCCTTGTGTTCCCAGTTCAGGAATGAATTTAGAACATGGGAACACTATAAGCCAGTTGATTACTCTGAGTTAAGTGTACGTCCAGTCCCTGAGGCTTCCAAACTGTATAAACGCTATTCAGTTGAAGAAGCCTATGTGGCCGTGTGTTCCCAGGTCAGGGAAGAACTCAGAACAGGGGCAGTTTATAAGCCAGTTGGTTACTCTGAGTTAAGTGCACATCCTGTCCCTTATGCTTCCAACACGTAGAAACGCTCTTCCAGGGATGTGGCCGATGCGGCCGTGTGTTCCCAGTCCAGGAAAGACCTTAGAACAGGGGCAGACTCTAAGCCAACTGATTACTCCAAGTTAAGTGTACGTCCAGTCCCTTATGCTACCAAATTGCATAACCGCTCTTCAGGGGAAGAGGCCTATGCGGCCGTCTGTTCCCAGTTCAGGAAAGAACTTAGAACAGGGGCAGTTCATAAGCCAGGTGGTTACTCTGAGTTCAGTGCACGTCCTGTCCCTTATGCTTCCAAAACGTAGAAACGCTCTTCAGGGAAGACGCCTATGCCGCCGTGTGTTCCCAGTCCAGGAAAGAACTTAGAACAAGGGCAGACTCTAAGCCAGTTGAATACTCTGATATAAGAGCACGACCAGTCCCTTATGCTTCCAAAACTTAAAAACGCTCCTCAGGCAAAGAAGCCTATGCGGCCTTGTGTTCCCTGTTCAGGAAATAACTTAGAACAAGGGCAGACTATACACCAGTTGATTCCTCTGATATAAGTGCACAGCCAGGCCCTTATGCTTCTGAAATGTATAAGCGCACTTTAGGCGAGAGGCCTATGCGGCTCGGTGTTCCCAGTCCAGGAATGAACTTAGAACATGGGAACACTATAAGCCAGTTGATTGCTCTGAGTTAAGTGTACGTCTAGTCCCTGATGCTTCCAAACTGTATAAACGCTCTTCAGGCGAAGAGTCCTATGCGGCCTTGTGTTCCCAGTTCAGGAATGAACTTAGAATATGGGTACACTATAAGCCAGTTGATTACTCTGAGTTAAGTGGACGTCTAGTCCATGATGCTTCCAAACTGTATAAGCGCACTTCAGGCAAAGAGTCCTATGCGGCCTTGTGTTCCCAGTCCAGGAATGAACTTAGAACATGGGAACACTATAAGCCAGTTGATTACTCTGAGTTAAGTGTACGTCCAGTCCCTGATGCTTCCAAACTGTATAAACGCTATTCAGTTGAAGAAGCCTATGCGGCCGTGTGTTCCCAGTTCCGGGAAGAACTCAGAACAGGGGCAGTTTTTAAGCCAGTTGGTTACTCTGAGTTGAGTGCACATCCTGTCCCTTATGCTTCCAACACGTAGAAACGCTCTTCCAGGGAAGTGGCCTATGCGGCCGTGTGTTCCCAGTTCAGGAAAGAACTTAGAACAGGGGCCGTTTATAAGCCAGGTGGTTACTCTGAGTTAAGTGCACGTCCTCTCCCTTATGCTTCCAAAACGTAGAAACGCTCTTCAGGGAAGACGCCTATGCCGCCGTGTGTTCCCAGTCCAGGAAAGACCTTAGAACAAGGGCAGACTCTAAGCCAGTTGAATACTCTGATATAAGAGCACGACCAGTCCCTTATGCTTCCAAAACTTAAAAACGCTCCTCAGGCAAAGAAGCCTATGCGGCCTTGTGTTCCCTGTTCAGGAAATAACTTAGAACAAGGGCAGACTATACACCAGTTGAATCCTCTGATATAAGTGCACAGCCAGGCCCTTATGCTTCTGAAACGTATAAGCGCTCTTTAGGCGAGAGGCCTATGCGCCTGGGTGTTCCCAGTTCAGAACAGAACTTAGAACAAGGGGAGACTATAAGCCAGTTGGATACTCTGAGTTAAGTGCATGTCCCGTCCCTTAGGTTTCCAAAACGTAAAAACGCTATTCAGGTGAAGAAGCCTATGCGGCCTTGTGTTCCAAGTTCAGGAAAGAACTTAGTACAAGAACAGACCCTAGGCAAGTGGGATACTCTGTGTTAAGTGCACGGCCCGTCCCTTATGCTTCCAAAACGTATAAGCGCACTTCAGGTGAAGAGGCCTATATGGCCGTCTGTTCCCAGATCAGGAAGAACTAAGAACAGAGGCACATTATAAGCCATTTGGTTACTCTGAGTTAAGTGAACGTCCTGTCCCTTATGCTTCCAAAAGGTAGAAGCGCTCCTCAGGCGAAGGGGCCTATGCGGCCTTGTGTTCCCAGTTCAGGAATGAACTTAGAATATGGGAACACTATAAGCCAGTTGATTACTCTGAGTTAACTGTTCGTCCAGTCCCTGATGCTTCCAAACTGTATGAACGCACTTCAGGTGAAGGGTCCTATGCGGCCTTGTGTTCCCAGTTCAGGAATGAATTTAGAACATGGGAACACTATAAGCCAGTTGATTACTCTGAGTTAAGTGTACGTCCAGTCCCTGATGCTACCACCTGTATAAACGCTATTCAGTTGAAGAAGCCTATGCGGCCCTGTGTTCCCAGGTCAGGGAAGAACTCAGATCAGGGGCAGTGTATAAGCCAGGTGGTTACTCTGAGTTGAGTGCACATCCTGTCCCTTATGCTTCCAACACGTAGAAACGCTCTTCCTGGGAAGTGGCCTATGCGGCCGTTTGTTCCCAGTCCAGGAAAGACCTTAGAACAGGGGCAGACTCTAAGCCAACTGATTACTCCAAGTTAAGTGTACGTCCAGTCCCTTATGCTACCAAATTGCATAACCGCTCTTCAGGGGAAGAGGCCTTTGCGGCCGTGTGTTCCCTGTTCAGGAAATAACTTAGAACAAGGCCGACTATACACCAGTTGAATCCTCTGATATAAGTGCACAGCCAGGCCCTTATGCTTCTGAAACATATAAGCGCTCCTTAGGCGAGAGGCCTATGCGGCTGGGTGTTCCCAGTTCAGAACAGAACTTAGAACAATGGCAGACTATAAGCCAGTTGGATACTCTGAGTTAAGTGCATGTCCCGTCCCTTAGGTTTCCAAAACGTAAAAACGCTATTCAGGTGAAGAAGCCTATGCGGCCTTGTGTTCCAAGTTCAGGAAAGAACTTAGTACAAGGACAGACTCTAGGCAAGTAGGATACTCTGTGTTAAGTGCACAGCCAGTCCCTTATGCTTCCAAAACGTATAAGCGCTCTTCAGGTGAAGAGGCCTATGGGGCCGTGTGTTCCCAGTTCAGAAAGAACTTAGATCAGAGGCACATTATAAGCCATTTGTTTACTCTGAGTTAAGTGATCGCCCCGTCCCTTATGCTTCCAAAACGTAGAAACGCTCCTCAGGCGAAGGGGCCTATGCGGCCTTGTGTTTCCAGTTCAGGAATGAACTTAGAACATGGGAACACTATAAGCCAGTTGATTACTCTGAGTTAAGTGTACGTCCAGTCCCTGATGCTTCCAAACTTTATAAACGCACTTATGGCAAAGAGTCCTATGCGGCCTTGTGTTCCCAGTCCAGGAATGAACTTAGAACATGGGAACACTATAAGCCAGTTGATTACTCTGAGTTAAGTGTACGTCTAGTCCCTGATGCTTCCAAACTGTATAAACGCTCTTCAGGCGAAGAGTCCTATGCGGCCTTGTGTTCCCAGTTCAGGAATGAACTTAGAGTATGGGTACACTATAAGCCAGTTGATTACTCTGAGTTAAGTGTACGTCCAGTCCCTGATGCTTCCAAAGTGTATAAACGCTATTCAGTTGAAGAAGCCTATGCGGCCGTGTGTTCCCAGTTCCGGGAAGAACTCAGAACAGGGGCAGTTTTTAAGCCAGTTGGTTACTCTGAGTTATGTGCACATCCTGTCCCTTATACTTCCAACACGTAGAAACGCTCTTCCAGGGAAGTGGCCTATGCGGCCGTGTGTTCCCAGTTCAGGAAAGAACTTAGAACAGGGGCCGTTTATAAGCCAGGTGGTTACTCTGAGTTAAGTGCACGTCCTCTCCCTTATGCTTCCAAAACGTAGAAACGCTCTTCAGGGAAGACGCCTATGCCGCCGTGTGTTCCCAGTCCAGGAAAGACCTTAGAACAAGGGCAGACTCTAAGCCAGTTGAATACTCTGATATAAGAGCACGACCAGTCCCTTATGCTTCCAAAACTTAAAAACGCTCCTCAGGCAAAGAAGGCTATGCGGCCTTGTGTTCCCTGTTCAGGAAATAACTTAGAACAAGGGCAGACTATACACCAGTTGAATCCTCTGATATAAGTGCACAGCCAGGCCCTTATGCTTCTGAAACGTATAAGCCCTCTTTAGGCGAGAGGCCTATGCGCCTGGGTGTTCCCAGTTCAGAACAGAACTTAGAAAAAGGGCAGACTATAAGCCAGTTGGATACTCTGAGTTAAGTGCATGTCCCGTCCCTTAGGTTTCCAAAACGTAAAAACGCTATTCAGGTGAAGAAGCCTATGCGGCCTTGTGTTCCAAGTTCAAGAAAGAACTTAGTACAAGAACAGACCCTAGGCAAGTGGGATACTCTGTGTTAAGTGCACGGCCAGTCCCTTATGCTTCCAAAACGTATAAGCGCACTTCAGGTGAAGAGGCCTATGCGGCCGTGTGTTCCCAGTTAAGGCAGAACTTAGACCAGAGGCACATTATAAGCCATTTGGTAACTCTGAGTTAAGTGAACGTCCTGTCCCTTATGCTTCCAAAAGGTAGAATCGCTCCTCAGGCGAAGGGGCCTATGCGGCCTTGTGTTCCCAGTTCAGGAATGAACTTAGAACATGGGAACACTACAAGTCAGTTGATTACTCTGAGGTAACTGTACGTCCAGTCCCTGATGCTTCCAAACTGTATAAACGCTCTTCAGGCGAAGAGTCCTATGCGGCCTTTTGATCCCAGTTCAGGAATGAATTTAGAACATGGGAACAGTATAAGCCAGTTGATTACTCTGAGTTAAGTGTACGTCCAGTCCCTGATGCTTCCAAACTGTATAAACGCTATTCAGTCGAAGAAGCCTATGCGGCCGTGTGTTCCCAGGTCAGGGAAGAACTCAGAACAGGGGCAGTTTATAAGCCAGTTGGTTACTCTGGGTTAAGTGCACATCCTGTCCCTTATGCTTCCAACACGTAGAAACGCTCTTCCTGGGACGTGGCCTATGCGGCCGTGTGTTCCCTGTTCAGGAAATAACTGAGAACAAGGGCAGACTATTCACCAGTTGAATCCTCTGATATAAGTGCACAGCCAGGCCCTTATGCTTCTGAAATGTATAAGCGCTCTTTAGGCGAGAGGCCTATGCGGCTGGGTGTTCCCAGTTCAGAACAGAACTTAGAACAAGGGAAGACTATAAGCCAGTTGGATACTCTGAGTTAAGTGCATGTCCCGTCCCTTAGGTTTCCAAAACGTAAAAACGCTATTCAGTTGAAGAAGCCTATGCGGCCTTGTGTTCCAAGTTCAGGAAAGAACTTAGTACAAGGACAGACTCTAGGCAAGTAGGAGAGTCTGTGTTAAGGGCACAGCCAGTCCCTTATGCTTCCAAAACGTATAAGCGCACTTCAGGTGAAGCGGCCTCTGCGGCCGTGTGTTCCCAGTTCAGGAAGAACTTAGTTCAGAGGCACATTATACGCCATTTGGTTACTCTGAGTTAAGTGTACGTCCTGTCCCTGATCCTTCCAAACTGTATAAACGCACTTCAGGCAAAGAGTCCTATGCGGCCTTGTGTTCCCAGTCCAGGAATGAACTTAGAACATGGGAACACTCTAAGCCAGTTGATTACTCTGAGTTAAGTGTATGTCTACTCCCTGATGCTTCCAAACTGTATAAACGCTCCTCAGGCGAAGAGTCCTATGTGGTCTTGTGTTCCCAGTTCAGGAATGTACTTAGAATATGGGTACACTATAAGCCAGTTGATTACTCTGAGGTAACTGTACGTCCAGTCCCTGATACTTCCAAACTGTATAAACGCACTTCAGGCGAAGAGTCCTACGCGTCCTTGTGTTCCCAGTTCAGGAATGAATTTAGAACATGGGAACACTATAAGCCAGTTGATTACTCTGAGTTAAGTGTACGTCCAGTCCCTGAGGCTTCCAAACTGTATAAACGCTATTCAGTTGAAGAAGCCTATGCGGCCGTGTGTTCCCAGGTCAGGGAAGAACTCAGAACAGGGACAGTTTATAAGCCAGTTGGTTACTCTGAGTTAAGTGCACATCCTGTCCCTTATGCTTCCAACACGTAGAAACGCTCTTTCTTGGACGTGGCCTATGCGGCCGTGTGTTCCCAGTCCAGGAAAGACCTTAGAACAGGGGCAGACTCTAAGCCAACTGATTACTCCAAGTTAAGTGTACGTCCAGTCCCTTATGCTACCAAATTGCATAACCTCTCTTCAGGGGAAGAGGCCTATGCGGCCTTGTGTTCCCTGTTCAGGAAATAACTTAGAACAAGGGCAGACTATACACCAGTTGAATCCTCTGATATAAGTGCACAGCCAGGCCCTTATGCTTCTGAAATGTATAAGCGCTCTGTAGGCGAGAGGCCTATGCGCCTGGGTGTTCCCAGTTCAGA
Organism: Meles meles; assembly: GCF_922984935.1. Taxonomy (NCBI): domain Eukaryota; kingdom Metazoa; phylum Chordata; class Mammalia; order Carnivora; family Mustelidae; genus Meles; species Meles meles. The sequence goes on along the minus strand of NC_060073.1, from coordinate 87,844,827 downwards.
ACAGAACTTAGAACAAGGGAAGACTATAAGCCAGTTGGATACTCTGAGTTAAGTGCATGTCCCGTCCCTTAGGTTTCCAAAACGTAAAAACGCTATTCAGGTGAAGAAGCCTATGCGGCCTTGTGTTCCAAGTTCAGGAAAGAACTTAGTACAAGGACAGACTCTAGGCAAGTAGGAGAGTCTGTGTTAAGGGCACAGCCAGTCCCTTATGCTTCCAAAACGTATAAGCGCACTTCAGGTGAAGCGGCCTATGCGGCCGTGTGTTCCCAGTTCAGGAAGAACTTAGTTCAGAGGCACATTATAAGCCATTGGTTACTCTGAGTTAGGTGTACGTCCTGTCCCTGATCCTTCCAAACTGTATAAACGCACTTCAGGCAAAGAGTCCTATGCGGCCTTGTGTTCCCAGTCCAGGAATGAACTTAGAACATGGGAACACTCTAAGCCAGTTGATTACTCTGAGTTAAGTGTATGTCTACTCCCTGATGCTTCCAAACTATATAAACACTCCTCAGGCGAAGAGTCCTATGTGGTCTTGTGTTCCCAGTTCAGGAATGTACTTAGAATATGGGTACACTATAAGCCAGTTGATTACTCTGAGGTAACTGTACGTCCAGTCCCTGATACTTCCAAACTGTATAAACGCACTTCAGGCGAAGAGTCCTACGCGTCCTTGTGTTCCCAGTTCAGGAATGAACTTAGAACATGGGAATACTATAAGCCAGTTGATTACTCTGAGTTAACTGTACGTCCAGTCCCTGATGCTTCCAAACTGTATAATCGCACTTCAGGTGAAGAGTCCTATGCGGCCTTGTGTTCCCAGTTCAGGAATGAATTTAGAACATGGGAACACTATAAGCCAGTTGATTACTCTGAGTTAAGTGTACGTCCAGTCCCTGAGGCTTCCAAACTGTATAAACGCTATTCAGTTGAAGAAGCCTATGTGGCCGTGTGTTCCCAGGTCAGGGAAGAACTCAGAACAGGGGCAGTTTATAAGCCAGTTGGTTACTCTGAGTTAAGTGCACATCCTGTCCCTTATGCTTCCAACACGTAGAAACGCTCTTCCAGGGATGTGGCCGATGCGGCCGTGTGTTCCCAGTCCAGGAAAGACCTTAGAACAGGGGCAGACTCTAAGCCAACTGATTACTCCAAGTTAAGTGTACGTCCAGTCCCTTATGCTACCAAATTGCATAACCGCTCTTCAGGGGAAGAGGCCTATGCGGCCGTCTGTTCCCAGTTCAGGAAAGAACTTAGAACAGGGGCAGTTCATAAGCCAGGTGGTTACTCTGAGTTCAGTGCACGTCCTGTCCCTTATGCTTCCAAAACGTAGAAACGCTCTTCAGGGAAGACGCCTATGCCGCCGTGTGTTCCCAGTCCAGGAAAGAACTTAGAACAAGGGCAGACTCTAAGCCAGTTGAATACTCTGAAATAAGAGCACGACCAGTCCCTTATGCTTCCAAAACTTAAAAACGCTCCTCAGGCAAAGAAGCCTATGCGGCCTTGTGTTCCCTGTTCAGGAAATAACTTAGAACAAGGGCAGACTATACACCAGTTGATTCCTCTGATATAAGTGCACAGCCAGGCCCTTATGCTTCTGAAATGTATAAGCGCACTTTAGGCGAGAGGCCTATGCGGCTCGGTGTTCCCAGTCCAGGAATGAACTTAGAACATGGGAACACTATAAGCCAGTTGATTACTCTGAGTTAAGTGTACGTCTAGTCCCTGATGCTTCCAAACTGTATAAACGCTCTTCAGGCGAAGAGTCCTATGCGGCCTTGTGTTCCCAGTTCAGGAATGAACTTAGAATATGGGTACACTATAAGCCAGTTGATTACTCTGAGTTAAGTGGACGTCCAGTCCATGATGCTTCCAAACTGTATAAGCGCACTTCAGGCAAAGAGTCCTATGCGGCCTTGTGTTCCCAGTCCAGGAATGAACTTAGAACATGGGTATACTTTAAGCCAGTTGATTACTCTGAGTTAAGTGTACGTCCAGTCCCTGATGCTTCCAAACTGTATAAACGCTATTCAGTTGAAGAAGCCTATGCGGCCGTGTGTTCCCAGTTCCGGGAAGAACTCAGAACAGGGGCAGTTTTTAAGCCAGTTGGTTACTCTGAGTAATGTTCACATCCTGTCCCTTATACTTCCAACACGTAGAAACGCTCTTCCAGGGAAGTGGCCTATGCGGCCGTGTGTTCCCAGTTCAGGAAAGAACTTAGAACAGGGGCCGTTTATAAGCCAGGTGGTTATTCTGAGTTAAGTGCACGTCCTGTCCCTTATGCTTCCAAAACGTAGAAACGCTCTTCAAGGAAGACGCCTATGCCGCCGTGTGTTCCCAGTCCAGGAAAGACCTTAGAACAAAGGCAGACTCTAAGCCTGTTGAATACTCTGATATAAGAGCACGACCAGTCCCTTATGCTTCCAAAACTTAAAAACGCTCCTCAGGCAAAGAAGCCTATGCGGCCTTGTGTTCCCTGTTCAGGAAATAACTTAGAACAAGGGCAGTTGTATCCTCTGATATAAGTGCACAGCCAGGCCCTTATGCTTCTGAAACGTATAAGCGCTCTTTAGGCGAGAGGCCTATGCGGCTGGGTGTTCCCAGTTCAGAACAGAACTTAGAACAAGGGCAGACTATAAGCCAGTTGGATACTCTGAGTTAAGTGCATGTCCCGTCCCTTAGGTTTCCAAAACGTAAAAACGCTATTCAGGTGAAGAAGCCTATGCGGCCTTGTGTTCCAAGTTCAAGAAAGAACTTAGTACAAGAACAGACCCTAGGCAAGTGGGATACTCTGTGTTAAGTGCACGGCCAGTCCCTTACGCTTCCAAAACTTATAAGCGCACTTCAGGTGAAGAGGCCTATGCGGCCGTGTGTTCCCAGTTAAGGCAGAACTTAGACCAGAGGCACATTATAAGCCATTTGGTAACTCTGAGTTAAGTGAACGTCCTGTCCCTTATGCTTCCAAAAGGTAGAATCGCTCCTCAGGCGAAGGGGCCTATGCGGCCTTGTGTTCCCAGTTCAGGAATGAACTTAGAACATGGGAACACTACAAGTCAGTTGATTACTCTGAGGTAACTGTACCTCCAGTCCCTGATGCTTCCAAACTGTATAAACGCACTTATGGCAAAGAGTCCTATGCGGCCTTGTGTTCCCAGTTCAGGAATGAACATAGAATATGGGAACACTATAAGCCAGTTGATTACTCTGAGTTAACTGTACGTCCAGTCCCTGATGCTTCCAAACTGTATGAACGCACTTCAAGTGAAGAGTCCTATGCGGCCTTTTGTTCCCAGTTCAGGAATGAATTTAGAACATGGGAACAGTATAAGCCAGTTGATTACTCTGAGTTAAGTGTACGTCCAGTCCCTGATGCTTCCAAACTGTATAAACGCTATTCAGTTGAAGAAGCCTATGCGGCCGTGTGTTCCCAGGTCAGGGAAGAACTCAGATCAGGGGCAGTTTATAAGCCAGTTGGTTACTCTGAGTTAAGTGCACATCCTGTCCCTTATGCTTCCAAAACGTAGAAACGCTCTTCCTGGGAAGTGGCCTATGCGGCCGTGTGTTCCCAGTCCAGGAAAGACCTTAGAACAGGGGCAGACTCTAAGCCAACTGATTACTCCAAGTGAAGTGTACGTCCAGTCCCTTATGCTACCAAATTGCATAACCGCTCTTCAGGGGAAGAGGCCTATGCGGCCGTGTGTTCCCTGTTCAGGAAATAACTTAGAACAAGGGCAGACTATACACCAGTTGAATCCTCTGATATAAGTGCACAGCCAGGCCCTTATGCTTCTGAAACATATAAGCGCTCTTTAGGCGAGAGGCCTATGCGGCTGGGTGTTCCCAGTTCAGAACAGAACTTAGAACAAGGGCAGACTATAAGCCAGTTGGATACTCTGAGTTAAGTGCATGTCCCGTCCCTTAGGTTTCCAAAACGTAAAAATGCTATTCAGGTGAAGAAGCCTATGCGGCCTTGTGTTCCAAGTTCAAGAAAGAACTTAGTACAAGAACAGACCCTAGGCAAGTGGGATACTCTGTGTTAAGTGCACAGCCAGTCCCTTATGCTTCCAAAACGTATAAGCGCTCTTCAGGTGAAGAGGCCTATGCGGCCGTGTGTTCCCAATTCAGAAAGAACTTAGATCAGAGGCACATTATAAGCCATTTGGTTACTCTGAGTTAAGTGAACGCCCCGTCCCTTATGCTTCCAAACTGTATAAGCGCACTTCAGGTGAAGAGGCCTATGCGGCCGTCTGTTCCCAGATCAGGAAGAATTAAGAACAGAGGCACATTATAAGCCATTTGGTTACTCTGAGTTAAGTGAACGTCCTGTCCCTTATGCTTCCAAAAGGTAGAAGCGCTCCTCAGGCGAAGGGGCCTATGCGGCCTTGTGTTCCCAGTTCAGGAATGAACTTAGAATATGGGAACACTATAAGCCAGTTGATTACTCTGAGTTAACTGTTCGTCCAATCCCTGATGCTTCCAAACTGTATGAACGCACTTCAGGTGAAGAGTCCTATGCGGCCTTGTGTTCCCAGTTCAGGAATGAATTTAGAACATGGGAATACTATAAGCCAGTTGATTACTCTGAGTTAAGTGTACGTCCAGTCCCTGATGCTTCCAAACTGTATAAACGCTATTCAGTTGAAGAAGCCTATGCGGCCGTGTGTTCCCAGGTCAGGGAAGAACTCAGATCAGGGGCAGTTTATAAGCCAGTTGGTTACTCTGAGTTAAGTGCACATCCTGTCCCTTATGCTTCCAACACGTAGAAACGCTCTTCCTGGGAAGTGGCCTATGCGGCCGTGTGTTACCAGTCCAGGAAAGACCTTAGAACAGGGGCAGACTCTAAGCCAACTGATTACTCCAAGTTCAGTGTACGTCCAATCCCTTATGCTACCAAATTGCATAACCGCTCTTCAGGGGAAGAGGCCTATGCGGCCGTGTGTTCCCTGTTCAGGAAATATCTTAGAACAAGGCCGACTATACACCAGTTGAATCCTCTGATATAAGTGCACAGCCAGGCCCTTATGCTTCTGAAACATATAAGCGCTCTTTAGGCGAGAGGCCTATGCGGCCTTGTGTTCCCAGTTCAGGAATGAACTTACAATATGGGTACACTATAAGCCAGTTGATTACTCTGAGTTAAGTGAACGTCCAGTCCATGATGCTTCCAAACTGTATAAGCGCACTTCAGGCAAAGAGTCCTATGTGGCCTTGTGTTCCCAGTCCAGGAATGAACTTAGAACATGGGAACACTATAAGCCAGTTGATTACTCTGAGTTAAGTGGACGTCCAGTCCCTGATGCTTCCAAACTGTATAAACGCTCTTCAGGCGCAGAGTCCTATGCGGCCTTGTGTTCCCAGTTCAGGAATGAACTTAGAACATGGGAATACTATAAGCCAGTTGATTACTCTGAGTTAAGTGTACGTCCAGTCCCTGATGCTTCCAAACTGTATAAACGCTATTCAGTTGAAGAAGCCTATGCGGCCGTGTGTTCCCATTTCCGGGAAGAACTCAGAACAGGGGCAGTTTTTAAGCCAGTTGGTTACTCTGAGTTATGTGCACATCCTGTCCCTTATACTTCCAACACGTAGAAACGCTCTTCCAGGGAAGTGGCCTATGCGGCCGTGTGTTCCCAGTTCAGGAAAGAACTTAGAACAGGGGCCGTTTATAAGCCAGGTGGTTACTCTGAGTTAAGTGCACGACCTGTCCCTTATGCTTCCAAAACGTAGAAACGCTCTTCAGGGAAGACGCCTATGCCGCCGTGTGTTCCCAGTCCAGGAAAGACCTTAGAACAAGGGCAGACTCTAAGCCAGTTGAATACTCTGATATAAGAGCACGACCAGTCCCTTATGCTTCCAAAACTTAAAAACGCTCCTCAGGCAAAGAAGGCTATGCGGCCTTGTGTTCCCTGTTCAGGAAATAACTTAGAACAAGGGCAGACTATACACCAGTTGAATCCTCTGATATAAGTGCACAGCCAGGCCCTTATGCTTCTGAAACGTATAAGCGCTCTTTAGGCGAGAGGCCTATGCGCCTGGGTGTTCCCAGTTCAGAACAGAACTTAGAACAAGGGCAGACTATAAGCCAGTTGGATACTCTGAGTTAAGTGCATGTCCCGTCCCTTAGGATTCCAAAACGTAAAAACGCTATTCAGGTACAGAAGCCTATGCGGCCTTGTGTTCCAAGTTCAGGAAAGAACTTAGTACAAGAACAGACTCTAGGCAAGTAGGATACTCTGTGTTAAGTGCACGGCCAGTCCCTTACGCTTCCAAAACTTATAAGCGCACTTCAGGTGAAGAGGCCTATGCGGCCGTGTGTTCCCAGTTAAGGCAGAACTTAGACCAGAGGCACATTATAAGCAATTTGGTAACTCTGAGTTAAGTGAACGTCCTGTCCCTTATGCTTCGAAAAGGTAGAATCGCTCCTCAGGCGAAGGGGCCTATGCGGCCTTGTGTTCCCAGTTCAGGAAAGAACTTAGAACATGGGAACACTACAAGTCAGTTGATTACTCTGAGGTAACTGTACGTCCAGTCCCTGATGCTTCCAAACTGTATAAACGCACTTATGGCAAAGAGTCCTATGCGGCCTTGTGTTCCTAGTTCAGGAATGAACTTAGAATATGGGAACACTATAAGCCAGTTGATTACTCTGAGTTAACTGTACGTCCAGTCCCTGATGCTTCCAAACTGTATGAACGCACTTCGGGTGAAGAGTCCTATGCGGCCTTTTGTTCCCAGTTCAGGAATGAATTTAGAACATGGGAACAGTATAAGCCAGTTGATTACTCTGAGTTAAGTGTACATCCAGTCCCTGATGCTTCCAAACTGTATAAACGCTATTCAGTTGAAGAAGCCTAAGCGGCCGTGTGTTCCCAGTTCCGGGAAGAACTCAGAACAGGGTCAGTTTTTAAGCCAGTTGTTTACTCTGAGTTATGTGCACATCCTGTCCCTTATACTTCCAACACGTAGAAAGGCTCTTCCAGGGAAGTGGCCTATGCGGCCGTGTGTTCCCAGTTCAGGAAAGAACTTAGAACAGGGGCCGTTTATAAGCCAGGTGGTTACTCTGAGTTAAGTGCACGTCCTGTCCTTTATGCTTCCAAAACGTAGAAACGCTCTTCAGGGAAGACGCCTATGCCACCGTGTGTTCCCAGTCCAGGAAAGACCTTAGAACAGGGGCAGTCTCTAAGCCAACTGATTACTCCAAGTTAAGTGTGCGTCCAGTCCCTTATGCTACCAAATTGCATAACCTCTCTTCAGGGGAAGAGGCCTATGCGGACGTGTGTTCCCTGTTCAGGAAATAACTTAGAACAAGGGCAGACTATACACCAGTTGAATCCTCTGATATAAGTGCACAGCCAGGCCCTTATGCTTCTGAAACGTATAAGCGCTCTTTAGGCGAGAGGCCTATGCGGCTGGGTGTTCCCAGTTCAGAACAGAACTTAGAACAAGGGCAGACTATAAGCCAGTTGGATACTCTGAGTTAAGTGCATGTCCCGTCCCTTAGGTTTCCAAAACGTAAAAACGCTATTCAGGTGAAGAAGCCTAGGCGGCCTTGTGTTCCAAGTTCAGGAAAGAACTTAGTACAAGGACAGACTCTAGGCAAGTAGGATAGTCTGTGTTAAGGGCACAGCCAGTCCCTTATGCTTCCAAAACGTATAAGCGCACTTCAGGTGAAGAGGCCTATGCGGCCGTGTGTTCCCAGTTCAGGAAGAACTTAGTTCAGAGGCACATTATAAGCCATTTGGTTACTCTGAGTTAAGTGAACGTCCCGGCCCTTATGGTTCCAAAACGTAGAAACGCTCCTCAGGCGAAGGGGCCTATGCGGCCTTGTGTTCCCAGTTCAGGAATGAACTTAGAACATGGGAACACTATAAGCCAGTTGATTACTCTGAGTTAAGTGTACGTCCAGTCCCTGATGCTTCCAAAGTGTATAAACGCACTGCAGGCAAAGGATCCTATGCGACCTTGTGTTCCCAATCCAGGAATGAACTTAGAACATGGAACACTATAAGCCAGTTGATTACTCTGAGTTAAGTGTACGTCTACTCCTTGATGCTTCCAAACTGTATAAACGCTCCTCAGGCGAAGAGTCCTATGCGGCCTTGTGTTCCCAGTTCAGGAATGAACGTAGAATATGGGTACACTATAAGCCAGTTGATTACTCTGAGGTAACTGTACGTCCAGGCCCTGATACTTCCAAACTGTATAAACGCACTTCAGGCGAAGAGTCCTATGCGGCCTTGTGTTCCCAGTTCAGGAATGAACTTAGAACATGTGAATACTATAAGCCAGTTGATTACTCTGAGTTAAGTGTACGTCCAGTCCCTGATGCTTCCAAACTGTATAAACGCTATTGAGTTGAAGAAGCCTATGCGGCGGAGTGTTCCCAGTTCAGGGAAGAACTCAGAACAGGGGCAGTTTTTAAGCCAGTTGGTTACTCTGAGTTAAGTGCACGTCCTGTCCCTTATGCTTCCAACACGTAGAAACGCTCTTCCAGGGATTTGGCCTATGCGGCCGTGTGTTCCCAGTCCAGGAAAGACCTTAGAACAGGGGCAGACTCTAAGCCAACTGATTACTCCAAGTTAATTGTACGTCCAGTCCCTTATGCTACCAAATTGCATAAACGCTCTTCAGGGGAAGAGGCCTATGCGGCCGTCTGTTCCCAGTTCAGGAAAGAACTTAGAACAGGGGCAGTTCATAAGCCAGGTGGTTACTCTGAGTTAAGTGCACGTCCTGTCCCTTATGCTTCCAAAACGTAGAAACGCTCTTCAGGGAAGACGCCTATGCCGCCGTGTGTTCCCAGTCCAGGAAAGACCTCAGAACAAGGGCAGACTCTAAGCCAGTTGAATACTCTGATATAAGAGCACGACCAGTCCCTTATGCTTCCAAAACTTAAAAACGCTCCTCAGGCAAAGAAGCCTATGCGGCCTTGTGTTCCCTGTTCAGGAAATAACTTAGAACAAGGGCAGACTATACACCAGTTGAATCCTCTGATATAAGTGCACAGCCAGGCCCTTATGCTTCTGAAACGTATAAGCCCTCTTTAGGCGAGAGGCCTATGCGGCTGGGTGTTCCCAGTTCAGAACAGAACTTAGAACAAGGGCAGACTATAATCCAGTGGGATACTTTGAGTTAAGTGCATGTCCCGTCCCTTAGGTTTCCAAAACGTAAAAACGCTATTCAGGTGAAGAAGCCTATGCGGCCTTGTGTTCCAAGTGCAGGAAAGAACTTAGTACAAGAACAGACCCTAGGCAAGTGGGATACTCTGTGTTAAGTGCACGGCCAGTCCCTTATGCTTCCAAAACGTATAAGCGCACTTCAGGTGAAGAGGCCTATGCGGCCGTGTGCTCCCAGATCAGGAAGAACTTAGAACAGAGGCACATTATAAGCCATTTGGTTACTCTGAGTTAAGTGCACGTCCAGTTCCAGATGCTTCCAAACTGTATAAACGCACTTCAGGCGAAGAGGCCTATGCGGCCTTGTGTTCCCAGTTCAGGAATGAACTTAGAACATGGGAACACTATAAGCCAGTTGATTACTCTGAGTTAAGTGTACGTAAAGTCCCTGATGCTTCCAAACTGTATAAACGCACTTCAGGCAAAGAGTCCTATGCGGCCTTGTGTTCCCAGTCCAGGAATGAACTTAGAACATGGGAACACTATAAGCCAGTTGATTACTCTGTGTTAAGTGTACGTCTAGTCCCTGATGCTTCCAAACTGTATAAACGCTCTTCAGGTGAAAAGTCCTATGCGGCCTTGTGTTCCCAGTTCAGGAATTAACTTAGAATATGAGTACACTATAAGCCAGTTGATTACTCTGAGTTAAGTGTACGTCCAGTCCATGATGCTTCCAAACTGTATAAGCCCACTTCAGGCAAAGAGGCCTATGCGGCCTTGTGTTCCCAGTCCAGGAATGAACTTAGAACATGGGAACACTATAAGCCAGTTGATTACTCTGAGTTAAGTGGACGTCCAGTCCCTAATGCTTCCAAACTGTATAGACGCTTTTCAGGCGAAGAGTCCTATGCGGCCTTGTGTTCCGAGTTCAAGAATGAACTTAGAACATGGGAATACTATAAGCCAGTTGATTACTCTGAGTTAAGTGTACGTCCAGTCCCTGATGCTTCCAAACGGTATAAACGCTATTCAGTTGAAGAAGCCTATGCGGCCGTGTGTTCCGAGTTCCGGGAAGAACTCTGAACAGGGTCCGGTTTTAAGCCAGTTGGTTACTCTGAGTTATGTGCACATCCTGTCCCTTATACTTCCAACACGTAGAAACGCTCTTCTAGGGAAGTAGCCTATGGGGCCGTGTGTTCCCAGTTCAGGAAAGAACTTAGAACAGGGGCCGTTTATAAGCCAGGTGGTTACTCTGAGTTAAGTGCACGTCCTGTCCCTTATGCTTCCAAAACGTAGAAACGCTCTTCAGGGAAGACGCCTATGCCGCCGTGTGTTCCCAGTCCAGGAAAGACCTTAAAACAAGGGCAGACTGTAAGCCAGTTGAATACTCTGATATAAGAGCACGACCAGTCCCTTATGCTTCCAAAACTTAAAAACGCTCCTCAGGCAAAGAAGCCTATGCGGCCTTGTGTTCCCTGTTCAGGAAATAACTTAGAACAAGGGCAGACTATACACCAGTTGAATCCTCTGATATAAGTGCACAGCCAGGCCCTTATGCTTCTGAAACGTATAAGCGCTCTTTAGGCGAGAGGCCTATGCAGCTAGGTGTCCCCAGTTCAGAACAGAACTTAGAACAAGGGCAGACTATAAGCCAGTTGGATACTCTGAGTTAAGTGCATGTCCCGTCCCTTAGGTTTCCAAAACGTTAAAACGATATTCAGGTAGAGAAGCCTATGCGGCCTTGTGTTCCAAGTTCAAGAAAGAACTTAGTAAAAGAACAGACCCTAGGCAAGTGGGATACTCTGTGTTAAGTGCACGGCCAGTCCCTTACGCTTCCAAAACTTATAAGCGCACCTCAGGTGAAGAGGCCTATGCAGCCGTGTGTTCCCAGTTAAGGCAGAACTTAGACCAGAGGCACACTATAAGCCATTTGGTAACTCTGAGTTAAGTGAACGTCCTGTCCCTTATGCTTCCAAAAGGTAGAATCGCTCCTCAGGCGAAGGGGCCAATGCGGCCTTGTGTTCCCAGTTCAGGAATGAACTTAGAACATGGGAACACTACAAGTCAGTTGATTACTCTGAGGTAACTGTACGTCCAGTCCCTGATGCTTCCAAACTGTATAAACGCACTTATGGCAAAGAGTCCTATGCGGCCTTGTGTTCCCAGTTCAGGAATGAACTTAGAATATGGGAACACTATAAGCCAGTTGATTACTCTGAGTTAACTGTACGTCCAGTCCCTGATGCTTCCAAACAGTTAAACGCACTTTAGGCGAGGAGTCCTATGCGGCCTTGTGTTCCCAATTCAGGAATGAATTTAGAACATGGGAACACTATAAGCCAGTTGATTACTCTGAGTTAAGTGTACGTCCAGTCCCTGATTCTTCCAAACTGTATAAACGCTATTCATTTGAAGAAGCCTATGCGGCCGTGTGTCCCAGGTCAGGGAAGAACTCAGAACAGGGGCAGTTTATAAGCCAGTTGGTTACTCTGAGTTAAGTGCACATCCTGTCCCTTATGCTTCCAAAATGTAGAAACCCTCTTCCTGGGAAGTGGCCTATGCGGCCGTGTGTTCCCAGTCCAGGAAAGACCTTAGAACAGGGGCAGACTCTAAGCCAACTGATTACTCCAAGTTAAGTGTACGTCCAGTCCCTTATGCTACCAAATTGCATAAACGCTCTTCAGGGGAAGAGGCCTATGCGGCCGTGTGTTCCCTGTTCAGGAAATAACTTAGAACAAGGGCAGACTATACACCAGTTGAATCCTCTGAAATAAGTGCACAGCCAGGCCCTTATGCTTCTGAAATGTATAAGCGCTCTTTAGGCGAGAGGCCTATGCGGCTGGGTGTTCCCAGTTCAGAACAGAAATTAGAACAAGAGAAGACTATAAACCAGTTGGATACTCTGAGTTAAGTGAATGTCCCATCCCTTAGGTTTCCAAAACGTAAAAACGCTATTCAGGTGAAGAAGCCTATGCGTCCTTGTGTTTCAAGTTCAGGAAAGAACTTAGTACAAGGACAGACTGTAGGCAAGTGGGATGCGCTGTGTTACGTGCACAGCCAGTCCCTTATGCTTCCAAAACGTATAAGCGCTCTTCAGGTGAAGAGGCCTCTGCGGCCGTGTGTTCCCAGTTCAGGAAGAACTTAGATCAGAGGCACATTATAAGCCATTTGGTTACTCTGAGTTAAGTGAACGTCCAGTCCCTTATGCTTGCAAAATGTAGAATCGCTCCTCAGGCGAAGGGGCCTATGCGGCCTTGTGTTCCCAGTTCAGGAATGAACTTAGAACAAGGGAACACTACAAGTCAGATGATTACTCTGGGTTAAGTGTACGTCCAGTCCCTGATGCTTCCAAACTGTATAAGCGTACTTCAGGCAAAGAGTCCTATGCGACCTTGTGTTCCCAGTTTAGGAATGAACTTAGAACATGGGAACACTATAAGCCAGTTGATTACTCTGAGTTAAGTGTACGTCCAGTCCCTGATGCTTCCAAACTGTATAAACGCACTTCAGGCGAAGAGTCTTATGCGTCCTTGTGTTCCCAGTTCAGGAATGAACTTAGAACATGGGAACACTCTAAGCCGGTTGATAACTCTGAGTTAAGTGTACGTCCAGTCCCTGAGGCTTCCAAACTGTATAAACGCTATTCAGTTGGAGAAGCCTAAGCGGCCGTGTGTTCCCAGTTCACGGAAGAACTCAGAACAGGGGCATTTTTTAATGTCCCTTATGCTTCCAAAGCGTAGAAACGCTCTTCCAGGGAAGAGTCCTATGCGGCCGTGTGTTCCAGTTCAGGAAAGAACTTAGAACAGGTGCCGATTATAAGCCAAGTGGTTACTCTGAGTTCAGTGCACGTCCTGTCCCTTATGCTTCGAAAACGTAGAAACGCTCTTCAGGGAAGACGCCTATGCCGCCGTGTGTTCCCAGTCCAGGAAAGACCTTAGAACAAGGGCAGACTCTAAGCCAGTTGAATACTCTGATAAGAGCACGACCAGTCCCTTATGCTTCCAAAACTTAAAAACGCTCCTCAGGCAAAGAAGCCTATGCGGCCTTGTGTTCCCTGTTCAGGAAATAACGTAGAACAAGGGCAGACTATACACCAGTTGAATCCTCTGATATAAGTGCACAGCCAGGCCCTTATGCTTCTGAAACGTATAAGCGCTCTTTAGGCGAGAGGCCTATGCGGCTGGGTGTTCCCAGTTCAGAACAGAACTTAGAACAAGGGCAGACTATAAACCAGTTGGATACTCTGAGTTAAGTGAATGTCCCATCCCTTAGGTTTCCAAAACGTAAAAACGCTATTCAGATGAAGAAGCCTATGCGTCCTTGTGTTTCAAGTTCAGGAAAGAACTTAGTACAAGGACAGCCTGTAGGCAAGTGGGATACTCTGTGTTAAGTGCACAGCCAGTCCCTTATGCTTCCAAAACGTATAAGCGCTCTTCAGGTGAAGAGGCCTCTGCGGCCGTGTGTTCCCAGTTCAGGAAGAACTTAGATCAGAGGCACATTATAAGCCATTTGGTTACTCTGAGTTAAGTGAACGTCCCGTCCCTTATGCTTCCAAAACGTAGAAACGCTCCTCAGGCGAAGGGGCCTATGCGGCCTTGTGTTCCCAGTTCAGGAATGAACTTCGAACATGGGAACACTATAAGCCAGTTGATTACTCTGAGTTAAGTGTACGTCCAGTCCCTTATGCTTCCAAACTGTATAAACGCACTTCAGGCGAAGAGTCCTATGCGGCCTTGGGTTCCCAGTCCAGGAATGAACTTAGAACATGGGAACACTATAAGCCAGTTGGTTATTCTGAGTTAAGTGCACGTCCTGTCCCTTATGCTTCCAACACGTAGAAACGCTCTTCCAGGGAAGTGGCCTATGCAGCCGTGTGTTCCCAGTCCAGGAAAGACCTTAGGATAGGGGCAGACTCTAAGCCAATTGATTACTCCAAGTTAAGTGTACGTACAGTCCCTTACGCTACCAAATTGCATAAAGGCTCTTCAGGGGAAGAGGCTTATGCGGCCGTGTGTTCCCAGTTCAGAACAGAACTTAGAACAAGGGCAGACTATAAGCCATTTGGATACTCTGAGTTAAGTGCATGTCCCGTCCCTTAGGTTTCCAAAACGTAAAAACGCTATTCAGGTAAGAATCCTTTGCGGCCTTGTGTTCCAAGTTCAGGAAAGAACTTAGTACAAGGACAGACTCTAGGCAAGTGGGATACTCTGTGTTAAGTGCACAGCCAGTCCCTTATGCTTCCAAAACGTATAAGCGCTCTTCAGGTGAAGAGGCCTATGCGGCCGTGTGTTCCCAGTTCAGGAAGAACTTAGATCAGAGGCACATTATAAGCCATTTGGTTACTCTGAGTTAAGTGAACGTCCCGTCCCTTATGCTTCCAAAACGTAGAAACGCTCCTCAGGCGAAGGGGCCTATGCGGCCTTGTGTTCCCAGTTCAGGAATGAACTTCGAACATGGGAACAATATAAGCCATTTGATTACTCTGAGTTAAGTGCACGTCCAGTCCCTGATGCTTCCAAACTGTATAAACGCACTTCAGGCGAAGAGTCCTATGCGGCCTTGTGTTCCCAGTTCAAGAATGAACTTAGAACATGGGAACACTCTAAGCCGGTTGATTACTCTGAGGTAACTGTACGTCCAGTCCCAGATGCTTCCAAACTGTATAAACGCACTTCAGGTGAAGAGTCCTATGCGGCCTTGTGTTCCCAGTTCAGGAATGAACTTAGAATATGGGAACACTATAAGTCAGTTGATTACTCTGAGGTAACTCTACGTCCATTCCCTGATGCTTCCAAACTGTATAAACGCACTTATGGCAGAGTCCTACGCGTCCTTGTGTTCCCAGTTCAGGAATGAACTTAGAATATGGGAACACAATAAGCCAGTTGATTACTCTAAGATAACTGTACGTCGAGTCCCTGATGATTCCAAACTGTATAAACGCACTTCAGGTGAAGAGACCTATGCGGCCTTGTGTTCCCAGTTCAGGAATGAATTTAGAACATGGGAACACTATAAGCCAGTTGATTACTCTGAGTTAAGTGTACGTCCAGTCCCTGATGCTTCCAAACTGTATAAACGCACTTCAGGCGAAGAGTCTTATGCGTCCTTGTGTTCCCAGTTCAGGAATGAACTTAGAACATGGGAACACTCTAAGCCGGTTGATAACTCTGAGTTAAGTGTACGTCCAGTCCCTGAGGCTTCCAAACTGTATAAACGCTATTCAGTTGGATAAGCCTAAGCGGCCGTGTGTTCCCAGTTCACGGAAGAACTCAGAACAGGGGCATTTTTTAATGTCCCTTATGCTTCCAAAGCGTAGAAACGCTCTTCCAGGGAAGAGTCCTATGCGGCCGTGTGTTCCAGTTCAGGAAAGAACTTAGAACAGATGCCGATTATAAGCCAAGTGGTTACTCTGAGTTCAGTGCACGTCCTGTCCCTTATGCTTCGAAAACGTAGAAACGCTCTTCAGGGAAGACGCCTATGCCGCCGTGTGTTCCCAGTCCAGGAAAGACCTTAGAACAAGGGCAGACTCTAAGCCAGTTGAATACTCTGATAAGAGCACGACCAGTCCCTTATGCTTCCAAAACTTAAAAACGCTCCTCAGGCAAAGAAGCCTATGCGGCCTTGTGTTCCCTGTTCAGGAAATAACGTAGAACAAGGGCAGACTATACACCAGTTGAATCCTCTGATATAAGTGCACAGCCAGGCCCTTATGCTTCTGAAACGTATAAGCGCTCTTTAGGCGAGAGGCCTATGCGGCTGGGTGTTCCCAGTTCAGAACAGAACTTAGAACAAGGGCAGACTATAAACCAGTTGGATACTCTGAGTTAAGTGAATGTCCCATCCCTTAGGTTTCCAAAACGTAAAAACGCTATTCAGATGAAGAAGCCTATGCGTCCTTGTGTTTCAAGTTCAGGAAAGAACTTAGTACAAGGACAGCCTGTAGGCAAGTGGGATACTCTGTGTTAAGTGCACAGCCAGTCCCTTATGCTTCCAAAACGTATAAGCGCTCTTCAGGTGAAGAGGCCTCTGCGGCCGTGTGTTCCCAGTTCAGGAAGAACTTAGATCAGAGGCACATTATAAGCCATTTGGTTACTCTGAGTTAAGTGAACGTCCCGTCCCTTATGCTTCCAAAACGTAGAAACGCTCCTCAGGCGAAGGGGCCTATGCGGCCTTGTGTTCCCAGTTCAGGAATGAACTTCGAACATGGGAACACTATAAGCCAGTTGATTACTCTGAGTTAAGTGTACGTCCAGTCCCTGATGCTTCCAAACTGTATAAACGCACTTCAGGCGAAGAGTCCTATGCGGCCTTGGGTTCCCAGTCCAGGAATGAACTTAGAACATGGGAACACTATAAGCCAGTTGGTTATTCTGAGTTAAGTGCACGTCCTGTCCCTTATGCTTCCAACACGTAGAAACGCTCTTCCAGGGAAGTGGCCTATGCAGCCGTGTGTTCCCAGTCCAGGAAAGACCTTAGGATAGGGGCAGACTCTAAGCCAATTGATTACTCCAAGTTAAGTGTACGTACAGTCCCTTACGCTACCAAATTGCATAAAGGCTCTTCAGGGGAAGAGGCTTATGCGGCCGTGTGTTCCCAGTTCAGAACAGAACTTAGAACAAGGGCAGACTATAAGCCATTTGGATACTCTGAGTTAAGTGCATGTCCCGTCCCTTAGGTTTCCAAAACGTAAAAACGCTATTCAGGTAAGAATCCTTTGCGGCCTTGTGTTCCAAGTTCAGGAAAGAACTTAGTACAAGGACAGACTCTAGGCAAGTGGGATACTCTGTGTTAAGTGCACAGCCAGTCCCTTATGCTTCCAAAACGTATAAGCGCTCTTCAGGTGAAGAGGCCTATGCGGCCGTGTGTTCCCAGTTCAGGAAGAACTTAGATCAGAGGCACATTATAAGCCATTTGGTTACTCTGAGTTAAGTGAACGTCCCGTCCCTTATGCTTCCAAAACGTAGAAACGCTCCTCAGGCGAAGGGGCCTATGCGGCCTTGTGTTCCCAGTTCAGGAATGAACTTCGAACATGGGAACAATATAAGCCATTTGATTACTCTGAGTTAAGTGCACGTCCAGTCCCTGATGCTTCCAAACTGTATAAACGCACTTCAGGCGAAGAGTCCTATGCGGCCTTGTGTTCCCAGTTCAAGAATGAACTTAGAACATGGGAACACTCTAAGCCGGTTGATTACTCTGAGGTAACTGTACGTCCAGTCCCAGATGCTTCCAAACTGTATAAACGCACTTCAGGTGAAGAGTCCTATGCGGCCTTGTGTTCCCAGTTCAGGAATGAACTTAGAATATGGGAACACTATAAGTCAGTTGATTACTCTGAGGTAACTCTACGTCCATTCCCTGATGCTTCCAAACTGTATAAACGCACTTATGGCAGAGTCCTACGCGTCCTTGTGTTCCCAGTTCAGGAATGAACTTAGAATATGGGAACACAATAAGCCAGTTGATTACTCTAAGATAACTGTACGTCGAGTCCCTGATGATTCCAAACTGTATAAACGCACTTCAGGTGAAGAGACCTATGCGGCCTTGTGTTCCCAGTTCAGGAATGAATTTAGAACATGGGAACACTATAAGCCAGTTGATTACTCTGAGTTAAGTGTACGTCCAGTCCCTGATGCTTCCAAAATGTATAAACGCTATTCATTTGAAGAAGCCTATGCGGCCGTGTGTCCCAGGTCAGGGAAGAACTCAGAACGGGGGCAGTTTATAAGCCAGTTGGTTACTCTGAGTTAAGTGCACATCCTGTCCCTTATGCTTCCAAAACGTAGAAACCCTCTTCCTGGGAAGTGGCCTATGCGGCCGTGTGTTCCCAGTCCAGGAAAGACCTTAGAACAGGGGCAGACTCTAAGCCAACTGATTACTCCAAGTTAAGTGTACGTCCAGTCCCTTATGCTACCAAATTGCATAAACGCTCTTCAGGGGAAGAGGCCTATGCGGCCGTGTGTTCCCTGTTCAGGAAATAACTTAGAACAAGGGCAGACTATACACCTGTTGAATCCTCTGATATAAGTGCACAGCCAGGCCCTTATGCTTCTGAAATGTATAAGCGCTCTTTAGGCGAGAGGCCTATGCGGCTGGGTGTTCCCAGTTCAGAACAGAAATTAGAACAAGGGAAGACTATAAACCAGTTGGATACTCTGAGGTAAGTGAATGTCCCATCCCTTAGGTTTCCAAAACGTAAAAACGCTATTCAGATGAAGAAGCCTATGCGTCCTTGTGTTTCAAGTTCAGGAAAGAACTTAGTACAAGGACAGACTGTAGGCAAGTGGGATACTCTGTGTTAAGTGCACAGCCAGTCCCTTATGCTTCCAAAACGTATAAGCGCTCTTCAGGTGAAGAGGCCTCTGCGGCCGTGTGTTCCCAGTTCAGGAAGAACTTAGATCAGAGGCACATTATAAGCCATTTGGTTACTCTGAGTTAAGTGAACGTCCTGTCCCTTATGCTTGCAAAACGTAGAAACGCTCCTCAGGCGAAGGGGCCTATGCGGCCTTGTATTCCCAGTTCAGGAATGAACTTAGAACATGGGAACACTATAAGCCAGTTGATTACTCTGAGTTAAGTGCACGTCCTGTCCCTTATGCTTCCAACACGTAGAAACGCTCTTCCAGGGAAGTGGCCTATGGGGCCGTGTGTTCCCATTCCAGGAAATACCTTAGAATAGGGGCAGACTCTAAGCCAAGTGATTACTCCAAGTTAAGTGTACGTCCAGTCCCTTATGCTACCAAATTGCATAAACGCTCTTCAGGGGAAGAGGCCTATGCGGCCGTGTGTTCCCAGTTCAGGAAAGAACTTAGAACAGGGGCAGTTCATAAGCCAGGTGGTTACTCTGAGTTAAGTGCACGTCCTGTCCCTTATGCTTCCAAAACGTAGAAACGCTCTTCAGGGAAGACGCCTATGCCGCCGTGTGTTCCCAGTCCAGGAAAGACCTCAGAACAAGGGCAGACTCTAAGCCAGTTGAATACTCTGATATAAGAGCACGACCAGTCCCTTATGCTTCCAAAACTTAAAAACGCTCCTCAGGCAAAGAAGCCTATGCGGCCTTGTGTTCCCTGTTCAGGAAATAACTTAGAACAAGGGCAGACTATACACCAGTTGAATCCTCTGATATAAGTGCACAGCCAGGCCCTTATGCTTCTGAAACGTATAAGCGCTCTTTAGGCGAGAGGCCTATGCGGCTGGGTGTTCCCAGTTCAGAACAGAACTTAGAACAAGGGCAGACTATAAGCCAGTTGGATACTCTGAGTTAAGTGCATGGCCCGTCCCTTAGGTTTCCAAAACGTAAAAACGCTATTCAGGTGAAGAAGCCTATGCGGCCTTGTGTTCCAAGTGCAGGAAAGAACTTAGTACAAGAACAGACCCTAGGCAAGTGGGATACTCTGTGTTAAGTGCACGGCCAGTCCCTTATGCTTCCAAAACGTATAAGCGCACTTCAGGTGAAGAGGCCTATGCGGCCGTGTGTTCCCAGTTCAGGAAGAACTTAGAACAGAGGCACATTATAAGCCATTTGGTTACTCTGAGTTAAGTGAACGTCCTGTCCCTTATACTTCCAAAAGGTAGAATCGCTCCTCAGGCGAAGGGTCCTATGCGGCCTTGTGTTCCCAGTTCAGGAATGAACTTAGAACATGGGAACACTACAAGTCAGTTGATTATTCAGAGGTAAATGTACGTCCATTCCCTGATGCTTCCAAACTGTATAAACGCACTTATGGCAAAGAGTCCTATGCGGCCTTGTGTTCCCAGTTCAGGAATGAACTTACAATATGGGAACACTATAAGCCAGTTGATTACTCTTAGTTAAGTGTACGTCCAGTCCCTGATGCTTCCAAACTGTATAAACGCACTTCAGGCCAAGAGTCCTATGCGGCCTTGTTTTCCCAGTTCAGGAATGAACTTAGAATATGGGAACACTATAAGCCAGTTGATTACTCTGAGTTAAGTGTACGTCCAGTCCCTGATGCTTCCAAACTGTATAAACGCTATTCAGTTGGAGAAGCCTAAGCGGCCGTGTGTTCCCAGTTCACGGAAGAACTCAGAACAGGGGCATTTTTTAATGTCCCTTATGCTTCCAAAACTTAGAAACGCTCTTCCAGGGAAGAGTCCTATGCGGCCGTTTGTTCCAGTTCAGGAAAGAACTTAGAACAGGTGCCGATTATAAGCCAAGTGGTTACTCTGAGTTCAGTGCACGTCCTGTCCCTTATGCTTCGAAAACGTAGAAACGCTCTTCAGGGAAGACGCCTATGCCGCCGTGTGTTCCCAGTCCAGGAAAGACCTTAGAACAAGGGCAGACTCTAAGCCAGTTGAATACTCTGATAAGAGCACGACCAGTCCCTTATGCTTCCAAAACTTAAAAACGCTCCTCAGGCAAAGAAGCCTATGCGGCCTTGTGTTCCCTGTTCAGGAAATAACGTAGAACAAGGGCAGACTATACACCAGTTGAATCCTCTGATATAAGTGCACAGCCAGGCCCTTATGCTTCTGAAACGTATAAGCGCTCTTTAGGCGAGAGGCCTATGCGGCTGGGTGTTCCCAGTTCAGAACAGAACTTAGAACAAGGGCAGACTATAAACCAGTTGGATACTCTGAGTTAAGTGAATGTCCCATCCCTTAGGTTTCCAAAACGTAAAAACGCTATTCAGATGAAGAAGCCTATGCGTCCTTGTGTTTCAAGTTCAGGAAAGAACTTAGTACAAGGACAGACTGTAGGCAAGTGGGATACTCTGTGTTAAGTGCACAGCCAGTCCCTTATGCTTCCAAAACGTATAAGCGCTCTTCAGGTGAAGAGGCCTCTGCGGCCGTGTGTTCCCAGTTCAGGAAGAACTTAGATCAGAGGCACATTATAAGCCATTTGGTTACTCTGAGTTAAGTGAACGTCCCGTCCCTTATGCTTCCAAAACGTAGAAACGCTCCTCAGGCGAAGGGGCCTATGCGGCCTTGTGTTCCCAGTTCAGGAATGAACTTCGAACATGGGAACACTATAAGCCAGTTGATTACTCTGAGTTAAGTGTACGTCCAGTCCCTGATGCTTCCAAACTGTATAAACGCACTTCAGGCGAAGAGTCCTATGCGGCCTTGGGTTCCCAGTCCAGGAATGAACTTAGAACATGGGAACACTATAAGCCAGTTGGTTATTCTGAGTTAAGTGCACGTCCTGTCCCTTATGCTTCCAACACGTAGAAACGCTCTTCCAGGGAAGTGGCCTATGCAGCCGTGTGTTCCCAGTCCAGGAAAGACCTTAGGATAGGGGCAGACTCTAAGCCAATTGATTACTCCAAGTTAAGTGTACGTACAGTCCCTTACGCTACCAAATTGCATAAAGGCTCTTCAGGGGAAGAGGCTTATGCGGCCGTGTGTTCCCAGTTCAGAACAGAACTTAGAACAAGGGCAGACTATAAGCCATTTGGATACTCTGAGTTAAGTGCATGTCCCGTCCCTTAGGTTTCCAAAACGTAAAAACGCTATTCAGGTAAGAATCCTTTGCGGCCTTGTGTTCCAAGTTCAGGAAAGAACTTAGTACAAGGACAGACTCTAGGCAAGTGGGATACTCTGTGTTAAGTGCACAGCCAGTCCCTTATGCTTCCAAAACGTATAAGCGCTCTTCAGGTGAAGAGGCCTATGCGGCCGTGTGTTCCCAGTTCAGGAAGAACTTAGATCAGAGGCACATTATAAGCCATTTGGTTACTCTGAGTTAAGTGAACGTCCCGTCCCTTATGCTTCCAAAACGTAGAAACGCTCCTCAGGCGAAGGGGCCTATGCGGCCTTGTGTTCCCAGTTCAGGAATGAACTTCGAACATGGGAACAATATAAGCCATTTGATTACTCTGAGTTAAGTGCACGTCCAGTCCCTGATGCTTCCAAACTGTATAAACGCACTTCAGGCGAAGAGTCCTATGCGGCCTTGTGTTCCCAGTTCAAGAATGAACTTAGAACATGGGAACACTCTAAGCCGGTTGATTACTCTGAGGTAACTGTACGTCCAGTCCCAGATGCTTCCAAACTGTATAAACGCACTTCAGGTGAAGAGTCCTATGCGGCCTTGTGTTCCCAGTTCAGGAATGAACTTAGAATATGGGAACACTATAAGTCAGTTGATTACTCTGAGGTAACTCTACGTCCATTCCCTGATGCTTCCAAACTGTATAAACGCACTTATGGCAGAGTCCTACGCGTCCTTGTGTTCCCAGTTCAGGAATGAACTTAGAATATGGGAACACAATAAGCCAGTTGATTACTCTAAGATAACTGTACGTCGAGTCCCTGATGATTCCAAACTGTATAAACGCACTTCAGGTGAAGAGACCTATGCGGCCTTGTGTTCCCAGTTCAGGAATGAATTTAGAACATGGGAACACTATAAGCCAGTTGATTACTCTGAGTTAAGTGTACGTCCAGTCCCTGATGCTTCCAAAATGTATAAACGCTATTCATTTGAAGAAGCCTATGCGGCCGTGTGTCCCAGGTCAGGGAAGAACTCAGAACGGGGGCAGTTTATAAGCCAGTTGGTTACTCTGAGTTAAGTGCACATCCTGTCCCTTATGCTTCCAAAACGTAGAAACCCTCTTCCTGGGAAGTGGCCTATGCGGCCGTGTGTTCCCAGTCCAGGAAAGACCTTAGAACAGGGGCAGACTCTAAGCCAACTGATTACTCCAAGTTAAGTGTACGTCCAGTCCCTTATGCTACCAAATTGCATAAACGCTCTTCAGGGGAAGAGGCCTATGCGGCCGTGTGTTCCCTGTTCAGGAAATAACTTAGAACAAGGGCAGACTATACACCTGTTGAATCCTCTGATATAAGTGCACAGCCAGGCCCTTATGCTTCTGAAATGTATAAGCGCTCTTTAGGCGAGAGGCCTATGCGGCTGGGTGTTCCCAGTTCAGAACAGAACTTAGAACAAGGGCAGACTATAAACCAGTTGGATACTCTGAGTTAAGTGAATGTCCCATCCCTTAGGTTTCCAAAACGTAAAAACGCTATTCAGATGAAGAAGCCTATGCGTCCTTGTGTTTCAAGTTCAGGAAAGAACTTAGTACAAGGACAGACTGTAGGCAAGTGGGATACTCTGTGTTAAGTGCACAGCCAGTCCCTTATGCTTCCAAAACGTATAAGCGCTCTTCAGGTGAAGAGGCCTCTGCGGCCGTGTGTTCCCAGTTCAGGAAGAACTTAGATCAGAGGCACATTATAAGCCATTTGGTTACTCTGAGTTAAGTGAACGTCCCGTCCCTTATGCTTCCAAAACGTAGAAACGCTCCTCAGGCGAAGGGGCCTATGCGGCCTTGTGTTCCCAGTTCAGGAATGAACTTCGAACATGGGAACACTATAAGCCAGTTGATTACTCTGAGTTAAGTGTACGTCCAGTCCCTGATGCTTCCAAACTGTATAAACGCACTTCAGGCGAAGAGTCCTATGCGGCCTTGGGTTCCCAGTCCAGGAATGAACTTAGAACATGGGAACACTATAAGCCAGTTGGTTATTCTGAGTTAAGTGCACGTCCTGTCCCTTATGCTTCCAACACGTAGAAACGCTCTTCCAGGGAAGTGGCCTATGCAGCCGTGTGTTCCCAGTCCAGGAAAGACCTTAGGATAGGGGCAGACTCTAAGCCAATTGATTACTCCAAGTTAAGTGTACGTACAGTCCCTTACGCTACCAAATTGCATAAAGGCTCTTCAGGGGAAGAGGCTTATGCGGCCGTGTGTTCCCAGTTCAGAACAGAACTTAGAACAAGGGCAGACTATAAGCCATTTGGATACTCTGAGTTAAGTGCATGTCCCGTCCCTTAGGTTTCCAAAACGTAAAAACGCTATTCAGGTAAGAATCCTTTGCGGCCTTGTGTTCCAAGTTCAGGAAAGAACTTAGTACAAGGACAGACTCTAGGCAAGTGGGATACTCTGTGTTAAGTGCACAGCCAGTCCCTTATGCTTCCAAAACGTATAAGCGCTCTTCAGGTGAAGAGGCCTATGCGGCCGTGTGTTCCCAGTTCAGGAAGAACTTAGATCAGAGGCACATTATAAGCCATTTGGTTACTCTGAGTTAAGTGAACGTCCCGTCCCTTATGCTTCCAAAACGTAGAAACGCTCCTCAGGCGAAGGGGCCTATGCGGCCTTGTGTTCCCAGTTCAGGAATGAACTTCGAACATGGGAACAATATAAGCCATTTGATTACTCTGAGTTAAGTGCACGTCCAGTCCCTGATGCTTTCAAACTGTATAAACGCACTTCAGGCGAAGAGTCCTATGCGGCCTTGTGTTCCCAGTTCAAGAATGAACTTAGAACATGGGAACACTCTAAGCCGGTTGATTACTCTGAGGTAACTGTACGTCCAGTCCCAGATGCTTCCAAACTGTATAAACGCACTTCAGGTGAAGAGTCCTATGCGGCCTTGTGTTCCCAGTTCAGGAATGAACTTAGAATATGGGAACACTATAAGTCAGTTGATTACTCTGAGGTAACTCTACGTCCATTCCCTGATGCTTCCAAACTGTATAAACGCACTTATGGCAGAGTCCTACGCGTCCTTGTGTTCCCAGTTCAGGAATGAACTTAGAATATGGGAACACAATAAGCCAGTTGATTACTCTAAGATAACTGTACGTCGAGTCCCTGATGATTCCAAACTGTATAAACGCACTTCAGGTGAAGAGACCTATGCGGCCTTGTGTTCCCAGTTCAGGAATGAATTTAGAACATGGGAACACTATAAGCCAGTTGATTACTCTGAGTTAAGTGTACGTCCAGTCCCTGATGCTTCCAAAATGTATAAACGCTATTCATTTGAAGAAGCCTATGCGGCCGTGTGTCCCAGGTCAGGGAAGAACTCAGAACGGGGGCAGTTTATAAGCCAGTTGGTTACTCTGAGTTAAGTGCACATCCTGTCCCTTATGCTTCCAAAACGTAGAAACCCTCTTCCTGGGAAGTGGCCTATGCGGCCGTGTGTTCCCAGTCCAGGAAAGACCTTAGAACAGGGGCAGACTCTAAGCCAACTGATTACTCCAAGTTAAGTGTACGTCCAGTCCCTTATGCTACCAAATTGCATAAACGCTCTTCAGGGGAAGAGGCCTATGCGGCCGTGTGTTCCCTGTTCAGGAAATAACTTAGAACAAGGGCAGACTATACACCTGTTGAATCCTCTGATATAAGTGCACAGCCAGGCCCTTATGCTTCTGAAATGTATAAGCGCTCTTTAGGCGAGAGGCCTATGCGGCTGGGTGTTCCCAGTTCAGAACAGAACTTAGAACAAGGGCAGACTATAAACCAGTTGGATACTCTGAGTTAAGTGAATGTCCCATCCCTTAGGTTTCCAAAACGTAAAAACGCTATTCAGATGAAGAAGCCTATGCGTCCTTGTGTTTCAAGTTCAGGAAAGAACTTAGTACAAGGACAGACTGTAGGCAAGTGGGATACTCTGTGTTAAGTGCACAGCCAGTCCCTTATGCTTCCAAAACGTATAAGCGCTCTTCAGGTGAAGAGGCCTCTGCGGCCGTGTGTTCCCAGTTCAGGAAGAACTTAGATCAGAGGCACATTATAAGCCATTTGGTTACTCTGAGTTAAGTGAACGTCCCGTCCCTTATGCTTCCAAAACGTAGAAACGCTCCTCAGGCGAAGGGGCCTATGCGGCCTTGTGTTCCCAGTTCAGGAATGAACTTCGAACATGGGAACACTATAAGCCAGTTGATTACTCTGAGTTAAGTGTACGTCCAGTCCCTGATGCTTCCAAACTGTATAAACGCACTTCAGGCGAAGAGTCCTATGCGGCCTTGGGTTCCCAGTCCAGGAATGAACTTAGAACATGGGAACACTATAAGCCAGTTGGTTATTCTGAGTTAAGTGCACGTCCTGTCCCTTATGCTTCCAACACGTAGAAACGCTCTTCCAGGGAAGTGGCCTATGCAGCCGTGTGTTCCCAGTCCAGGAAAGACCTTAGGATAGGGGCAGACTCTAAGCCAATTGATTACTCCAAGTTAAGTGTACGTACAGTCCCTTACGCTACCAAATTGCATAAAGGCTCTTCAGGGGAAGAGGCTTATGCGGCCGTGTGTTCCCAGTTCAGAACAGAACTTAGAACAAGGGCAGACTATAAGCCATTTGGATACTCTGAGTTAAGTGCATGTCCCGTCCCTTAGGTTTCCAAAACGTAAAAACGCTATTCAGGTAAGAATCCTTTGCGGCCTTGTGTTCCAAGTTCAGGAAAGAACTTAGTACAAGGACAGACTCTAGGCAAGTAGGATACTCTGTGTTAAGTGCACAGCCAGTCCCTTATGCTTCCAAAACGTATAAGCGCTCTTCAGGTGAAGAGGCCTCTGCGGCCGTGTGTTCCCAGTTCAGGAAGAACTTAGATCAGAGGCACATTATAAGCCATTTGGTTACTCTGAGTTAAGTGAACGTCCCGTCCCTTATGCTTCCAAAACGTAGAAACGCTCCTCAGGCGAAGGGGCCTATGCGGCCTTGTGTTCCCAGTTCAGGAATGAACTTAGAACATGGGAACACTACAAGTCAGTTGATTACTCTGGGTTAAGTGTACGTCCAGTCCCTGATGCTTCCAAACTGTATAAGCGCACATCAGGCAAAGAGTCCTATGCGACCTTGTGTTCCCAGTTTAGGAATGAACTTAGAACATGGGAACACTATAAGCCAGTTGATAACTCTGAGTTAAGTGTACGTCCAGTCCCTGATGCTTCCAAACTGTATAAACGCACTTCAGGCAAAGAGTCTTATGCGGCCTTGTGTTCCCAGTTCAGGAATGAACTTAGAACATGGGAACACTCTAAGCCGGTTGATTACTCTGAGGTAACTGTACGTCCAGTCCCAGATGCTTCCAAACTGTATAAACGCACTTCAGGTGAAGAGTCCTATGCGGCCTTGTGTTCCCAGTTCAGGAATGAATTTAGAACATGGGAACACTATAAGCCAGTTGATTACTCTGAGTTAAGTGTACGTCCAGTCCCTGATGCTTCCAATCTGTATAAACGCTATTCAGTTGAAGAAGCCTATGCGGCAGTGTGTTCCCAGGTCAGGGAAGAACTCAGAACAGGGGCAGTTTATAAGCCAGTTGATTACTCTGAGTTAAGTGCACATCCTGTCCCTTATGCTTCCAACACGTAGAAACGCTCTTCCAGGGAAGTGGCCTATGCGGCCGTGTGTTCCCAGTCCAGGAAAGACCTTAGAATAGGGGCAGACTCTAAGCCAATTGATTACTCCAAGTTAAGTGTACGTACAATCCCTTATGCTACCAAATTGCATAAACGCTCTTCAGGGGAAGAGGCCTATGCGGCCGTGTGTTCCCAGTTCAGAACAGAACTTAGAACAAGGGCAGACTATAAGCCAGTTGGATACCCTGAGTTAAGTGCATGTTCCGTCCCTTAGGTTTCCAAAACGTAAAAACGCTATTCAGGTGAAGAATCCTTTGCGGCCTTGTGTTCCAAGTTCAGGAAAGAACTTAGTACAAGGACAGACTCTAGGCAAGTGGGATACTCTGTGTTAAGTGCACAGCCAGTCCCTTATGCTTCCAAAACGTATAAGCGCTCTTCAGGTGAAGAGGCCTCTGCGGCCGTGTGTTCCCAGTTCAGGAAGAACTTAGATCAGAGGCACATTATAAGCCATTTTGTTACTCTGAGTTAAGTGAACGTCCCGTCCCTTATGCTTCCAAAACGTAGAAACGCTCCTCAGGCGAAGGGGCCTATGCGGCCTTGTGTTCCCAGTTCAGGAATGAACTTCGAACATGGGAACACTATAAGCCAGTTGATTACTCTGAGTTAAGTGTACGTCCAGTCCCTGATGCTTCCAAACTGTATAAACGCACTTATGGCAAAGAGTCCTATGCGGCCTTGGGTTCCCAGTCCAGGAATGAACTTAGAACATGGGACCACTATAAGCCAGTTGGTTACTCTGAGTTAAGTGCACGTCCTGTCCCTTATGCTTCCAACACGTAGAAACGCTCTTCCAGGGAAGTGGCCTATGTGGCCGTGTGTTCCCAGTCCCGGAAAGGCCTTAGAATAGGGGCAGACTCTAAGCCAATTGATTAATCCAAGTTAATTGTACCTCCAGTCCCTTATGCTACCAAATTGCATAACCGCTCTTCAGGGGAAGAGGCCTATGCGGCCGTGTGTTCCCTGTTCAGGAAATAACTTAGAAGAAGTGCAGACTATACACCAGGTGAATCCTCTGATATAAGTGCACAGCCATGCCCTTATGCTTCTGATACGTATAAGCGCTCTTTAGGCGAGAGGCCTATGCGGCTGGGTGTTCCCAGTTCAGAACAGAACTTAGAACAAGGGCAGACTATAAGCCAGTTGGATACTCGGAGTTAAGTGCATGTCCCGTCCCTTAGGTTTCCAAAACGTAAAAACGCTATTCAGGTGAAGAAGCCTATGCTGCCTTGTGTTCCAAGTTCAGGAAAGAACTTAGTACAAGAACACACCCTAGGCAAGTGGGATACTCTGTGTTAATTGCACGGCCAGTCCCTTATGCTTCCAAAACGTATAAGCGCTCTTCAGGTGAAGAGGCCTCTGCGGCCGTGTGTTCCCAGTTCAGGAAGAACTTAGAACAGAGGCACATTATAAGCCATTTGGTTACTCTGAGTTAAGTGAACGTCCTGTCCCTTATGCTTCCAAAAGGTAGAATCGCTCCTCAGGCGAAGGGGCCTATGTGGCCTTGTGTTCCCAGTTCAGGAATGAACTTAGAACATGGGAACACTACAAGTCAGTTGATTATTCTGAGGTAAATGTACGTCCAGTCCCTGCTGCTTCCAAACTGTATAAACGCGTAGAATTGCTCGTAGTATGTTCTTATAATTGTCTGTATTTCTTTGGTGTTAGTTGTGATCTCTCCTCTTTCATTCATGATTTTATTGATTTGGGTCCTTTCTCTTTTCTTTTTGATAAGTCTGGCCAGGGGTTTATCAATCCTATTGATTCTTTCAAAGAACCAGCTCCTAGTTTCATTGATTTTTTCTATTGTTTTTTTGGTTTCTATTTCATTGATTTCTGCTCTGATCTTTATGATTTCTCTTCTCCTGCTGGGTTTAGGGTTTCTTTCTTGTTCTTTCTCCAGCTCCTTTACGCGTAGGGTTAGGTTGTGTACTTGAGACCTTTCTTGTTTCTTGAGAAAGGCTTGTACCGCTATATATTTTCCTCTCAGGACTGCCTTTGCTGTGGCCCACAGATTTTGAACTGTTGTGTTTTCATTATCATTTGTTTCCATGAATTTTTTCAATTCTTCTTTAATTTCCTGGTTAGCCCATTCATTCTTTAGAAGGATGCTGTTTAGTCTCCATGTATTTGGGTTCTTTCCAGCTTTCGTCTTGTGATTGAGTTCTAGCATCAGAGCATTGTGGTCTGAAAATATGCAGGGAATAATCCTAATCTTTTGATACCGGTTGAGACCTGATTTGTGACCCAGGATGTGATCTATTCTGGAGAAGGTTCCATGTGCACTAGAGAAGAATGTGTATTCTGTTGCTTTGGGATGAAATGTTCTGAATATATCTGTGATGTCCATCTGGTCCAGTGTGTCATTTAAGGCCTTTATTTCCTTGTTGATCTTTTGCTTGGATGATCTGTCCATTTCAGTGAGGGGAGTGTTAAAGTCCCCTACTATTATTGTATTATTATTGATGTGTTTCTTTGATTTTGTTATTAATTGGTTGATATAGTTGGCTTCTCCCACGTTAGGGGCATAGATATTTAAAATTGTTAGATCTTCTTGTTGGACAGACCCTTTGAGTAGGATCTACGCCAACAAATTGGACAATCTGGAAGAAATGGATGCATTCCTAGAGACATATAAACTACCACAACTGAACCAGGAAGAAATAGAAAGCCTGAACAGGCCCATAACCAGTAAGGAGATTGAAACAGTCATCAAAAATCTCCAAACAAACAAAAGCCCAGGGCCAGATGGCTTCCCAGGGGAATTCTACCAAACATTTAAAGAAGAACTCATTCCTATTCTCCTGAAACTGTTCCAAAAAATAGAAATGGAAGGAAAACTTCCAAACTCATTTTATGAGGCCAGCATCACCTTGATCCCAAAACCAGACAAGGATCCCACCAAAAAAGAGAACTACAGACCAATATCCTTGATGAACACAGACGCAAAAATTCTCGCCAAAATACTAGCCAATAGGATTCAACAGTACATTAAAAGGATTATTCACCACGATCAAGTGGGATTTATTCCAGGGCTGCAGGGTTGGTTCAACATCCACAAATCAATCAATGTGATAGAACACATTAATAAAAGAAAGAACAAGAACCATATGATACTCTCAATAGATGCTGAAAAAGCATTTGACAAAGTACAGCATCCCTTCCTGATCAAAACTCTTCAAAGTGTAGGGATAGAGGGCACATACCTCAATATTATCAAAGCCATCTATGAAAAACCCACCGCAAATATCATTCTCAATGGAGAAAAACTGAAAGCTTTTCCGTTAAGGTCAGGAACACGGCAGGGATGTCCATTATCACCACTGCTATTCAACATAGTATTAGAAGTCCTAGCCTCAGCAATCAGACAACAAAAAGAAATTAAAGGCATCCAAATTGGTAAAGAAGAAGTCAAACTATCACTCTTCGCAGATGATATGATACTATATGTGGAAAACCCAAAAGACTCCACTCCAAAACTGCTAGAACTTGTCCAGGAATTCAGTAAAGTGTCAGGATATAAAATCAATGCACAGAAATCAGTTGCATTTCTGTACACCAACAACAAGACTGAAGAAAGAGAAATTAAGGAGTCAATCCCATTCACAATTGTACCCAAAACTATAAGATACCTAGGAATAAACCTAACCAAAGAGACTAAGAATCTATACCAAACTGTATAAACGCACTTTTGGCAAAGAGTCCTATGCAGCCTTGTGTTCCCAGTTCAGGAATGAACTTACAATATGGGAACACTATAAGCCAGTTCATTACTCTGAGTTAAGTGTACGTCCAGTCCCTGATGCTTCCAAACTGTATAAACGCACTTCAGGCCAAGAGTCCTATGCGGCCTTGTGTTCCTAGTTCAGGAATGAACTTAGAATATGGGAACACTATAAGCCAGTTGATTACTCTGAGTTAAGTGTACGTCCAGTCCCTGATGCTTCCAAACTGTATAAACGCACTTCAGGCGAAGAGTCCTATGGGTCCTTGTGTTCCCAGTTCAGGAATGAACTTAGAACATGGGAACACTATAAGTCAGTTGATTACTCTGAGTTACATGTACGTCCAGTCCCTGATGCTTCCAAACTGTATAAACGCTATTCAGTTGAAGAAGCCTATGCGGCCGTGTGTTCCCAGGTCAGGGAAGAACTCAGAACAGGGGCAGTTTATAAGCCAGGTGGTTACTCTGAGTTGAGTGCACATCCTGTCCCTTATGCTTCCAAAACGTAGAAACGCTCTTCCAGGGAAGTGGCCTATGCGGCCGTGTGTTCCCAGTCCAGGAAAGACCTTAGAATAGGGGCAGACTCTAAGCCAACTGATTACTCCAATTTAAGTGTACGTCCAGTCCCTTATGCTACCAAATTGCATAAACGCTTTTAAGGGGAAGAGGCCTATGCAGCCGTGTGTTCCCTGTTCAGGAAATAACTTAGAACAAGAGCAGACTATACACCAGTTGAATCCTCTCATATAAGTGCACAGCCAGGCCCTTATGCTTCTGAAATGAATAAGCGCTCTTTAGGCGAGAGGCCTATGCGGCTGGGTGTTCCCAGTCAGAACAGAACTTAGAACAAGGGCAGACTATAAGCCAGTTGGATACTCTGAGTTAAGTGCACATCGTGTCTCTTATGCTTCCAACACGTAGAAATGCTCTTCCAGGGAATTGGCCTATGCGGCCGTGTGTTCCCAGTCCAGGAAAGACCTTAGAACAGGGGCAGACTCTAAGCCAATTGATTACTCCAAGTTAAGTGTACGTCCAGTCCCTTATGCTACCAAATTGCATAAACGCTCTTCAGGGGAAGAGGTCTATGCGGCCGTGTGTTCCCAGTTCAGGAAAGAACTTAGAACAGGGGCCGACTATAAACCAGGTGGTTACTCTGAGTTCAGTGCACGTCCTGTCCCTTATGCTTCCAAAACGTAGAAACGCTCTTCAGGGAAGACGCCTATGCCGCCATGTGTTCCCTGT
Organism: Meles meles; assembly: GCF_922984935.1. Lineage (NCBI taxonomy): Eukaryota > Metazoa > Chordata > Mammalia > Carnivora > Mustelidae > Meles > Meles meles. Next base: position 87,812,594 of record NC_060073.1, on the reverse strand, counting down.
CCAGGAAAGACCTTAGAACAAGGGCAGACTCTAAGCCAGTTGAATACTCTGATATAAGAGCAAGACCAGTCCCTTATGCTTCCAAAACTTAAAAACGCTCCTCAGGCAAAGAAGCCTATGCGGCCTTGTGTTCCCTGTTCAGGAAATAACTTAGAACAAGGGCAGACTATACACCAGTTGAATCCTCTGATATAAGTGCACAGCCAGGTCCTTATGCTTCTGAAACGTATAAGCGCTCTTTAGGCGAGAGGCCTATGCGCCTGGGTGTTCCCAGTTCAGAACAGAACTTAGAACAAGGGCAGACTATAAGCCAGTTGGATACTCTGAGTTAAGTGCATGTCCCGTCCCTTAGGTTTCCAAAACGCAAAAACGCTATTCAGGTGAAGAAGCCTATGCGGCCTTGTGTTCCAAGTTCATGAAAGAACTTAGTACAAGAACAGACCCTAGGCAAGTGGGATACTCTGTGTTAAGTGCACGGCCAGTCCCTTATGCTTCCAAAACGTATAAGCGCTCTTCAGGTGAAGAGGCCTATGCGGTCGTGTCTTCCCAGTTCAGGAAGAACTTAGAACAGAGGCACATTATAAGCCATTTGGTTACTCTGAGTTAAGTGAACGTCCTGTCCCTTATGCTTCCAAAAGGTAGAATCGCTCCTCAGGCGAAGGGGCCTATGCGGCCTTGTGTTCCCAGTTCAGGAATGAACTTAGAACATGGCAACACTATAAGCCATTTGATTACTCTGAGTTAAGTGTACGTCCAGTCGCTGATGCTTCCAAACTGTATAAACGCACTTATGGCAAAGAGTCCTATGCGGCCTTGTGTTCCCAGTTCAGGAATGAACTTAGAACATGGGAACACTATAAGCCAGTTGATTACTCTGAGTTAAGTGTACTTCCAGTCCCTGATGCTTCCAAACTGTATAAATGAACTTCAGGCGACGAGTCCTATGTGGCCTTGTGTTCCCAGTCCAGGAATGAACTTAGAATATGGGAACACTATAAGCCAGTTGATTACTCTGAGTTAAGTGTACGTCCAGTCCCTGATGCTTCCAAACTGTATAAACGTACTTCAGGCGAAGAGTCCTATGGGGCCTTGTGTTCCCAGTTCAGGAATGAACTTAGAACAAGGGAACACTATAAGTCAGTTGATTACTCTGAGGTAACTGTACGTCCAGTCCCTGATGCTTCCAAACTGTATAAACGCTATTCAGTTGAAGAAGCCTAAGCGGCCGTGTGTTCCCAGTTCAGGGAAGAACTCAGAACAGGGGCAGTTTATAATGTCCCTTATGCTTCCAAAACGTAGAAACGCTCTTCCAGGGAAGAGGCCTATGCGGCCGTGTGTTCCCAGTTCAGGAAAAACTTAGAACAGGGGCCGATTATAAGCCAGGTGGTTACTCTGAGTTCAGTGCACGTCCTGTCCCTTATGCTTCCAAAACGTAGAAACGCTCTTCAGGGAAGACGCCTATGCCGCCGTGTGTTCCCAGTCCAGGAAAGACCTTAGAACAAGGGCAGACTCTAAACCAGATGAATACTCTGATATAAGAGCACGACCAGTCCCTTATGCTTCCAAAACTTAAAAACGCTCCTCAGGCAAAGAAGCCTATGCGGCCTTGTGTTCCCTGTTCAGGAAATAACTTAGAACAAGGGCAGACTCTGCACCAGTTGAATCCTCTGATATAAGTGCACAGCCAGACCCTTATGCTTCTGAAACGCATAAGCGTTCTTTAGGCGAGAGGCCTATGCAGCTGTGTGTTCCCAGTTCAGAAGAGAACGTAGAACAAGGGCAGACTATAAGCCAGTTGGATACTCTGAGTTAAGTGCATGTCCCGTCCCTTAGGTTTCCAAAACGTAAAAACGCTATTCAGGTGAAGAAGCCTATGCGGCCTTGTGTTCCAAGTTCAGGAAAGAACTTAGTACAAGAACAGACCCTAGGCAAGTGGGATACTCTGTGTTAAGTGCACGGCCAGTCCCTTATGCTTCCAAAACGTATAAGCGCTCTTCAGGTGAAGAGGCCTATGCGGCCGTGTGTTCCCAGTTCAGGAAGAACTTAGAACAGAGGCACATTATAAGCCATTTGGTTACTCTGAGTTAAGTGAACGTCCTGTCCCTTATGCATCCAAAACGTACAATCGCTCCTCAGGCGAAGGGGCCTATGCGGCCTTGCGTTCCCAGTTCAGGAATGAACTTAGAACATGGGAACACTACAAGTCAGTTGATTACTCTGAGTTAAGTGTACGTCAGTCCCTGATGCTTCCAAACTGTATAAGCGCACTTCAGGCAAAGAGTTCTATGCGGCCTTGTGTTTCAGGTTCAGGAATGAACTTAGAACATGGGAATACTATAAGCCAGTTGATTACTCCAAGTTAAGTGTACGTCCAGTCCCTTATGCTACCAAATTGCATAAACGCTCTTCAGGGGAAGAGGCCTATGCGGCCGTGTGTTCCCAGTTCAGGAAAGAACTTAGAACAGGGGCAGTTCATAAGCCAGGTGGTTACTCTGAGTTAAGTGCACGTCCTGTCCCTTATGCTTCCAAAACGTAGAAACGCTCTTCAGGGAAGACGCCTATGCCGCCGTGTGTTCACAGTCCAGGAAAGACCTCAGAACAAGGGCAGACTCTAAGCCAGTTGAATACTCTGATATAAGAGCACGACCAGTCCCTTATGCTTCCAAAACTTAAAAACGCTCCTCAGGCAAAGAAGCCTATGCGGCCTTGTGTTCCCTGTTCAGGAAATAACTTAGAACAAGGGCAGACTATACACCAGTTGAATCCTCTGATATAAGTGCACAGCCAGGCCCTTATGCTTCTGAAACGTATAAGCGCTCTTTAGGCGAGAGGCCTATGCGGCTGGGTGTTCCCAGTTCAGAACAGAACTTAGAACAAGGGCAGACTATAAGCCAGTTGGATACTCTGAGTTAAGTGCATGGCCCGTCCCTTAGGTTTCCAAAACGGAAAAACGCTATTCAGGTGAAGAAGCCTATGCGGCCTTGTGTTCCAAGTGCAGGAAAGAACTTAGTACAAGAACAGACCCTAGGCAAGTGGGATACTCTGTGTTAAGTGCACGGCCAGTCCCTTATGCTTCCAAAACGTATAAGCGCACTTCAGGTGAAGAGGCCTATGCGGCCGTGTGTTCCCAGTTCAGGAAGAACTTAGAACAGAGGCACATTATAAGCCATTTGGTTACTCTGAGTTAAGTGAACGTCCTGTCCCTTATGCTTCCAAAAGGTAGAATCGCTCCTCAGGCGAAGGGTCCTATGCGGCCTTGTGTTCCCAGTTCAGGAATGAACTTAGAACATGGGAACACTACAAGTCAGTTGATTATTCAGAGGTAAATGTACGTCCATTCCCTGATGCTTCCAAACTGTATAAACGCACTTATGGCAAAGAGTCCTATGCGGCCTTGTGTTCCCAGTTCAGGAATGAACTTACAATATGGGAACACTATAAGCCAGTTGATTACTCTGAGTTAAGTGTACGTCCAGTCCCTGATGCTTCCAAACTGTATAAACGCACTTCAGGCCAAGAGTCCTATGCGGCCTTGTTTTCCCAGTTCAGGAATGAACTTAGAATATGGGAACACTATAAGCCAGTTGATTACTCTGAGTTAAGTGTACGTCCATTCCCTGATGCTTCCAAACTGTATAAACGCTATTCAGTTGGAGAAGCCTAAGCGGCCGTGTGTTCCCAGTTCACGGAAGAACTCAGAACAGGGGCATTTTTTAATGTCCCTTATGCTTCCAAAACTTAGAAACGCTCTTCCAGGGAAGAGTCCTATGCGGCCGTGTGTTCCAGTTCAGGAAAGAACTTAGAACAGGGGCAGTTCATAAGCCAAGTGGTTACTCTGAGTTCAGTGCACGTCCTGTCCCTTATGCTTCCAAAACGTAGAAACCCTCTTCAGGGAAGACGCCTATGCCGCCGTGTGTTCCCAGTCCAGGAAAGACCTTAGAACAAGGGCAGACTCTAAGCCAGTTGAATACTCTGATATAAGAGCACGACCAGTCCCTTATGCTTCCAAAACTTAAAAACGCTCCTCAGGCAAAGAATCCTATGCGGCCTTGTGTTCCCTGTTCAGGAAATAACTTAGAACAAGGGCAGACTATACACCAGTTGAATCCTCTGATATAAGTGCACAGCCAGGCCCTTATGCTTCTGAAACGTATAAGCGCTCTTTAGGCGAGAGGCCTATGCGGCTGGGTGTTCCCAGTTCAGAACAGAACTTAGAACAAGGGCAGACTATAAGCCAGTTGGATACTCGGAGTTAAGTGCATGTCCCGTCCCTTAGGTTTCCAAAACGTAAAAACGCTATTCAGGTGAAGAAGCCTATGCGGCCTTGTGTTCCAAGTTCAAGAAAGAACTTAGTACAAGGACAGACTCTAGGCAAGTAGGATACTCTGTGTTAAGTGCACAGCCAGTCCCTTATGCTTCCAAAACGTATAAGCGCTCTTCAGGTGAAGAGGCCTCTGCGGCCGTGTGTTCCCAGTTCAGGAAGAACTTAGATCAGAGGCACATTATAAGCCATTTGGTTACTCTGAGTTAAGTGAACGTCCCGTCCCTTATGCTTCCAAAACGTAGAAACGCTCCTCAGGCGAAGGGGCCTATGCGGCCTTGTGTTCCCAGTTCAGGAATGAACTTAGAACATGGGAACACTACAAGTCAGTTGATTACTCTGGGTTAAGTGTACGTCCAGTCCCTGATGCTTCCAAACTGTATAAGCGCACATCAGGCAAAGAGTCCTATGCGACCTTGTGTTCCCAGTTTAGGAATGAACTTAGAACATGGGAACACTATAAGCCAGTTGATAACTCTGAGTTAAGTGTACGTCCAGTCCCTGATGCTTCCAAACTGTATAAACGCACTTCAGGCGAAGAGTCTTATGCGGCCTTGTGTTCCCAGTTCAGGAATGAACTTAGAACATGGGAACACTCTAAGCCGGTTGATTACTCTGAGGTAACTGTACGTCCAGTCCCAGATGCTTCCAAACTGTATAAACGCACTTCAGGTGAAGAGTCCTATGCGGCCTTGTGTTCCCAGTTCAGGAATGAATTTAGAACATGGGAACACTATAAGCCAGTTGATTACTCTGAGTTAAGTGTACGTCCAGTCCCTGATGCTTCCAATCTGTATAAACGCTATTCAGTTGAAGAAGCCTATGCGGCAGTGTGTTCCCAGGTCAGGGAAGAACTCAGAACAGGGGCAGTTTATAAGCCAGTTGATTACTCTGAGTTAAGTGCACATCCTGTCCCTTATGCTTCCAACACGTAGAAACGCTCTTCCAGGGAAGTGGCCTATGCGGCCGTGTGTTCCCAGTCCAGGAAAGACCTTAGAATAGGGGCAGACTCTAAGCCAATTGATTACTCCAAGTTAAGTGTACGTACAATCCCTTATGCTACCAAATTGCATAAACGCTCTTCAGGGGAAGAGGCCTATGCGGCCGTGTGTTCCCAGTTCAGAACAGAACTTAGAACAAGGGCAGACTATAAGCCAGTTGGATACCCTGAGTTAAGTGCATGTTCCGTCCCTTAGGTTTCCAAAACGTAAAAACGCTATTCAGGTGAAGAATCCTTTGCGGCCTTGTGTTCCAAGTTCAGGAAAGAACTTAGTACAAGGACAGACTCTAGGCAAGTGGGATACTCTGTGTTAAGTGCACAGCCAGTCCCTTATGCTTCCAAAACGTATAAGCGCTCTTCAGGTGAAGAGGCCTCTGCGGCCGTGTGTTCCCAGTTCAGGAAGAACTTAGATCAGAGGCACATTATAAGCCATTTTGTTACTCTGAGTTAAGTGAACGTCCCGTCCCTTATGCTTCCAAAACGTAGAAACGCTCCTCAGGCGAAGGGGCCTATGCGGCCTTGTGTTCCCAGTTCAGGAATGAACTTCGAACATGGGAACACTATAAGCCAGTTGATTACTCTGAGTTAAGTGTACGTCCAGTCCCTGATGCTTCCAAACTGTATAAACGCACTTATGGCAAAGAGTCCTATGCGGCCTTGGGTTCCCAGTCCAGGAATGAACTTAGAACATGGGACCACTATAAGCCAGTTGGTTACTCTGAGTTAAGTGCACGTCCTGTCCCTTATGCTTCCAACACGTAGAAACGCTCTTCCAGGGAAGTGGCCTATGTGGCCGTGTGTTCCCAGTCCCGGAAAGGCCTTAGAATAGGGGCAGACTCTAAGCCAATTGATTAATCCAAGTTAATTGTACCTCCAGTCCCTTATGCTACCAAATTGCATAACCGCTCTTCAGGGGAAGAGGCCTATGCGGCCGTGTGTTCCCTGTTCAGGAAATAACTTAGAAGAAGTGCAGACTATACACCAGGTGAATCCTCTGATATAAGTGCACAGCCATGCCCTTATGCTTCTGATACGTATAAGCGCTCTTTAGGCGAGAGGCCTATGCGGCTGGGTGTTCCCAGTTCAGAACAGAACTTAGAACAAGGGCAGACTATAAGCCAGTTGGATACTCGGAGTTAAGTGCATGTCCCGTCCCTTAGGTTTCCAAAACGTAAAAACGCTATTCAGGTGAAGAAGCCTATGCTGCCTTGTGTTCCAAGTTCAGGAAAGAACTTAGTACAAGAACACACCCTAGGCAAGTGGGATACTCTGTGTTAATTGCACGGCCAGTCCCTTATGCTTCCAAAACGTATAAGCGCTCTTCAGGTGAAGAGGCCTCTGCGGCCGTGTGTTCCCAGTTCAGGAAGAACTTAGAACAGAGGCACATTATAAGCCATTTGGTTACTCTGAGTTAAGTGAACGTCCTGTCCCTTATGCTTCCAAAAGGTAGAATCGCTCCTCAGGCGAAGGGGCCTATGTGGCCTTGTGTTCCCAGTTCAGGAATGAACTTAGAACATGGGAACACTACAAGTCAGTTGATTATTCTGAGGTAAATGTACGTCCAGTCCCTGATGCTTCCAAACTGTATAAACGCGTAGAATTGCTCGTAGTATGTTCTTATAATTGTCTGTATTTCTTTGGTGTTAGTTGTGATCTCTCCTCTTTCATTCATGATTTTATTGATTTGGGTCCTTTCTCTTTTCTTTTTGATAAGTCTGGCCAGGGGTTTATCAATCCTATTGATTCTTTCAAAGAACCAGCTCCTAGTTTCATTGATTTTTTCTATTGTTTTTTTGGTTTCTATTTCATTGATTTCTGCTCTGATCTTTATGATTTCTCTTCTCCTGCTGGGTTTAGGGTTTCTTTCTTGTTCTTTCTCCAGCTCCTTTACGCGTAGGGTTAGGTTGTGTACTTGAGACCTTTCTTGTTTCTTGAGAAAGGCTTGTACCGCTATATATTTTCCTCTCAGGACTGCCTTTGCTGTGGCCCACAGATTTTGAACTGTTGTGTTTTCATTATCATTTGTTTCCATGAATTTTTTCAATTCTTCTTTAATTTCCTGGTTAGCCCATTCATTCTTTAGAAGGATGCTGTTTAGTCTCCATGTATTTGGGTTCTTTCCAGCTTTCGTCTTGTGATTGAGTTCTAGCATCAGAGCATTGTGGTCTGAAAATATGCAGGGAATAATCCTAATCTTTTGATACCGGTTGAGACCTGATTTGTGACCCAGGATGTGATCTATTCTGGAGAAGGTTCCATGTGCACTAGAGAAGAATGTGTATTCTGTTGCTTTGGGATGAAATGTTCTGAATATATCTGTGATGTCCATCTGGTCCAGTGTGTCATTTAAGGCCTTTATTTCCTTGTTGATCTTTTGCTTGGATGATCTGTCCATTTCAGTGAGGGGAGTGTTAAAGTCCCCTACTATTATTGTATTATTATTGATGTGTTTCTTTGATTTTGTTATTAATTGGTTGATATAGTTGGCTTCTCCCACGTTAGGGGCATAGATATTTAAAATTGTTAGATCTTCTTGTTGGACAGACCCTTTGAGTAGGATCTACGCCAACAAATTGGACAATCTGGAAGAAATGGATGCATTCCTAGAGACATATAAACTACCACAACTGAACCAGGAAGAAATAGAAAGCCTGAACAGGCCCATAACCAGTAAGGAGATTGAAACAGTCATCAAAAATCTCCAAACAAACAAAAGCCCAGGGCCAGATGGCTTCCCAGGGGAATTCTACCAAACATTTAAAGAAGAACTCATTCCTATTCTCCTGAAACTGTTCCAAAAAATAGAAATGGAAGGAAAACTTCCAAACTCATTTTATGAGGCCAGCATCACCTTGATCCCAAAACCAGACAAGGATCCCACCAAAAAAGAGAACTACAGACCAATATCCTTGATGAACACAGACGCAAAAATTCTCGCCAAAATACTAGCCAATAGGATTCAACAGTACATTAAAAGGATTATTCACCACGATCAAGTGGGATTTATTCCAGGGCTGCAGGGTTGGTTCAACATCCACAAATCAATCAATGTGATAGAACACATTAATAAAAGAAAGAACAAGAACCATATGATACTCTCAATAGATGCTGAAAAAGCATTTGACAAAGTACAGCATCCCTTCCTGATCAAAACTCTTCAAAGTGTAGGGATAGAGGGCACATACCTCAATATTATCAAAGCCATCTATGAAAAACCCACCGCAAATATCATTCTCAATGGAGAAAAACTGAAAGCTTTTCCGTTAAGGTCAGGAACACGGCAGGGATGTCCATTATCACCACTGCTATTCAACATAGTATTAGAAGTCCTAGCCTCAGCAATCAGACAACAAAAAGAAATTAAAGGCATCCAAATTGGTAAAGAAGAAGTCAAACTATCACTCTTCGCAGATGATATGATACTATATGTGGAAAACCCAAAAGACTCCACTCCAAAACTGCTAGAACTTGTCCAGGAATTCAGTAAAGTGTCAGGATATAAAATCAATGCACAGAAATCAGTTGCATTTCTGTACACCAACAACAAGACTGAAGAAAGAGAAATTAAGGAGTCAATCCCATTCACAATTGTACCCAAAACTATAAGATACCTAGGAATAAACCTAACCAAAGAGACTAAGAATCTATACCAAACTGTATAAACGCACTTTTGGCAAAGAGTCCTATGCAGCCTTGTGTTCCCAGTTCAGGAATGAACTTACAATATGGGAACACTATAAGCCAGTTCATTACTCTGAGTTAAGTGTACGTCCAGTCCCTGATGCTTCCAAACTGTATAAACGCACTTCAGGCCAAGAGTCCTATGCGGCCTTGTGTTCCTAGTTCAGGAATGAACTTAGAATATGGGAACACTATAAGCCAGTTGATTACTCTGAGTTAAGTGTACGTCCAGTCCCTGATGCTTCCAAACTGTATAAACGCACTTCAGGCGAAGAGTCCTATGGGTCCTTGTGTTCCCAGTTCAGGAATGAACTTAGAACATGGGAACACTATAAGTCAGTTGATTACTCTGAGTTACATGTACGTCCAGTCCCTGATGCTTCCAAACTGTATAAACGCTATTCAGTTGAAGAAGCCTATGCGGCCGTGTGTTCCCAGGTCAGGGAAGAACTCAGAACAGGGGCAGTTTATAAGCCAGGTGGTTACTCTGAGTTGAGTGCACATCCTGTCCCTTATGCTTCCAAAACGTAGAAACGCTCTTCCAGGGAAGTGGCCTATGCGGCCGTGTGTTCCCAGTCCAGGAAAGACCTTAGAATAGGGGCAGACTCTAAGCCAACTGATTACTCCAATTTAAGTGTACGTCCAGTCCCTTATGCTACCAAATTGCATAAACGCTTTTAAGGGGAAGAGGCCTATGCAGCCGTGTGTTCCCTGTTCAGGAAATAACTTAGAACAAGAGCAGACTATACACCAGTTGAATCCTCTCATATAAGTGCACAGCCAGGCCCTTATGCTTCTGAAATGAATAAGCGCTCTTTAGGCGAGAGGCCTATGCGGCTGGGTGTTCCCAGTCAGAACAGAACTTAGAACAAGGGCAGACTATAAGCCAGTTGGATACTCTGAGTTAAGTGCACATCGTGTCTCTTATGCTTCCAACACGTAGAAATGCTCTTCCAGGGAATTGGCCTATGCGGCCGTGTGTTCCCAGTCCAGGAAAGACCTTAGAACAGGGGCAGACTCTAAGCCAATTGATTACTCCAAGTTAAGTGTACGTCCAGTCCCTTATGCTACCAAATTGCATAAACGCTCTTCAGGGGAAGAGGTCTATGCGGCCGTGTGTTCCCAGTTCAGGAAAGAACTTAGAACAGGGGCCGACTATAAACCAGGTGGTTACTCTGAGTTCAGTGCACGTCCTGTCCCTTATGCTTCCAAAACGTAGAAACGCTCTTCAGGGAAGACGCCTATGCCGCCATGTGTTCCCTGTCCAGGAAAGACCTTAGAACAAGGGCAGACTCTAAGCCAGTTGAATACTCTGATATAAGAGCAAGACCAGTCCCTTATGCTTCCAAAACTTAAAAACGCTCCTCAGGCAAAGAAGCCTATGCGGCCTTGTGTTCCCTGTTCAGGAAATAACTTAGAACAAGGGCAGACTATACACCAGTTGAATCCTCTGATATAAGTGCACAGCCAGGTCCTTATGCTTCTGAAACGTATAAGCGCTCTTTAGGCGAGAGGCCTATGCGCCTGGGTGTTCCCAGTTCAGAACAGAACTTAGAACAAGGGCAGACTATAAGCCAGTTGGATACTCTGAGTTAAGTGCATGTCCCGTCCCTTAGGTTTCCAAAACGCAAAAACGCTATTCAGGTGAAGAAGCCTATGCGGCCTTGTGTTCCAAGTTCATGAAAGAACTTAGTACAAGAACAGACCCTAGGCAAGTGGGATACTCTGTGTTAAGTGCACGGCCAGTCCCTTATGCTTCCAAAACGTATAAGCGCTCTTCAGGTGAAGAGGCCTATGCGGTCGTGTCTTCCCAGTTCAGGAAGAACTTAGAACAGAGGCACATTATAAGCCATTTGGTAACTCTGAGTTAAGTGAACGTCCTGTCCCTTATGCTTCCAAAAGGTAGAATCGCTCCTCAGGCGAAGGGGCCTATGCGGCCTTGTGTTCCCAGTTCAGGAATGAACTTAGAACATGGCAACACTATAAGCCATTTGATTACTCTGAGTTAAGTGTACGTCCAGTCGCTGATGCTTCCAAACTGTATAAACGCACTTATGGCAAAGAGTCCTATGCGGCCTTGTGTTCCCAGTTCAGGAATGAACTTAGAACATGGGAACACTATAAGCCAGTTGATTACTCTGAGTTAAGTGTACTTCCAGTCCCTGATGCTTCCAAACTGTATAAATGAACTTCAGGCGACGAGTCCTATGTGGCCTTGTGTTCCCAGTCCAGGAATGAACTTAGAATATGGGAACACTATAAGCCAGTTGATTACTCTGAGTTAAGTGTACGTCCAGTCCCTGATGCTTCCAAACTGTATAAACGTACTTCAGGCGAAGAGTCCTATGGGGCCTTGTGTTCCCAGTTCAGGAATGAACTTAGAACAAGGGAACACTATAAGTCAGTTGATTACTCTGAGGTAACTGTACGTCCAGTCCCTGATGCTTCCAAACTGTATAAACGCTATTCAGTTGAAGAAGCCTAAGCGGCCGTGTGTTCCCAGTTCAGGGAAGAACTCAGAACAGGGGCAGTTTATAATGTCCCTTATGCTTCCAAAACGTAGAAACGCTCTTCCAGGGAAGAGGCCTATGCGGCCGTGTGTTCCCAGTTCAGGAAAAACTTAGAACAGGGGCCGATTATAAGCCAGGTGGTTACTCTGAGTTCAGTGCACGTCCTGTCCCTTATGCTTCCAAAACGTAGAAACGCTCTTCAGGGAAGACGCCTATGCCGCCGTGTGTTCCCAGTCCAGGAAAGACCTTAGAACAAGGGCAGACTCTAAACCAGATGAATACTCTGATATAAGAGCACGACCAGTCCCTTATGCTTCCAAAACTTAAAAACGCTCCTCAGGCAAAGAAGCCTATGCGGCCTTGTGTTCCCTGTTCAGGAAATAACTTAGAACAAGGGCAGACTCTGCACCAGTTGAATCCTCTGATATAAGTGCACAGCCAGACCCTTATGCTTCTGAAACGCATAAGCGTTCTTTAGGCGAGAGGCCTATGCAGCTGTGTGTTCCCAGTTCAGAAGAGAACGTAGAACAAGGGCAGACTATAAGCCAGTTGGATACTCTGAGTTAAGTGCATGTCCCGTCCCTTAGGTTTCCAAAACGTAAAAACGCTATTCAGGTGAAGAAGCCTATGCGGCCTTGTGTTCCAAGTTCAGGAAAGAACTTAGTACAAGAACAGACCCTAGGCAAGTGGGATACTCTGTGTTAAGTGCACGGCCAGTCCCTTATGCTTCCAAAACGTATAAGCGCTCTTCAGGTGAAGAGGCCTATGCGGCCGTGTGTTCCCAGTTCAGGAAGAACTTAGAACAGAGGCACATTATAAGCCATTTGGTTACTCTGAGTTAAGTGAACGTCCTGTCCCTTATGCATCCAAAACGTACAATCGCTCCTCAGGCGAAGGGGCCTATGCGGCCTTGCGTTCCCAGTTCAGGAATGAACTTAGAACATGGGAACACTACAAGTCAGTTGATTACTCTGAGTTAAGTGTACGTCAGTCCCTGATGCTTCCAAACTGTATAAGCGCACTTCAGGCAAAGAGTTCTATGCGGCCTTGTGTTTCAGGTTCAGGAATGAACTTAGAACATGGGAATACTATAAGCCAGTTGATTACTCCAAGTTAAGTGTACGTCCAGTCCCTTATGCTACCAAATTGCATAAACGCTCTTCAGGGGAAGAGGCCTATGTGGCTGTGTGTTCCCAGTTCAGGAAAGAACTTAGAACAGGGGCAGTTTATAAGCCAGGTGGTTACTCTGAGATAAGTGCACGTCCTGTCCCTTATGCTTCCAAAACGTAGAAACGCTCTTCAGGGAAGACGCCTATGCCATCCTGTGTTCCCAGTCCAGGTAAGACCTTAGAATAAGGGCAGACTCTAAGCCAGTTGAATACTCTGATATAAGAGCACGACCAGTCCCTTATGCTTCCAAAACTTAAAAACGCTCCTCAGGCAAAGAAGCCTATGCGGCCTTGTGTTCCCTGTTCAGGAAATAACTTAGAACAAGGGCAGACTATACACCACTTGAATCCTCTGATATAAGTGCACAGCCAGGCCCTTATGCTTCTGAAACGTATAAGCGCTCTTTAGGCGAGAGGCCTATGCGGCTGGGTGTTCCCCGTCAGAACGGAACTTAGAACAAGGGCAGACTATAAGCCAGTTGGATACTCTGAGTTAAGTGCATGTCCCGTCCCTTAGGTTTCCAAAACGTAAAAACGCTATTCAGGTGAAGAAGCCTATGCCGCCTTGTGTTCCAAGTTCAGGAAAGAACTTAGTACAAGAACAGACCCTAGGCAAGTGGGATACTCTGTGTTAAGTGCACGGCCAGTCCCTTATGCTTCCAAAACATATAAGCGCTCTTCAGGTGAAGAGGCCTATGCGGCCGTGTGTTCCCAGTTCAGGAAGAACTTAGAACAGAGGCACATTATAAGCCATTTGGTTACTCTGAGTTAAGTGAACGTCCTGTCCCTTATGCTTCCAAAACATAGAATCGCTCCTCAGGCGAAAGGGTCTATGCGGCCTTGTGTTCCCAGTTCAGGAATGAACTTAGAACATGGGAACACTATAAGCCAGTTGATTACTCTGAGTTAAGTGTACGTCCAGTCCCTGATGCTTCCAAACTGTATAAACTCACTTCAGGCGAAGAGTCCTATGCGACCTTGTGTTCCCAGTTCAGGAATGAACTTGGAACATGGGAACACTATAAGCCAGTTGATTACTCTGAGTTAAGTGTACGTCCAGTCCCTGATGCTTCCAAACTGTATAAACGCTATTCAGTTGAAGAAGCCTATGCGGCCGTGTGTTCCCAGTTCAGGGAAGAACTCAGAACAGGGGCAGTTTATAAGCCAGTTGGTTACTCTGAGTTAAGTGCACATCCTGTCCCTTATGCTTCCAACACGTAGAAACGCTCTTCCAGGGAAGTGGCCTATGCGGCCGTGTGTTCCCAGTCCAGGAAAGACCTTAGAACAGGGGCAGACTCTAAGCCAATTGATTACTCCAAGGTAAGTGTACGTCCAGTCCCTTATGCTACCAAATTGCATAAACGCTCTTCAGGGGAAGAGGCCTATGCGGCCGTGTGTTTCCAGTCCAGGAAAGACCTTAGATCAAGGGCAGACTATAAGCCAGTAAATTACTCCGAGTTAAGTGTACTTCCAGTCCCTTATGCTACCAAATTGTATAAGCACTGTTCAGGGGAAGAGGCCTATGCGGCCGTGTGTTCCCATTTCAGGAAAGAACTTAAACATGGACAGATTCTAAGCCAGTTCGATCCTCTGAATTTAGTGCAGAGCCAGTCCTTATGCTTCCGAAACTTATAAGCGCTCTTCAGGCGAGAGGCGTATGGGGCCGTGTGTTCCCAGTTCAGAAAAGAACTTAGAACAAGGGCACATTATAAGCCAGTTGTTTACCTTTGAGTTAAGTGCACGTCCTGTCCCTTATTCTTCCAAAAGGTAGAAACGCTCCTCAAGCGAGGGGCCTATGCGGCCTTGTCTTCCCAGTTCAGGAATGAACTTAGAACAAGGGCAGACTATAAGCCAGTTGATTACTGAGTTAAGTGTACGTCCAGTCCCTTATGCTTCCAAACTGTATAAACGCTCTTCATGGGAAGAGACCTATGCGGCCGTGTGTTCCTAGTCCAGGAAAGACCTTAGAACAAGGGCAGAGTATAAGCCAGTTGAATACTCTGATATAAGTGCACGTCCAGTCCCTTATGTTTCCAAAACGTAAAAACGCTCTTCAGGCGAAGAAGCCTATGCGGCCTTGTGTTCCCAGTTCAGGAAAGAACTTAGAACACAGACAGACTCTAAGCCAATTGATCCTCTGAATTTAGTGCACAGCCAGGCCCTTATGCTTCCGAAACGTATAAACGCTCTTATGGCGAGAGGCCTATGTGGCCGTGTGTTCCCAGTTAAGAACAGAACTTAGAACAAGGGCAGACTACAAGCCAATTGGATACTCTGAGTTAAGTGCACGTCCCGTCCCTCGTGCTTCCAAAATTTATAAATTCTCTTCAGGCGAAGAGTCCTATGAGGCCTTGTGTTCCCAGTTCAGGAAATACCTTAGAACATGGGCAGACTATAAGCCAGTTGAATATTCTGAGTAAAGTGCACGTCCAGTCCCTTATGTTTCCAAAACGTAAAAATGCCCTTCAGGCGAAGAAGCCTATGCGGCCTTGTGTTCCCATTTCAGGAAAGAACTTAGAACAAAGAAAGACTCTAAGCCAGTTCGATACTCTGAGTTAAGTGACCGGCCCATCCATTATGCTTCCAAAACGTATAAGCTCTCTTCAGGTGAAGAGTCCTATTCGGCCGTGTGTTCCCAGTTCAGGAAAGAACGTAGAACAAGGGCAGACTATAAGCCATTTGGATCCTCTGAATTTAGTGCACAGCCAGTCCTTTATGCTTCCGAAACTTATAAGCGCTCTTCAGGCGAGAGGCCTATGCGGCCGTGTGTTCCCAGTTCAGAACAGAACTTAGAACAAGGGCAGACTATAAGCCAGTTCGATACTCTGAGTTAAGTGCCCGGCCCGTCCATTATGCTTCCAAAACGTATAAGCTCTCGTCAGGTGAAGAGTCCTATGCGGCCGTGTGTTCCCAGTTCAGGAAAGAACGTAGAACAATGGCAGACTATAAGCCAGTTGGATACTCTGAGTTAAGTGCACGTCCTGTCCCTTATGCTTCCAAATGTAGAAACGCTCTTCCGTGGAAGAGACCTATGTGGCCGTGTGTTCCCAGTCCAGGAAAGACCTTAGAACAAGGGCAGACTATAAGGCAGTTGAATACTCTGAGTTAAGTGCACGTCCCGACCCTCATGCTTCCAAAGTGTATAATCACTCTTAAGGTTAAGTCTCCTAATGGCAGTGAGTTCCCAGGTGAGGAAAGATCGTAGAACAAGGGCAGACTATAAGCCAGTTGGATACTCTGAGTTAAGTGCTGGTCCCGTCCCTCATGCTTCCAAAACGTATAAACGCTCTTCAGGCTAATCGTCCTATGCTGCCATGTGTTCCCAGTTCAGGAAAGAACTTAGAACAAGTTCAGACTATAAGCCAGTTGAAGACTCTGAGTTAAGTGCCGGCCACGACCCTTATGCTTCCAAAACATAAATACGATCTGAAGTGAAGATTCATATGTGCCTTTTTGTGTCCAGTTCGGAAAGAAGTTACAACAAGGCCGCACTATAGGCAATTTGGATATTCTAAGGTACGTGCATTCCATGTCCCTTATGCTTCCAAAACGTATAATCGCTCTTAAGGTTAAGTCTCCTACGTAGCAGTGAGTTCCCAGGTGAGGAAAGATCTTAGATCAAGGGCAGACTATAAAAATGTTGGACACTCTGAGTTAAATTCAAGTGAAGGCCCTTATGCTTCCAAAACCTACAAACGCCCTGAAGACGAACACTCCTAAATGGCAGTGTTTTCCCATTTAAGGAAAGGTGTTAGAACAAGGGCGGACTCTAGGCTATCTGGAGACTCTGAGTTAAATGCTCGCCAATGCAATTCTGCTTCGAAAACTAAAAATCCCGCTGAATACGAAAACCCATTCTGGCCTTGTTTTCCCAGTTGAGGAAAGAAGTTAGAACAAGGGACTGGAGTCACGCTGGATACTCTGATTGAAGTGTATACCAAGTCCCTTAGACTTCCAAAACGTATCGTCCCTCTGAAGGTGAAATCTCATTAGTGGCAGTGTGTTCGCAATTCAGGAAAGAACTTAGAACAAAGGCGGACTATAAGCAAGTTGGAAGCTCTAAGTAAAATGTAGGCTAAGGCTCTTAGGCTTCCAAAACTTATAAACGCTCTTAAGCCGAAGAGGCCTATGCAGCCGTGTGTTCCCAGTTCAGGAAAGAACTTAGAACAAGGGCCAACTATTAGCCGGTTGGATACTCTGAGTTAAGTGCACGTCTAGTCCCTTATGCTTCCAAAACCTATATATGCCCTTAAGTTTGTTTCCTAAGTGGCAGTATGTTCCCTGTTAAGGAAAGAATTTAGAACAAGGGCGGACTAGAAGCTTGTTGGATACTCTGAGTTAAGCACACAAAGACGCTTATGCTTCCAAAACGTAAATGCGATCTTAAAGTGAAGTTTCAAAAATGGCAGTTTGTTCCCAGTTGTGGAAGGAAGTTAGAACCAGGGCACATGATAGGCAATTTGCATCCTCTAAGTTAAGTGCACGCCAAGACCCTTATGCTTCCAAAACGTAACCTCGATCTGAAGTGAAGATTCATATGTGGCATTTTGTGCCCAGTTGTGGAAAGAAGTTAGAACAAGGCTGCACTATAGGCAAGTTGGATACTCTAAGATAAGTGCATGCCAAGTCCCTTATGCTTCCAAAACGTATAATCGCACTTAAGGTAAGTCTCCTAAGTGGCAGTGAGTTCCCAGGTGAGGAATGATCTTAGAACAAGGGCAGACTATAAACATGTTGGGCACTCTAAGTTAAATTCATGTGAAGGCCCTTATGCTTCCAAAACCTACAAATGCCCTGAAGACAAACACTCCTAAATGGCAGTGTTTTCCCAGTTGAAGAAATGTGTTAGAACAAGGGTGGACTCTAGGCAGGTTGGAGACTCTGAGTTAAGAGCTCGCCAATGCACTTCTGCTTCCAGAATGTAAAATCCCGCTGAATACGAAAACCCATTCTGGCATTGTTTTCCCAGTTGAGGAAAGAAGTTAGAACAAGGACGGACTGGAGGCAAGATGGATACTCTGAATGAAGTACACACCAAGTCCCTTAGACTTCTAAAACGTATCATCGCTCTTAAGGTGAAGTCTCATTAGTGTCAGTGTGTTCGCTGTTCAGGAATGAACTTAGAACAAAGGTGGACTATAAGCAAGTTGGAAGCTCTAGGTAAAATGCAGGCTAAGGCCTTTATGCTTCTAAAACGTATAAACGCTCTTTATGCAAAGAGGCTTATGTGGCCGTGTGTTCCCATGCAGGAAAGAACTTAGAACAAGGGCCGACTATAAGCCAGTTGGATACTCTGAGTTAAGCGCACGTCCAGTCCCTTATGCTTCCAAAACGTATAATCGCAGTTAAGGTTAAGTCTCATAAGAGCCAGTGTGTTCCCAGTTAAGGAAAAATTGAGAACAAGGGCGGACTAGAAGCTTGTTGGATACTCTATGAGTTAAGGGCACACAAAGACGCTTATGCTTCCAAAACCTAAAAGCCATGTTAAAGTGAAGATTTAAAAATGGCAGTTTGTTCCCAGTTTTGGAAAGAAGTTAGAACCTGGGTGCACTCTAGGCAAATTGCATACTCTAAGTTAAGTGCACTCCAAGACCCTTATCCTTCCAAAACGTAAACTCGATCTCTAGTGAAGATTCATATGTGGTTGTATGTTCCCAGTTGTGGAAAGAAGTTAGAACCTGGGTACACTATAGACAAGTTGCGTACTCACAGTTAAGTGCAGGCCAAGACCCTTATGCTCCAATATGTAAAATCCATCTGAAGTGAAGATTCATATGTGGCTCTGTGTTCCCATTTGTGGAAAGAGGGTAGTACCTGGGTTCACTATAGGCAAGTTGCATACTCTAAGCTAAGTGCAGGACAAGACCCTTATGCTTCCAAAGCATAAACTCGATCTCTAGTGAAGATTCATATGTCGCTGTGTGTTCCCAGTTGTGGAAAGAAGTTAGAACCTGGGTGCACTATCGCAAGTTGCATACCATAAGTATGCATAAGCAGGCCAAGACCCTTATGCTTAAAAACGTAAGTTCCATCTGAAGTAAAGATTCATTTCTGGCAGTTTGTGTCCAGTTGTGGAAAGAAGTTAGAACCAGGCTGCACTATTAGCAAGTTGGACACTCTAACGTAAGCGCATACCAAGTCCCTTAGGCTTCCAAAATGTATAAACGCTCTTAAAGCAAAGAGGCCTATGTGGCTGTATTTTCCCAGTTCAGGAAAGAACTTAGAACAAGGGCAGACTATAAGCCAGTTGGATACTCTGAGTTAAGTGCAGGTCCAGTCCTTATGCTTCCAAAATGTATAAACGCTCTTCAGGTGAAAAGGCCTATGGGGCCTTGTGTTCCCAGTCCAGGAAAGAACTTAGAACAAGGACAGATTGTAAGCCAGTTGGATACTCTGAGTTAAGTGCACGTCCCATCCCTTATGCTTCCAAAGAGTATAATCTCACTTAAGGTTAAGACTCCTAACTGGCAGTGAATTCCCAGGTGAGGAAAGATCTTAGAACAAGGGCAGACGATAAACATGTTGGACACTCTGAATTAAATTCAAGTGAAGGCCCTTATGCTTCCAAAACCTACAAATGCCCTGAAGACGAACACTCCTAAATGGCAGTGTTTTCCCAGTTGAGGAGAGATGTTAGAACAAGGGCGGACTCTAGGCAGGTTGGAAACTCTGAGTTAAGTGCTCGCCAATGCGCTTCTGCTTCCAGAATGTAAAATCCCGCTGAATACGAAAACCCATTCTGGCATTGTTTTCCCAGTTGAGGAAAGAAGTTAGAACAAGGACAGACTGGAGGCACGTTGGATACTCTGAAGGAAGGGCACACCATGTCCCTTAAACTTCCAAAACGTATCATCGCTCTTAAGGTGAAGTCTCATTAGTGGCAGTGTGTTCGCAGTTCAGGAAAGAACTTAGAACAAAGGTGGACTATAAGCAAGTTGGAAGCTCTAAGTAAAATGCAGGCTAAGGCCCTTAGGCTTCCAAAGCTTATAAACGCTCTTAAGGCAAAGAGGCCTATGCGGCCGTGTGTTCCCAGTTCAGGAAAGAACTTAGAACAAGGGCAGATTATAAGCCAGTTGGATACTCTGAGTTAAGTACACGTCCAGTCCCTTATGCTTCCAAAACCTATAATCACACTTAAGGTTAAGTCTCATAAGTGGCAGTATGTTTGCAGTTAAAGAAAGAATTTAGAACAAGGGCGTACTAGAAGCTTGTTGGATACTCTGAGTTAAGGGCACACAAAGACGCTTATGCTTCGAAAACGTAAACGCGATCTTAAAGTGAAGATTCAAAAATGGCAGTTTGTTCCCAGTTGTGGAAAGAAGTTAGAACCTGGGCGCACTATAGGCAAGTTGCATACTCTAAGTTAAGTGGAGGCCAAGACCCTTATGCTTCCAAAACGTAAACTCGATCTCTAGTGAAGATTCATATGTGGCTGTGTGTTCCCAGTCGTGGAAAGAAGTTAGAACCTGGGTGCACTATAGGCAAGTTGCATACTCTAAGTGGAGGCCAAGACCCTTATGCTTCCAAATTGTAAATTCGATCGAAGTCAAGATTCATATGTGGCAGTTTGTGCCCAGTTGTGGAAAGAAGTTAGAACAAGGCCACACTATAGGCAAGTTGGATACTCTAAGGTAAGTGCATACCAAGTCCCTTATGCTTCCAATACGTATAATCGCTCTTAAGGTTAAGTCTCCTAAGTGGCAGTGAGTTCCCAGGTGAGGAAAGATCTTAGAACAAGGGCAGACGATAAACATGTGGGACACTCTGGGTTAAATTCATGTGAAGGCCCTTATGCTTCCAAAACCTACAAACGCCCTGAAGACGAACACTCCTAAATGGCAGTGTTTTCCCAGTTGAGGAGAGATGTTAGAACAAGGGCGGACTCTAGGCAGGTTGGAAACTCTGAGTTAAGTGCTCGCCAATGCGCTTCTGCTTCCAGAATGTAAAATCCCGCTGAATACGAAAACCCATTCTGGCATTGTTTTCCCAGTTGAGGAAAGAAGTTAGAACAAGGACAGACTGGAGGCACGTTGGATACTCTGAAGGAAGGGCACACCATGTCCCTTAAACTTCCAAAACGTATCATCGCTCTTAAGGTGAAGTCTCATTAGTGGCAGTGTGTTCGCAGTTCAGGAAAGAACTTAGAACAAAGGTGGACTATAAGCAAGTTGGAAGCTCTAAGTAAAATGCAGGCTAAGGCCCTTAGGCTTCCAAAGCTTATAAACGCTCTTAAGGCAAAGAGGCCTATGCGGCCGTGTGTTCCCAGTTCAGGAAAGAACTTAGAACAAGGGCAGATTATAAGCCAGTTGGATACTCTGAGTTAAGTACACGTCCAGTCCCTTATGCTTCCAAAACCTATAATCACACTTAAGGTTAAGTCTCATAAGTGGCAGTATGTTTGCAGTTAAAGAAAGAATTTAGAACAAGGGCGTACTAGAAGCTTGTTGGATACTCTGAGTTAAGGGCACACAAAGACGCTTATGCTTCGAAAACGTAAACGCGATCTTAAAGTGAAGATTCAAAAATGGCAGTTTGTTCCCAGTTGTGGAAAGAAGTTAGAACCTGGGCGCACTATAGGCAAGTTGCATACTCTAAGTTAAGTGGAGGCCAAGACCCTTATGCTTCCAAAACGTAAACTCGATCTCTAGTGAAGATTCATATGTGGCTGTGTGTTCCCAGTCGTGGAAAGAAGTTAGAACCTGGGTGCACTATAGGCAAGTTGCATACTCTAAGTGGAGGCCAAGACCCTTATGCTTCCAAATTGTAAATTCGATCGAAGTCAAGATTCATATGTGGCAGTTTGTGCCCAGTTGTGGAAAGAAGTTAGAACAAGGCCACACTATAGGCAAGTTGGATACTCTAAGGTAAGTGCATACCAAGTCCCTTATGCTTCCAATACGTATAATCGCTCTTAAGGTTAAGTCTCCTAAGTGGCAGTGAGTTCCCAGGTGAGGAAAGATCTTAGAACAAGGGCAGACGATAAACATGTGGGACACTCTGGGTTAAATTCATGTGAAGGCCCTTATGCTTCCAAAACCTACAAACGCCCTGAAGACGAACACTCCTAAATGGCAGTGTTTTCCCAGTTGAGGAGAGATGTTAGAACAAGGGCGGACTCTAGGCAGGTTGGAAACTCTGAGTTAAGTGCTCGCCAATGCGCTTCTGCTTCCAGAATGTAAAATCCCGCTGAATACGAAAACCCATTCTGGCATTGTTTTCCCAGTTGAGGAAAGAAGTTAGAACAAGGACAGACTGGAGGCACGTTGGATACTCTGAAGGAAGGGCACACCATGTCCCTTAAACTTCCAAAACGTATCATCGCTCTTAAGGTGAAGTCTCATTAGTGGCAGTGTGTTCGCAGTTCAGGAAAGAACTTAGAACAAAGGTGGACTATAAGCAAGTTGGAAGCTCTAAGTAAAATGCAGGCTAAGGCCCTTAGGCTTCCAAAGCTTATAAACGCTCTTAAGGCGAAGAGGCCTATGCAGCCGTGTGTTCCCAGTTCAGGAAAGAACTTAGAACAAGGGCAGACTATAAGCCAGTTGGATACTCTGAGTTAAGTGCACATCCAGTCCCTTATGCTTCCAAAGCATATAATCGCACTTAAGGTTAAGTCTCATAAGTGGCAGTATGTTTCCAGTTAAGGAAAGAATTTAGACCAAGGGCCGCTACAAGCTTGTTGGATACTCTGAGTTAAGGGCACACAAAGACGCTTATGCTTCCAAAACGTAAACGCGATCTTAAAATGAAGATTCAAAAATGGCAGTTTTTTCCCAGTTGTGGAAAGAAGTTAGAACCTGGGCGCACTATAGGCAAGTTGCATACTCTAAGTTAAGTGCACACCAAGACCCTTATGCTTCCAAAACGTAAACTCGATCTTTAGTGAAGATTCATATGTGGCTGTGTGTTCCCAGTTGTGGAAAGAAGTTAGAACCTGGTCGCATTATAGGCAAGTTGCATACTCTAAGTTAAGTGCAGGCCAAGATCCTTATGCTTCCAAAACGTAAATTCAATCTGAAGTGTAGATTCATATGTGGCAGTTTGTGCCCAGTTTTGGATAGAAGTTCAAATAATTCATGTCGCCATTTTTTTCCTGATATTTACACCCTTTCTAGGGTGTTAGATACCAACAGATTGTTGTAAGATACCAAGAGAGATACCAACAGATTATTTCAGCAATATGAGCCCTCATTCATTCAACAAGAATTCATTGAGATGATGGATACTACTCCATGCCTGGTTCTGTGCTAGGGATGGAGTTATGAATGAAATGTGATCCCTGCCCCCATGGTATTCTGGGAGATGCATATATATGGAGCATATAAGAGGGTCATGGAATCTTCCCTAGATTTGTGCATATGGGAAGTCTTCCTGAGGAAAAGGCCTGGCCTCTTAGCTATCTTTGTTCTCCTTTAGTTTTAATCTAATCTCATTCTCCCATCTACTATTTTAGTTCAGGCATTTTGTTTCATATCTGAATTATAGCAACAAGTTTCCAAGTGGATTAGATATTTCTGCTCTTATCCTGGTCCCTAATACCCAATTCATCCTTTACTGATGAAAGAATGATTTTTTTTTTTAACTTAGAAACATTTTACTAGGGGCACCTGGGTGGCTCAGTGGGTTAAAGCCTCTGCCTTCGGCTCAGGTCATGATCCCAGGGTCCTGGGATCGAGCCCCACATCGGGCTCCTTGCTCTGTAGGGAGCCTGCTTTCTCCTCTCTCTCTGCCTGCCTCTCTGCCTACTTGTGATCCGTGTCTGTTAAAAAAATAAATAAATAAAATCTTTAAAAAAAATTTACAAAAAAAAAACAAAAACAAAAACCCCAAACCCAAAACATTTTACTAAAGTGTAAGATACAGACACAAAGATACATATGTAAGTCTACAGTTTAATGAATTTACTCAATAGAACACACCCATTAACCAGTGTGTCTGTCAATAAACAGGGCTAGCACACCAAAGCCTATCTTATGTCAACTTCCAAATACTGGGCACCCCTCACAGTGAGCTTGTACAAATACTAATCCCATTAATTGCTCCCTTCCTTTGTTAAAGCCTTTTGAAGACTCTCTCCAGCCTTCAGGCGAAAACCCCCATCTCCTTAGCCAAACTAAACTGTAGTGACTTCTAACCAACCATCCTCATCCTCACTGTCTGGCCGTTGGTATGCTGCCCCTTCTTCTAACATTTCAGCCCGCTTCCTGATTTTAATGGACCCTAATTACTCCAGGAGCCACCTTCTCAAAGCCTTCTAGGATTCCTTCCCTCTGTTTCAGATTCTTGAAGGTAGAAATAGTATTTTTTATTCCAGTTTCCCAACTGGTTACATAAATAAATAAGAATACTCTATTCCTTTTTTTTAAAAAAAGATTTTATTTATTTATTTGACAGAGAGAGATCACAAGTAGGCAGAGAGGCAGGCAGAGAGTGAGAGGGAAGCAGGCTCCCTGCCAAGCAGAGAGCCTGATGCGGGACTCGATCCCAGGACCTTGAGATCATGACCTGAGCCGAAGGCAGCGGCTTAAACCACTGAGCCACCCAGGCGCCCGAATACTCTATTCCTTTAAAATAAGAGCAAACCATGACCCAGGGAGTAAATGAATCACTTGGTTGTAGAGAAGTCATGATGGGTTTTTATCAATCCAACTATACCCTCTTCTAGGTATCCCTTCCCTTAACATCAAGATAAGACTAAACAGAGAGTTGTATCCTTCACCCTACCAAGATAAGTAGAGACAATGGAAACTGATGTTCTTGAGATGACTCTGACAATAGAGTTTGACAGAAAAGGAAAGAGAGAGAACACAAGCAGGGGGAGCGGGAGAGGGAGAAGCTCTCCCCAGGATGCTGGGATCATGACCTGATCTGAAGGCAGACACTTAACTGACTGAGCCACCTAGGTGCCCTGGTTTTGTTTTGTTTTGTTTTGTTTTGTTTTGTTTTATTAAAAGTGTAAGAGTAGAAGTGAAATTCCTAATTTCAATGACAATTGGCTTAAGTAGCTTGAAAATGATTCTGTGAAATTAAAAAAACAAAACACACAAGTAAGGTTTTAGTGTGTAAGAAAGGGTCACTACATTGATGGGTACAGTTAAAACTGTCACTGTGGGCCAGGAGGCAAGGCACATGAAACCATCTTTATAGAAGCTTTCACAATCTGTACTTGATTTTTTAAAAAAGATTTACTATTTATTTGTGGGGGGGAGGGGGCAAAGGGAGAGGGAGATACAGTCTTAAGCAGACTCCCAGCTGAGCCCAAAGCCCATCTGGGTGTGTGTGTAGGGGGGAGGGGTTGGGGAGGGCTGGATCTCAAGGCCCTGAAATCACAACCCTGAGATCAGGGACCTGAGTTCAAACCAGGAGTCTGATGCTTAACCCACTGTGCCACCCAGGTGCCCCTACAATCTGTACCTGACTTTTAATGAGAAAGTTCTTCCTAGGAAATTCTAATGGCAAATCCAGGTTTATCTTCTGTATGCATAGCATCAATAACACCTGACAGGCTGGCCCCATTCTCAGCAAATCTATTTCTCCTAACATCCTATAACTTAATATGACACTGGGCTGGGGGAACCACCATGCACAGCTGTGTTCTACTACAAGTTCTCTCCCAGCTGCCACCTCTCCTTAGGTCAGCAGCCCACCTATGGCCTATTGGAATTTCACTGAATAAGAGTTTAATAACTTAAGTGAAGGCCTAAATTCTGGGTCTAAACCCAGAAATCCGGGCCCCTGGGTGGCTCAGTGGGTTAAAGCCTCTGCCTTCGGCTCAGGTCATGATCCCATGGTCCTGGGATCGAGCCCCACATCGGGCTCTTTGCTCTGTAGGGAGCCTGCTTCCTCCTCTCTCTCTCTCTGCCTGCCTCTCTGCCTGCTTGTGATCTCTGTCTGTCAAATAAATAAATAAAATCTTAAAAAAAAATAATAAACCCAGAAATCCAAATTCAAGCTGTAGGGGAAAAAACTGCTCAAGTGACTGTAGAAGTGGATGCCTGGGTTGGGACTCACTGATGCAGGAGGAATTGAGATCCTTATCTTTTACATCCTAAACTTGGGTGCTGTCGTAATTATCCTGGCCATCATTTTACAGTCCAGAGTGTTCGCCCATCCAAGTACTAACCAGGCCCGACCCTGCTTAGCTTCCGAGATCAGACCAGATCGGGCGCGTTCAGGGTGGTATGGCGGTAGACCAGAGTGTTCTGTGTGATCTTCATGAGTACAGAAATTCGGTCGTTTCTTCCGTGCTTAGACAAATGAATAGTGCTGTTCATTCATTCCTTTCACTGAATAGGCAGGAAGTGCCTTGAGCACAAGGCCACAAGGGCCATACCTTTATCTTTGGCTTATGAGTTCTCCTATCCCCATACAAAGAATGCTATGGGCTAGCAGTCAGAAGTATTTCGAGGCGGAGGGAGGGAAAAGAATGTTTCGATTGCTCAGAAAATGTTTTATTCTTCCGATCCTCTCCTCGGGAGGCAGGCAAAGGAAACGTTCTTGTGACATCAGGGTTTAACTATCCTCCCTGGAAACTTGGTTTCACAAAATGCACTACCGCTCTGTGGGTCGCGCTGCCGGCCGGTCTCCGAGGGTCGCGAGGTCATGGTCACCGCCACGGTGGCCGCGCCTCAGCCCGCACGTCCCCGCGGCCTCTCGGGCTCCCTCCCTCCAGCAGGCGTCGCTGGCCACAGCAGGGCGGTGAGGAAGGAAGAGCACCCGATCTTCCGTCCCCGCCCCCCCCCCCCCCCGGGGTCTCGGCACCCCCGGCCTTCCTTCCCCAGGAACCCGCGCCTGCTTTGCGGCTCTCCGCACGCGCCCAGCGATGAACCGAGTCCAGCGATGAACCGAGTCCCCCCTCTGCAAGGCGAGGGTGCAGGCCACCGCGACTGAAAGCCGGGGCTCAGCTGGGAGAGAGCCGCGGGCAGGCCCCGGCTCAAGGCCGGAGTGCTGGTCGCGCGCAGAAAGGCCCGGGACCCGGGGAGGCGGGATCCCGAGGAGCGGGTGAGCGGCCTGGGCCGCGCAGCTGGGCGTCCGGGAGCCCCGGACAGGGTGAGGCGGGCGGAGGCGCGGCAGGAAGGGCCCGCGGCAGCCGCGCGGGTCCGGCTGGGGGCATGGTGGAGGGGAGGGACGGGGCGGCGCCCTCCTGGTCTGCCCTGACGGCTCACCTCGCCCCGGCGGCGCGCCCTGCGGGAACTCGCGGGGAGGAGAGCCAGACCCGCGAGCCTCGGGATTCCGGGACCGCCCTCTCCCGCCCCAGGGCCAGTGGCGAGCGGCAACGACGGCTGGAGCCGCGGCGGCAGCATGAGAGCTGGTTCCGCCGCTCTCCGCCGGCGGACGCTGGGCGACAGGCGGCGGCAGTTCCTGCGCGCGCCATGGGGGCGCCGTGGGGCCGGGCGGCGGGTCGGGGCTTCGGGCGGCGCCGAGGCCGGGGGCTTCCGCGGGGCGCTTTGGCGCTGGCCGCCGGCCTGCTGTGCACCGCTCTGGCAGCCTACTCCTGCTGGACTCGGCTGCCGCCGCTGCCCTGGGCATCCCCCGCCCCGCCAAGGCCGGTGGGCGTGCTGCTGTGGTGGGAACCCTTCGCGGGGCGCGACAGCGGCGCGCGGCAGCCCCCGGACTGCTGGCTGCGCTTCAACATCAGCGGCTGCCGCCTGCTCACCGACCGAGCGGCCTATGCGGAGGCCCAGGCGGTGCTCTTCCACCACCGGGACCTCGTAAAGGGCCCCCCCGACTGGCCCCCGCCCTGGGGCGTCCCGGCGCGCGGGACGGAGGAGCTTCAGTTGCGGGTGTTGGACGACCAGGCGGCGGCCGCGGCCGAAGTCCTGGCCACCTCGGGCCTCAGGCCCCCAGGCCAGCGCTGGGTGTGGATGAACTTCGAGTCGCCTTCCCACTCCCCAGGCTTGCGCAGCCTGGCGGGTAACCTCTTCAACTGGACCCTCTCCTACCGGGCCGACTCGGACATCTTCGTGCCTTACGGCTTCCTCTACCCCAGGGCCCATCCCAGCGACCAGCCCCTGGGCCTGGGCCCGCCGCTCGCCCGGAAACGGGGGCTGGTGTCCTGGGTGGTGAGCAACTGGGACGAGCGCCAGGCGCGGGTCCGCTACTACCACCAGCTGAGCCAGCACGTGGCGGTGGACGTGTTTGGCCGCAGTGGGCCTGGGCGGCCGGTGCCGGACGCCGGTCTCCTGCACACGGTGGCCCGCTACAAGTTCTACCTGGCCTTCGAGAACTCGCAGCACCTCGATTACATCACCGAGAAGTTCTGGCGCAACGCGCTGCTGACCGGGACCGTGCCGGTGGTGCTGGGCCCTGACCGTGCCAACTACGAGCGCTTCGTGCCCCGCGGTGCTTTCATCCACGTGGATGACTTCCCTAGTGCCTCCTCCCTGGCTGCCTACCTGCTCTTCCTCGACCGAAACCCGGCAGTCTACCGTCGCTACTTCAACTGGCGCCGGAGCTACGCCGTGCACATCACCTCCTTCTGGGACGAGCCCTGGTGCCGAGCCTGCCAGGCTGTGCAGACCGCCGGGGACCGGCCCAAGAGCATACGCAACTTGGCTCGCTGGTTTGAGCGGTGAGGCCACTCTCCTGTGCGTGTATCCCTGGGGAGGTCAGATCGGCAGCTTTTTGAGCCTCAGCTGTGCATCTCCTGAACTCCTGAATCATGGGATGGAGTTTTCCAAACACCCATTTGCACTCTTTGGGGAAATGGTAGTTTCCGTATGGCCAATCAGTATTAGCGCAAAGACTGGGTGGGAAGGATTCCTGGTTCTCATGGGGTTTTTGCATAAACAGCAGTTGGCCTCTGTCTGCTGTTCATGGGTATCAGTGTTTACCTGTGAAGAAGGGAGCCCTTCCTTACTGTGTAACTTGTGCAGAGGGGAAGAAATAGCTTATCTACCAGAAGCCTTTGCGTTGTTGCTCTGGCTTTCCTCATCCGCCCCAGGCAATATTAGTGGTCTGTGTGGACTCCAAATCCACACTTCCGTTTCACTGCGCCAATGGGCAGCAAGCTTCGGGTTTAGGAAGGCGCCTTGTTGTGGAACAGTGATAGGACTAGGCCACCAGTGGGTCCTCTTTGTTGAATTCTGAAAAGCCTCATCTCCTAAGAAGAAGGAAGATGAGAAGGAGGGTCGCCCAAGAATCCATTGACTGTTCCTTAACAAGTCCTTTTTATTGCCCTGCTCTATGAATGCAAAGAAGATGCTAGATTTTCCTTGAAGGAGAGTTCAGATGAATCTATAGGTATACCTCACTTTTACAAATGTATTTTTGAAATGTATTTTTGGAAAGCTGCTTTTAGATCAAGTCCCAATCACTGCTTTAGGAGAGTTCAGTATTTAATGCAGCCCTATGGAGAATCCCTTTGCAATGTGAATGATCATCTAACTTATTTCCTCTGTGTCTCTGTTTTTCTATAACTTAAAATTTTTAAGAAGTGTATTGAAATTACAGATGTGAAAATAAAGTGGAAGCAATCTCTCCCCTCTTTCCAGAAAACCAGCCTGTGTTTACAAACAGAGGAGAAGGAAGCCACGGTGTCACTTTCCACAAAATTACTTGTTCTCATCTATTTCACTGGACCAAAATTTCAGCAGGAACACCAGTCCTCCAGGGGTGCTGATATTACCTGTTTGCAGAACAAGGAAAGATTGTACTGCATTATGGAATCATGGAAGAGGGAAAAAGTGTCTGTTAATGCTACTTTTTTTCCCCTTCCAGTCAGTTTTTGGTAAAATGTTTAGTTACTAGGGAGTGGAATTAAATTAGTTTCTGCAGTGAGCTTTGGGTTTTGTTAAAATCCAAATCTGCAACTTTTCTTAGGGCCAGCAGGTTCCCCTCCTGGTCTGCATGGTAGTCAAGTGCATCCTTACCTTCCTAGTGACCTTGACATAGTGTCCTGGGGCCAACTTTGAAAATATATGTATTGCCTTGGAAAGTTGTTGAATCAATAGCTTACTTAGTAGGTGTCCTCATGTGCCTGCTCTGTGCCAAACACTGGGCTGCAGGTGCCGGGAAAGACACAAAAATGTGTAAGGCAAGGAAGGTCCTTTGAAGGCGCCTCGAATTGCCACTGCCAACAAGTAAGTAAGTAACTTTGATAAATCAGTTGGCAGAACCTATTTGTTTAAAATGACATTCTTTAATGTAATACAGGCCATAGGTCAATAACTAGAAAACCAGTTGATTTACAGCCTCAAACAATGGTTTCTTTTTCTCCTAGATTTATTATTTTCTTTCAGTTATATTAAGAAATAATTATTTCTACATACATGTCACTGTATACGTTGAAGGCATAGAGCATGATGGTTGGTTTACATAAAACGTGCGATGGTTATTGCAATACGTTCAGCTAACACCCATTATCTAATACAGATACAATATAAAGAAATCCTCGATTTATTATAACAAAGCTCCTCAGCAACTCATTGTTATGGGTGTGGTACAAGATTAATCAGGTTTATATAACGTTCTGCCGTAAACAGCAATTGTGCACTTGATTAAGACAATTAGCTGAATCATAGAGTAAGTACTTTGTTGCAGACTCACTTGAAAAGCTCACTAAAATCCAGCCGCTTCTGTTCTTCTTTTCCTTGAAAGGAGAGAGTAAAGGGGTGCCTCGGTGGCTTAGATGGTTGGGTGTCTGCCTTCAGCTCTGGTCTCTCTCTGGTCGTGGTCCCTGTCTGGGTCCCCGTCATGGTCCCCGTCGTGGTCCCCGGGTCCTGGGATCTGGCCTGCATCGGGCTCCCTGCTTGGCAGGGTGCCTGCTTTTCCCTCTCCCGATGCTTGTGTTCCCTCTATCGTGGTGTCTCTCTGTCATATAAATAAATGAAATCTTAAAAAAAGAGAGAGAAATTAAGGCCCACCAATAAAATTTCCTTATTTAAATATTATAGTGTGGGTGGCATTACAAATTATCAGCTAGCCAATAAAGAAAAAGTTAAAAATTCTATTCTTTTAAAAAAATACTTTGTGTATTTGAGGGAGAGAGCACACACGAGCGTGAGCACGAGTGGGTGGAGGGGCACAGGGAGAGGGAGAAGCAGATGCGGATCATGACCTGAGCTAAAGTCAGACGCTGAACGGACTGAGCCACCTGGGTGCCCAGAAAAACTCTTTTCTTGAAAATGAGTATTTATGAGGTGCTGGTGTTACTGGGAATCTGCATGGGGCAGCAGGAGAGTAGATTTCGGAGGTAATCTGGCTTAGATTTGATTCCAGCTGTGTGACCTCTGCAGATTAGTAATAGCCTTGAACCTAGATTCCTTATCTGAAAAATGGAGGAGGACAGTACTTCACAGCTCATTCTGAGCATTTGGGGAAGTAAAATAAAGGTGCCTAACACATAGCAGACAGTTGGCAAAAGAGAAATTTTTTCTTTGTTTCCTGTTTTGTTTTTTTGCAGTGATTTCAGGGTTCCTCCATATCTGTTTGTATGTCTACAATTCTCAACATATATTTCAGGATATATCTGAAATAAAAAGGGGCCTCATACTGTATTACAAATGTATCCCTAAAGCTAAACTGTATGATTTCAAGAATCACCATTGTTACTTAGACTGAACTTGCATTTTCAGACTAGGAGGAAGCACCTATGCTTTCTTTGAAAAAAAAAATTATCAAATTACATAGTTACATGAGTAACTATTATTTTACCATGCTTTTCTTGGTGGTAAGTCTATTTAAAACTGACCATATTTATTAAATATTTTGCTGAAGGAAGGTATACTTGCATTTTTACGTACGTGCAAATTGTGGGTATAGAAGGAACAATATTTTTTAGACCGATCTCTTCAGAGTAAGAAATATAGCAGTTGCTCATTTTATGTTGTTTTTCATACTCTTAAATTGAGTAGGTGAAAATTCATATCCAGAATGCATATAAGTGCATCATATATATTTAAAAATGTCTCTTCTGTGGTTGTCATGCCGTCTCTTTCAGGCATAAACTTTTCTTTCAAAAATTTACAAATTTCATATTTTTGGTACTGGATGACTCTAACGACGTGAGCGCACCTGGAACGATACTGGGATAGGGAAGGCAGTCTGACTTGCTTTCAAGCAGTAGCTTAGAGAGGACAGGGTAGCTTCGTGGGAAGAGTTGGCAATTTGGAGTCAGAAACTGGGTGCATGGTTCTGATTAGGCAGGTTACTTAAACTCTCTGAGCTTTAGCTTCCTCCTTTATAAAGCATGAATGTCCAAGCAAAATGAGGATTAAATGTGATTATGTGGCCCTAAGTGCATTGTACTCAGTAAAGTGCTACAGAGTTACAGTACACTCTAGATCTTCAAAGTTCTAGTATGGAATGAGCAAACCCTCTGTAAAGGGCCAGAGTAATTATTGCTGGCTTTGGAGGCCATCCAGTCTCTGCTGCTGCTAAACTCTGCTGATGTAAGGGCAAAAGCAGCCTTTGACAATACTAAACAGATTGCGGGGGGGGACTGGTTTTGTCAGTGGTTTGTCAATGCTGTGCAAGTCTTTCAGCTATAGAAGGAATTTGGGAACCCACCTGATGGGTATTTCTTAGAAGGGATTTAAGAATTGGAATGGAGGAATTTGGGAGGCAAATATTCCTGGGTTCCTAGATCAGCTTTGCAACATTTCCTAATTGTCTTATCTTGGGTACATCATCTAAGGCTTCTGTGTTTTGATAGTCCCATCTCTAATTGAAGGTAATCATCTATAGGTTATGGAGGTGTTGGAATAATTAGATCAGACACTTAAAGTCCTTGGTTTGGTGTCTGGCACATAGGAAGCCCCTGGAAGATGTTTGCTGTGACTATCACCTGTCCATTGTACAAAGGAAGGAGTCCAGACGTGCCTGAGGTTACGGTCATAGTGGCAGAACCAGCTGTGCTTGTCACAAGACATACCCCTTTGAGCCTCTGTCACTTGAACTGCAAAGTGAGGGGGTTGGACAACGTCTTTTTGGGAGACCTCCTAGTTTCACTTGCCATCATTCTGTCGACTGGCACCCCAGGGCTTAAGAAATAATTCACCTCCCCATGAGCCTTCCTTACAGTCTGAAAATGACTTCCTGCCCAGCAGCAGTAAACTGGCAGAAAGTCAGGCAGCAGAAAATCAGGCAGCAGAAAGGGAGACTGGTTTAGCGTTGAAACATGCATCTATATATATGACCACACACGTATATCCAAGTGTCACCTGCCTCAGATACAAGGGAAGGGAGCCAAGTTCTTGGTAATTAGTATGGTGAATAATCGTATTTAATATGCTTCACATCATTTTTGGATGTATCTCAGGGATTTTTTATGCCGCACGTTCTTATAACAAAGTATTTATGTATGCGTGTTCAGATTATTTTGGTAAAATTATTAAAGTGTTGAGATGGAAAGCAACTCCTTGTTTATAATGTCTATCCCCCAGGCACTGACGTGTGCAACCGGGACATGGGGGGTGTTTCTTGGTTGCGGGGTTTCTGTAAGGTCATCAGTCCTGGATTAGTCACTAAAATGTGATGGTTTTGTCTCTTCCGAGGTGTGCCAGGTCTAATTCAGCTCATCCTCTTTACTTTCTTGCCTGGTTTCTTCACTTGAACCTGGTGACTTGTCCCCAAGAACATAAGTAGGGTTTTCCCTTCTCTCATTCCAATTTATTTTACTAAGTGCTCCAACACACTCCTGTTCAGTAAGCTGAATAATGCCATTTAAAAGAGATAGAATGAAGACTGGGAACAGGATGGTGGACAGAGGCATCATTCTTAACAGCTGATGCTTAAATGATTGAAAAGGGGAAAACATCAAATATTTTCTGGGCATTCCTTTCTCCAACACACACACACACACACACACACACACACACACACACACACTGATGTGATGCTCATTTCAGTAGATTGTGAAAACTGATGATGACCAGTGGAGAGTAGGAGCAGGCATGATAAGAAAAGGGGATTCAGGGGTGCCTGGGTGGCTCAGCGGGTTAAAGCCTCTGCCTTCGGCTCAGGTCATGATCCCAGGGTCCTGGGATCGAGCCCCGCATCGGGCTCTCTGCTTGGCTGGGAGCCTGCTTACTCCTCTCTCTCTCTCTGCCTGCCTCTCTGCCTACTTATAATCTCTATCTGTCAAAAAAATAAATCTTAAAAAAAAAAAAAAAGAAAAGGGGATTCAAAAGTGAGGACTCAATAGTGAATAATAAATGAGTGCAAAGGAGGGTGCCCCAGAAAGTAGGACAGCTGGTGATCACACGTGGGAAGTGCAGAGAAAAAAGGAAAAAGCAAAGACATTGAAGTAAATGAGTGAGAAGTATTTGAAGAGCAAGTGAGAAGAGCAAATAGAAAAGAAGGAGGGGGAAGATAAGCAGTAACTGACATGTAAAGACACAGGACCAAGGAGGAACAGATGCGCAGAGAATGAGGGAATAGAGGAAACTCTCCATTTGGTGTACTGTTCTGAAAGGCAAGCTTTGTTCTACCTTGAAATACAGCATCTGTTGGCACACGGGAAGTGAAATCAAGAAGTCTGAACTCACTGACAGGGAAAGTCAGGACCTTAACAAGGAGTACACTAACATTTCAGCAGATACAGAAAACTGTCCCCTGATTTCATTACAAGAGATTCTTGAACTCTTGTGAATGCTTCTTTTTTATCTTGCAAAACCCACTTTTGTTGCAGGTTTCTGTTTATTCGGGTTTTTTTTTTTTTCCTGTTGTTTTTTAATTCCTGGTTGGCTACTTCAAGTGTACTCAGTATCTACTTGTAGAGAAATTTATTATTTTTTTTATGTAGCCATAATCACGGAATGACTCCTTTGAAAAAGAGCCCAAGGGAAACAAGAGACTCAGTACATTGGACAGAGTTACTAGTCTCATGGGGAACCGTGTGACAAAACTATTTCAAGTAAGGGGTACCGGGTTGGATTTTTGAGATCTTTTAATTCATGGGTTGTGTTTTTTTTTTAAGGTTTATTTATTTATTTTAGAGTGTGTGTGTGTGTGTGTGTGTGTGTGTGTGTGTGTGTAGGGGGGAGGGCCGAAGGAGAGAGAGAGAGAG
Organism: Meles meles; assembly: GCF_922984935.1. Classification (NCBI taxonomy): domain Eukaryota; kingdom Metazoa; phylum Chordata; class Mammalia; order Carnivora; family Mustelidae; genus Meles; species Meles meles. Next base: position 87,777,907 of record NC_060073.1, on the reverse strand, counting down.
AGAATCCTTAAGTGGACTCTCTTCCCCTACATGAGGCTCGATCCCAGTACCAGGAAATCATGACCTGAGCCAAAATCAAGAGTCAAATGCCCAACAAACTGAACCACCCAGTTACCCCTCGAATTCATGTTTTTAAAATATACAGACTTTTATCTAAATATACTAAAAAACATTGCCCTGTTAGACCATGAGTGCTAAACATTTTAACCTGAGGTGTTTTTTTTTTTAATATTTTACTTTATTTGACAGAGATCACAAGTAGGCAGAGAGAGAGGAGGAAGCAGGCTCCCTGCTGAGCAGAGAGCCCGATGTGGGGCTCGATCCCAGGACCCTGGGATCATGACCTGAGCCGAAGGCAGAAGCTTTAACCCACTGAGCCACCCACGTGCCCCTAATCTGAGTTGTTTTTAAGAGGGGAGAGAAATGGGCTATTCAACACTTCATGAACATTTCTTAAAAAAAAAAAAAAGATTTTGTTTAATTTGAGAGAACACAAGCAGAGGAAGGGGCGGAGGGAGAGGGAGAGAGAACCTCAAGCAGGCTGAGTGCAGAGCCTGACTCAAGGCTCCATCTCACAACCCTGAGGTCAGGACCTGAGCCAAAATCAAGAGTTGGCCTCTTAATCCACTGAGCCACCCAGGTGCCCCATTAACGCAAATTTCTTGTGAGATCACAGACTAAGTCTTTTTGATGTTCTTCCCCCAAAATACACTTACTTCTGGTCTCAACACTTACCTACCTGATTATTTTCACTAATACTACAGTTAAAAATAAATGTCATTATGAAGTATCGCCTTCAAAATGACTAAACTCTGTAGGGATTTTGCTCTCCTAGCAACTAGGAACAGCTGCCCCTACCCACTGATTTTTTCTCAGTAGGTAAACATTTCAGAAATTTCTGTTGCAGTACCTGAAACTTAGTCTGAGATACAATTAAGTACAGTTATCTTAGTGATCAAGTCTTTAGATAAAAATGAATCTTATCTAATAATTTATCATGGCTCCTTCTTCCAGAGGTACAAATTTGTGGCTTTTAAACAAGAATTGTTTGCCAGAAGTTCACTAATATTTATTACTTATTAGACTCCTACTAAACACAGGGTGCTTTCCATATACTTTTCCCCTTGACATTGAAGCCATTGTGGTAGGCAGCCTCTAAGATGACACTCATTGGTCCCCCACCGCTGGTCTCCATGCCCCTGTGTAACTATCTCCCTTTGAGTATGGTCTGGATTTATAGACTCAATTCCTTTTTTTTTTTTTTGAAGATTTAATTTATCCATTTATTTGAGAAAGGAAGAGCAGAAGTAGGGTCAGAGGGAGAGGAACAAGCAGAATCTCCAAGGTGGGGTGAGGGGTGAACCCATGACCCTGAGATCATGACCTGAGCTGAAATCAAGTGTTGGATGCCCAATGGACTGAGCCACCAGGAGCCCCTTTAGGGACTCATTTCTAATGAATAGAATATGGCTGAAGAGTGAGGCTGAATCTTTGAAATATGTTTACTAATAGTTTGGTTTTCTGTCTTGGGAGCCCTTTGTTGCTTTCTAGCTTGCCAGCTCTGAGAGAAGCCAGCTGACATGGCGTGAGCTGCCCTGTGTCAAGAGACTGAGGAAAACTGGGAAACTCATGTAAGTTGCCCTCAGTCCACGAGCTCAAGAACAACGGAGTCCTGCCAACCAGATGAGTGAGCTTGGAAGCAGTTCTCCCCAAGCTGAGCTTTCAGATGTGTCCTCACACCCGGCTACCACTTTAAGGGCAACATCAGGAGAGACGGTAAGTCGGAGGCCCCCAGGTGCACCACACCTGCATTCTGACCCACAGAATCTGTGAGATAATGTTTCTTGTTTTAGGGTTTGGAGGTATTCGTTGTGCAACAATAGCTGACAAACGCCGTCATTAACCCTATTTTAGAGATAAGAAAACTAAGAATCAAACTGGTTAATCATTTATGAAGATAATACCTGAGCCCAGATTCTGGCTCTGTTTGGTTCCAAATCTTTCTTTCTTCCTAGTATCCTGCTTTTCACTAAGTCTAATTCTTGTAGTGACTGTGATGTAGACCCCTCTGTCCTAGTTTACTTGAGTTTCACTAGTCCTCAGCTACTGATATGGGCAATCTTCTCAAGTACTGTCCATTTGGGATATGGGGCATATATTTAGCACTGGCTTCCCAGGAAGCTTGCTGGGACTTCCATGGCTGGGCATTTGGAAAGACATTTGGTTAGATAAGGTTGGCCAGCTCACTCACTAGAAACAAGGCCTCTGGTTGCGTGTCAACAACCCTTACTATAGTATCTCCAAGAGCCTGGAGACCTCATGGTGAGGGCTGGGATCAAGCTAACAGCAGTTGTGATCTTCTGGACTAAGTACAAGACTCTCCAGTGGACAGGACGAAGGGCCAGATGGGTAACTGCACCCTTGCTAGTTAAGATGTTTGGTCCATGTGATTTAAAGCAGGATCTCCGTCCCATGCTAGGGCCCAGTCCCTAGAGGGAGGAGGTTGGTCAGAGCTAGAGAAGATTCCAGGTCTTCTGAGCAGGGCTGGGGTGAAAGAGGCTGGAAAATACAACTGGTCTTCTCAACTGGTCCCACTGGTGCCAGGTTCCTCATCATGACACTAGCTTTCTAGCTCTCTGCATTCTCAGTGATGGAATGACAGCAAATACTGGCCACATGAAGAAATAATCTGGCCCTCGAGCAGCGTGTAGCTGAAGAGAGCATTGATTTCAGCTCCCGATTCACTGTAACCACGGCTCTAGATTTTCCCAGATCCCCCAATTTACAATATTTTGTCATGGATGCATATTCATACCATTTCCTAATGCTGGATTTTAAAAAGATACCATAGGTTTCTGCCATCTGCAGTACATTCCCCAATTCAAGCTGGACAAAATCCTTCTGGCGATGAGTGAATGGAAAGAAGAAGGGTGTGGGTGGTGGGGGCCAGAGAGATGTTGCTGAGTTGCCCATTGGTGCTTTGATTATTTCTTTGCTTTTTGAGAACCAGAAGTTTAGGGATTAAGGGTTTACTGTGTTCAGGAGATTCTTTCTTAGATTGAATCTGAAAAATTTGAATAACACTTAAAAAAAAAAGGTTTGCAAAGGGATTTAATAGCAGCCTATAGAATTTTATCTCAGTATGCATTTTGATGTGGTATGGATTTATGGATTTCCTACATGACTTCTCTAAAACTGTGACACTAGAATGTTGTCTAGCTCTTAAATATCAGCTATTTGTCCTAGACTCATAGCTCTGGATTAATGTTCATATCTGAGGCATCTTTGTTCTAGAGTTCTGTTTCTGTTATTAATAGGTTTGTATTATTTAAACTGTAGGTGAACACAAATAACTAGAAGCTATGAGCAAATGTGAGGTCAGAATTCCAGTTAGCAGAACTCAGAATCACTGCACTGACCTTCAGTAGTGTTTAACACTAACAGCCTGACAATTGGTTGCTTTGCTTTTCATACCATATTATATGCATATTTATCATAATCATTTATATTACTTGAATTGCATATTGCACCAACTTATTAAGTTTAAGAGTATCTGGGAGAAAGTATTGTTATGCCAAAAGTACATTTTAAAAGTATTTTTAAAAAATATTTTATTTATTTATTTGACAGACAGAGATCACAAGTAGACAGAGAGGCAGGCAGAGAGAGAGGAGGAAGCAGGCTCCCCGCTGGGCAGAGAGCCCGATGTGGGGCTTGATCCCAGGACTCTGGGATCATGACCTGAGCCGAAGGCAGAGGCCTTAACCCACTGAGCCACCCAGGTGCCCATTAAAAGTATTTTTTAATTATTAGATTTTTCCCTCATGCACGATTATTTAATATATTCATTTTGCTTCATTCATCTAAGCCTAGCTCTCTGTCCCCATTAATTATCTAAGTAGAGCATAGTGTCCTTTTCTGCCCATTCCTGCCACTTCTCCTTTTCCTCAATGCAGAGGAGGAAGATTACGGTTATATTTTAGCTATTTGATGCTATTTTTGAGATTAAATGTGGGCCTATAGAACCATGATCAAACTGGAACAGTACATAGTAACTGTCTGATTTGCTGGTCATCTTGATGTTGTCTAAGCCATGATTCTTGTATTTTCTGAAAGGTGCTGCCATACAGACGTTCCACAGCCAAGCAATGTTAAAATACGCAAGTCCCCTCCAACCCAGTACGTACTATTTTCTGCAGCTATTATAATCTAACTTAATCGGTATGCATTTCATATCTGAAAACAGGGAGTGGTGGTGGGATAACTAGAAATCCAAAATCAGTCCATCAGATTAATTGATGAACAAGAAAATAGAGAAATATACATTTACATACTTATTTTATAGCTTTTCTTTATGTATCCAGCCATCATTCATCCATCCACATCCATCCACTCAGCCATTCATGTAATCAATACGTATTTTCATGTAATAGGTATCACGCCAGACTCTAGACACAGAGGTGAAAAATGTGATCTTCAGGGAGATGACAGGCTAGAAGCAGACACAAATGAAGCAATGATTTTCAGTGGCCTGATTAGAATCACAGCACAGGAATGTATGAAGCATTATGGGAGCACAGATGAGGGCTGTCAACTTCTGCTTGGGTGCTGAGAGTGAGCAGAGATCACGGAAAGTGTCCCTTGGTTTAGAGATGTTTGAGTGAGTCTTTAAGTGTGAAGAGGAGTTACCAGTACACTTTCGAAGCGAGGAGAAGAGGTATGTATTTAGGAGGAACTAGAATAGGCAGAGCCCGTAAGTATGAGAGAATACGGTGAGTTAGAGGAATACTCTGTCATTCTGGACAAGAAGACAAGGGCATGCTGGGGCAGGAGGGATGGGAGGGGGCTAGAGATCATTTGCTAGAGAGCAAATCAGGATCTGATCGTGAAAAGTCTTATAAATGAAGCTAAGAATTTTGGATTGTTTCCAAAAAGGGGAGAGAACCATCAAAGGCTTCCGTTTGGTTTGCCTGGAGTCAATGTCAAAGAGGAGCCATGGCCTGCCTCTGCAGCTGCTTCCTCGTTTTACAGATTTCTGAGCAGATAGCCATCTTAGATGTTCACTTCCCTGGGCTCATTTGCATGTCTGAAATCTAATGAAATGTGGTTAGTTCAGGTAATTCACTCCAGTGATCTGATGGCCCCGCACTGCGGGTGCCCCTCCAGGATCCAGGAAACAAGTCTTGCAGTCAAGTTCCATCATTCCTTACATTTTCCTTCTGCCTCTTTGGGCACAGTTCCCGCCCCCACCCCCCCCACCCCCCACACCGACCTGGTTTTAGCAACCCCTGATCTGTTCTCTATTGCGGTATTTTGCTTTTTGCTAAAACATCATAAATAAAACTGAGCACTAGGTAGACTTTCAATCTGGCTTCTTTGGCTTAACATAATACATTTGGCCCACTTCAGTATTATTGCATGGATCAGTAGTTCTTTTAAAAATTTTATTTAAATTCAGGTGCCTGTGTGGCTCAGTTGGTTGGGAGACTGCCTTTGGCTTGGGTCATGATCCCAGGGTCCCCGGATCGAGTCCTGCATCAGGCTCCCAGCTTCATGCAGAGTCTGCTTCTCCCTCTGACCTTCCCCCTTCTCATGCTCTCTCTCTCACTCATTTCGAATAAATAAATAAAATCTTAAAAAACATTTATTTTATTTAAATTCAATTAATTAACATATACTGTATTATTAATTGCAGAGGTAAAGTTTAGGGCTTCATCAGTTGCATATAACAGCCAGTGCTCATTCCATCACATGCCCTCCTTAATGCCCATCACCCAGTAACCCTATCCCTCCACCCTCTTCCCCACCAGCAACCCTCAGTTTGTTTCCTAGAGTTAAGAGTCTCTTATGGTTTGTCTCCCTCTGATTTCATCTTATTTTATTTTAGTTCCTTTTTATTGCTGAAGAGCATTCCATTAAATCTTTGCATAATCTGTATACACGTTCTTTACCTTTGTGTGTGTGTGTGTGTGTGTGTTTGATAGACTTTCTATTTTAGTTTTTTTTTAAAGATTTTATTTATTTATTTTAGAAAGAGAGAGAGAGCAGAGAGGGAGAGAGAGAGGGAGAAGCAGACTCCCCGCTGAGCAGAGTCCCACATGGGGCTTGATCCCAGGACCTTGAGATCCTGACCTGAGCTGAAGGCAGACGCTTAATGACTGAGCCACCCAGGCACCCCAACTTTCTAACTTAGAGCAGTTTTAGTTTCAGAGCAAAATTGAGAGGAAAGTACAGAGATTTCCCAGATGTCCCCTCACCCTCATTGTCAATATCCCCCACCGGAGTGATACACTTGTTACAACTGATGAGCCTGCACTGATACACTGACAATCACCCAGTCTTTTTACATTAGGGTTCACCTTTGGTGTTGTACATTTTATGAGTCTGGACAAATGTCTAATGATGTGTATGCACCATTACAGTTTCATACAGGGTAGTTTCACTGCCTTAAAAATCCTCTGTGCTTCACCTCTTCAGCCCCCCACCCCTCAGACCCCCGGCAACAACTGATCTTTCTACTGTCTCCATAGTTTGGCTTTCTATAATATCATATGGTCAGAATCATACAATATTAGCCTTTTCTGATTGGCTTCTTTCACTTACTAATCTGCATTTAAGTTTCTTCTATGTTTTTTAAGGGCTTGAGAGCCCAATTCTTTTTAGCACAGAATAATATTCCATTGTCTGGATAGACCACGGTTTCTCTATCCATTCACCTACCAAGGGACATCTTGATTGCTTCTGAGTTTTGGCAATTATGAGTATGAGTAAGACTGCAATAAACATCCATATACAGCTTTTGAGAATGTAAGTGTTCAACTCCTTTGGGTAAATACTAAGGAGCTCAATTGCTGGATCATATGGTAAGAGGTGGGTTATTTAAGTTTGTCCCTTGAACCGTACCACTTATCCATAATCTCCCAGGTTTTTAAAAATAAGTAGAAATAATAATAATAACAATAATAATAATAATTATTATTATTATTATTTTGGGGAGTGAGAGAAAAAGCATGCAAGTGGGGTGGCAGAGGGGAAGAGCAAAGTGAGAGAGGGAATTTAAGCAGGCTCCATGCCCAGCGTAAAGTCTGACATGGGGCTCAGTCTCATGACCCTGACCCTGAGATCTTGACCAGAGTTGAAATCAAGAGTCAGAGGCTTAACTGACTGAGCCACGCGGATGCCCCAAGAAATGATTTTATTGTTGCCTTAGTAACTATGACTACATTCTTCTTTTTTGCTGTTGTTCTTATTTAAAGGTCTGACAATACTGTCCTTTTTCTTGATGTACTGGAAAGAAGATGGTTCAAGATACTCCTGTCTGGGAGACAAACATGGCTTGTGGGCCAACTTTGTGTGGGACCATTCTTAGCTTTAAGTCAGTACCACTGTCTGGGGCAGGACACTTAGTAGACGACTCCTGGCAAGTCCTGTTACTCATTTATTGAGAAGGACTGATATGGTATTAAGATCATTAGTTCGTATAGTACTGGCAGCTTTGCTCTTGAATTCTTATTCTGTAAAGCAAATCAGTGAGACTGACTATAGACTACTTACTTTATTTTCACTTAGCCATGTATCTGTTTGAGTCTTCAGGGCATAAACACTTTGCCTGCGCTATTTTCTGAGCTTCTGTTAATCATGAGCTTGTTAAATGAGCTTCTGTTTATCATGCTCCATACATATCTGAACAAAGAATCATTAGTAAGGCAGATACATTTTTAAAAATTTCAATAACAGGTCCATTTGCTTCTTTCTTTTATACCTTACCATATTGTATTTATTCTTTCCACCAGTCTTAACAGATAAATTCCTCTTGGAAAAAGAAACGAATGTCTCTGCTTATTCCAGTTGAAAGCATTTTACTTGCCAGCAGTCCTCTAGAATGAGTAATAGAGTTCTAAACTTTTTTTCATGATTTCATAATAAAATAGTTGAAAATATTATAGAGTACTCTTGGAAATTAGTCATACTCAATTCCTTCCTTAAAGGTTTAACAAGGTCCTTTATGGCCTAGTAATTCCATAAGCATGTAGCATACATCATAAACCAGAAACCACAATTATTTAGACATCAGTTTTGGCAGACCTGCTGTTCTGCTTGAAATTCCATTTACATTCTTTTGGGATTATGGGTGTAATGTCTTGCTTTATTTATTATGTATGCTAGTCCTGGACTAGACTCTGAGCAGTGAGTAAGTTGAACTAAGTAAGCAAGATACAAGTTTCCGTGTGTCATAATGCATGAGAGTGAATGATTTTTTGTCTTATGTTAGTAGTAATCTACTTTCATACGTGCCAAAATTGCTGAGCCATTTGGGAAACAAGATTAAAGAGTTGGAATGCAAATTCTTTAGGAAAAAAAAAAAAAAAAAAAGAAGCAATGGGACAGTATTAACCAGAGAAGAAAAAGCAATGGGGAGTTTCCTCCTGGTCTTCAAGCATCTTCAATCATCTAACAAATAATTTTGCGAGGCGCTGGGACCAGAGTAGTTGCTGGGGATAAAGTATCAAGCATACAAAGTTCAACTTCTCTTGGTGGAACCATATGGAGGGAACGGAAAGAGTACAAGGAAAACAATAAATAAAATAATTTTCTATAGCACCTGAGGGCTCAGGATGTTCAGGATGATATCCAGCACCTTTTATCTTTCCTGGAGCCCAAAGAGAAAACAGGTTTTGCACCATAGAATAGAAAAGAAATTCCTTTTGCAGGGAGAGTAGGTAGGGGTTGCCCCTAAGGGGGCAAAGCAGCAAAGAGAAGGTGAATTTTACTGAACCTGCTATGTAGCCATCTAAGCCGGATACTTTCTCACATCTGTGAAAGTCTGCATTTTACAATCACAACACGCCCTGTGAGTTAACTTTTATGATCCCCATTTTGCAGATAACGAAGCGGCCACTTACTTGCTCAGGGCTGCACATCTCATCACTGCTGAGCTGGGGTTGATTGTCTTGGACTCTAGGGCCACTTGTTTTCACTGTGCACAGTCTTGAGTGCTGGGAGATGGCATACTGCCATTCTAAATCTTTCAGCTTGTGTATAGGAGTCCATAAGTAGCTTCTTGCTCAAAAGTAAGGAAAGAGACTGAGTCTCACACCTGTTTTTTTGAGACGGAGAGTCTAGTTTTTAATAGGACTTAGTGTGAGATACCACTGTATAAAACAGATAAAGCAGACCAGCCCTGCTAGATTTGGGGTGCATTGTTAAGAGCTCCCCCCCTCAGTGAAGCTCCACTGGGATTCAGGAACTTACTCCTTGCCTAGTGGTGGACATTTTAGAACAGTTACTAAGAAACAAAGTGAATAAAGCCAAGTACTGATAGGAGGGAAACAAAGAGGAAACAGAAAGGGGTAGGTCATGAGACTTAATTCATCCCCACAGGGCGGGAATCTTTAGATATTCATTTAAAAATGGGATGAATAAGGGTGCCTGACAGGCTCAGTTGGAGTAGCATGTGACTCTTGATCTTGGGGTCATGAGTTCAAGGCACCACGTTGGGTGTAGGGATTGCTAAAATAAATAAGTACATTTTAAAAAATGGGATGAATAAAATGGATATCTGTGGGGTTAAAACAATTTAATACAGCACTACCTAATGTTGGGTGGAACAAAGGGACTCCCTACTGCTCTCCCAACATTAAAGGGCCCCCAAAAAGTCTACTCTATTTACCCCTGTTTGGAGAAACTCAGGAAGTTAAAAGGCAGGAATTGCAAGGAGGAAACTTGACCAGCAATTCCCCAGGGCAATAGGCCAATTAATCAAGTTAAAGAGTCACCAAAGGGCCTGGGCCCCTTGTTCAACTCCCAGCTGGTAACCCAAAGCCTTTTGCACAAGAGGGTCAGGGGAGTGGAGAAGAGAAGTTCCCAGGATTCCTTGATTCAGGAGTCCCATTGACTGTGGTACCGAAACCCACTGGTGAGGCCCTCACTCAGGGTGCAGTTAGTTTTGAGAGCATGTAAAGTAAGGGTCAGTAAGATGATGAAAACTAGAATGTTGAACCAGGCTTTATGTGAAGTAACTGTACCTTATTGCTGATCTTAGGAGGAAAATAACCAGTATTTTGTTTTGTTTGTTTTTTTTTAAGATTTTATTTATTTATTTGACAGGCAGAGATCACAAGTAGGCAGAGAGGCAGGCAGAGAGAGTGAGGAGGAAGCAGGCTCCCTGCCCAGTGTGGGGCTCAATCCCAGGACCCTGACACCATGACCTGAGCCAAAGGCAGAGACTTTAACCCACCGAGCCACCCAGGTGCTCCAATAACCAGAGTTTTGCCATGTTTGCTATAGGATTTCTCATAAATGCTCTTAGTCAGATTGGGAAAATTTCCTTCTACTATTAGTTTGTTGAGTGTTTCTTTTGTCATAAAAGGGTTCCAGATTTTATCAAATACTTTATTTTCTCCATCTGTTGAGGTAAACATGGGTTTTTCTTTTTTATTATTTTATTATATTATTTATTTATTATTTATTATTTTATTAATATGGTATATTTTGTTAATTGATTTTTTTGGATGTTAAACCAATTTTACATTCCTGGAATAAATTCCACTTAGTCATGTGTATATTTCTTTTTATTTGTTGCTAGGTTTAATTTGCTATGTTTTCTTGAGGATTTCTGTGTCTATATTCAGGTATTGGCTTTTCTATCCTTGTGATATCTTTGTCTGTTTTTTTTTTGTTTGTTTGTTTTTGTGGTTTTTTTTTTTTCTTTGTCTGGTTTTGGTGTCTGATTAATACTGGCCTCATAGAATGAGTTGGGTTGTATTCCCTACTCTTCTTTTTGGAAGTGTTTGTAAAATCATTATTAATTCTTTAAATATTTGGTAGAATTCGTCAGTGAAGCCATTTATTCTAGGCTTTTTTGGGGGGCGGGGCAGAGGGAGAGGATAGTTTTTGGTTACTGATTGATTCAATCTTTCAACTTGTTATAGATATATTCATACTGCCTGTTTCTCCTCTAGTGAGTTTAGTACTTCCTCTTTCTATGAATTTGTCTATTTTATCTAAGTGATCTAATTTCTTGGCAAATAATTGTTCATAATATTCTTTTATAAATCTCTTTATTTCTCTGTGGTCAGTCATAATGTCCCCTCTTTTATTGCTGATCCTAGTAATTTGTCTTCTCTCTCTTCCTTCCTCCCTTCCTCTCTCCCTCCCTGCCTTCTTTCCTTCTTCCTTCCTTCCTTCCTTCCTTCCTTCCTCCTTCTCTCTCTCTCTCTCTTTGTGAGTCTAGGTGAAGATTTGTTAGTTTTGCTGCTCTTTCAAAGGACCAAATTTGATTTAGTTAATTTCATGTATTGCTTGTATATTCCCTTTATTTCATTAATTTCCCCTCTAACCTTACTTTTTCCTTCTTTCTGCTTGCTTCTGGTTTAGTTTGCTTCTCTTTTTCCTTTGGTGTAAGGTGAAAGATTAGGTAATTGTTTTGAGATGTTTATTTTATTTTTTATTATTATTTTTTATTATGTTATGTTAGTCACCATACAGTAAGAGATGTTTCTCTCTCTCTCTCCTTTTTAAAGATTTTATCTATTTATTTGACAGAGAGAGAGGGAGAGATATCACAAGTAGGCAGAGAGGCAGGCAGAGAAAGAGAGGGGAAGCAGGCTCCCTGCTGAGCAGAGAGCCCGATGTGGGGCTTGATCCTAGGACCCTGAGATCATGACCTGAGCTGAAGGCAGAGGCTTTAACCCATTGAGCCACCCAGGCGCCCCTGTTTCTCTTTTTTTAATGCATACATTTACAGCTATAAATTTCCCTCTCAGCACTGCTTTAGTAGCATCCCATAAAATTTGCTATTTTCATTTTCATTAATCTCAAGAATTTTCTAATTTCCTTTTGATGTCTTCTTTGATCCTGGTTTTATAGAAGTGCGTTGTTTAATTTCCACATATTTGTGAGTTTCTCGAATTTCTTTCAGTTACAGATAAATTTCTAATTCCATGCCACTGTGATAAGAAAACATATTTTGTATCATTTCTATCATTTTTAATTTTTAGAGGTATGTGGCCTAGCAATGGTTTATCCTGAAGAATGTCCCATATGCATTTGAGAAGAATGTATATTCTGCTATTGTTGGGTGAACTGTTTTGTAAATGTCGGTTAGTTTATTCTGTTGGTTCATAGTATTATTCATGTCCTCTTTTTCTATTATTGTTGACCTTCTACATAGTTGTCTTATCTGTTATCAAAAGTGGGATATTGAAGTCTCCAACTATTGTGCTTATATTGTCTATTTCTCTCTTAATTTCTGTCAGTTTTGTTTTCATGTCTTTAATACTTGGTCATTAGATGCATATGTGTTTGTAATTACTTTATTTTTCTGATGGATTAATCTTTTTATCAGTATAGAATGTCCCTGTTATCCCTGTGCATATTTTTTAAAAAGTCTCTTTTGTCCACTCCAGCTTTTTTTACAGTTGCTGTTTGTCTGGGATGTCTTTTCCCATCCATTTAACTTTAATCTATTTGTAATTAAATCTGTGTCTTTAATTTGTAATTAAATATGTGTCTGCTATAGACAGCATAGTTGGTTCTTGTTTGGTTTTCAGTCTAACAATGTGCACTTTGATTCACTTGTTTAATTTATATTTACATTTAATGTGAATACTGACACAGTTGAATTTATGATGCCATTTTGCTTTTTGTGTTCTGTTTCTTGGGTACTTTCCTTCCTCTTTTACTGACTCCTTTTTTATTAAGTGGATGTTTTCTACTATAATTTTTAAATGATTTAATGATATTTTACTACGTTTCTGAGTCATTTTATTTATTTATTTATTTATTTATTTGAGAGAGAGAGAGAGAGAGAGAGAGAGCAAGCGAGCATGGTAGAGAGAGGGGCAGAGGCAGAAGGAGAAGCAGATTCCCTACTGAGCAGGAATCCTGATATGGGGCTTAATCCCAGGACTCTGAGATCACCACCTGACCCGAAAGCAGATGCTTAAACAGCTGAGTCATCCAGGTGCTCCTGAATTATTTTCTAAGTAGCTCTTTTGTCATTTTTATTGCAGGCATTTTTAAGTTTTTTTTCTTTTTATCATATATAATATGTATTTATGTTACGTATTTATATAAAATTTTGATTATATTGCTCTGTGTCACACAATTTCAATATTGAATTTTTATGAACTTCTTTTTACTATATTTTCTTTCTGCTGATTCTCCTAGTTTTTTTTTTCCATTTGTACTCATTTCTTGCTGTAAGTTGCTCTGTTTTCTTATGAAATTATTTGTGTAAATTCTTTGACACCTAGGTTAAATATAGATTCACTAGGGACTTTTGTTTCTTTCTTCCAATTTTTGGGTTATCACAAATCCAGGGCCACTATAAAATGAAATCATAGCTTGAGGTTATTTTGGCTCAAATGGTAAAGCAAATTTAGATTATAAATGACAGATGGGTTAGCTCATGATTACAAATTCCCCCAAAACATGAAATTTTCTTAGAAAATTCTTCTATTAGAAGGTAGAGCAGATTTTATTTTGTTTCATTCTTATTCTGAGAATATGAATGTTGCTTTCTCAGATTTTCAGAGAGGGGTTATCTCATATGCTCCCCACATGAATAAACTCTGGGCATCATTTCCTGTCTGTCACAACTCATGAGCCTGAGAAAACCACAGCTAAGATTTTTCCGGATTTTGCAAATGCCCTAAGGTTAAAACCAACTGTTCTTTCTGGATTATTGCCCACTTTTATATTTTTGGGCCAAATGATTATTCTCTTGATAGTTGTACTATACTTTTTGATGTTTTTTACATTTTATCAATTATTTTTCATGGAAGAGGCAACTTAAAAATCAAGTCTACCATGTTACTGGACATGGAATCCCATTTACTTTTTCACTCCTATTCTTTTTTTTTTCCCCCACTCTGTTTTTTCACTCCTGTTCTTTTATCTGGGACCAGGACAAGCCCTGGAATACAAGCTACTTTGTGTCTTCAGTAGTAAGCCAGTGCTGGTTTGTGAACTATTTGTTATCAAGATACAGACAGGAATTGAAAGTGAGTATGAGCAACTAAACCTCTACCTTATCTTGTCCCAGACTGGTAATTGCCACACACACACACACACACACACACACACACACACACACACACACACACAGAGAGAGCATTTATATCATGCCATGGATCTGCTGAAGACTGATAGCTCTTCACCGGCCAGAGATGAGTAGCATAGTTTCTAAACAAGAATTGTTTTTTTTAGACTTTTGCCAGGACCGCATAGAAACTGATGTGTTATGGATACTCTTTCCAGAAATATGTGCACATAAAGAGGAATAAAAAGTTAATGTAAAGTATCGGTGTATATATACAGATTCTCTGAAATCTTACAGATCTTTTTCTTTTAATCTTAGCAACAAAGGCAAGGAGATTCTGAGTAATCATTTCACCATTCAGCTTATTTGCCACGCACTTATTTGTGAGTATAAACCAGAGTGGACAGGAGGAGGGGTCCCCATAAGACCCTATCGAGGGAATAAGTTGAAAGATGTCATTTGTTAGTCACTCATTCATCCAACCACACCCAAGTGCCTACAGTCTACCAGATCAACTTCTAGATCTCAGATCATTGCTCCCAAAATTAGAATTGACCATTCTTTTTTCCATTGCCTACCTCCAAGTTCCACTTCTGGAACCTGTACCCTGCTTCCACATTAGAATCCCACATTTACAGTCTAGGTAGGAAGCAGAGCCCACTTTCCTCCATAAGAGAGGAAAACTCACCTTCCCAAACATTCTTGTATTGAAGAGAGCACAAAGTTCCAGTATTCTGGTGGTCTTGAGTCAGAGGGTGGCACATGGTCAGCAAACCTCACCGTCAGCTCCAGTGTCTGGCATCACAGGAGTCAGTGCTGTGGACAATGACGTTTGTGTTCAGGGGCTTCTTAGAAATTCAGAACCACATAGGGTGCGATTCTGGATTCTGTTCCCAGCTGAGTAGCCTCAAGCCTGTTCTGTAGTGTTCCCTGAAATAAAACAAGGCATGTATATGTATGCATGCATGCCTGCCTGCCTTCTTCCTTCCTTCCTCCTTTCTCTCTCTCTCTCTCTTTCTTTCTTTCATCTCTATTAGAACAACTTGGAATCTGTTGTTCACACCAAGAAGTGAAAAGAGAAATTCATGTAAGATATGGTCTCAGTAGGGATTCAGAAATTTGTTTTTCAATTTTATTGAGATGCAGTTGACATATAACATTGGATAAGTTTCAGATGTATGCCTGTTTAAAAAAAAAAAGATGTACACCTGTTGATTTGACATACTTATATATTGCAAAAAGATCACCATCCCAAGGTTAATTACACCTGCAAGTTACATAATTACCATTTCTTTTTTTGTGGTGAGTACATTTAAGATCCACTCTCTTGGCCACTCAGAGATTTTTTTTATGTTGAGCAGCTAATTTCTTCCTAAATCTTCCACCTGGCTGTACTCTAATAGAGAAAACAACATGTATCTATCTCCTCTTGACTTTTTGTTCACAGGAAAAAAAAATAACATTGAAATGTGGACTCAAGTCCCTTTACCACTCTGAGGGCTCTGCCAAAATTGCCCCTCAGCTATAGAACTTATGCTCCACAAGGCTGGCAGTGTTGACCTATTTTGTTTCATTTTTTTTTTTCCACTGAGGTTTTCTACATCAAAGAGAGTCTGTCATATATCTGCCACACAACAAATATCAGTTGAATGAATAATCAGTGTAGAACACCTCCCTGCTCTAGAGATATTATCTTTATTAATGCGACCTTTAGGCCAAATGCTGTTTTGTGGCAGCTGCCCTACCCATCCACTCACTTTGCCATCAATCCTGCCTGTGCTTTCTCACAGTGCTGCTCTCCTTCCCTCTGTTAGGCTCCTCCCTCCACACCAACCCTCCTGCACAGCCCAGGATTACATTTCTTTCTTCAGAAAAGATGACCCTAGGCTATGGGTCCCATTTTCTAACCAACTGTGAATCTAAATTAAACTCTTTCTTGTAAACCCATGAGTTTGGGCCCCTGGCTAGCTCAGTCGTTTAAGCATCTACCTTTGGCTCAGGTCATGATTCCAGGATCCTGGGATCAAGCCCTACATCAGGCTCCCTGCTCAGTGGGGAGTCTGCTTCTCCCTTTCTCTTTGCTACTCCCCTGCTTGTGTTCTCTTTCTCGCTCTCTCTGCTGAATACATAAAATCTTAAAAAAAAAAAAATCCATGAGTTTGCATGAGTTTGCAAGAGCCAGCACTTGGATAACTGGAGGGAAGGGCAGAGGAAGGGGGCAAGCTGCAGAGAAGGTAGCAACCCAACAGGAATTCAATTAAGATAAAAACTGTTGGATCCCTCCTCTCTACTAATTCGAGAATCTGATTTTTTTTTAAAAATCAGGGAATAAATAACCCAGGACTCAGCCCTAGAAGGAGGGCAAGACCTGGATGAGTGTGAAAATGAGTCTCTCGAAGCTACAAGAGGCCTGTGGGCAGGGGTTCCCTGGGATTGGTAAGAACAATCACAGGAAGAATGACTCCTCCTGCTGTGAGAGATGGGGGAAGCCCAGAGGAAATGAGGCCAGAACTCTACACATGAAAAAGAAGAGGTAGAATCCAAAAGAACCCACAGAAGCAAAATATAAATACACAAAGGAGAGGGGCTGAGGGCTGGACCCAAGCCTGAACACAGGCTGACGGAGCTACATGAACCTCTTCCTGCTCAGGGACCTGGAAACAGGACAAGATCCTCATGATGTCCTAGTCCTTCTGATCATGGGTCCTAGTGGGACAGGTTTCTACTGGAGGGATAAGGACAAAGGAGCAGAGAAGATGACCCTGCCCAAGAGTGACCGTGGTGAAAGACCACACAGCCTCGTCATGGCTTCGTCCATGCTAGGCTCCCTGCAGCCTCTCCTGTCCCCACCGGCAACATAGCACCTCCCACATGCAGATTCTGGAAGGTTCTCAGTGCTTCCCCTTACTTCCTGTCTCAAACTTTACGAATCTTCTCCTTTATTAACCCATCAACCCCATGTGACAAGAAGTAGAAAGAAGAAACTCATATCCAGACCTTTATTTTATTTTTTAAGGATTTTATTATTTATTTGGGATAGAGAATGAGAGCGAGCCCATGAGAGGGGAAGGTCAGAGGGAGAAGCAGACTCCCCACTGAGCAGAAAGCCCAAGCAGGGCTCAATGCTGGACTCCAGGGTTATGACCTGAGCTGAAGGCAGTCACTTAACCAGCTGAGCCACCCAGGCACCCAGTGGATTTTTATTTTAAATAGGGAAGTAGGACATTACTATTTAGTGGGACATGAAGTAAAAACGGGGAGGGAGACAGCATAGCTTTTCTTCTGCTGGAACCGGAAAGCTGACGAGGGAAGAAACATGTAGGTCAATGTGGGGAGGGGGTCCTCGTGGGCAGGGGTGGGTCAGTCTCCCTAGCTCCTTGCATCGTGCTAATAGGAACACAGACATGTCCAGATGCCAGTGGCAAAAAGAGAAGCCAGGGGTTCTGGAAGTCATGTGCTGGAAGTGGGAACAAATCTTGCGTCACCAGTCTGACACAAGACAGCTGTCTCATACTATAGAAAAAAGTAGTCACGAACAAATTCAGGTTGGTCACACAAGGGTTTTGTTTTTGCTTTTGTTTTAAAGAATTAAATTGTTTTAAAGAATGTGCTAATGTACCCGAACAGGGAGAGCAAAGGGAGAAGCAGTCTCCCCGCTGAGCAGAGAGCCCAGTCTGATGCTGGGCATGATCCCAAGATTCTGGGATCATGACCTGACCTGAAGGCAGATGCTTAAACGACTGAGCTACCCAGGCATCCTGGTCACACAAGTGTTGACATTCTCAGCAGTCTATTAAATGCCCAAAATGTCCCACTCAAAGAATCTCCATAACCCCATTGTGTCCCCTCTGTCCCAACCCCTTCCCTACCCTGGGCCCTCCAGGGTCTCACCTTTAACCCTAGGGACACATCAGAGCCCCAGGCACTGTCACTGCCTGGATTAGAACAATAATAGGATGTGGTCCAAGCTCAGAGCAGTAACTAAAGGAGGAAACATGGGGTGGGCGAGCCTCCCCCTCTTACCCTGACCATGGGCATAGTGTCTCAGGGATCAACCTCCTGACCCAAACTCACTTGAGGCTGAGCATCAACCCCCTTCCTTTTTTCCTGTGGGAAAAAAACATCATGTGAGAGTCCAGGGAGAAGACTGGACAATGAGAGCCTAGACATCCCCCAGCCCTGGACCAGAGGCTCTTGGCACACTTCGGATCTTAGTTTTGTATGTTTAGGGATCCATCTTGTTCCATGATTGTATGTTACCAGCAGCACAAGTGTCTCAGACTGCTTTCTCTTCGAAGGTTCTCTAATAGTTATCCTATACCCGTCCCATAGCTGTATTTGTGTTTCCCAGTCCTGCCCTGAGTCTTCAGTCACAGAAGAATTTTAGGGCTCTCTGGGACTCCTTTCATTTATACTATCTTTTCACCTTTTACTGAAAACTTGGGGTATTTATGTAAATCTAATTCTCCTAAAAAACCTCTCTTCAAAGTCCAGCCTCTGACTTTGAAGTCAAAATACTGCCTGATTCCAAAGCTATGACCTCATTTTAATTTTTTTTTTGCAACAGCACCCCATTCCCAGACACCAAATCCTGTAATAGTTACCTACTGCTGTGTAACAAATTATTTTTAAAAAAGGAGAAAACTGGAAACAGTGAACATTTCTTGTCTCAATCCATTTCTGAGGGTCTGAATTCGAAGAACAGTCTAGCTGGGTATTTCTGGCTAGAGGTTTCTCATTGGGTTACTATCAACAGGTTGGCTGGAATTGCAGTGATGAGGGGTCTTGACCAGGGCTAATGGATGTGTATTCAAGCTCACACATGGGGCTGTTGGCTGGAAGCTTTGGTTCCTCGCTGGCCTCTTAGCTGGAAGCCCTGGCCTTTGACTACATCTTTATGACATGGCGCGTGGCTTCTTCGAAAACACAGGCGCAAAAAGAAGGAGAAAGCAAGAGTGCAAAAGACCACAGACCCTTTTATGGCCTAATCTCTAAAGTCACACAACATGGCGCCCACTTTATTCGTTAGAAGTGAGTCACTGAGTCCAGTCCACACCCAAGAGGAAAGGAAGTAGTTGGACGCCTGGAGAGGAGGGAAATTTGAGTCTGTAAACATTTTCAAACCACCACACACTATACGTAAGGTATTATTATCTCCTGCTGCTTTCCAGATTTTTTTTTTTCCCTATCTTTGGTTTCCATCAGTTGAAGAGAGATGTGCCTGGGTGGTCTTCTTGGTGGTCTTCTTGGTGGTCTCTTTTGGTGTATTGAGCATCTTGGATCTGTGTGTTAAAGTTGGGGCCTTCTAAATGTGATTTCTTCAAAATTTTTTCTTCTCTTTTCCTCCTTATTTTTGAACTCTGATTGATTGTCTATTGCCTATTATTGCCTTTTATATATTCTTCCATGGGTTTCTAAGGATTTATTCATTTTTCATTCCCTTTTTTCTCTCTGGTTTGTGTGTGTGTGTGTGTGTGTGTGTGTGTGTGTGTGTGTTGTGTTTTGGATTGCGTAATTTCTGTGGACTTCTATTCAACCTCACTGCTTTCCCAAGATCTTCTTTTGCACTTGTCCACTGAATTTTTATTTCAGTTTGCGAATTTTTATTTGGTCCTTTTTATACTTTTCATTTCTTCATTCAGATTTCCTGCCTGTTCACTTTTTAATACCAAGATTTCCTTTAATTCCTTCAACATGTTTTCATTCAATTCTTTGAGTTTCTTAGATCCACGTGGGAGTCTTTGAATGCTGAATCCAATATTGGGACATACTGGGAATACTTTTTTTTTTTTTTGCTGGGAATACATTTCTGTTGACTTTCTCATTATGGTCACATACTTCTCTTTCTTTGCATGTCTGATAATATTTAATTTAAAAGTGGGCATTAGAGATATGTTTTAGCAAATCTGGAACCTATTTTATTTCTCTGAGGATTGCCTTTATTTTTTTTCCTATAAAGTGGTCGACCTGCCTGAACCACACTGTGAAATGGGAACCCCTGCCATGTGCGACAGTTGGTGGGTCGACTCCATTTTTAGGTATCCAGTTGCTGTGTTTTTATCCTGAATCTTGAGCAAGGATCTATCCCTGCATCTGTGTAATTTAGTGGCCAACCAAGGATTTCGACCGTTTCTACTCCCATTTTGGCTTCACTGCCTCTGTGGTCGCCTTATTCTTGTATTTCCCCTAAATTTCCAGATGGACCCCGACCACACATTCTGACCTTAGAAACCTCAAAACAGTAAGGTTTTTTTTCTTTCTGCTGCCTAAGCTTTGTGGTAACTGAAGAATTCATCAGTCCAAGTGTGGACTTGCAGAATTCACCAGGATCCATCTGGTTCTCACTGCATTTTCAGCAGTTTCTCTTGAGGGTCCCACAACTACACGCACAGTTCAGCGTCAACCAGAGATTTTGTTGCAGGCTTATTTGGGATCTCAATACTTCTGCTGCTCTCTCGCTTTCATATTTTTCCCTCTAAACTTCCAATTACTCTGTACCATGAATGCCATCACCTGTCTTCTTGAGCCATGGGGGCTGCAGTTATCAATAGTCAAAGAGAAGGGGAGAACGAGACAAGAAAAGAGAGCAAAAGAGGTAGGAGAACATGCCCATAGGTAAGAAGGTGACAACTTGCCGCTCCTACCCGTTTCATTCAAGATTCAAGTAATTCAAGATCAAAGTGCTTCTCGTCTTTGACCTGCCTGTGTTTCTTTTTCAGTGACTTCAAATATTTGTTTTGAATATTTGTGTCCAGTTTTCATAATTGTCTTCTGTGGGAAGATTTGCTCTGCCTCTTTGTACTGCCATTATCAGAAGGCCCACCTTGCAAGAGAGTTTAGGGGAGAGAAGGCCCTAGGCCATCTTTTGATTTCCAGAGACTAAAATGGATCTAGGTAGGCACTATTCAGTTTTCTCAAATGGAAATAAGATGAGGCCTGGGGTCTGGGCACACAAACTCCCCCAGAGGAATCCCTGACTTCATGCCACCCACAGTGACAAAGGACACCCCCATGTCATTGCTTCTCTAGTGTTGGAGACCACAAATTACATACCTGAGAATTTTCACACATTTCTGAATGAATTCACCAAAAATGCAGCTAAATCTGAACAGCGGCCGTAGAAGTAGTTCAGTTAAATCTGAAGCAGGTTCTGCCTTTGTCCTCCATCCTCCTCAGGACTGTGAAGTGACGGGCGTCTCTCACCAACTGATGGCTGTTTGTAGCCTTTGTCAGTGACAGGCCCCAGCTATTTTGTGGGATCTGTCTTATAATCTACCTCCGAGGAGTGTAAACCCCTTGAGACATAACTGCATCGGTGTAATCAAATCCTAGCGAATAACAATGACCAAGCCCAAGGGAAAGTCACGACATCTTATCCCACTTGGGGTCTTCTCTGAATCAAAGTCGTAAAAGGTACACAAGCTCCCACATGAAATGGAAATGGCACGTCTACCTGAAGGCCAAGCCTGGATGCAGAGGCCTTAGCAATCTGCACCAAGGGATGATGGGCAACCCATGTGCCCATCACTGCTTTCCCAAATCCCTGGCCACCGAGGGATGTGACAACAGACGTGCCACCTGAGAAAGAAGCCCGTTCCATGGGGGCACCTCCAGAGGAATGCTGCAGCCGTCCACGGTTGGAAGGTGAGGGCTGACAGCCCACGGCGTTGGAGACTCTGCGCAGCTACCTGACTGGCCACGGAGCACACAAGCTGACGTGGACTGACACACATAGACTTGTGGGCCTTCACTGAGCTGCTGAACAGTCAGGCCACTGGGCCCCTGAATACTGAATTTTGAATGGTACATCACATGGCAAACCCTTTTATAGATGCAGGTTAAACCCCAGACACAAATTCAGACTTCATGTTTGATCTTTCATGCCCATGAGAATGGATTTCTCTGTTTCTATATTTAGAGGCTAAATTATTGGATGGACATTAAAGAGTCGTATCTTTCTATTAAACTGACATTGTCCTTATTATGTGGCCAGTAATGTATTATAATATGGCATACTTCTTCTTGCCTTAAGTCTACCTTCTCAGACAGTAAGAGAGCTTCTCCAGCTCTTTCCTGGTTCGCTTTTCATGGTATTTTTTAACCCCCCTTCTTTTCAACCTACTGCATCCCAGTATTGAAAATGTATCCTTTAAATAGCTTGTATTGGTTTTTTTTCTTTATCTAGCCAGACCATCTTTGTCATTAAACTGGTATATTTAGCTTACTTACTCTCTTCCTTATTTACATAGAGGAAAAAATTAATCTTCATGATATACTCGATGGGATTTTGCAAATCCTAGAGTGTATGTCCATTACCATAGTCATCACATGGCAGAGTTCCATCTCCCATAAATTTCATCTTGTTATATACCCAAACTTGGCAATGATCTGTTCTCCATCCTTCTCGTTTGTCTTTTCTAAAATGTCATGGGAGTAGAATTCTGCAAAGTGTTACCCTTTGAGTTTGGCAACTTCCACTTAGCAACACGTATTTGAGATTCATTCATGTTGTGATAATCAGTATTTCATTGCTTTTACTGTTGAGTAATAGATGTAACACAGTTTGCTTATCCATTCACCTGTTGAAGGACATCTGGACCACAACTGGGAGTGGTAACTAATAACTAATAGTGATAATTAATACATAATAATACATAATACATAATACATAATAATAGTGATAACTAATACAGCTACAAGAACAGTGACTTATGTGAATGTAAGTGTTCAATTCTCTTCGATCAGTGAGAGTGGGTTTGCTAGGTTATAGTGTAAGCACACGTTTAAATTTATGACACTGCCAAACTGTTTTCCGAAGTGGTTGTATCATTTTACACTCACACCAACATATATGAGAGTTCCGGTTGCTCCGTGTTATTGCCAGCATTTGGCACTGTCGGCTTTGGGTGGTGTTTTTTTGTGTGTTTGTTTGTCTTAGATATTGTATGAGGTGTGTAAAAGGATCACACCATGGTTTTAATTTGCACTTCCCTTATGGCTAATGATACTGAGTATTTTTCGTATGCTGTGTTGCCTCCCACATATTTTTTTGGTGCGGTTTTTACCCCTTTGGTGAAGCCTCTATTCAGGTATTTTGCCCATTTTAATTTTTATTTAATGAAATAATTAATTAATTCATTGCTTGTTTAATTAGTTAATTAATTAATTTAAAGGTTATTTATTTGTCAGAGAGAGCACATGAGTGGGGAGGAAGGGCAGAGGGAGAAGCAGGCTCTTCCCTGAGCAAAGAGCCCAATGTGAGACTCGATCCCAGGACGCTGGCATCAAGACTTGAACCAAAGGCAGATGCTTAACCCACTGAGCCATCCAAGCATCCCCAGCTCATTTTAAAAATTGTTTTTCTTACTGTTCAATTTTGAGAATTTTATATATCTTCTGGGAAAAAGTCCTTATTAAAATGTGATTTGCAAGTATTTCTTCTCAGTTTCTCATTTGCCTTTTCATTGTCCTTACAGCACCTTACACAGAGCAAGTGTTTAGTTTTGTTAAAGTCAAATAAATCATTTTGTTCTTACATAGATTGTACTTTTTGTAGTGCATATAAGAACTTTGTCTAATCAAAGATCACAAATATTTTCTTCTATACCTAATTTCTGGCAGTTTCATAGTTGCACATTTTACGTTTAAGTCTACATTCATTTTGAATTAATTTTTATAAAGTGTGAGGTATGGGTAGATTTCCCCTTGTTTGCAAATAACAAATCATTCCAGCACCATTTGTTGAAAAAAATGATCCTTTCTTCATTGAGTTGCCTTTAAAATTTGTCAAATATCCATTTAATGCATTTGTGTGTGTCTATTTCTGTTTTCATCCTCATTATTTCCTTTCTTCTTGCTTTGGGTGTACTTTGTTCTTTTTCTAGATTCCTAAGATGGAAGCTTTTAGACTACTGATTTGATAACTTTCTCTTTTAAAAAAGTGTTTAATGCTATGAATTTTTCTCTAAGCACTCCTTTAGCTATATCCCCCAATTTTGCATATGTTTAAATTGGTCCTAATTTAAAAATTCTTGAGGCATCTGGGTGGCTCATTCGGTTAAGTGTCTGCTTTCGGCTCAGGTCATGATCTCAGGGTCCTGAGATGGAGCCCCACATCAGATTCCCTGCTCAGTGAGAAGTTTGCTTCTGCCCTCCCCCTGACTTGTGCACTCTCTCTCTCTCAAATAAATAAATAAGATCATTAAAAAGAGATTCTTTTGAAACTTCCTCTTTGACCCAGGAATTATTTACAAGTGTGTATAAAATTTCTAAATACATGGAATCTTTGGGAAATAATTCAGTTTTCATTTTCTAATTGAGTCTTACATTGGTCACAGAATATATGTTGCATGATATCTATTTTTTTAATCCTTTAAAGTTTGTTTTATAGTTCAGCATATGGTCCTCTTGGTTAATGTCCCAGATACACTTGAAAAGAGCTATATTCTGCTGTTGTTGAATGTTCTTAATGTCATTTTAAGTTTTCCCTTTTCATCCCTGATAATATTCTTTGTTTTAAAATCTACTGTGTCTAACAGTATACAAGTTTGCTAGGGCTACTGTAATAAAGCACCACAGCTCTGGAGGATAGAAGTCCAAAGTCAAGGTGTGGGCCAGGGTTGGTTCCTTCTAAGGGCTGGGAGGGAAGGTTCTGGTCCAGGATCTCTCACTGGCTTGTAGATACCCACCTTCTCCTTCTCTCTCTCCACATCATCTTTCTTTTTTTTATGTGTCTCTCTGTAAGTTTTCCCTTTTTACAAGGACCCCAGTCATACTGGAGTAGGCCCTACCACAATGACTTCGCTTTACCATGATTACCTCCATAAAGAACTAATCTTTAAATCAGATCACATTCTAAGGTACTTAGGACTAGGATGTCAACATATGAATATGGGGGACTTGATTCACCCATAACAGATAGTAGTACAGGTACTCCATTTTTCTTTTAGTTAGGATTTACATGACATATCTTTTTTCCATTCTTTTAACCTATCTATGTGTGATATTTAAAATAGGTTTTTTTTTGTAGACAGCATATAGCTTGTCTTTTAATTGTCACATTTAGACCACATATATTTAATATAATCATTGATACAGTTGGATTAAAATCTACCATCTGGCTAGGTGTTTTCTATTCCATCTTTTTTTTTTTTTTTGCTTTCTCAGGTAATTTGAACATTTTTTATGATCCTATTTTATCTCCATAATTGACTTATTATGTATTTATAATTGTCCTTATAATTCTTTATTGAATACCCTAAGGTTTACTAATATATCAATAACTAATTAGAGTCTACCTTCAAATACTGTTATAGTGCTTCCCGAATAGTGTTACCTTATAATAATGTATTCCCAAGTCCTCCCGTCCTTGGCTATTGGCATACATTTTATTTTTACACATTGCTACTATTTTTGGCTTTGGATTGTTATCTTTTAGAGAAAGTAAAAATGCAAAAAAAAGATATTTTATTTTACATTTATTTATTGCTGCACTCTTCATGTCTTTATATAGATCCAAGTTTCTCTACACTCTCATATTTCTTTAGCTTAAAGAATTTCCTTTTACATTTTTTATAGTATAGATCTACTGACTCTGAATTCTCTTTCTCTGAGAAAGTCTTTATTTCACCCTCATTTTGAAGGTATCTTTGCTGGCTTTAGAATTCTGAGTTGACATTTTTCTTCTTTGAACACTTCAGAAACATGACTCTTTTGTCTTCTAGCTTGCCTGGTTTCTGACGAGAAGTTTTATGGGACTCATTTTTCTGGCAAGTTGTGCTGGTTGCTGACATGAGGCCTCCGTTTCTCACCCTATAAATCTCCTAAGGTTGCTTGAGTGTCCTTATGCTATGGCTGCTGACAGCCCCCAGAGCAAATGATTTAAGAAAGACAGAGCAAGGAGGAAGCTACAGTTTGTCTTCCATGACCTACTCACAGAAGACACAACCATCATCTCTGTCACATTCTATTTGTTAGAAGAAAGTCACTAAGAGAAGCCCATGCTTAATGGGAGGGAATTAGACTTGGCCTTTTGAGAGGAAGAAAATCAGAGCATCTGTACAATTATTGAAAAACTGCTACAGGGTTTAAAGACCCTCACTCTGGGGGTACCTGGGTGGCTCAGTTAAGTGTCCCACTCTTAAGTTTCAGCTCAGGTCATGATCTCAGGATTATGAGATTGAACCCAGAGTCAGGCTCTGCACTCATTGCGGAGTCAGCTTGAAATTTTCTCCCTCCTCCCTCTGTCCTTCCCCCTGCTCTCTCTCTCTTTAAAATAAAATAAATAAATACAATCTTTAAAAAGCCTCACTCTGTAGGGGCTTGTGAAGTGAATTCCTCGCCCTTGCCCATACCTGTGAAGGTGCTAATATGATTTGAATGCTTCAGTCAACACACTGTTCTTACCAGTGGCCCTTTTCATGGGTGGACACAGTTACCAGGGCTCATAACTGTCTTTTCTTGTCTGAGAAGAAGAAAACATATTTTAAACTCGAGTTTAAATATATATATATACACACACACACATATATATACATCCACACACATACTCCTGAAGGATAAAAGATAATATGTGAACAGTAAATTTATAAAGTCAATAAAATAAAATATCATATAATGTCCTTGTAAACTTAGGGCCGGGTAAACGTTCTTTTGAAAAGACCCCCAAAGTACAAACCAAGTAGGTATGACTACACCAAAATTAAGGATTTGGGTTAGATAAAGGACTTCCTAGTTAAAAAATAACGAGGGATAGATTGGGAGTAGATATTTACGATGTTAAAAAAAAAAAAAAGAAGGATAAAATTTCTTCCAAATCAAAAGAAAAACATGAGAAACCCAGTTCTTAAAATGGCAACAGGAGTTACCAGTTCAGAGAATGGAAAGCTCTGTAGCTATCACGCACAGAAGAGGTGCTTGGCCACGCTAGTGAGCAGAGAAGACCAATGGAGAAAAGCGAGTCTGATGCAACCTTACAGGCATAACATGGGCAAAACCCAGTATGTTGGAAGATGCCAAATTTGGAGGGGGTGGGGGATGGCGAGTCAAGGGAAGTCGGGGCTCCGCCCCGCCCCCGGTCACGTGCTCCCCGGAGCAGGCAGGATCCCGCAGGCGGTGCTCGCCCCTGCACCCACGCGTGGGCCGCCGCCGTGTCTCCCGGCCCCGGCGTCAGAGACTCGCCGCGACCGCCACCTCGAGTCACAGCCTCGCCCTTTGGACTCCAAGGGGAAAATACTCTTCTTGAGACCTTGCTGCCTGGAGAGTCCCCCTGCGCTCATCAGTAACATGAGTGGCCGCGCCCGCGTGAGGGCCAGAGGCATGGCCCGCAGCCCCCGCGCCGTGGAAGCCGGTCGCACCTGTGCCCCGCCATCACGGTCACGGTTGCCATCACCATCGGTGTGTAGGACTCGTGGCGGACAGGGCCTCGCGCTCTCCTCCTCGGTGGCCTTTATGCACACCGCCTTCCTCTGCTTTTACCTCCTCAGCTCTGCTGGGAAGGAGTGGGGGTATCTTCTTCCCGCTGGACTTTGGGTCTTTCCAGGATTTCTCATATTTTTCCCTTCCCGGGAGGTGGGGTGCTTATCTGGGTAGGATAGTCATGTAGATATTTTTGGCCGGTGAAGAGTACTGAAGATTGGAGGCAAGTGCCTTGTTCCTTCTGCTTTCTGAGAGTTTAATTACTTAACTCAGTTTTAAGTCTCTTGGTAAAACTGTTGTACTACCATTGTAGGACATAGCAGCTAATATGATTTGTCTCTCTAATTCCTACGCCCGCATAAGTAATCTCAGACACAGATATGGTTTAGATTAAATCGCTGTTTCTTGATCCACCAGCGTGGGTAGGGCTTCTGGTTACATTTAGGCAAGATTAGATTAAATTGACCGGGGAATCAGCAACTTTTGAGGGATGTTAGGCCGACCTATCAGTATTTGGAGCAGTCTCTTAGACCAGCAGTTCTCAAGTGTGCTCCCTGTGCCTTTACTTTCATGTCATTGTTTTCCCTTGACTTCATGCATTTCTTAGCAGGTCAACATATACTTCTTGAGCCAACAGAAATAGTTACTGTGAAAAGAGGAAATATCAGTGGTTCCCTTGGCCTATCTCTTAAACTAATTTGGGACCCATTTATTCAAAAGAGTCATCACCTGAGCTGGTGACCCAGGTCCTCTGGGCTCAGTTTGTTTTCTTGCTATAAATGTTTACATCGGAGGCCCCATGCGTGGAGGCAGGGGAAGCATGAGGTCCGTTTTCATCTCCGCCACCTTCCCTCTGATGAGTTCCCCGGGGATGAGAATCACAGCTCTGCCTCCTTATACCTCTTATCTAGCTCAGAGTCAAAACTAAAGTTTGATAAATGGGGAAAACTATAGCTGGTCCTTATCCTTTTTTTGTTTTGAATGAACAGTCTCTTCTCATCATCTCTAGCATTTTAAGGACATTAGTTAACATTAGCTGACATTCGTTAACATTAGTTATTGAAGACTTAGGACATGATACACTTCTTATTTTGTGATAACCTTTTTGTTTATGACTTAACATCTTAAATCTAACCAAGCTTTTCTCCGCCCCCCTCCCCCATTTTAGCCTACATCTGTTGATACTGGCAACAATGAAACATCTTCTACCAGTAGCTTCGTGGGAACAAGCAGGATGTCCCAGAGTTGTAAGTGCAGCTTGATCTGCCCTCCCCTGCATCCCATCCCATCCCATCCCATCCCATCTGAATGGAACCGGAGTGACTGCTAGGCTTTACAGCAGTCCACTCACTTCTCTGGCATCTCATTTACCTCTTCTCAGAGGATCCCGTGTGTGTGTTCGGTTTCTTTGGGACCCCAAAACACAGTCTGTCACTGAATTTCCTGATACTCCTTGGCACTTGGGCATCCACAGTTGCCAGGAATCCAGTCTTCTGGTTTTTTCTGTTCACTGAGTAATTCTTTTTTTGTTTTGTTTTTTGTTTAAAGATTTTATTTATTTATTTGTGAGAGAGAGAGCAAGCACAGGCAGACAGAGTGGCAGGCAGAGGCAGAGGGAGAAGCAGGCTCCGTGCCGAGCGAGGAGCCCGATGTGGGACTTGATCCCAGGACGCTGGGATCATGACCTGAGCCGAAGGCAGCTGCTTAACCAACTGAGCCACCCAGGCATCCCTGTTTAGTGAATAATTCTGAAAAATATTCAGAAGTTCTTTATGACATAGAAGTGTCTGTGCCCCATCCTGAAGGGATGGTAGAAACCTACCACCCCAGCTGCTATGCTCTATTCTTTTTTCCCACCATTTGATGGTAGCTGTCTTCACTACAAATCCAGACTGGGACTCAGGGTACTTTTCCACTGGCTACCGCAAGTTGCCACTATCACGATGTGGGTTGGCAAACCAGGGGTTTTCTAGGGCTGCCATGACAAAGTGCTGTAGACTTGGGATAGAAGTGTGGTGTTTCATAATTCTGAAGGCTGGAAGTCCAAGATCAAGGTTCCACAGAGTTGGTTTCTTCTGAGGCCTCTCTCCAGGGCTCATAGAGGGCTGTCTTCTCCCTGTGTCTTCACATGGTCTTCTCTCTGTATTTGTCTGTGACTTTATCTCTTCTTATAAGGACACAGTCATATTGCATTAGGGCTCATGCTAATGACATTATTTTATTTTATTTTTTTAAAGATTTTATTTATTTATTTGAGAGAGAGCCAGCTAAAGAGAGCACGAGCAGTGGGAGGGGCAGAGGGATAGGGAGAAGCAGGCTCTCCGCTGAGTAGGGAGCCTGATGTGGGGCTCGATCCCAGGACCCTGGGATCATGACCTGAGCCAGAAGCAGATGCTCAATAACTGAGCCACCAGGTACCCTCTGGTAACTACCATCTTATGGTAGATTCATTTTTTATAAACCACCTAACATTCTGAAATCAAGAGCAGTGAATGATATGGATAATCTAGTAAGAATAATTTTTAAACATTTTTAAAAATTAAATAAATGTGATTTTCCTGGGTGACTCAGACTCCACAGAAAGGATATGAGCAGTGGTTTTGAGCCAGGGATAGTGTCATTTGAGGGGGTTGCGGTGGCTGTATCAAAGGGTAGTCAGAGTCCTAGAGATTGGTCATACTATTACTTCATAGGAATACTACTATTACGCTTGCTTTGTAGAAATACTCTGTACTTTCCTATTTTCACATTATCTTCAAAGTGCCACGTCATACCCCAACAAACAACATCTCTGTACTTGTTTAAAGAGAAAATGTTCATTTGGAAACAGATTTTCCTTTCACATTTGCCAGAACCTAACAGTAAGTAACTAACATGCCCCACGGTGAAATGCTGGCTTTCATTTTCGAAGGAATGAACTACATAAAAACTGACAGCAGTGTTCTCGGAGTTCTCTTCTCATGACTGAGAGACGTCACAGATTCAGTCCCAATCTGTAAAGAAGTTGGTGTGGACAGTCTTTGTCTGTGAGTGTTCAGGGAGTTATGCAAGAGCTGAAGGAGGGACAGCTGCCCTCCATACCTGTGTGTGGAGGAGGGCATAGGGGATGGGCCTTTCTCTCCTTAACAAAAAGAGGAGAATCAGACTAGATCGAAACATTATGAGGTAGAATTAACTTGTGGTATGTTCTTTCTAACAGCACATATCACGCTTCCTTTACGGTTTTCAGGTTTTAGGCTGAAGACTTCTACATAGTCACGATTATTTTCAGCAGTGTGGGTCGGTTTTCATTAAAGCCACAAAAGTCTGGGCTTCGGTTAGAGACTCAGTTTTGACATAGTAGTTGTTAACAGCATCACTAGAATGAAACATGAGATGTCATGGCATTCTCTTCACATTTTAGGTCAAGACGTTGTATCTTCCGGTGATGCTGGAGGTACTTTCACTGAAAGAGGTGGGAAAATCAGACGGGACTTCAAAGATCTGAGTGTCTGTACCAGAGAGAAATTAGCCCATGTGAGAGATTGCAAAAGAGGTATGGAGTAATCGTGTGACTTACTTTTTAAATGTTACCAAATCGTGCTTAAGGAATTTTAATTTCTAGATCTAAAATAAACAAGTTTACATATTGACTTAAAAGACATTTATTGAGTGTCTGTTATATTTAAAACATTATTTAGACACTAGTTGTTTTAGCCTTAATTCACTCCTTTATTAATAGAAGTAAGAATATTTCCCCTAAACCTATCACTTTTTGAAAGGATTTTCTCCTTACACTTGGGGTAGGGGTTGAAGGATAGGCTCTGTTTCTTTTCCAACAGTTTTCCTATGGGAAACAATAACGTCTCTGGACTTCAATTGTAAAAAGAAAGATCTAGTCAGTTTTGGGAATTTTTAACTATTTTTCAAAGTCCCCCCTGAAATTACACCCAGAATTATGGTCCTATGCATCTTCAGGAAGTTAGGTGTTTTCATTAGATTCTTGAAAGGCTTTGTGACACCCTCCCAAAAGTTGAGAAAAACTCCCTGATGCAGATCAGTTTTCTTCAAGCTTTTTATAACCATGCAAAAAATTAAGGAGTAGATACGTTGTTATCTAGCATACACACAGTACCACAAAAAATGGGAGCCAAGTTTCATGAAAGAATGCTTGCCTTTACTATGTACAAGGCACTCTGGTCAATTCTGTTGCATTCTAGTCATTTCATAAAATGTGTTGGGTCATGTCATATGTTGTCATAACATCAGCTCTAATGGGTCATAATCACAGTGTACAAACACTGGTGGAGGTAATATCCAAGGGTCTTGCCAGATCTGACATTCTAGGATGACTCCTCTTTGTCCATGAATATGAGTAGCTAAAATATACTGCCTTTTCCCAGGATACAGGAGAACAAAAGAAAGCTTTTCTTTTTTTTTTTTTAAGATTTTATTTATTTATTTGACAGAGAGATCACAAGTAGGTAGAGAAGCAGGCAGAGAGAGAGGAGGAAGCAGGCTCCCTGCGGAGCAGAGAGCCTGATGCAGGATCAATCCCAGGACCCTGAGATCATGACCTGAGCTGAAGGCAGAGGCTTAACCTGCTGAGCCACCCAGGCACCTGAAAGCTTTTCTTTAAAATAGCACAAGAATCACTTGCTCCTAACAGATATCTACCATACATAGAAACTGAGGAAATACCAACGCACACATGATGCTCTTTTTCTTTACCACCTTGGGGGCTCATGTTTCCACTTCCTTCATGAAAGGAAGCAAAATAGTGCCCATCTAATAGAATTCCTTTCTATAAGACAAACACTGGATGATTCCCTACAAGGAGAAGTCAGAAGTACCTCCTTTGTGCCCTCCTAGATTCCGTCCTAGAGGGAGCTGATGCCATCTTGAGCACTGAACAACAACTACAATGAGGTCATCCCTGAATTTGTCTGATACACTTTGAAGAAGTGAATAAAAAATTCTGTAGGGGATGGAATTTCTGGAAGCTTACCCATGTCTGCAGAAAAGAAGCCCAGAGACCTTGTCTGTTTTCATGCATAAAAGATGTGTAATTTCTTTCCTTCCCCCGTTCTCCCCTCAATCTCTGAGGGCCTTCCACTTTTCCCTGATTGAACTATTTCAGAATTGTCAGAAGGATGGGTAACTTTTGATTGTCTCGATTTCCAAGGGGTTGGGGGCTGTGCTCATGGTTAGAACTGGACAGCGTCTTTATAATCTAAGAGCAGCATAATTTCAGAGCAGCATCTGAAAATACTGCTTGATTTAATTTGCATTGCACAGACGCAGAGCTGGAAGGCAGGCTCTAGAAGAAATCCTATGACAAGAATGTTAGTATCTTCTCTTAGGTTCTTACAAGGCCTGCTTTACACATGATCACATGATCTCTTTTTAATTCCCGAATGTGTGTGTGTAGGATTCCATAAGGTTAATGGGCGGTAGGTTATGAAAGCTTGTCTTGTGTCACTGAACCAGAACCCTTGCTTTACAACAACAATGATGCACAGGCAAGTAAAAAATCTTAAATGGTGTGATTAATATTAACAAGGTGTGATTTTATTTTGGTGGAAAAAAGTCTTTTTTCTTTGTCTCAGGTTCCAGTGGAGTACCTGTGAAACTGGTCACAAACCTCTTTAGTCTAGATCTGCCCCCGGACTGGCAGCTCTACCAGTACCATGTGGCCTATGTTCCAGATATCGAGTCCAGACGGCTGAGGATTGCTTTGCTTTACAGTCAGGAGGCACTTTCCAGCAAAGCAAAAGCATTTGATGGCACCATCCTTTTCCTCTCACAAAAGCTGGAAGCAAAGGTACAGTAGGGTTACATTTTACACCTACACATATGTATGTACGTACACTCACCCGAGTATAGTTAAGAGGTTAGTTGATTGTTATTACAGTTGGAATGAGTGTCTCACTCCTTTACTCTGTCCTGTCCCATGCCTGAGAGCAAAAAGACTTCCTAATTAAGATCTCATCAGTAATTGATTTCTTAATTAAGAAGCTGATGATGTGGCATTTAAAAAATAAGAGCTGTATTACAAACACTGCCTTTTTAAATACAGCAATTTTTTTTTTTTTTTTTGCAAAGTGTCCTTGAAATAGGCCTCCTTTTAAACTTTTCCCAAATAGGCAAGACTTCAACAAACACCATTTAGCCTATGGCTTCAGAGCCTTAAATTTGTTCTTTTGCTCCTGCACAATTGTACCTGTGTGTCAGGTTATATTAGAGATTATATCAATTTCTAATTTGAAAGCTGTCATTTATTTCATCATATAAAATGTGAGTTATTGATACCAATTCTAAGGATTTTTTTAATGGTGTGATCACTGGATATGGCGGTCGCATGATTCATATTCCTTTATCCATGTTTTTGTACATTCAGCATTTTCAGTCCCAAAATATACAGTTTTTGATGCCTTTAATCATATCTGTTCTAAGGCAGTTTTAAATTACTACAAGGAAAAAAGAACCAGTGTCTTTATAAAAAATTAAAGTAGAGCATCGAATTAAAACTTTATGTTTCTATCCCTGAGAAACCTTAATCTTTAGTTCAACATTTTGGACAGGATGGTACAAGGCATAAATTTAAATTTCTAGACTCCATATAAATCTCTGCGAATTTCCTCAAGAAATGCATTTCTGAGCACTCTTGGGGCCTTTATCTTTTTATGAGAGTCTAAGATTTACATGAGCTGCTTGAGTGATTATTTTCTCTGGATATGGAATTAAAAAATCATACCATAGGCTTAAAATGTAGAGACTTGGAAAATCTGGATCTGTAAATTTAGAAACATTTTAATTCGTCGTAAATCCTTATTGATCCTTCAGGGTTTCGTCCTATGACCAGACATCGATAGCAGACTAATATGGTGCCTCTCATACTTAAATGCTGTATTTCAAGTGTATTGTTATCATTAAGGATTATCTTGTTCTTGTTGATACATCTGCAGTAACAGTGAATTAAATATGTTAATATTATCCCCCCCCACACACACACCATGAGTGGTCCAGCTTTCTTTGATTGAACCTAATCAAAATGGAGAAATTTTACTCTACAGATGCTCCGAATAAACATATTATTTGTTTCTCATTCAAAATGAGCATGTAGTATGCACCTTGGGGATGGTATCTAATAAAGAGGCAGGTGAGTAAAGAGTGTAAAAACACTGTTAGATCGTGGATCATGTGGATGGCTCAGTGAGTTAAGTGTCTGCCTTCGACTCAGGTCATAATCCCCGAGTGCTGGGATAGAGCCCCTGCTCAGCAAAGAGCCTGCCTCTTTTTCTGTGCATTCTCTCTCTCTCAAATAAATAAATCTTAAAAAAAAAAAAAGGTAGTGGGACAAATCAGGGTTGTTGACTTTATTTCCCAGGTTTCAACAAAAATGTCTTATATCTTATCGCCCTATGGCCTGCCTACCCAGTGATAGTGAGATAGAAATAGTAGAAATAGTGTCAAAACAAACATGTTACTGTGCTCACCTTTTTATTCACCTTCACAGTGACTCAGGCTTAATCCTACACTCCCATCCATCCTCTGCACACTTTGTAGGATCCCTGTTTTTGTTGAGCGAGACCCTGCACTCACGCATTCATCACAGCCCCCCAGAGTGCGGTTCTAGAAGTCCTAGTCGGCTGCTTCCTGGCCTTCCACTGTCTTGCAGACTCCATCTGTGTATCTGTGGCCACCATGTGGCCTGCTCTCACTGGTCACATCTAGCTGCCACTCCTAGCATTCATTCTGCCCTTAGAGCCTGCGGTGTGATTTCAGGGTGCTGGCATCATTGAGGTAATGACAGATAAAACACGGCTCGTGTCAAATCATTTCCACTCAGTAGGAAAGTTACTGATGACCAAGTACAGGGCGAGGTTATTTACAAATGAATACGGTACAAGATTACATTTCACCAGTACCTGCTCTTCCAGGCTCTTTATCTGTGCGCTCTTCTCTTGCTCTCACTTAATCCTCTCAACACCAGGATCCCCAGACAAGAGGACCGGGAGGAGCAAGGGCGCAGTGATAGGAGGCTGGGGAGGGGAGGGGCATATTTTAGAAACTTCTGATTGTTCAGGTTTAGCTAGGAAGGAATGACGTTGTGGCTCCAAAGGTAGGGAGAATCTTAAATGTCCTGCTGGGGGATAGGGACCGTCCTCCATGGAGCACTGAATCCTCTGAGAGAGTGCTTCTCTGCTAGATTACGTTTACTTGATCACATCCTGCTGGACGGTTGACGGGAGAAAATGGAAAGATTAATAAAGAGCCACTGGAGTCATCTGGGCAGAAGTCAAAGGGGCTTGAACCAAGGGACAACGCCCTGCAATTTATTTAACCTTCCTGCGTGTGTGTGCTGTGGGATAAAGATGAGATCCATGAATTATCCCATTTAATCTTCACAACACTGGGACTGAGGCGAGATGTTCTCCTATTTTAGAGATGGAGAAGGGTCTTAAGGAATAGAAGTGACTTGCTCTGTGTCACACGGGCTGCAAGAGGCAGAGAGCAGGTACTCCAGGGTTTGTCCAATTCCCAGTCATGTCCTCTTAAGCCCTAGTGGTAAGTAACTGGAGCAGTGGAAGCCGATGAAAGACATTGTTGGTGTAGAAGTGCTAAGTCCGCCAACCAGACGACCATGAGGTGGCTGCTTGGTTGAGAAGTGAAAGCACAGTCTGACGTAGCCTGGGACGGGAAGCCTGGGGGGTCGTGGGCAAGAACAAACACAGGAACCCAAGAGGAGTTGGCGTCTGGCCGGGGAGGTGCAGGGAGCACTGAGAGTTTGCTTAGAAGTCTCCGAGGAATGCAGTTCCTGGATGGCAGTGTGAGGGGGGACCTTTGCTGCCACCTGCCCGCCAGCCCCTCGGCCCAATGTCCTTTGTTGTCTGAAGCCTTTGTCCTGAAATCCCCACAGCGGTTTAGAAGTATCTCACCTCTTTTGCCTGCTAGACTTCTCCCAGGTGTTGATGCGCTCTTCCTACAGCTCTTCACCTCTGACTTCTCACAAGTTGAATAAGCAATCACCTTAGTGGAGTACTTCACCCCCCGTGGAAGGAGTCATCTGTCTGTGTCCATGCAATGAGCCATTCCTGCCCTACATTTCTGTTTCGGCCTGAAAGTGATTACAAGTACAGTGTAGCTACAGAAAGTAGGGATAAAATACTGGCTAATGAACTGGCCTCTTCTGATTCCTTAAACCTTCCTGAAAAGTCCTTGGTCATTGGTTTTTATTGTCTGATTTGGTCACTCTTTTATTCCAAAAGCCTGTACCAAGTCCTGTCTGGTCTGGCAAACTTCATATCTCGTTGAGTAGCTGATATAGAAACCGGTTCATGCGATTATTCTATTATTAGAACATTGTTTCAGATTATAAGAAACATACAGATTTCTCTAGACCTTTCAGAAGTTAGTAGATTTCCTGTGTGTTTTAATGCCTGCTGATTTCTTCCCCATGTTTACTTGCCCTCTCCCAAATTCCCTCTCCTTACCTTTCTTTTCTGCTTTTCTGTTTTTTTAAAAAGGATTTATTTTATTTACTTGTCACACAGAGAGAGAGAGCACGTGCCCCGTGTGCAAGTTGGGGGGAAGGGCAGAGGGAGAGGTGAAAGATTCCTCAAGCGGACTCCCCACTGAGCATGGAGTCCCACTCGGGCTCCTTCCCAGGACCCTGGGATCATGACCTGAGTCAAAATCAAGAGTCAGATGCTGAACCAACTGAGCCATCTGGGTGCCCCTCCACTTTTCTGTTTATGAATAAACTTTTGAGAGGCCTCTGGAATCCATGAACCCAGGATGGGCTGGACAGTGCACTAATAGGCTTCTGGGTGTCAGTGAACCACCTGAAAGTGGGTACAGCGTTGTGGTATACACGTACGTGCAGCTTTCATGGGACAACGCCTTTAACTTTTATCAGACTCTCCAAGTAACTTGTGACCTGCTCCCCAACCTCAGCTAAGTAAGGTCAAGAAACACTTTATCTTTGGATCAAGTCTCTGTATCCTAAGTCTGATTTTGATTCTCCATTAAGAAGTTAGAGAAGGGGGCGCCTGGGTGGCTCAGTGGGTTAAGCCTCTGCCTTCAGCTCAGGTCATGATCTCAGGGTCCTGGGATCGAGCTCCGTATCGGGCTCTCTGCTTGGCAGGGAGCCTGCTTCCTCTCCTCTCTGGCTGCTGCTCTGCCTACTTGTAATCTCTCTCTCTCTCTCTCTCTCAATCTGTAAAAAAGAAAAAAAAATTTAAAAAAAAAAAAAAGAAGAAGTTAGAGAGGTGGGGTGCCTGGGTGGCTCAGTGGGTTAAGCCTCTGCCCTCCGCTCAGGTCATGGTCTCAGGGTCCTGGGATTGAGCCCTGCATGGGGCTCTCTGCTCAGCGGGAAGCCTGCTTCCCCCTCTCTCTGCCTGCCTCTCTGCCTACTTGTGATCTCTCTGTCAAATAGATAAATAAAATCTTAAAAAGAAAAGAGAAGTTAGGAGAGGGATGCCTGGGTGGCTCAGTCGATTAAGCAAGCGACTGCGTTGGGCTCAGGTCAAGATCCCAGAGTTCTTGAATCCAGCCCTGGGCGAGGCTCTGTGCTCAGCAGGGAACCTGCTTCTCCCTCTGCCTCTGCCTGCCTTTCCCCCTGCTTGTGCTCGCTCTCTCAAATTAATAAAATCCTTACCAAAAAAAAAAAAGGAGAGAGAAGTGTTGCTTTTCTAGGATTAGCAAGATAGGAAAAGCCTGCAAGTGCAGTGTGATTAGATTATTACATGCTAACACCTGCAGTTCTGTTTGTTAATACATATTAAATTGTGACGGCTGTGTTGTCTCTGATTCTTCACACTTGCAGATGATCTAGCGTGCACATTAAGTACATCTTTTCCCAGGTCACCGAACTGTCCAGTGAAACTTCGAGAGGCAACACTGTACAGATGACTATCACTCTGACAGGGGAGCTGCCGGCAAGTTCCCCCGTGTGCACCCAGGTCTTCAGCATCATCTTCAGAAAGTGAGGCGCCTCCCACAGCACTTTAGTTGAGGCTAGCAATGCCGTTCGTGGTATATACATACATATACATACAAGTCTCGTGCTTTCCTGTAGCTGTGTGGTGATGGGCCCCGCAGTCCCTCACAGCCTCTCACTGGCTCCCGCCTCATCATCCAGCGCTCTCTGTGTTGGGACAAAGGGTTGTAGGGTCTCAGTGGTGGCAGAGCTGGAGTGGGGAAGGGTTGGGTGGGGTTACTTTTTCTCTCCCTTTTTTTT
The DNA here is from genome assembly GCF_922984935.1 of Meles meles. Classification (NCBI taxonomy): domain Eukaryota; kingdom Metazoa; phylum Chordata; class Mammalia; order Carnivora; family Mustelidae; genus Meles; species Meles meles. Next base: position 87,739,223 of record NC_060073.1, on the reverse strand, counting down.
CTGTACCCTCTCCTGCCCTCCCACCCAGGCTGAAAAATCAGGGATGTCTGGGTTTGTCATGAAAGATTTGTTATTCTCCAACATCACCCGCGCTCTCTGCTCTCCCTTCCCCCCAGCCCCCTGCCATGTGAACCCCTGGGGCAGAAGGAGGGTTGTGACATCACTGTCCAGTGTCCTAAGTGATGTGAGGATCACTTGCCTCTCGGAGGTCATCTCAGGGGTTGTTGGGTGGATCTCCATGAAATGTTGGTTTCTTGGCCCCTCACTCAACCTAGTAAAGAGAATTTCAAGAGTGGGACCTGAAATTCTCATTTTTAGCACGTTTCCTGGATGACAAGTGGGAACACAGAGACTTGTAAACCAGTATTTTCCACGCTCCTGGTTGGACCAGCAAGAGGATATGTTCAAAAAGCTTCGGCGCCAGCGCTTTGCTTAATAATGGCCTCTGGACGGAGGAGTTTGGGTTTTGCTGGGTGGGATACGCAAAAGGAATACACCCCCACCCCCAGATACATCATTTCTTAATTCTAGTCAGACGTCTTGCTAAATAGCTTTAGATGGTATTCAGTGTTGGAGGCCGAGGCTCAGTGACATTTCGTAGCCCAAATCCTGCAGTTGTAACCTGTGTTTCCTGACTTGAAACGCTTACACTTCCGCCATGCAATGGGCAGCCTCAGGACAGTGATGTGTCCTGTTCCAGAGGTGGCCAGGCTTAGTTGCTGAAGAGGCAGCAATGCTATGTAGCCTCATTAGAAACAGCCTCCCAGGAGCGCCTGGGTGGCTCAGTGGGTTAAGCCTCTGCCTTTGGCTCAGGTCATGATCTCAGGGTCCTGGGATGAGCCCCGCATCTGGCTCTCTGCTCAGCAGGGAGCCTGCTTCCCTTCCTCTCTCTGCCTGCCACTCTGCCTACTTGTGATCTCTGTCAAATAAATAAATAAAATCTTAAAAAAAAAAAAAAGGAAAGAAACAGCCTCCCATCTCAAAACAGGGAAGAGGCCAGAAAACCTTCAAACATGGCTTGCCTTACCCCCTCCATGCTAACCAGAATGTTACAACCACAGTCATATTGTGACCACGTATTTATCATTGCAGTTACATGCAAACAGACAAAAGTAATTTCTGTTATCATTCTCAAATAGAAAGAAGTCATAGTCCTTATATATATACTCAGAGGTATATTTAGCTTCTAAACCCTCCAGTGCCGGAAGAATGAGAGTTCTATAGTTCCGACATATTTTTATCATACATTCAGCATGGGGACAAACGTAGAATTGTACTGTTACTAACTGATGTCGGCCAGAGATTTAAAAAAAAATGTATACTTGCAGGATCTTTAAAAAGTTGGCCATGTACCAAATTGGACGGAACTTCTATAAGCCTTCTGAGCCGGTGGAAATTCCCCAGCACAAGTAGGTTTATTTCTATTTTCTGTTACCCTGAAATTGTTACAATGTGAAGAATGTAATTTATGATGCAGTATTACACATCATGCCCTCCTGCGAGAGAGTCTGTGTTATGAAAAATAAGGATTTTTTACATTTTCAACTTTTTTATAGAATGGAGAACATCAGTGTGAAGCTAGCAGCCTGTTTTCTTCTATTAGCATGCTAGATTATTATCATAAATCCTAGAAGGAATTCAGAAACTGCATTTTCTGCGTGTGACAAGTAATAATGAAGGCAGAGTAAGCAGGATGGTGTCACACCATGTAGTTAAAGCCGTTTTCTTGTCGGCAGGAAGTTAGCACAGCCAGAGTGGTTGACATTGGGTAAGCAGAGGTCAGACAAACAAGTCAGCTACACGAAACTGGAATTTCCACTCTAAATGGGAAGTAGGTGTTTCAGGTTAGGTCATCCATCAGCTGTGTCTAGAACGGGTTGTTAGCTCTCCCAGATATGCGGTCAAGCTAAAGACAGAGAGGCAGTTGGTAGCCCAAAGACAGATATCTAAACGCAGGAAGGAGTGCAGAAGGTAGAAAAGGAGGGGGATAGGCTGTTTCGCCTTGTGCCAGGTAGGGGGGACATGGTGGGATTTCCGTATGGTAAGTCAGTGTGGCACAGCAGTCTGTGTAAAGCATCCTGTCCGTCCTTGTCACTCGTCCCCTGCCATGGACAAGCCCCTCTTGTGAGCTGGAGTTGGCACAGGGCATATGTTTGTCCTGAAGCCTGGCTCACGAGCACCGTGAATTAAGTCCACAAAATAAACTGAAGTAGTTCTTAAAAAAATATTTGCTCTTTCTTTCATGTCATTTCTGTTAAGTTTTCCTTAGGCAGGACTTCAGTCTGTGATAGCCCTAGATGTGGACGGGGGCTGTAGCCTCTGCTACAGTGTCCCTTGTGTCCTTGTACGTGATACTATCTAGATGACTGCTTGCTCTCATGAGGTCTATACACTGTCTATGCCATCGAGTCTGTGTGCTTTTCTGAACCCAGAGGTTTTCACGCTGGGATAGAACAGATCCGGTCCAAAATGTCAGTAGTGCCAAGGTAAATTCCTCCTGCTCTGTGGGCATGTAATTCTCATAAATGTATGTTTAAAGGCACTCCAGCTAAAAATAACTAACATTTTAATCAGCAACTAGAAGGAATCAGACGGAAGAAAAGTAGTTTCGTAAAATCTAGAAAGTTGGAATGTAAAATCAGCACTTAAAAATGGTGATTGTTTCATGATACGACATTTCAAATATGTATTTTTCAATATTTATTTATTTGAAGGTTGTCCCTTTGGCCTGGGTTTGCTATTTCTGTGTCACAGTTTGAAAGCAGGCTCCTGTTTACTGCTGACGTGAGTTATAAAGTACTCCGGAATGAGACTGTTCTAGAATTCATGACTGGTATCTGCCAGGAAACTGGTATGTCCTGCTTTACCCAGATGTGTGAAAAACAGCTGCTTGGGCTCATTGTGCTCACAAGGTAAAAGCCTGCATTTAAAAAGCTTTACCCTAGGGAATGCATTCTTTCTGCCTTCTGGCAACAGGAATAGCATCAGGGCCGAGTCCTGAGATCTGATCAGTTTACCCATCTGTTTAGATGTGGCCGTACTGGGTTGACTGGGGTTCGGACTTCCTGGAGTGGCCTTCGGGGAGCCTCCACCATAGGACAGAGTCCTGTGTTAACGCTTGCTGCACCCCTCCCCCACCCCGGGGTAGTTTGCATTTGGCTGCTTCAGTAGCTCTGCCTGGATTTTCAACCTGGAATTTTGACTTTCTCCTTGACAAAACGCAGCTCCAACAGTACTGCTTTTCTGCAGCCTTCCTCTGGCCACTCAGTTAAAATACTCCGTTCCCTCCCCTGTGATGTGCCGGTGGCACACTGCTCATAGCCAGCCTTTCATAGCCATTTTATTTTGTTTTATCACATCACAGGAGAGAACATTAGGTCCACGACCCCTCTTATCTGGAAGGGTCTGAGATCTTTAAGGCTGAGACCTTTCCAGTCCCTAGACTCTCCTATATATAATTTTCCCACAGTGCAAATTGAACTGAATTAAACACAAATTAGGTTACTTCCTGAGTACCAGAAAGTCACCGTGTACTGCTGTTAGTCCACAGATCATTCTTTTAGAGGACGTGCTAGCCTTCTAATCTGGCTTGGAATTGCCACTTAATGTTGTTTTTCTGGGTTATTCAGCTGGGAGGTGGGCCTGGTCGAATTAGCCTCCTGTCCTCTTAGCCTCCTGTCATGATCATCGTGAATTAGTATATTGCACTGTTCCAAAGTAACCTTGCAAAGTACCAAGAGCCCAAGAGAAACCTGACAAGGAGGTTTTTGCCCCAGGGCTGGGGCGGCGTATGAAGACACCACATGCCACACAGAGCTGCAGGGTAGAGAGAGCTTAGAAGGATTTTAACCAATCTCCTTGGCAGTTCCACTAAGGGCAGCCCTAGATGGGAGATTAAGTGGGGTACTCGAATTGCATGGTTCATCAGCCTTTTTTGGGTGTCTTTTCTTTCTTTTTCTTTTCATTCCTTTTTTCTTTCTTCCTTTCTAGATTGATTTATTCATTTAAGAGAGAAAGAGCTGAAGTAGGGCAGGGTGAGGGAAAGGGAGATGGAGAGAGAGAATCCCCAAGCAGACTCTCCACTGAGCACAGATCCTGATGCGGGGCTCGATCCCAGGACCCTGAGATCATGACCTGAGCTGAGATCACGAGATGGACCCTTACCCGATTGAGCCACCCAACATGCCCCTTGTTTGGGTGCTTTTTATCAGAACTATCTGGGAGCTAAAAAACTGAATGACACCAGAAGCTGATGGCAAAGTTTTGAGCAATGCTTCAGCCTTTGAACTTATAGGAATAATTTATAGTGAAGTTACGGTGTCTTTCAGTGAGAAAGATTGTGGTCTAATGACTTTCTCACCAGTTTTGTTGAAACGTGGAGGCTTTCCTGTATTCTGAAGAGTTAATGAATGCTCTTCTCAGATAAAAGCTGATCATTAGGGGCACCTGGGTGGCTCAGTGGGTTAAAGCCTCTGCCTTCGGCTCAGGTCACGATCCCAGGATCCTGGGATCGAGCCCCACATCGGGCTCTCTGCTCAGTAGGGAGCCTGCTTCCTCCTCTCTCTCTCTGCCTGCCTCTCCGCCTACTTGTAATTTCTGTCTTTCAAATAAATAAATAAAATCTTAAAAAAAAAAAAACTGATCATAAGCGAAAAAAAAAGACTACTTGTGTATTACTATTGTAATTTCTGAAAGTTAGGAGTCTAATACTTTGAATTATAACTGTAGTGAAATAGCCACTTTGTCTTGTATGATTTGGGGAAAACGTTGAAAGATTCCTTGCATTTCCCAGATACAATAACAAAACCTATCGCATTGATGACATTGACTGGTCGGTGAAGCCCACACACACCTTTCGGAAGAAGGACGGCACTGAGGTCACCTACGTGGATTACTATAAACAGGTTGGACTTTTTTACTTTACCCTCATCTCCCTTCCTCTTATCTCAGAGAAGTCTCCCTATTCCTTTCCAAATCAAACAAGTCTCCGGAACCGTCAGGCTGAGTCTGTTTCTGACACCATTCTTCGACTTGTCCCTTCCCCTCCGTCCCCACCTTCCCTGGCTTGGCTCAGACTCTCCTCCTGTCTCCTGTTGCCCTGCCTCCTGTAGCCTGGGGCATTTCCCTTCAAAGCATATCTGATAATATCACTTCCCTGCTTAAAACATTTCTGTGGCTCTCTAGTGCCTCAGGGACTGGATCTGAGCTCCCGGGCAGTGCCCTTATGTGCCCTTATGATCTGGCGGCTCCTTTTCCTGACCTCCTCTCTTACCACTTCCGCTTCCTTTGTATGTTCCGCTGTGTTTCCCCTTTGTTTGAGGTTCCTTCCATCAGTTACTCCCCTTCACAGCCGGCCAATCACTGACCACCCTCCCCTCCTCGGCTCAGCTGTCCACTCTTTTGGGACCTCCAGGCGCTCTCCCTAGGGGTCCCTTCCTGCATTTGGCGGCATCACATTGTCACGGGCAGGATGCAAAGGGTCTTTTTTTTTTTTTAGAAGAGTACTGTATTTTTTTTTAAAGATTTTATTTATTTATTTGACAGATAGAGATCACAAGTAGGGAGAGAGGCAGGCAGAGAGAGAGAGAGATTGGAGGAAGCAGGCTCTCTGCCAAGCAGAGAGCCCGATGCGGGGCTCGATCCCAGGACCCTGGGATCATGACCTGAGCCGAAGGCAGAGGCTTTAACCCACTGAGCCACCCAGGCGCCCCGCAAAGGGTCTTTTTTCCCTCCAGAACTTGGAGCTCTTTATTCCCGGATACCCAGGTCTAGCCCAGCACCTTGCACGGAGTACTTACTCTGACTTTTGCTGATGGAGTCGACTCCCTCGGGAGCTGGATTCATCGGCATCTCCATGACCTCTGCCCCACCTTCCATCCACAGTTCCTCCCAGAGGCTCCTTCTCTTTGAGGTATAATCGTATTTCAGTCTCCAAAATCTCACAGATGTTTCGGAAACAAGAACAAACACATAGCAAGAACTCTGCCTTTCTACACCCTTAAGAAAAGGTTTTTTTTTTCCTCTTTAGCTGATTTCTTTGGAAGGTCATCTTCACCTCTCCTGTTCTTCCTCCCTGAAACCTCGGTAGTCTGGCATCTGCTCTGCTGCTGTGGAAATAGCTCTCTGAAGGTCAAATTCAGCTGCCGTTCTTATTCTGAAGGGCTTTTGGTGGCCCTTGACACCAGTGAGCCCCCCCCCAGCTGGAGCTGCTCCCTTCCTTGACTGGGGGGCTCATCCCTGGTGGCTCTCCACCAGATTTTGTTCTTGTCTCAGCCTCCTTAGCTGTTTCCCCTTCCTTTTCCCCCACATGTTAAATGCTGTTACTCACCATAGCTCCCTCCTGAGGGGTCTGATCTTCTTATCCTGAGACCTCACAAATGGACTTTTTCCTTGCCCTCATTCTTAAATTACAGACTCATCTCCATTTTCAGACCACATTTGCAGGGATGACCCACAGGGATCTCAGAATAGCATCATGCATGCTGAATTTGTTGTCTTTCCCACTCCCACTTCTCCTTGGGAATTCAGCCCCTTGCTGCCTTCCTCTTCTTATCCTCACCTGCTCATTCACTCATCACCGACAGGAAGCCTTTCCCCTCTGCACTTGGATCCTCCCTGGAACCCAGCCCCGGACCCCAGCCCTGTTACCCCTGCAGGAATGCAGGACACCTCACAGATTGCCATCTGGGGGATTTGGGTCACCCCTTTATGGTGTCCTCGCCCCAGCAATCTTCACTGTGACCTACCATCCTCACTGCCACCAGAGAGATCCTCCTGAAATACTGCCCAGGAAGGTGGTTAAGAGCATTAACGGTGGAGTGATGTAGTCCTGGCTTGGCCGTGACCTTGAGCAAAACACTGAACTTGGAGTGTCCTATGTAAAAGGGAGCCATTGATCTGCCTTCGCGGTGCGGCTGAGCACTGAGTGAGTTGAGCGTGTCTACAGACCTCTCAGGCCCGTACCTGCATGTGGCGAGCTCCGGACACATGGAGGAGACCCGCCCCTCTTTCCCCAGCCTCCCCTTCTTCCTCTCTAGCATCAGGCCCTTTCATCTCCTCTCATCTTTCAGCTTCACGTCTCCCCACCTTGCCACCAGGCACCCCATGCTGCCATCCCCCCATCCACTTGCTGCCACTAAGCATTTCTCAGCCTTCGTTCATGTTTGCTAGACGTCCGCACAAATCCACGCTGTGCTTTTCCCCTTCAACACCAGCTAAAACCCTAGCTTCGAAGTCAGCTGTCACCTCATCAGTGAAGTCCTCTATGACCCCGCTTCCTGTCACACTCACAGAAGAGCTAGCCGTTCTCTGAGCATTTGTTCCACGCAACACACATTGCTTCTAGAATGTCTTCCTTGTAGAACAGGGATGGCGTTTAGCTAACCCGAGATGAATAGCGCTTACCAAAGCGTCTTGTGCATGACATGCTCCATATGTGTTTGTTTATTAAACACCAAGTTTGTTGAACATTTGGGTTTTTTCTTGCCTGAGTAAATGTGTTCCTTGAACAGAGGTATTTTTAGGATCTGTGACATTCTGAGAAGGGAATCGTGGTAACATCCTACTCACTTTCTTTGTAATGAGTTGTGGCTTACTCTATATTTATTGTAATTAGGGAGAAAAAGAAATGAATTGTGTCAATTCTAGAATGTCTCAGGGAAGGAGCACTAAATTACTATGTAACCAGCTCTCACAGTGATCTTCTTGATATTAGCCTTTACATTTCCCTGTTTTATCTCATGAAAAGCATTTTCAAATGCTAAGACAATTAGGGCAAGGGAGAGAGTCAAGTTTACTCTATGCCACAGCTTAGGGAGCAGAATTCTTGGCCATGTCACAGATAAATACAATACCCTCTTCCTGGAACATGTCCCAGCTTTGCTACCTGGGAATCCTTATACTCCTGTATTTTCTTCAAGGTGTTCTTTGGGATTCTGCCTCCTTCATGAAGCCTTACCAGCCTTAAATTGTTTCACTGCCACCACCATACCCCACCCCTACTTTCCTCCCCAGGCACCCAGTACTAAATGGTGTAACACGCAGAGATTCCCAAATCTTATGGGATAAATGCTGGTTGTGCTAATTTCCAGTTATGGGACCTTGGGGAAATTGTTAATTTCTTGTGGGTTTCCTAATCTGTGGAGGGATGGTGATAGTGTCTGACTTGTAGGTGTGTCGTTAAGATTAAATGAGGAAAAATGCAAGTGCTTAGCATTTCCTTATTGGTGCTTCTCATCTTCTTTGTTTTGTAAATATGTAGTTGGGTGTAAGGTAGGGGCTGTGCCTCTCATCCTTGTGTCCATGGCAGCTGCTGGCACATCACAGACATGAGCTGTGTACTGAATTAATGACATCACATGCAAAAATTCTCCTTCTATGAAGACTTCCTCAAGCTTTTTAGCTGGAGCATTAGTGACAATCAGCCCTTCAAATTGCAATTTCCCAAATTGTTTTTCATTTTAATGACTAGAAGTCCTTATTGAATAGAGAAACTCTCGTTTCTCACTTCCTTAATTATAATTACTGATGTCAGCATCACACAGTGCCCAGACATTTTGTAAATTATAATTCCAGTTGTTCTGTCATTAGTGTTGAGTGAGCTATACTGGAAACGAGTGTTAATTGGGACCTTTGCCATTGGAAAGGAAATGAACTTTTGGCAAGGTGAGAATGTTTGAAATTCCGGCTTAGGCAGGAAAAGGGGAGGGTTAGGTATGGACCGTTGCGGAGGACTCATATACCAGACAGCGTGCTGGTGGTTTACGGTTTATGGCAGATGCCTCTGAGCAGATGTCCCCCTCATTTCGTACCTGAGGAAGGGTGAGAACTTCCTTAGTGTCCCAGCTCAATGAAGACGAGCCAGGGATCAGGTTTCCATTCGTCAGACTTTAGAGCTGATTCCCTAGTAACGTCAGGCAGTCCTGGGAATCAGGGATGGTCCTGCTTTTTGGGGAACTCTGGAGTCTGACTTAATGTAACTGTCGCCTCCAATCTGTGTGTACATATTTTCCGAATTGAGTATGCTGGTTATGCACAGAGCTGCGCGTTGGTCATCAGTGGTGGAAGTACTGACCCTGACTCAGCTCCAGGGGGGCCTTTAATATGCGGAGGTGGCTGGAGGCGATTTGGACTCTGGATGAAGCAATGAACAAATCTTTTTTTTCTTTCTTTTTAAAAAGTGTTGCATTATAAAGGCTAATAATTAAAATCATAAAACAGACCCTGAGAAAGGAAAGATAAGTCCTCAGCAGGAAATAGAAACGAGTGGGGAACCATAAGGATTGGTGGGGATTTTTTGGTTTCTTTATTAAAAAGATTTGCTCATCTGTTCATTTCGGGATGAGCTTGTTGGTTGTAAGTGAGGATGCTCATTTTCCAGTGTTTCCATAGTAACTTTTCCCTCCTTCATCTCGCACTCTGTAGCAATATGATATTACTTTATCCGACCTAAACCAGCCAGTGCTGGTGAGTCTGCTGAAAAGCAAGAGAAATGACAGCACTGAGGCCCAGGTGGCCCACCTGATCCCCGAGCTCTGCTTTCTAACAGGTAACATTTGTGCTTTACCATCCGTCAGTCAGGCTCGTGATCCCAGGCTCCGGACACACTCCGCGGAGGCGGGACCTCCCCCAGCTCGTGGGGACCGGCCCGGAGCATTCATCTGGCCCGCGCAGCCCTGTGTGTTGGACAAAGTGGGAAGACAGAGAGCGCTTGGGAATTGCTTGGCATAGGAGGGGTTGTATGTTTTCTTTAGTTCATGCATTCCCTTTGCTACTTCGACATAAAACAGGCCCCCAGAGATTTCCCTGAAACTAAGCCTCTCTCTCTCTCTCTCTCTTTTTTTAAAGATTTTATTTATTTATTTGACAGAGAGATCACAAGTAGGCAGAGAGGCAGGCAGAGAGAGAGGAGGAAGCAGGCTCATTGCAGAGCAGAGAGCCCAATGCAGGGCTCGATCCAGGACTCTGGGATCATGACCTGAGCTGAAGGCAGAGGCTTTAACCCCCTGAGCCACCCAGGCCCCAGCCTCTCTTTTTTTATGTGCAGTCTTTACTTTTTTATTTATGTATATTAGACCACTTAGTTGAGGTAATGATTGACATGATGAAAGCTGTATATATTTAGGGGCGCATGGGTGGCTCATTCAGGATGAAGCGACTTGATATTGGCTCAGGTCATGTTCTCAGGGTTGTGAGTTTTAGCCCCATGTTGGGCTCCACACTGGGTGTCCTACTTAGTGAAGAAAAAAAATCTAGTAAAAGCTGTACATTATTTATTGAATACAACTGGATGAGTTTGAAGTAACTGTACACTTAAAAACCGTCATCACCATCAAGGTCATAGACCTATCCTTCAGCTCCCAAAGTTTCTTACTTCCCCAATTATGATTATTACTTTGAGACACACTATTCTGTTTAACTTCCACGTAATCTTTATGAAAATCCCTGTGATTTAGGTATAATTCTTATTGCCCCCATTTCATAGTCCAGGGAGCTGAAGCTTGCAGCTTGCTCTTAGTCCCATGTCTTTTAATGGGCAGAATTTAAGATTTTTAACAAGATTTTATTGATTTATTTATTTGAAAGAGAGAGTGAGTGGGAGAGAGAGAAGGAGCAGGGGGACAGGCAAAAGGAGAGGGAGAGTGAGCAGGAGACCGAGGCATGAATGGGAGGAGGGGCACAGGGAGAGGGAGAAGCCCATTCCCCGCTGAGCAGGGAGCCTGATGTGGGGCTTGAGCCCTGGACTGCCGAATCCTGACCTGAGCTGAAGGCAGACGGTAACAGCCTAAGCCACCCAGGCACCTCAGAATTTAGGATTTAAACTTTTACCTGTTCAACTTCAGATCTTAATTTCTTTTTTATGATCCTTCTCATCCCAGAATGAGTGAGAGGATTCAAGGGAGTTAATTGAAACCAGAACCACAAACCTTTACAGTGGTGTTATCTAATCAGAGTGAGCTCAAAGGGAGTAGTAGAGAACCAGTCCGAATTACTTTATTTGGGAGAGACTCTAGAGCCGCTAGTAACTTAATAAGAGATAAACTCTCAAGGTCAAAGTTTTCTAATCCAGGACTAGTTTACCAATGATAACACCACGTTTACTCTTAGCTCTCTGCCTTTGGGTTAGCTGTCCCCTGTGCCTGAATATTCTTTTTTAAAATTTATTTTTTTTAATTCCAGTACAGTTACTGTACAGTGTTATATTCCAGTACAGTTTCAGGTGTACAATATGGTGGTTCAACGATTCTGTACGTTCCTCAGCGCTCATCCCGATGGATGGGCTCTTAGTCCCCTTCACCTCGCTCACCCCCCACCCCCGCAACTCCCCTCTGGCGTCCACCAGTTTGTTCTTTAATTTAGGAGTCTGTACTTCTGTTTGTCTTTTTTCTTTGTTTGTTTTCTTTCTTAAATTCTACATATGAGTGAAATCATATGTTAGTTGTTTTTCTCATTCTGACTGAATTCATTTGATGTTCTACTGTCTAGATCCACCCATGTTGTTACAGATGGCAATATTTCATTCTTTTTTATGGCTGATAATATTCCAATGTGTGTATGTATGTGTGTGTGTACACATGTATGTATATGTTTATGTGTGTGTATATATATATATATATATAGCTACACCCCACATCATCTTTATCCATTCATCTATTGATGGACACTTGGGCTGCTTCCATATCTTGGCTATTGTAAAGAATACTGCAGTAAACATAGGGGTGCAGGTATCTTTTTGAATTAGTGTTTTCGTTTTCTTGGGGTAAATACCTAGTAGTGGAATTGCTGGATCATATTAAACCAAGCTTCTCTCCAGCATTTTTGAGCTTCATTAGTGTGGGAAGCAATAGGGTTTTGATTTTCTTCAGGTATTGTTTGTGTGGTGCCAAAATGACCCTTGTTTTCCTTCTGCGTGAGTTCTAGAAGGTAATTCTCACCATACAGTAGAATATGAGCACTTTTAATCATGCTCATTTGATTAGCAGGGCGGGACTAAGCAAGGAGGACTTTCCACCTTTTAATTTTGTTATCAGTTACAATGGGTATATATTTATTTCACAATTAGAAAAATCAATAAGGATATAATTCTCAAAGGGAGGGGTACTGCTCATTCTTAATGGCGTTCTGATACTCTAGATCTGCACAGTTGCATTTGGTAGCCACTGGCCATATAGGGTTACTGAGCCCTGGAAATGTGGCTAGTGCAACTGAGGGGCCAGCTAGAGACAGGCTGTGAGTGTAAAATACACACTGGATTTCTAAGACTTAGTGTGAGAAAACGGGGAAAATCACTTATTGTAAATTTTTAAAATATTGATCACATGTTGAATTGGTAACATTTTGGATATATTGAATTAAGTAATATATACTATTTGAATTACTTCATTTTTTTTTTTTGGCTTTTTGAAAAACAGATCAACTTATTTTAGAGAGAGAAGCAGGGGGAAGCGCAAAGGGAGAGGAAGGAGTCTCAAGCAGACTCGCAGGGAGCTGGGCCGGGGCTCCATCTCACGACCCTGGGATCATGACCTGAGCTGAAAGCAGGAGTTGAATGCTTAACTGACTGAGCCACCCAGGTGCTCCTCTTTTTGGCTTTTCAAAACATGATTGCTAGAAAATTTAGAATGACATGAGGGGCTTGCATTTTGAGGGGACAGTGCTATCCATAGGCTAGATCCAAGTCAATTTAGGTGCAAAGCTTAAAAGCTGGCAGAGCTGGGCTGGGTTACATTGCATGCTGTTCATTTTCCCTTCGTTTTCACTTCCATTAATAGGGCTGACCCGCCAGGCAACCTCTGATTTCCAGCTGATGAAGGCCATGGCTGGAGAAACGCGTCTCAGCCCTATGAGAAGGCAGCAGCGCCTGGCCAGGCTCGCTGACGACATTCAGAGGTACTGGACCAGAGTGTATCCTGCCTCAGGCCTGGTTTACGGAATTGGATGGTCTACAGAATGTCTCATTCCTTGATGGAATGTCTCTTTGCTGTTGACTCAGGGCAAGGCAATTTTGGGTTGTGTGGTCCAGAGCCAGACGTTCATCCCTGATGCCTCAGGGATCACAGACGGGGTGTTGGGGGAGGGGTTGGAGGGGAAGAGGTTGGAGCCCACGCGGGCCGAAGTACCATCCAGCTTCAACAAGATAACCCTCCTCTCACCTGTTTAATACATGGAGGTTTTGGATAAACATTCAAATGAAGGAAAGGGTTGGAGATTATAAAAACAGAAAACAGAACCACAGCAGACCCCCCCCACCCATATTCGAGATTGAGAATGTTCAGATCTTCATATGGTGGCCTCAGCACATTGATCGTTAGAAAGATTCTACTGTGCAATCTTTAAACTTAGGAATACCTTCGTGCCCTTTGGTTTAGCCCGTCTACCCTCATGCTGCATTCCTGTCCTCATTCTGACAGTTTGCTGTGACCTGGAATGCCAGTAACGAGCGGCTCCCGTTTCTCCCTTCTGACCTACGAAAACGTTGCTGTCTAGTGCTGTAGCCTCGTGACACTGCAGGACATATGGAATGCGGTTACATCTTGAAATTATCACATTTTGAATTTATTGGGCTAAAGGACATAGATTTTCAGAACAGTTTTACTTGGCGATTTTTACTTTTTTTAATGCGGCTCTTAGAAAACTTAAAAATTATATATGTGGATGGCTTTATATTTCTGCTGGACAACATTGTAGAATGGTCTTTTTTTCTTCAAAGATAAAAAATTTGGAGGATGAACTTGGAAATTTCTGCAAACAGAAAAGAAATGCATGTGTGTGCACACTCAGTAAACATTTATTTCATGCATGAATGAATCATAATTGAATGGTGTATATTGTCTCTGATATTTTCAAATTCATATAATCATGTTCTTTTTAGGAAAATGGCAAAGTACTGTACATCATGTTTTGTAATGTGCTTTTTCTTGAACGTTTCTGTAGGGTAAATGTGTGTTTCTGTTATGCTCGTGGTCTCGTAGTTTTCCATTTTATGGCTACACTTCACGTCATTTATCCTGGATATCCCTCAGACTTACACCTCCTGGAGATGCTTCTCTCCCCTTATTCTGGGCTGTAGATTACTCTCCCGGATGCCTCTCCTTGCCATCTTTCAGGAATCGCATTGGCTTCAGAAGCCCGTTTCTTGACTGGTGATTACTTCACCCATCTCATCTTGAGCAGATAGTATCTGAAGCCAAATGATTAATTCAAAGTATTCCATGTGACCAGACCAGACAGAGCATTACTAGATGGAAATAATGAGCTGTTGCAGAGAGCCCGTGTAAGGGAGTTTGAGCTCCCCTAAAGAGAGAGGGGAAGCTTTGCGAGGTAAAGCACGAGTCTCATCCGTCTCTCTAGTGAGGGCCTGGCTCTCCTTGTGCTGGCTGCCACATCGACGGCCAGGAGGCAAAGTCGGCATGCTTGCTCTCCTGAAGGAACTTAGCGCCTACTAGAGATAACCATGTATCATAATCCAAGGATATCGCACATCAACTACGATTAAGGTTTACTAGTTCTAATCTGAAAGTACCATACAAATATAAAGCTGTGATTATTGCTGATACTAATATTCTCCTCACGATCTTCCTCCTGCCGCCTATCCTATGAACCTTCCGAAGCCCAAGTCTGTATGTTTCCTTCCTCTGTCATCTTTCATCCTCTCCTTGGCCAACCAGTTCAGATATTCACAGAAGACATCCCCACACGCAGAGGCTCCATAATGTCTCTTTATTAACATGTTTATTATTGGGAGAAATGGCTCACCTTTATTGAGCACATAGCATGTGCCAGGTTCTGTGGTAGCGGTTTCCATGTCAGCTTGATCTTTAACATCAACCCTTGGAAGTTGCTAAGCTTATTATTCCTACATTTTACCAATAAGGAAACCGTAGCTTTAAAAAATTTGAGTCTTACTCAAGGTCACATATTGTGAAATGTCAGCACTCGGAGTTAAACCAGGGTCTGTCCGGCTCACAGGCCCGTTTTGCTGACCAGGGTGCCACACCAGAAACCTTCTTCATCTCTGCATGTCCCAAATGGGTTCGGTTGTCCCCATCATCATTTGTTTGAGGGGGGGGGGAATGGTGAGTAGAAATAGAAGTCAGGAATCCTAAAAAAATAAATTAGTCCTTGAACAATTCAGTAAGTTATATTTCTCTCTCTAATGATCAGAATTCTTTAGAAAATTATTAATGATTTAAAACTCAACTCTATCAACAGAAACAAGGATGCTCGTTTTGAGCTGGAGACCTGGGGGCTGCATTTTGGATGCCAGATGTCTCTGACTGGGCGGGTTTTGCCTTCAGAAAAAATATTAATGCAAGACCATGTAGTAAGTACTGTGATCCTATTTTCATTTAAAAGTATTTGCTTTAATATGTGTGTGTTTGATCATATGCAGGGGTGACTAGTGGGCTTATAATAGTCATTTGGTTTCTCTATGTCCATGTCCACATCCTCCCTTTGTGCTAAACCTTGAAGTCTCCTCTGTTTTCCTTTTCAATCTGAGTATACTTGGGAGGACTTATCAGCACCCATTGGACATGATTTAGGTCAGTGTGGTTTGGTTTCTCATTTAAAGACGCATTAGAAAAATGTGTATTTCAGGCTATGACAATTAAAATATGCCCACCTGTTATTAGGTGTTACAAAACTCTTGTATCTCTCTCTCTCTCTCTCACACACACACACACACACGCACACACACACACACTCACTCACTCCATAGTATCTGAGAAAATGTTTTAACTGGTGAGAGGTAATTCCAATAGACTACGTTTTCTGATACCGGGGTTCTTTCTTTTCCTCCAAGTAAAATGCTGCTCAGTTGGCATCAACAGGAAGGAATGTGCCCAGAGCCCATCCCTAGCCACACAGAACTTAGTTAGAGGGGCTTTTCTGAAACCTGAAGAGACACTTCTCTTTCAGGCTTCAGTTGAACAAATTAACCTATTTTATGCAAAATGGTGCATTATCGTTCTACTTTTCCCAAGGTTTGCTCATTTTTAAAGCCAGTTACATATTTTATTTTTAAAGGCCCTCTTCTCATCTTTCTTTTTTTTTTTTTTTAAGATTTTATTTATTTATTTGTGAGAGAGACAGTGAGAGAGAGCATGAGAAGGGAGAAGGTCAGAGGGAGAAGCAGACTCCCCAGGAAGCAGGGAGCTGCATGTGGGACCCAATCCCAGGACTCTGGGATCATGACCCGAGCCGAAGGCAGTTGTACAACCAACTGAGCCACCCAGGTGCCCTCTTCTCATCTTTCTCAGGTGATATGTCTAAATGAATGTAACTGAGAAACGGAAGTTTTGTGTTGGTGGCACTGGAATTTTTCAGCATTTCTTTTCTGTCATCCATCCAAGTTACCAAAACCCTCACTGGAGAAGCTGAGGAAAAACTACTTTTAAAAACAAGACAGAACTAAAATGTGTAAAGTACAAAATGTAGGTCCCCATTAAGATTTTGGTCAGGAGTCAGTAAAGAGAAGGTCAGTTTGGTTCCACATATGAAGCAGGTTATAAATATTTAACATAGTCTGTCTCATCATCTCTGTAAGCAAAATCATATTTCTCAGAGCTTTTTTGTTGTGTTTCTTTAGCGTGGAAACTGGTTTCCTTGGAAGGGTCACTAAAATGGGAGAAGGCGCCCCCTAGCGGTGGTTGTGGCTGATGAGCGTTGACTGTGTCCTGGGCTGCTTGCTTTTCTGAACTTGGGTTCTAGGAACTTCACAGGCCTCAGAGTGTTTTGGGCAGTTGTCCTGGGTCTTCTGCCAGCCCATAACAAGTAGGAGTGAGGTGAGGGGGCCATGGCTCGCCTCATGCTGGTGGAAATGGAAAGAATGAACCGTGACTCCAGAGAGAACCAGCGATGGAGGGCTACCCTTGCCCATCTTTTGCTAAGGTCACCTCCTGGAACTGAGTCCCTGCCTGGCCATTTAATGGTGGGGCATTATGAGGGTGCCTGTGGTTGGATTTCAGAGTTTGGTGGAAAGTACAGCCTTCCTGATTGCAGCCTCTGGAAGACCAGTCTAAATCTGTCACTGGCACCAACTGCCTCCATAATGTTTCTCGGCCATAGCTGGGGAGTCTGTGGAACAAGGGGATCGTAATCCTTCCTTAGGTGCTCATGTGCTGACGAGTGACTGGGAACATGTTAACATGCAGATTCCGATTCAGCGGGTCTGGGATGGGCCCCAGGACTCAGCGTTTCTGACAAGCTCTCGGGAGATAACCAGGCCAAATCACCAGGGACTCGATTACAGGGTGGTCCTCTTCAACTCTAACTGTGGCTCTTCCCGGCCCACTGGAACAAGGACATTCTGTTCAGTTCCGGTCCATGGATATCAGCAGAAGGCTGGTAACCCGTCTAAAATCTCCCCTTTTCCGTGCAGGGAGCACAGTTTTCCTGGTCCCTTGGGGCAGGGACTGTCCAAGAGTGAGAAAGGAACTTGTGCCCTGGCCTCATCTTTGCTCCTAGACGTAGCTACTCCTGGCTTGATGCATGTTCTTAACTGCCCCGTAGTGTTTGTGAGCTGTAGTTTGATGCCCTGGAGTATGAGTAGTGAGCATTTTCCCCTTCAGATTGCTTTCTGCCTCAGGAGACTGAGTCAGACAGCCCACTCGCCTGCAGCATTCATATTAAAGACCATCGATCTTAGAGCTGGAAGGGAACCTGGAGATCTTTGAACCAGACACCTTTCTTTGCACACAGCAGCAGCATGAGGTAAAGCGACTTGCCCAGCTGTCTGCAGCCAAGGACTGGCTGGCCTGCGGTGATGCTCAGACGCCTCCCCTTCCAGGAAGCCCATGTACTCTGTCCAGATGTGCAGTGCTTGGATCAGTGTTTTAAGTCTGTGAATAGCAAACTGTACTAAACAGGTCTCTTATGACGAATGTGGACCATCTTTGCACTACTTTTGTTTAGCTGCTTTCTGAATAAATGTGCTCAACCCTTTCATGATCATTATTTTTCTCAGTGTCAGCCTGGGTCTGCTGCTGAGTGGTCCAAGGATATGCGAAATTGCAAGATTTTAAGTGCACGGTCTTTGAGTAAATGGTTGATTATATGCAGCAACAGAGATGAAAAAGTGACCGAGGATTTTCTGCACTGCTTGAGAAGAGCTGGAAGTTCCATAGGATTTAATGTGGACTACCCCAAAACGTGAGAATACACGGAAAATTGTCCCAGCTGTTTTCATCTATTACTTTGGTTTAAAGATCAGAGAGGATGGTTGATGTAGCTACAAAAGCTTTAGCTAAGTAAAGTTTCCTAATACCAAGAAAACAGTTTTCTTGTACCAACAAAATAGTTATAAGTAGATAGATTTTGTAGTGACTGAAGTTTTATACAGTTAAAACATATTTTATGTTGGTCTTTATACAACTGCTTTCACAGTGCTTTAGGCAATAGTCTCATTACCCCCAAGATCTTTTCAGTACTAGTTGGGCCATAAATCCTTAATAAATCCATTAGCTTTCCCCCCCTTAATTATTTCATATCAGTTATTTATAAAACTTAATAGGAAACAGGATATTGAAAGATATAAAAGTTGCATTTCCTGACTTATTTGATAGATTTTATGTTTTAGAATTTAACTTAAGAAAGAAGGGCACCTGGGTAGTATGGTTGGTTAAGCATCTGACTTTCGGCTCAGGTCGTCATTTCAGGGTCATGAGATCAAGCCCTGCATCAGGCTCTGCACTGGTCATGGAGCCTGCTTGACTTTCTCTTTCTATCCCTCTGCCCTTCCACCTCACCCACTCTCTCTTAAATAAATAAACCCTAAAAATTTTAATGTAAAAATAGAGCTGAAATCGGCTTTTCTGATTCTGTTACTGTAGCCCAAGATTATTTAGATAGTTCTCTGATAAAACCAAGGGAATTATTCTTTGAACATTTATTGAGTATCCGCTGTATACTAGATGCTATGCCATTTGCTGGGGATGAGAAAGATAAACGAATTGCTCTCAGTTTAGTAAGGGATCCCTACATATCCAGTTACTCAGAATTGGATCTTGTTTGCTTTTAGGAAAGCAATCAAATTGGTCATGCCTCATTTTATTGAGCTTCATATGCTTCATAAGGAGGAATGCATACTTCTTTTTATTGCTGCTATAGTGAAGGGGCAAATGTCCTAATTGGCAAGGTGGGAAGTTATTCTTTAAACAAGCGGTTACTAATTCATTGCATCAGCAGTATAAGCATTGTTGAAAACCATCGATGTCCTTGAAGTCTCATTTTACAGTGTAGTTAGAATGGTCCTCTTATCACATCTGTTAACAAATCGTCTGGTTTCAGTTCCACCTGCTCTAATTTCTCTTAACCCAGGAGCTAAGAAAGCAGGAAAAGGTGAATGAAAGAAGCCCCAGTCACAGACTCTGGGGTGATGGTGCAAGCTCTTTCTTATATGAATTCCATGCACAAGCTTGTGCTGTGTTCTTAGCCTGTTTTATTTGAAAGCCCTTTTTAAAATTTAATTTAATTTAATTTTTTAAAAGGTTTTATTTATTTATTTGACAGAGAGAGACACAGTGAGAGAGGAAACACATACAAGGGGAGTGGAGAGGGAGAAGCAGGCCTCCCACCGAGGAGTGAGCCCAATGCAGGGCTAGATCCCAGGAGCCTGGGATCATGACTTGAGCCAAAGACAATGACTGAGCCACCCAGGGGCCCTGAAAGCCCATATTTTATTTCATTCTTTTATCTTTCCCATTTATGATTTATTTTTATTTATTTTAGAGAGAGGGAGAGTGGGGAGAGAGAGAGAATATCTTAAGTAGTGTCCTTGTCTAGCATGGAGCCCAATGTGGGGCTCGATCTCATGACCCTGAGGTCATGACCTGAGCGGAAATCAAGAGCCGGGTGTTTAGGTGACTGAGCCACCCAGGGGCCCCTTGGTTCCTGGATTTATATGCCTAGTTCCTCCTGTCTGAAACATTTACCTGATGAGTTTGGAAAGAGTGGATAGTAGATGGAGGCTGAGACTGCGTGTGCAAGAGATTGATTTGGAAAAATCAGGAACGTTTAGTTGCTTTTACAGAGCTGAGGGCCATCCCCAACGCTCAGTTAGAATCAGTGAGCAGGGAACCAGGGTCCTGCCACCTGCTGGGCAAGTCTGAAAAGGCCGCTGGGCATGAGGACCATCCAGCCTGTCCGCCTCTCAGAAGCTGATTCTACACAGAGAATCTGTGAAGTCCTCTGTGTGGGAATTACTTCTACAGCGTCTGGCTCCTAACATAATGTGAGCACAGAACAGATACGTACTTGCTGACTGACTGGTACAGGCTAAATAGTCGAGGCTCCAAACGAGCGGTCACTGAGGAAAAAAATAATCTTTCAGTCGGAAACATTCAGATTAGCTGAATAGCCTGGTCTCATTCATCTGATGATTTTTGAGACTTTTAAGGTTCTTGTGGGGATTCAGTATTAAAGAAACCTTAATCCCAGTTTAACTCTAACCAGTTTCAGATGCTTAGTATTGAGACTCATGCTTTCAAAACCTCACATTCAACCTCATTTTGGACTATGGAATTTTTAATTGTAGGGATATATACAACTGAGAAATTCGCAGTTTCTACCAGACTATTTCTAAGCTAATAAAAAATGATTAGTAAGTGTTTTGGTGTTATCTTGTAGTGGGATTATAAAAATCTGTATTATTTTTAACTCTATGATTATGTGTTACTAAAAAGAGAACTATATATCCTCAAAATTAATCTTTTTATGTAGCATCAAAGTACAAGAAAATCCAGCTGCATTCCTTAGCGCTCTACAGAGACACGTTGATCCTAATGTTCAGTTGGTAAGTATAGGATAATTTTTGTTTTGATGTGTAATTTTTATTTTTTCTTTATATCTAATAGTCTTCTTTCCTTGGAAGAAGGAATGTGAGCACATTCTCCTATAATATGTTTGCAAATGGCTGTGCATTTCCCCAAGAACCCAAGAAAGTATTAATCTTAGTATTTTAATCAGTATTTTATTTCCTTTTCATATTTCTAATGTTAATTTTAATTTTTTAAAAAGATTTTGTTTATTTGTTTGACAGGAAGAGACACAGAGAGAGGCAACACAAGCAGGGGGAGTGAGAGAGGGAAAAGCAGGCTTCCCAGCGAGCAGGGAGCCTGATGTGGGGCCTTTAGTTCCCAGGACTCTGGGATCATGACCTGAGCTGAAGGCAGACACTCAACGACTTAGCCACTCAGGCACCCCTAATGTTAATTTTTAAATACTTGTTTGTACCTCTATCTTATCCTCTTGGATGTCTACATATTTATTTAAGATTTAAGATAAAGTGACTCCCATCGTATCCCATAAATGCTGGGGCTCCCAGTGTTTCAGTGGGTTTTTGGAGGGTTTAGGTTTTTCCATGTTGCCTATGGCTGCTGCCGCTGGATTCTCGCCTCTTTTACGAGCACCATTTCCCGTGCACTGCGTCAGCTCCCACAGCGGCCTCATTTTCCAGAGCACTGCGCATGTGCAGGGGTGTAGTTGACTTGGCGGAGGGTTTGGGACCAAGGCATGATTAGAGCATACCCCAACACTGCAGACAAGTTAAAATTGGCATCCTTGTTCTGAAAAATCTCTCAGCCATCCCTATTTCTTGGAAATGCTTCCTCTTCTTCCAGGCCCCACCTCTCTCTGCACCGCAGTGTCTTACCTGTTCAATGTATGCGTCCAGGCTCCCAGCATCCCTCTCTACATTTCCCGCAAAGCAGCATGGCATGTCTGTTTCTCTTCTAGTCAGACACAAAAAAGGCCCATAAGGATGATATATTGAACAAAAGGAATTCTAACCCTAAGAGCATTTCTTTTCGTTAAAAATAAAATAAAAACAGATCATAAGAATACTACAAAGAACTGTCATATACCGGTCACCCAGATCCTCCAATTGTTGACATTTTATCATATGTGTTTTATTGTTTCCTTCCTTCCTATATCTATATATGTCTGTCCTCTTTTTTCCTGAATCATTTGAGAGTAGGTTACAGATCTGATGCCCCATTGTCCTTGAATACTTTTTTTTTTTAAGATTTTATTTATTTATTTGACAGAGAGATGACAAGTAGGCAGAGAGGCAGGCAGAGCGAGAGGGGTGAAGCAGGCTCACTGCCGAGCAGAGAGTCCGATGCGGGGCTCGATCCCGGAATCCCGGGATCATGACCTGAGCCGAAGGCAGAGGCTTTAAACCACTGAGCCACCCAGGCGCCCCTGTCCTTGAATACTTTAGTGCATGTTCTCTACAAGCAGGATCACTCTCCTACAGAACCATAGGACAACCATCAAAATCAGGAAACAGTAAGACCAGCTAATCCACAGACTCCATTCACATTTCTCCATCTGTCCTCAAAATATGTCCTCTCTAGTAAAAGGATCTGATGTATTGCACTTGGTTGTGCTGTCTCTTTAGACGCTCTTTCAATCTGAAATAGTTCCATAGTTTAAAAAGTTTTTTTAATTTTTTATTAATATATAATGTATTATTAGCCCCAGGGGTACAGGTCTGTGAATCGCCAGGTTTACACACTTCACAGAACTCACCATAGCACATACCTTACCCAATGTCCATAACCCTCTCCTTTCCCACCCCCCCCCCCAGCAACCCTGGGTTTGTTTGTTTTTTGGTGACATTAAGAGTCTCTTATGGTTTGTCTCCCTCCCAATCCCATCTTGTTTTGTAACGTAGTCGATTAACACGTATTTTGTATTTTATATATACCATATACTGTATTCTTACAATAAAGTAAGCTAGAGAAAAGAAAACATTATTAAAATCATAAGGAAGAGGAGCTACATTTATGGTACTGGACTATACTTATCCAAAAATCTGCATAGACACGGACTCGGACAGTTTAAACCCGTGTTGTTCAAGAGTCAACTGTAGATACATAACACATACATCTATGTGTGTCTATGTTAAACATGTGTTCACACCTCCAGTTCAACCCAGCAGCACAGGGAGGTGTCCCCCATATCCGTATTTGTACCTCCCTTCTCTGGGGGGAAGCACGGCTCCTGCTGTTCACATATCACCTGTGCCTCCATCCCCTGTAGGCAACCAATCTCACTTGTCTCCCACCTTCTTTTGGCCCCCATCCCCGCTGGACCACTGTCTTGTTCTGTCACCTACCTTGCTTGGTCCCAAATTCATAGGATGGAAGGAAGGAAGACTCCTCTAAGAGGATTGTGCTGACAAATGTATTTCCCTATTTTATGTAATTAGGTGTAAATAATTTTAGCCCTTGACATGATGATATTTTGAACAGATCTATAGGTGAAAAATCACTTTATTTGTCCTCTGCTAATCACGACAGTGCCCATGTTTTCTATATTATGGCAGTTTTGAATGTAAGGGGTACAAGATGGAAGGGAGATGCAGGTAGGTCAGGAGAGGCCCTTTGGAGAGAAGCACCTGATAAGAAAGAGGCCCGATGACAGAGATGGCAAAATTTAGAAATACCTGGGGACCTGAAGCTTCTTTCTCCTTATTTTCCTTCCGCCCCATATCCCTACTCTCAGGTCACAGTAAACAACAGCAACAACAAAATATTGTTGTTTGTTTCTTTTATTTTGGTTGTCTAGTACCTAGTGGGGGAAAAGACTACTGTGCAAGCTAGTCCTCCACCTGGCCTATGCGTGGGTGAGGCTGGGGGAGCGGGGTGGGGGTGAGAGCTGGAGAACCACAGGAAGGGCCAACAAGGGGCAGGAGGAAGCTGGAGAAGGAGCTAGGTTAGGAGGGAATTTGGGGAGCTTAATAGAATCAAATCTGAAGAGATGTGAGGCAGTGAAAGCCAAGACGGATGGGTAGCTTTGGAGTGGGACTGTGGAGCAGGTGGCTGATGAAAGGGCATTTGAAGCAGCGTTGACCCGTTGTCAGTGGTTAAGGGCCATTTGAGACGACTTTAGATATGTTAGTGTTTGCTTCTTCGGAACTTAAGGGCAAGATACTTGGAGAATCCACCTACTCATTTTTGTTTGTTTGTTTGTTTATTAGAGAGAGCACACATGCTTGAGGTGTGGGGGAGCCTGACGTGGGGCTCAATCTCATGACCCTGAGATCATGACCTGAGCCAAAATCAAGAGTCAGACACTTAACCGACTGAGCCACTCTGCCACCCCTCAGTTTTTGTAAAGCTACTTTTAAACATAAGTAAGGTGACTTTTTCTTCCTTTTTTTGTCTTTTAGGTAATGTGTATCCTGCCTTCTAATCAGAAGAGCTACTACGATTCCATTAAAAAATACCTGAGCTCCGTCTGCCCCGTGCCAAGCCAGTGCGCCCTCACGCGGACCTTGAACAAACAGGGAATGGTGATGAGCATTGCCACCAAGATCGCGATGCAAATGGCCTGCAAACTTGGAGGCGAGCTGTGGGCTGTGGAAATCCCTGTGAGCAGTCTGTCACTCTTCTCCTTTTAGCAATCCCTCAATGCTCTCCTTAATTTAACAATGACATCAAGTGGGAGGTGTTTTCCCATGATCCCAGAAGTGCTTGTTGTGGTTGTTGGGTCTGTCATCTGTCTGTGGGCGCTGGGCTCCGGCATGACTCAGGACCCCGTCTAGAAGGTAAGGTGCAGTTCCTGTTGTCCAGGAGCTTTGCGTGAGCTGTTGGCAGCACATCTCATGACTGAGAAGCTGGGCTGGCAGAGACTTGGAGGGACTCGATCTGGAGCCGCTCTGCTGCTGCTACAGGAAATCTGTGCTCCAAGGTCTCTGCTTTTATCAGCTTTCAGCAGCTGCTGGCCGTGAGAGGAGCTCCACACCCTGGAGGAGGCTCCCCAGGACTCAGGCAGCCGGCAGACCTCTGATCTTGGACTGTGGCGGGAACTGAGAAAGTCCTCTTCTCTTTCCCTAACTGTTGGCCACTGTAGAAGGAGGGGAGGGAATGAGAAGTGAAGGAATGGTGTCCATTGCCTTCCATTTCTGTAAGCAGGATGTATGTGGGGAGCCCCAGCCGCCTCCTGGGGGCTGCAGAGCCAAGGAGCGAGGTGGGGGGGGTCCCCCAGATATCTAAAGAATGGGGGATGCACTTCTCCTTGAGATCCCTGCAGCCCAGAGGCCTGGATAAATGACGGACCACTCACCTTGAGCCTCTTGGGTCACCACAGGCACTTGTCCATCTCCCCAAAGGATGGTAGCCACTACAGTGAGACTCTGAAGCAAAGTGTGTACCACAGCCCTCCCTCCATCTTTAAGTCTCTTTGGTTTCTGGTTTAATAGGCTGCTTCCTCGGGCCCTTGGTCTCGCTGGCATGTAGCTTCACTTAAATAATTTAATAACTAGGGACAGTTTTTTAAAAAAAAACTTATTAAATCATCGTTTGGGGAAATAATGCCCCATTCCATTAAATCATGAAAAATTTACTTTTACAGTTGAAGTCCCTGATGGTGGTCGGTATTGATGTCTGCAAAGATGAGTTCAACAAGGGAATGGTGGTGGTTGGATTTGTGGCCAGTATTAACCCCGGAATCACCAGGTGCTTTTACAATTACAATAATTCTCTAATTATTGTTTGTGGTTTAGATAAAAACCATAGAGCAGGAAACAGTTTGTGTTCTTCACTCATTTTATTTCTTTATTTATTTATTTTAAAGGTTTTGCTTATTTATTTGACAGAGAGAGAGGGATCACAAGTAGGCAGAGAGGCAGGCAGAGAGGAATGGGGAAGCAGGCTCCCCGCCGAGCAGAGAGCCCAATGCTGGGCTCGATCCCAGGACTCTGGCATCATGACCCGAGCTGAAGGCAGAGGCTTTAACCCACTGAGCCACCCAGGTGCCTCTTCACTCATTTTTAAAAATATGAACAATTTAGTCATAAATTATAGTTACAGATAAAAATGTGATTGATAATCTTAATAGGTAGCCTTATGGAAAAACTGTATTTATGCAAACATCAGGACAAGCTGTCACTCATATACCCATCATATTCCTAAAGTGATGGATGATGGAAATTCTTACATATCTGTACATCTGCCCTGTTTTGGGTCCTGTGCTAGAAACCTCATGTACATTACGTCAAGCAGCTAAGTTCTGGCTTCATATTGTTTGTATTTGTATCCTGATCTGCCATGTACTTATTCTGTGTTTGATGTCTGGCTATTTAAACTTGCTGTGCCTCACTTGTAGTCACCTGTAAAGTGGGGATGTCGGCAATGCCTGTTTCATAGGGCGTGTGTGGAAATAACGTGAGATAAAGTGCTTAAACCACAGGCTCAGTACGCGCAGCACGTGCTTCTTGTTACTGACACTTGCAGATGGTTGGTGTAGTTGTTCATGCAGCTGTTGGAAACAGAAACAGGTTCGGTGGTAATGCATTAAATATTGAGTCATGGTACTTAAGTAACTGTAGTTCTTAGGATCGTTTTACTATTTGCAACGAAACAGAGTGTTTTGAGACTGTAGGAACCGTGATGTATTTTATTCCCGGATGTAAGCGGTTTGGTTTACTCCATTAAATTTGTGGTCAGGTATATACTTGGGATGGCGAGAAACAGGAAAAGTCGCGGTGGGACTCCAGATTCCTTCCAGCTTGTATGAGATCCCGTTTGTCATTTCGTTAATGAACCAGATAAAGCATTTCCCGTTTGTTAGCCTCATTCCTCATTGTGTCATTATCGGTTATATAATAATAATGTCAATGCATAGTTACCACTAAGCCATGACTTCCATTTTTCAAGTGCTTTTATTTAATTAGTAACTTTAGCAAGAGAACTTCTTCTGAAATTTAAATAAGTTAATCATGTTCAGATTTCAAGTCCAAAAGGCTCATTGATAGGAGTTGACGTTTATGCCTGAGAAATCTTTGAGTATTTTGAAAGTAGATCTGCTAAACTAATAAATTCCTTTGTAACAATAATGTAGTGGTTTATATTTATTATTGCTTATTTTGTGCCAGGTACCATGCTAAGTCCTTTATATAGATTATCTAAATTAATTTTTACAACCTTATGAGGTAGTAACTACCTTACCGTCTTGTATGTTTCCTTAGTACAGACGAGGAGACCGAGGCTTAGGTTCATGTGGCTGGTGAGTGTGCCAGCCAGGATTTGAACCCAACTGTATCTGATGTCAGTACCATGCTTCAGTTTCTCTTACCAACAAATTTCTTTTGGGGAAGGGAGGTTCTTAATATAATTGTACTCATGTAGCATATACAAAATCATGAGCATTAAGTTTTATTCACAATGTCTTTTTTTTATTTCGATTGCGGCATAATGACATACATTACATCAGTTTCAGTATTCAGCATAATGATTCGATATTTGTACACATTGCAAAACGATCACCACAGTGAGTCTGTTAATATCATCACATAGTCATAACATTCATTTTTCTTGTGATGAGGACTTTCAAGATCTACTCTTTTAGCAACTTTCAAATATGCAATAATACAGTATTATTAACTGTGCTCACCAAGCTGCTCATTACGTCCCCAGGACTTCCTTATTTTGTATCAGGAAGTTTGTATCCTTCGATCTCCTTCTCCCCACATCCCCACTTCCACCTCCTGCCTCTGGCAACCACCAGTCTCCTCCTGTATCTAGAAGCTTTTTTTTCCCTCTTAATTTCACATGTAAGTGAGACTGTACAGTACTTGTCTTTCTCTACCTGACTCATCTCACTCAGTGTAACGTCCTCAGGACCCATCCATGTTGTCACAAATGGCAAGACTTTATTCTTTGCTGTGTCTGAATAGTATTCTGGGTGTGTGTGCGCACGCGGACTCACACACACATCTTTATCCATTCTCCCACCGACGGACACTTTGGTGGTTTTCCTTTTCTTCACTTAATCCTAGTGCACGTCTAGGGTAGACATTTTGAGTCTGAACTTTACTTTTGTGTTCTTCTCAATTTAGGTGGTTCTCTCGCTGTATCCTCCAGAGAACGACGACGGATGTTGCAGATTGCTTGAAAGTTTTCATGACTGGTACTCAAAATATCGCGGTGTGGGTGGGCTCCGAGCACGATTCTTTCTGACTCAGAGTCGGCATGCCCGTAGCAGATCAGACCGGGGAAGCAGATGCCCTCAGCCTGCCCAAGTAGACCGTCACCTGGTTAGAGATTTCCAGTGCTATGTCCTGACTCATGCTCATAGATATTGGAGAAGCCACACGTGTCCTCTGTGTGTGATAAACAGAAAGCCAAGAGGAAGGGCAGTTTTTAGCTGCTGGTGGCTCTGGCAAGCAGGGCAAATACCAAAGGAACCTACCCCAGAGAAACAAGGATTGTGACAGAGTGGCATGAGGTCTAGAAACAGGAAGGAAGCCTTTGGGGTGGGGGTAGAATAGGATGCTGGCAGATGAAGGGCGGCTTAGCAGGAGAAGGTGGGGAAGAAGGCAGGCGGGGAAGGGTGCCTTCTATGTAGTGGGATGTGATGGGAACAGTGTCTGGGGCTCCCGTCTCCTCTCCAGCCCTGGTCGGTGCCTGGCCTTGGCACTACCTCGCAGTGTGGTTTGTACAATTCACTTCCTCTCCTGATGTGCTTTTCCCGTCCATAAACTCTGGGGGTGGGGGGACGTTGTAAATGTTTCCTAAAAAAGTGAATTTGGTGATATGTGTTGGTTATGGCCTTACCTATATGATCATCTTCTGTTGAACTAAAATTTCCTGGAAAATAAATTCTTCTGAAGCAATTACCCAATGTATACATGAAATTAAGTATTATGTTACTTTGCCCTCACTTCAAAACTTGTTTTTTTTTAGTAGTCATGAAAAGTTTCTGTTGATAGGAGTTACTGTCTGGGCTCTGCTCTTGGGGCAGTTTCTAGTTGGAGTGGGTGGAGATGTTCTCAGAGTTCACATTGTCGGTGCAACTTAGAACCGAATTGGGTGAGTCCACGGTAAGAGATGCTCTCAGAGGAGCGGCCACATCCTTTCCTTATGTCTTCATATTTACGCTCATTGGAGAAGGAAATGACATGGAGTTATCCAGCCTGTATCTATCGATAGCATTTAAAGACTCGAAGAAGCCAAATTAGTATTCTTTTGGTTTTGGGAATTTGTTTATTGCATGACTTCCTTGATTGCTGGAATATTAAAATGTCACAAAAGAGGCACGCTAAGTTCAAGAAAACGTTATGCCATAGAAACTATTATGAGTCCTCCAAGAGCAGAGATGCTGAATATCCCCCTAAAGTTACCTGCTTTTATTATTATTTATATTATTGCAGATACAACTCAGGTCTAGGAATTACCCTCTTAGGGAAGTAGTAACACACTTCTCTAAAACCCTGAGCTCTAGGGGGATGCTATTCTTTGTTGGTGCTGGATGAACCATTCTCTTCTCACCAACTAACTACTCGTTCCACAGGAGCGCTCAACAGATGGCACAGGCACAACCATGGCCTGCCCGCGCGGGTGGTCGTGTACCGGGATGGGGTGGGGGACGGCCAGCTGCAGACCCTGCTTGAATACGAGGTTCCGCAGCTGCTGAGCAGTGTGACAGAGGCAAGTTCCAATACCAGGTAGGCAATCACTGTGCGTTCCCCGCACTTGCGGTGACAGCTCCTTAGTTAGAAGTGTTAAAATTCATAGATGCCAGCATCTTTTTTTTTCACGCAGTGAAGGTAGGCTCTATGCCTGCATCATGTGAGTACAGCCGATGGTTAGATCTCCCGCAGCTCGGAGCATCGTTGGGATGCTGTTCTGTGAAGTGGGGGTGGGGGCACCCGGAGGAAGGCAGGTGTCCTTCAGCGCGGCTGACACGGAGATCCAGCCAGGTTGGGGGAAGACGCTTCACACATATTGATAAGCCATGGGACTAAACATGCTGTGGTTTGAAATACAAGGCCCAAATCAGCCAGGGCTCAGGCCCTTTCAAGTGCAGGCCCCAGTACGCGGCCAAGGTGGGTGGGAGGTGCGAACAGCAGTGGAGGGCAGAGCCGCTGGGCTGCCTCGCCCGTCGCCAGCCTTCTGGATTCAGGGGTGTGGTAGTGAGTATGTCAAGTGGCTGGTGCAAGGAAAATATTAGAACTGACAAGCAGGGGAGGATGATAATCTCAAATTGGCTTCTTAAAATATTTGGGGGAACGTTCCTCCAAGCAGAGCCCTGTGTTCATCTGTCCGGGACACCATCAACACCAAAGGTGCAGGCGTGAGTCGTGGAGGAGCTGAGTCCCGGCAGCATCAGGATCGGGCAGCCAGCGGGGAGGGCGTAATGGCTTGGGGCGGGGGCAGTATCACCTGCCGCTGCATCCAGACCCTCACAGCCCAGGTCTCTCCCTCCCAACTGACCTCAGGGGACTGTGTCTGCTCCCATCCACAAGCATGCAGTTGAGGGCCAGTGGGAGTACATTCAGCAGCTGACTGTGCTAAGGAATGCTCTATCAGTATGACATCAACTCTGAAAAGTTTCTACATTGAAAACAATATATTTTTCAAATAAAATGATTAAAGTGAAATTTCCCCATAATTTTTGCATCCCAGTGGTTGCTTTGGGAATGATGGCCGGTATTTGGATCTGGCCTTGGCTTTACTGAATCCAGGCTTTAATTCCTGGTCATTCAACATCTGGCCCAAATGTGCATTCTGTCCATCCATCTATCCTCCTCAGGTGTGTGTCTTGCGGGATTCAGGAATGATGATTTGAGGAATAAGAGGAACCTGTGGGTCTTTTTTGCTGTTCAGGAATTGAGAGGAAGGATGAAGGTGAAATAAGGGGGTTATTGCTAATGCAAAAAGGAAATCTTGTCTCCATGGAAAATTCTGGAAAGTCTTCCTTTAGAGGTACTAGTTGAAGCTCATTGCCTTACTAACCATTGCTCCCGTCCCCTTCAAGGGATAGAAACCAGACGAGTGACTGGACATGGCACACTCTTGCCACAAGGAAGAACAACCTCTAATTTTGAAAACTGTGTATCTTGGGGGGAGTTGATGTGGGGGATAGTTTTTACTTCATTTGGCAGTGTTTTTCTAATGAATGGATGAATTTATCTAGAAATTACCAAAAAAGATGACTAGAAAGCTGCAGGCTTGTTTTTGACTCTCTGCATCTCCCTTTCTGCCTTTCTGGTTCCAAGCGCCAAGCTGTCAGTGATCGTGGTCAGGAAGAAGTGCATGCCCCGATTCTTCACTGAAGCAAACCGGTCGGTGCAGAACCCGCCGCTCGGCACCGTGGTGGACTCCGAGGCCACACGTCCTGAATGGCAAGTGCTGTTCGAAAGCCAGTTTTCCGCGAAGTGTTCGCTGCCTGTTTTTCATGCTGGGCCTCCTTGGCTGGGCTTCTTTCTCACGCTCGTGCCCGTTTCCCGCTCAGGTATGACTTCTACCTGATCAGTCAGGCAGCTGGCCAGGGAACGGTTACCCCCACCCACTATAACGTCATCTACGACGACAATGGCTTGAAGCCCGACCACATGCAGAGACTCACCTTCAAACTGTGCCACCTCTACTACAACTGGCCGGTGAGTGACGCTGTGGGACACGGACACGTGGCGTTCCCTCCCGGGGTCGTCACCCGGCTCACCCAGCACGACGCCAGACTTCCCGAAGGAGGAATGAATGCATGCATGCGTGCATGAATGAATGAATGAGGCCCGAGTCCACAGTAGGAGAAACCCAGTCTGTCCTAGAAACGAAGCAGCAATAACTGTTAACGTTATTATTATTACTTCTAGCACTAGTATTTATTATTCCCGGAGGACCTTATTCTGTGCATTGTCTTAAGCACACTAGGGAGGAAATCAGGGTGTTATTTCCAAGTTGCTGTTGAGGAAATTGAAGCCAGCTCAGACACTGTGTGCAGTGGGAACATTAAGGTTGCATCTGTTCTGTGTTTCCGTGCACGAAGCCGAGGGCCACTGTCAAAGTCCGAGGCCAAGGTTTGCTCTGAGCCCCTTGGAGCCTTGAGTCACAGGAAACTTAGATGAATGCTAAGTGTGATGGCTCCCAGCTCCCAGCTCCCAGCTCTGTGGTGCCAGACGGGCCCCCAACCCCATCTCACCTGGTGAGTCTGTGCTCCACAGGATGCGGTTGCCCTTTGTTGGTTGAGTTTAGGTGGTTTACTTGCGAATGCTTTCTGCTGTGTATGGAATTAGCAGAGGATAAAACTCAGGAGCACAGATTACTCTAAAGAACAGGCAGACCTCGTAATTGCTGTCAATATGTTTTCTCCTCAGGGCTTAATCAGCATCCCAGCCCCCTGTCAGTACGCGCACAAGCTGACCTTTCTGGTAGCACAGAGCATTCACAAAGAACCAAATCTGGAACTAGCCAACTCTCTCTTCTACCTGTGATGACGGGAACTACAGGTGTCCCGAGAGGAGCCGTCTGAGGAATGGGTGGATTTTGTACAGACCTGTCGCAGGTGCAAGGCTGTGACTGGGGAAAGGAGATTGGGCTTAGTTTCAACTTTTGGAAAAACACCCAACACAGTTTGATCTGAGGTGGTTCAAAAGAAATACGTAGTGTTTTATTTTGAAAAGTTTTATGCTCGTGATAAATCCCCATGCTGGTAAATGGAATTAAAATGTGCCATCATCGGTAAGTAATTCCACAAACTGAATATCCTCTAAGAAAATAAGTGTTTGCAAGGTGTTTTTGATGGTAGGGAAATGGGGTGTAATTCCCACCTTAAATTTTGCCCACGTTTTGTTAAATAATATTATAGGACGTTTTGTAGAGTGGTTCAAATAGTTATTAGAAAATAAAATTCAGAGCATTGCATATGTGTTTACTGTTGTTTGAATTTCAGTTGAAGTTACATGCAGACCCCATGATTGGTTTTCAGCACAGACTTACCCACTAACCACATCACCACCCTCTGAGTGATGTTTTGGAACCAGAGCACACCTCCTGCTCTCCAGAAGGTGCTTGATCTCACTTATAAGCAGGTGCTCGCACTGATGACCTCGCCTCGCACCGCACTGAGAAAACGGATTCCCAAAGAAGAGGGCTGGCCCAGGCCCCATCCCCTGCCCCCACTGCAGGGCAGCTGTGTGTGGAAACCCCCCCAACCCCTGTCATCGTAAATGAACCCTGTCACTGATCCTGCGGGTACCAAATCCCGCTCCTGCTCTGGGAATTCTCCCTCTCCCTCCTGCGGCAGCCATTCCTTCCTCACACTGGGTCATTCCTGGCATCATCGCCCCTATGCTGTTACTCCTCCCATCTTGAAGAGGAAACTTCTTCCTCCTCCAGTGTCCACCCCATTTCTTTGCTCCTCTTTGTAGAAAAAGTTCTCAGAGAGCAGTCGATGCCTGATCTACCAAATTCCATACTCCAGTCAGAATTCACCACACCCACTACGGCATCAAGGCTTTTACCTCCGCTTTGTCTAGCCGGATTGTCAGTTCTCAGGCCTTGCCTTCCTGAGGGATCCCAGCCTTTGACCTGGTTGGTTATTTCCTCCACCCTCGACTCTCCAGTGGCCTCTAGGAGGACATGCTCTCCCGGTTTCTCTTCTACTGTGTCAGTCCCTCAGTCTCCCTCGGTCTCCTTCTCTGGCTTCTTATCTTCTCGTCCTTTATACATGAAAACGCCCCAGGAAGGAGAACAGGACTCTGGAAACAATACTTTCCTGCAGGGGCATGAGGAGGGCAGCAGGTTCTCTCTGAGGTGTGAGATCCCATGAGATGGCCCTGAGAACACTGTTTTCTCCTCGGGAGTTCTCCCTAGGACTGGTCAAAAGGTGTCCACCATGGGTCAGTTTCAGTGATAGTGGTGCTCACCCTTTGCGGGGCTTGATGGTGGAGATTAGGACCCTGCAGGCCCAGAGCCGAAGGCTTTACATAGACCTCTACTCTCCATAACAGTTTATCCATCAGGCACTAGAATGACCATTTTACAGGGGATAAAACTGAGGACTGAAGATAACCATGGGGCTTACCAAATCTTATAAAATCCATAAATTGTAGAGCTAGAATTTGTCCTCAGGTATGTTGGACTCCAAAATCTGAAATGAACCACAGCCTACTGCCTTAATAACAGATTCTATAAGAACTTAAAAATTTCTCCCTGAGTTCTTGGATGAGGAAGTGTCTCATGTTTCAAGTTGGAGTGACATAAAAGTCTTTGGAGGCAAGGCACTGTACCAGTCCAGAGTGGTTGTGTTTTTGTTTTGATGCTGTTGTTTCCTTCTTTCCGAGTGCAGGGATTTTGTTAAATGCCATCGACCTAGCCACCGCCTTATAGAAATCAACACAGGCCATTCAGATTAGCAATACAGAAGCCTGGAGAGCTCCTTACTCTTTTCCGTGTGAAGTACTGCCCAAAACCGTGGCTCCGTACCGTGTTAGCCCACCAGGGGGCAGACAAGAACCGTTATATGGGCTCAGCCTGGCCCCTTGGTCCACTTGGTGCCAGGGATAAGTGGTAGAATGGTCAAGGAATGATCTAGAGGGCAATATGGGATTAAGAAAATCTTCATTTGTGCTCTGTTTCGGACACTTTTAGCTGTGGAATTTGGAATCTGATAATCTCCCTGCTCTGAGACTCAGTTACCCAATCTGTACTGAGAGAAGGGGCTGGTAGAAATCAGGGCAGCTCAACCTTGGAAACAATAGAAATTCCCACATGTAAAAGCTTTTTTAAAGAATACAAGTGTCTAGGCCCATCTCCAGAAATAGTGATTTAATCAGTCGGGTGGGCAGCCTGACCATCTGAATGTTTTAAATTTCTGCGGGTGATTCTGATGGTTAGCCAGGGTTGAAGATTTTCAGTCTGGAGCAGGACTAGGTTTGAACCCAGAACCACTGCTTACTAGCTGTATGACCTGGTCAAGTTCTTAACCTTGCTGAGCTTCAGTGTATCAACTTGTAACAACACCTAACAATGTCCGAGATGTATGGTTTTTATAAGGATTAGAAATATCAAATCTAAAATATCTGGCTTTAGAAGCACCTGGGTAGTCAATCAGTTGAACATCTGCCTTCCTCCGATCATGATCCCAGGGTCCTGGAATCAAATTCCGAATCACTCAGAGGTGAGTCTGTTCCTCCCTCTTCCTCTGCTGCTCCCCCTGCTTGTGCTCTCTTGCTCTCTTTGTCAAATAAATAAAATCTCTTAAAAAATTAAGTATCTGGCTTTAATTAAGAACAGCCTATCATTATGCCTCATAAGAGGAAAAGAATCATAGAAATACTATAAGATCCAGTAATTCCACTATTGGGTATTTACCCAGGGAAAACGAAAACACTAACTCAAAGTATATGCACCCTTGTGTTTATTGTAGCATTATTAACAATAGCCATGGAAACAACCTAAGTGTCCATCAGTAGATAAGCGGATAAGAAAAATGTGGTATATATACATAATGGAGTATTATATAGCCATACAAAAGGAAGAGGTCATGTCATTTGAGACAACATGGATTGCTCTAGAGGGTATTATGTGAAGTAGAGCAAGTCAGGCTGAGAAAGACAAATAGCATATGATTTTCATATATGGAGTTAAAATTAAACAAAACCAGAATCAGAACTATATATACAGAGAACAAACTGATGGTTGCTGGTGGTGGGTGTGGGCAAAATGGGTGAAGTGGAGAAGGAGATACAGGCCTCCAGTTACGGAATGAGTATAAGGAATGTGGTCAGTTCTACTGTGACAGTGAGGTAATGAAACAGATAGCAGCTTTACTTGTGAGCATAGTCTCATGTATAAACTCGTCAAATCACTAGGTTGGACAGCTGCAAATAATGTAACATTGTGTGTCAACTAGACTCAAAAAAAGGATCAAATAACAAGCTAGTCAACAAATCTCAGGGGTACATGTAATGCGTTTAGGAACCATACCAGGTACTAAATTCTTCTACATTCCCATTTAAAGGAAAGCTCAATATTTTCTCTAGATATAAGCAGCCTACCCCTTGTTGTTTTATGGAGATGGTGTTTGATTTTGTTTTTATTTCGACGGTGAGGAGACTTTGAGGAGAACATAATTTAAATAGATAACCATGGTACCCAAAGAGGTGCCCCATTCCAGTGTCCCTTAGCTGGCTGACGGGATTGACCACAGTGTTGATGATGAGGCATGAATCATCGCCCCCACCCCCGCCAGCGCTCCCCTCCTCCCACACCTCCCACACCAGCTGCTGGTAGCCACTGACTGAGCTCAGCAGAGGTACTGGGTTTGGGCCATTTCTGCCCAGCATGGGAATCCCCTATCGGGCAGTCTTTACCAGGGTATTCCTGTTTGACCGAACCAGGGCAGTCTAAGAACTGCCCATTAGTTTGAGGCGCTCTTCCAACCTTTTAAATACTGGACGTTGAGTTAGCAATTTTCCACGGGTTAAACATTTCTAACACACTTAAAGATCTCAGACTTGGAATGTCAACTGCTTTTTGAGAATTATGGTCAAATGTTTGAGTTTTGTTGCTCAGACGAACCTGCACTTTTCCCTTTCAATTTGATCCAGTGTCAGCTGGCCAGGAATACCTTAACCGCGCCCACTAGAAAGACGAGATAAGGACTCATTTCAAAGGGGGCGTGGCCCAGCACAACAGAATGATTTACTTCTGAGTGAAGTTCCTTCCAATTTATTGAGAAAGCTGTCTTAATCTTTGATTTAAACATTATAAAAATACTAGATGTGCATTATGGAATATTTGGAAGTTACAAAAAAGTATAATGAAGTAGAAAAACAACAACATCAGTACAAATACTCCCCAGAAGTATATACTGTCAACACTTTGATATATACTTTTCTTTTTTTTTTAAAGATTTTATTTATTTATTTGACGGAGATCACAAGTAGGCACAGAGGCAGGCAGAGAGAGAGGAGGAAGCAGGCTCCCTGCTGAGCAGAGAGCCCAATGTGGGGCTCGATCCCAGGACCCTGAGATCATGACCTGAGCTGAAGGCAGAGACTTTAACCCACTGAGCCACCCAGGTGCCCCTGATATATACTTTTCATTTAGTGCTTTAACTATTTAACTATAATATGCTATTATATATTACATATATTATATTATATATTATACTGTAAAATATATTTATATTATAAAAATATAATCGTTTTCTATGTTCTTTTTTCACATATGATATGGCATGAGTATTTTCATATTTTATTAAAACATTTTTGTAACAGTCTTTTTTTTTCCCCCATTTTATTTATTTTTTCAGTGTAACAGTATTCATTGTTTTTGCACAACACCCAGTGCTCCATGTAACATGAGTCTTTTAAAAAATTTTTAATTCTAATATAGTTAACATAGTGTTATATTGATTTCAGTAGTGATTCAATAATTCTATGCATTAACTCAGTGCTCATCATGACAAGTGTACTCTTGCTCTCCTTCACCTATGTCATCCATCCCCCCCACCAACCTCTCCTTTGGGAACCATCTGTTCTCTATAGTTAAGAGTTTATTTCTTGGTTTGACTCTTTTTTTTTGCCTTTGTTTGCTGTTTTGTTTCTTCTGCTTCACATATGAGTGAAACCATGTGGTATTTGCTTTTCCCTGACTGACTGACTTCGCTTAACATTATACTCTCTAGATCCATCCATGCTGTTGCAAATGGCAAGATTTCACTCTTTTTTATGCCTGGGTAATATTCTATTGCATAGATATACTGCATCTTTTTTATCCAATCATCCACCAATGGACACTTGAGTTGCTTCCACGTGTTAGCTATCTTAATGCTGCAGTGAACGTAGGGATGAATATATCCTTTCAAATTAGTGTTTTCCTATTCTTTGGGTAAATACCCAGTAGTGCAATTACTACATAATATGGTAGTTCTATTTTTAACTTTTTGAGGAAACTCCACGCTGCCTTCCACAATGGCTGCGCCAATTTGCATTCCCAACAATGCACAAGGGTTCCTTTCTCTCCACAGCCTCACTAATTCTTATTATTTCTTGAGTTGTTGATTGTAGTCATTCTGATAGGTGTGAAGTGATACCTCATGTGATTTTGATTTGCATGTCCCTGATGATGAGTGATTTTGAGCATCTTTTCATGTATCTGTTGGTCATCTGGATGTCTTCTTTGTAGAAATGTCTGTGTCTTCTGCCCATCTTTTAATTAGGGTGTTGAGTTGTATAAGTTCTTTATATCTTTTGGATATGAACCCTTTATTGGATATGTCATTTGCGAATATCTTCTCCCATTCTGTAGATTGCCTTTTAGTTTTGTTGGTTGTTTCCTTTGCTGTGCAGCAGCTTTTTATTTTGATGTTGTCCCATTTGATGTTGCTTTTGTTTCCCTTACCTCAGGAGACAGATCTAGAAAAATGTTCCTATGACCAATGTGAGAGCAATCACTCCCTGTGCTCTCTTCTCAGATGTTTACAGTTCCAGATCTCACATTTAGGCCCTTTATCTATTTGATTTAATTGCCTGTTTGGTGTAAGAAAGTGGTCAAGTTTCATTTTCTCGCATATAGCTGTTCAGTTTTGCCAACACTACTTGTTGAAGAGACTATCTTTTTCCTAGTGTGTTCTAGCCTCTTTTTATCAAAGATTATTTAACCATTTAATTGCAGGTTTGTTTCTGGACTTTCTATTTTGTTCCACTGACATAAGTGTCCATTTTTGTGCCAATATTGTACTATTTTGATCACTACAGTGTAAGACTAAATCTTAAGGACTGAGTAGTATTTTCTTGTATAGATGTAACAGTTTACTTGTTCCCCTCTTTATTATACCTCTAGGTTGTTTCCAATTTCTCTTTTAGATGATAGCATGAAGTTTTTTCTCCTCAGTATTTGGAATTGGTGCCCTGGGTTAGATTCCTAAAAGTGAAATTAATAAGTCAAAAAGTGAAAATACTTAAAAAGAGAGAGAATACTTGTAAGTTGCTTAGTACATATTGTTAAATGTTTTTTCAAAACTGGCATATTTTATGCTCTCACAGTGGTACCCTAGTAAGCTTTTTATGTTCTTATTAAAAGCAAATTATTTTAATATGGTAGATGTCAGAGGTGCCTGGATGGTTCAGTCTGTTGGGCATCAGTCTCTTGATTTTGGCTCAGGTCATGATCTGAGGGTTCTGGGGTCAAGCCCTGCAATGGGCTGCAAGCTCAGTGGGGAGTTGGCTTGAGTCTCTCTCTCTCTCTCTCTCTCCCTCTGCCTCTGCTTCTCTCACCCTTTCTAAAATAAATAAATAAATCTTTAAAAAATTAGTATGGTAGGGGTGTCTGGGTGGATCAGTTGATAAAGCAACCAACTTTGATTTCAGCTCGGCTCATACATGATCTCAGGTCCTGAGAACCCCATGATGGGCTCCATACTCAGCACAGAATCTGCTTGTCTCTCTCCCTCTGTTCCTCTTCCTTCTCTCTCTCTTTCAGATAAATAAATAAATAAATAAATAAATAAATAAAATCTTTAAAAATAATATGGCAGATACCAGAGGACTATTTTATTACTATTTACTAATTATTAATAATGGAAGATAATTTGAAAGTGTTTCTTAGCCATTTGTATTTTTGTTTATGTTTTCTTATCAACTTCTAGGAGTCTTTTATATTTTAAAGGTAGTCATATCTTGCCATACTTTTGTAGCTATGTCCCCAATTTACTATCTGTTTTAAATTTTGTTTATACAGCTTCTTTAGCTACAGATACTTAAAGTTTATATGTTCAAATTATCA
The DNA here is from genome assembly GCF_922984935.1 of Meles meles. Lineage (NCBI taxonomy): Eukaryota > Metazoa > Chordata > Mammalia > Carnivora > Mustelidae > Meles > Meles meles. The sequence continues at coordinate 87,699,702 of NC_060073.1, read as the reverse complement.
ATATTTTTTTAAGATTATGAAAGCCAATCTGGGATTTGAAACCTAGAAAATCTATTCTCATCTAGAGAGTTGAGAAAACTTTTTTTGTTTTTATTTCCTTTCATTTAACTCTAAATCCATCCAGATTTTATCATAATGTAAAGTAAGTACTAACCTATTTTTTTTTTCCAAATAATTGATGGGTTGAAAAAGAACCAGGTAAGAATCCTATAAATGAAAAATAGAATCATTGAAATAAAAATATCAATCGATTTGTGAAGACCAAAAACAGATGAACATAGAATTAATAAATTGGAAAGCAGCCTTTGGGAAATCACACAGAGTGCCATGCAAAGAGACAGACACGGACTATAACATGAATCACCCCACCACACATTTGGTGGAAATTCCAGACATAGGCAATATAGAGAACAAGGTGGGAGACAGAGGCAACTTTCAATGAGTGAATACCCAAGAGTGTTCTGGATTGAAATGTACATTCTTCTTCTTCTTCTTTTAAGATTTTATTTATTTGACAGAGAGAATGATTGCAGATAGGCAGAAAGGCAGACAGAGAGAGAGGGGGAAGCAGGCTCCATGCTAAGCAGAGAGCCTGATGTGGGGCTCAATCCCAGGACCCTGAGACCATGACCTGAGACGAAGGCAGAGGCTTAACCCACTAAGCCACCCAGGTACCCCTGAAATGTAAATTCTTACAGTGAAATAAGAAAACCACAAGTAGCATAAAAAAGAAATTTCATACTTAACACATTGCAATGAAACTGTAGAACATCAACAATAAAAGGAAAATCCTAAAAGATTCAGGGAAGAAATGCAGACTTATAGGCTGCCTGCAAAGAAGCAAATACACTGTTTGAAAGTGTCACACTGCAAGAATTGGTGAGAAAACATAGAATATCTTTGAAGTTTTAAGAGAAAAGAATAGTGAAGCTAGAACTTTGTGCACAGCTAAATGGTTTTTGGAGAATGAGCGATAAATTCAAAAAACATAAGTGTTTACTGCCCACAGACCCTTGCTGGAAGAACTACTAAAGAATGTGCTTCAGCAAGACAGAAAACAAACCCATTGAACAAGACAAGGAGGAGCAAAGAAATCAACAAATTATGTTGGAAATCTACATTAGTTTGGCTGTTTTGAGAAACAAAGCATATTCCTTGTTCCTGTTAATAAAAGGTTGGAAGTCAACGCGCATAACAAAAGAGACTAGAGCCTGTAGCAGAAAGTTAACACATATACAGGTCCTTCTCTTCTTAAGGAGGAGGTTAGACATAGTAACTTTGAATTTCATTAGAAGATAAGGTTAAAGTGTGTGTGGGTATCTTCTAAAAGAATAAATATCCCATTACCCTGAATCAGTAGAGGGGAAGAAAGAGGATAAATGATACTATCAATTCAATAAAGGACAAGAAAAGAGAAGAGGAAGAGTAAAGAAAAAAAGAACAGAGTAAACAGAAACATCAGATGAGAATGGTACATATACACTCAAAAACAGAATTCACCTATATGTAATACATGTACGAATATATTTTACTTATTATTGGAGACTAGAATAAAATAATATTAAGAATAAAAAAATGTACAGTAGAGGGGTGCCTGGGTGGCTCAGTTGGTTAAGCAGTTGACTCATGATCTTGGCTCAAGTCATGATCTCAGCATCCTGCGATTTAGCCCTGAGTTGGGCTCTGTGCTCAGCAGGGGGTCTGCTTGAGGATTTATCTCCTCCCTCTGCCCCTCTCCCCACTCGTGCCTGGGTGCATGTGGTCTTGCATGGGTGCACGCACTCTCTCTCAAATAAATAAACATATAAATAAATCTTTTTTAAAAAGATTTTATTTATTTATTTGAGAGAGAGAGAGAGAGTACAAGCAGAGGAGAGAGGGAGAAGCAGGCTCCTTGATGAGCAGGGACCCCGACATGGGGTTTGAGTCCAGGACCCTGGGATCATCACCCAAGTTGAAGGCAGATGCTTAACCCAGTGAGCCACCCAGGCGCCCCTAAATAAATCTTTCTTTTAAAAAGTACAGTAGAGATTTTAAAATATCATGCAAATATTATAATACTCTTATGCCAATAATTGTGAAATTTTGAAAGAAAGGTATAATTTTCTAGGAATATGTAAATTAATGCAATTTATCCAAAAAGAAACAGAAATTTGCTCTACTGTAGGAGTTAAGAGCACAGATCCTACAGCCAGACTGCTTAGGTTTGATTTTGAGTCTGCCATTAATATGTGAGCTTGAGCAAGCTAGCTAACCCCTTTTGCCTCAGTTTGCTCATAAGCAAGATGGGAATAATAATTGGACCTAGGTCATAAGACTGTTGTGTTGATTAAATAAGAATTAGTTGCTGAAATGCACAGCTTAGAACAGGGGCTTGGCACTGTGTGTTACCTATCCTTAATACAGGAATAACAAAATAATGAGATTATATCAGAGGTAAAAAATGTCCTCCCTAAAAAGAAAACAGAGTCAGAAGAGTCACAGCTGAGTATTACTGTAGTCACTAAGGAAGAGATAATTCCTATCTTATACAAACTATTCCAGAGAGTAGACAAAGAGAAAATGCCATTCAATTTATTTTATGAGACAATATAATTTGATTCCCAAACCAGTTAAAGACAGTGTAAAATAGAAAACTATATGCCAACCTCACTTATAGACACAGTTGTAAAAACTCCAAGTAAAAGATTGAGATCCAGTTTAGGGGCATGGAAGAATATGTTTTCAAAATAAGACCAAAGTTTATCCCAGGAACACACAGAAGCTTGAAAGCAAGACAATCTATCAATGTCATTCACCAGGAGCCGATTAAAAGAGGCAATCCACAGGATCACTGCAGTAATTTCTACCAAGCATTCAGGAAAATTTACAACTCAACTGTGATTTACTAAAACAATTCTTAAAGTACAACTAGAAGGGAACTTGAACATACTGGACTTAAAAAAAGACATCTAACAAAAATCTCTATCATATCATGATACATTTTATCAAAGATCCTAAAATAAGTGTTTAGAGGCTTTTCTAGGAAAGTTAGGAACAAGACAAAGGTATCTGCTACCATGATGATAATATATTTATTATCAGAACTGTGGTAGAACCTCTAGCCAATAAGGCAATGGAGAAACATGGATGAAAAGGGAAAAGGCATGTTGGAAAGGAGGTGGGTGGGGGGATGGTATAACCGGGTGATGGGCATTAGGGGGGCACGTGATATGAGGAGCACTGGGTGTTAAGTGCAATGGATGAATCAATGAAATCTATATCTGAAACTAATGATATGTGATATGTTACCTAACTGAATTTAAGTAAAATAAGTTAAAAAAAGGAAGAGACAAATAATCATTTGTTCATGGTTTGATTATTTATTTATATATTTTTAAAAGACTATTTATTTGAGAGAGAGAGAAGGGCTGGGGGAAGGGCAGAGGGGGAGTGAGAGGGAGAAGCAGACTCTCTGCTGAGCAGGAAGCCTGACTCCAGGCTTGATCCCAGAACCCTGAGATCATGGCCTGAGGACAGACACTTAACTGACTGAGCCACTGGGCTCACCTACAATTGTCTATTTGGAAGATCTAAGAAATTCTACAGAACTAATAAAATTATTCAACCATATAGATCATATAAAGCTACTTTCAAAAACAAATAGCATTGCTTTTTTATTTTTTTATTTTATTAACATATAATGCATTATTTGCTTCAGGGGTACAGGGGAGATGATGCACAAGTTCACCAATAATCAGGGAAATTAAAGATAAAATACCAATGAGATTTAATTTTACATTTGGATGTTTGGGGAAAAAAACATGAAAGTCTGCTTAAACTACCTGTTTCTGGGAACATGGGGCAGGGAATGTTGCTGCTGGAGTGTGAATTGGTTCCGTCACAGCAGAAGGTTCACACTGTACAAACCAGCAGTTCTATCTCCCAGTGTGCACTGCAAAGTCTCTGGTGTGTGTGCCCTGTGAGGGAATGGGTAACGTATCCTGCAGTCACACTATAGAATATGAAGTTGAAAGACAGTGGTGCTGGCTAGGTCTGTGTAGATCTCCCTGAATGGTTCTCAGAAACGATGCTGGGTGAAACACGAGTGAGGCGTATGTGATGCCATTCAGGGAGAAGTGTTAAAATACACATAACATAGCATCCGTTCGCCTGGTTGTGCAGGTGCACGTGTCCACAATGGAGAAGGGGAAGGTGGAAATGGACCATCACACGTGGAATCTAAGAAGGTTGCATCTATGAGTCTGGGAATGTTTTGGGGGCTGTAACGGATGCTCAGAACAGGGGTCTAATTTCCATTTGTTTTTAAAAATGGATCAAATATCACAAAAATGGTGATAACAATTGACAATTCTGGGTTGAGGATATGTGCATGTTTAAACTCCAGGCTAATAATGAGAAAGACATCAAACAAATCCCAGGGAAAGGATACTATAAAAGGTCTGGCCAGTACTCCTCAGCACAGGTGGGCTCATAAAACACAAGGAAAGGCTGAGAAACTGTGGAAGGCAAGAGGGGCCCAAGGAGACATGATCACTGAATCGAGTGTGTTTTCCTGGATCCGATCCTCCAGCAGATCCAGGAAGGGCATTGGGACCTAAATAAAGAAATCTGGATAAAGTATGGATTTTGTTAACAGAAATAGATCAATAGTAATCCATTCATTGGGACAAATGTGGGAACTACTGAGAATGAAGAATCAGATGCAGGGCATTTCAGAACTCTCTGACCATCTTTGCAACTTCTGTTAAATCTAAAATTACTCGAAAATGAAAAAGCTAATTTAAACAGAATAGATATAGAATCATTCCAATTTTGTGGGAGTATGTGAGTGAGTGTGTGTGCATGTGTGTAAAAACAGAAAGATAATTAGCAGAAATAGCAGACAATGGTTTGAGTCTGGATGGTGGGATTGTGAATGACTTTCACTTTCCCTTTTGTTCTTTTTTAATTTTAAGATGTTACTCATGTATTTGACAGAGCAAGAGAGCAGAAGAAGGGGGAACAGTAGAGGCAGAAGGACAAGGAGACTCCCTGCTGAGCAGGGAGCCCAATGCGGAACTCGATCCCAGGACCCTGGGATCATGACCTGAGCTGAAGGCGGATACTTAACCATCTGAAACACCCAGGTGCCCCTTTCTTTTGTTCTTTTATTTTTCTTTATTTTCCCACTTATCTAATTCATTTTTTTAAAGATTTTTATTTATTTATTTGACAGAGAGAGATCATAAGTAGACAGAGAGGCAGGCAGAGAGAGTGAGAGGGAAGCAGTCTCCCTGCCAAGCAGAGAGCCCGATGTGGGACTCGATCCCAGGACCCTGAGATCATGACCTGAGCTGAAGGCAGCGGCTTAAACCACTGAGCCACCCAGGCACCCTATCTAATTCATTTTCATAACAAAAAATATATATCCTTTTTCAAATTCCTGCCATCCATTATATTGCAGGTGTGATATATGGACACATGCCAGACATGGGGATCATTGTCAAGACCCGATACTGTTCCTATCCGCACTCAGGAATTACTGGGTGTATCCTCCTAACACCTGTTCCCTAGATTTGCCCGAGGTGCTTGCGGAAAGTGCAAACTCTAAGCTCTCTGCTAGGAATTTCTGGGGAAGAAGCTTGAGAGTTTATTTTTTAACAAGCCCCCAGGTGATTTTTTTTTTTTTTTTTTTTTTTTTGATGGTGGCAGTTCAGATAAGTTAGGAAACAGACTGCTAATTCTCTCTCAAACTCTAAGACTCAGCACCAGAGACAATGGCGAGCTTTCTTTACCCATCTCAGGCACCTGTGAGCTCCCCTCTCTCTGTCTTCAGGGCACGCCACGCACAGAGCCCCATCCTTGCTTGGCTGGCAAAGTATGGTCGTTGTTTGCTTAAACATTGGATTCTCTGGCTGTTCGTGTATTTTTTTTCACCTCAGTGAAAGCATATGGTAGATTCTATGTGTTATTTGGGTAAATATATGGAAGGAAAAGCAGATGGATGGGCTGCTTGTGACTTGGGCAGGTCTGAGAATTTCACTAGCACCTCTGTTGGAGGCCCTCGTATCCCTGGGTGCTTTCCGATGGGCACCCTATGCAGGGAAGCGTGGTAATACTCATTTTATTCCATTCTCTGTCGTTTTAGACTTGGATCACGGTCAGAGGAACTTAAAGTACAAATATGTTTCTGCGTATCTGGGAAATTATCCACACCCAAACTCGCTTATGCGGGGGTGGTCTAGTCAGTGCTTAGAGCCGCGTTGTTCAATATGGCAGCTTCCGGCCAGCTACGGACTTTGAAAGTTAAATGTAAAGTAATTAAAACTAAGGGGAATTTAAAAATTCTGTTTCTTGGTCACAAATTCTCAAGTGCTTAAAGGTCACATGTGGTGATAGCTGCTGTGTTGGAAAGGGCAGACGTAAGACATTCCCAGGATCACAGAATGTTGTAGAGGAGAGCACTGACAGAATATTCCTCTTTAGCCTTCAAAATCCATGTTGGAGGCCTTTCCGCATCCTTCCAAGCAAAGTTCTGTTTGGTTCACGGTGCCGGGCATGTCCTTGGCCCTGGGAATTCAGAGATGGGGAAAACATCGATGCTGCTGTGCCAGGTTTTAAAGCTGGAGCTTAAAAAAAAAAAAAAGCTGAAGCTTCTCAGCTGGGGCACTTTTGCTCCCCAGGGACGATCTGGCCACGTCCACAGACACTTTGGGTTGTCAGAGTTGGTGCGTGCTGTATGTGCGTGTGTGCACGTGCGTGCATGTGTGCACATGCGTGCGTGTGTGTGCATATGTTGTGTGTGTTTGGGATGGTGAGATATTGGCATGTAGGGCACAGAAGCCAGGGATGCTGTTAAACATCCCTCAGTGCACAAGACAGCCCCTCTCCCATCAAAAATATATCTGGTGCAAAATGTGAATAATGCTGAACTTGGGCTTAAAGCCCTGTTGTGGGGAGAGACCCAGGAGCAGATAATGCCAAGTAATGAGAAAAAGGAAGAGAGAGGGGAGGCGTCCAGAAATGGGGTCAGGACAATTCCAGAACCAAGTCTAGGAGGAACTAGAGGGTTAGTCGATCCTTCTTCCAGGATCCCATGCCACCTGGCTTGCTCCTCTAAATGTCACCTAACATTGCATTGTATTTTGACCACTGACTTACACAGATTTCTTGCTGTCACACTGAGCATTGTTCAAGAGCAGACCCCGGGTCTGATCCACAGATGTGTGCCCGTGGTTCTGGTCAGCGACTGGGCCACAGAGTAGAAACAGCAGACAGTTTGCACAGGTGAATGGCAGGATGTGTGGGTGGCCTCCCACTCCCGTCCCCAGACACAAGTGCATCTGGCTGTATCCTCACCCAAATCATGGTGCTGCCTGTGAAAGCATTTTCTAAAACAAGGTGCAGCATTCTGTTGGGTCCAAGTTGTCATCAGAGCTGATGTTTGCAGAAAGAAGCTGTCCTCAGGCAGTTGTTCCGGAGAGGGACTAGCTGGGGGATTTAGTTCACATACTTCTGTGGCTTAAAATGCTGTGCATTTCTGCTTCCCTGACAGCATCAATTCATCAAGCAGGACGTTGTCAAGTCAGAACAGTCAAAGCCAAAACCAGTGATCTCATCTCATGATGCAATCCATCTCAAGCCGGGGCTCAAGGCGACAGCAACTCCAAGGAGAAGAGAAGGCAAGCCTTCACTCAAGGTAGCCCTTTCGAATTTGCTACGCTTTCCTGTTCATCTCCAGTGCTTTGGGGGGTAAAAAATCCCCCAAGTGAGCAAATATGCTCTTGTCTTTGGTTGGCCTTTTCCTTTTCTTGAAGAATGATTGTACGTGTTAGGCTGATTCAGATATTACATAAGCTCAACCTGAGCTAGTAGGTTTGGTTACGAGTCATATTTTATGTGAAAAGGTAGCATCCAGAATAAACATATGGGCTCACAAATCATAAAGGAAAAGAGAAACAATTCAATAAAATGTAGGCAAGTGATCTAGAGACGCAAGTCATAGGAGGGGAAACCCAAATGGCCAATAATTATCTGGAAGAGATGCTTGCCTTCATTAGTGGCCCAGAAAAGGCCAACTGAAACGACAGTACGGTACCGCTTCACACTCATTCTGTTAGCAAAAATTAAAAAATCTCAAACACCGACAGCTGGTGAAGATAAGAAATAGTAACCCTTACATGTTACTGGTGAAAATATAAATTAGTACAACCATCCTGGAGAGTAATTGGGCAATTTATGGTAAAGTTGAGAATAGTCAAACCCTCTGAGCCAGGGTGAAAGGCTGCTCATTGCAGCACTGTTTGAACAGTGAATATTTTGTTTTGTTGTTTTCTCAAGATTTTATTTATTTATGTATATGTGTGTGTGTGTGAGAGAGAGAGAGAGCGCATGAGCAGGGGGAGGGGCAGAGGGAAGAGGGAGAAGCAGACTCCCACTGAGCAGGGAGTCCAATGCAGGGCTCAATCCCAGGACCTTGGGATCATGACCTCAACTGAAGGCAGACGCTTAACCGACTGAGCCACCCAGGTGCCCCTGAAGAGTGAATGTTGAAAACAATGTAAATATCCATCAGCAGGAGAACAGATAGAGTGGGATACTATTCAGCAATTAAGATGAATGAAATATATTGATATATACTAGCCAACAAATATCTTCAAAACACACTGTTGAAGGAAAAAAGCAAATCATAGAATTATATACACAGCATGAGAACACTTATAGAAATCTTAAAATGCCAAAATCATGTTCTCCCATGTTTATTTATATACATGTAATAAAAGTAACAGAAAAACAGATTGTGGACACAGAGGGCATACACCAAATAAATATATGAAATTTGCTATCTCTGATGAGGGAGGGGAATTGGGACCAAGGAGACTTCTGTCTGTAGAGTTCTATTTATTCATTTTTAAATTTATTCCTTTTGAATGAGGACCAAAAATAATATGTTACCATTTCTTAACTCTGGATGAGGGGTGACACCCCGGTCATTCCCTCTTGCCCTCCAGAAGCACATTTACTCTCCCACCCCAGCTGTGGCCCAGCAGGCTTGCCTCTCTGCTCGGGGAGCTGGCCTGCGGTTCCCACGGGGGTTCCTCCAGTTGGGAGCAGGGCAGGGTTGGGAGGAAGAGAGGAGCGGGACTCTGGGATAGGCTCCTTTCAGTGAGCCTCATCTTGTCAGGTTCTTGACAGTTCCCAAACTTGCCCCTTAAAGAGGCCAAGGTTCCTGAAGCTTGGGGTACAGAACCATCTCTGCTCATCCCTTTGCTATGCATTTCCTGTCAGGCCCTTCTTGATACAGGGTCTAAAGGGGTAGCTCTTTCTCTATAATTTCTGCATTTTTTAAAAAGATTTTATTTATTTGACAGAGATCACAAGTAGGCAGAGAGGCAGGCAGAGAGAGAGGGGAAGGGAAGCAGGCTCCCCACTGAGCGGAGAGCCCGATGCGGGGCTCAATCACAGGACCCTGAGATCATGACCTGAGCCGAAGGCAGAGGCTTTAACCCACTGAGCCACCCAGGCGCCCCTGTAATTTCTGCATTTTTAAAACTACACAAAAAAAAGAAAAGAAGTCATAGAGAAAAAGGAATTGAGAGGAAAGAAGCCCCCAAGAGTATGAAAAGCTCCCCAAGAAACTGGGATGCCTTGAAAAACTAGGTGTGAGTGACAACCCACCCCACCACCCCTGCCCAGAAGTGCCACACAGGAGTCCTTTCCTCTTTCAGAGACACAGCCTGGGACATTTGCTCCTACCGTGTCATCAACTTGACCCGGAACAGAGATACTGCGGTAAGCCAGCAATGTTAGGTTGCGTTCAGTCCACGTGACGGAGCATCTCGGTTCTGTCGGCCACGGAGCCTGCCACGGCAGGTGCAGTAAGCAAGGCTGACTCTGTTCTCCAGGACTGTACTGCTGGTGGTAGAACGCTGCCCCTGAAGGACCAGCCTTTTCAGCATGAAGCAGAAACTTCTTTTATTTTACTTTTATTGTGGTAAGAACACTTAATGTGAGCCCCACATTCAACTAAATTTTAAGTGTACAATGCACTATATTTTACTATAGATACAATGTTGTACAGTAGCTCCCTAGAGCTTGCTCACCTTGCTTGATTGAAACTTTCTGCTCACTGATTAGGAACTCCCCCCACCCCCAGGTCCAGCAGCCACCATTCCATTCTTTGACTCTGTAAAGGGGAGTATTTTAGATACCTCGTGTTAAGTAAAAATCATGCCGTATCTGTCTTTCTGTGACTTATTTCAGGTAACATAATGTGCTTCAGGTTCTCCCCTATTGGTTTATGTGGCAGAATTTCCTTTTTTTTTTTTTTAAGATTTTATTTATTTTTGCAAGAGAGAGAGTACAAGCACGGGGAGCTGGAGAGGGAGAAACAGGACCCCCACTGAGCACATCGCCCCATGCAGGGCTTGATCCCAGGATCCTGGGATCATGACCATGAGCTGAAGGCAGATGCTTAACCCACTGAGCCACCCAGGCGCCCCACAGAATTTCCTTTTCTTAAAAAGACTGAATTATATGCAAAAGACTCCATTGTATGCATGTATCACATTTTACAAAATCTCACCTGTTGATGGACACTTAGATTGTTTCCACATGGTATTAGTGAATAGGGTTTCAGTGAACATAGGAGAGCTAATGATCTCTTCAAGATTTCAGTCCTTTTGGATAAGTACCCACAGGTGGGATTGATGGATCATAGGGAGGTCCTATTTTTAATTTTATGAGGATCCTCCATAATGTTTTCATAGTTGTGAACTATTTTGTGAGGGTTTCAATTTCTCCACATACTCACCAGCACTTGTTATCTTTGCTTTCTTTTCTTTTTTGCTTTTTGAGTTTTGATTTTTAAATTTTGTTTATTTTTTAAAAGATTTTATTTACTTATTTGAGGGAGAGAGAGTGAGAGAGAGAACACAAGCAGAGAGAGGAAGAGAGAGAAGCAAACTCCCTGCTGAGCAGGGAACTCAATGCAGGGCTCCATCCCAGGATCCTGGGATCGTGACCTGAGCCAGAGGCAGACACTTAAACCACTGAACCACCCAGATCCTCCTGTTTATTTTAATTCCAGTACAGTTAACATGCAGTGTTAAATTAGTTTCAGATGTACAATATGGTGATTCAATACTTCCATACATCAGCCAGTACTCATCATGATAAATGTACTCTTAATCCCCATCACCTGTTTCACCCATCCCCCCACTCAACTCCCCTCTGGTAACCGTCAGTTTGTTCTCTATAATTAAGAGCTGATTCTTGGTTCTTCTCCTTTTCCCCTTTGTTTTGTTTCTTAAATTCCACACATGAGTGAAATCATAAGGTATTTGTCTTTCTCTGGCTTATTATACTTAGCATTATACTCTCTGGATCCATCCATGTTGTTACAAATGGCAAGATTTCATTCTTTTTTATGACTGAACAATACTCTGTATATATATACATATATATGTATATATATACACATATACACATAATACATAATATTATCTCTATATATGTGATATATATCATATGTGTGTATGCATATGTGTATATATGAGATTATATATATACTCTATGTAATATATATGAGAAAATATATATATATCTATCTCACATTTTCTTTATCCATATCACATTTCTTGCTTCCACACTTTGGCTACTGTAAATAATGCTGCGATGAACATAAGGGTGCTAATCCCTTCGAATTAGTGTTTTCCTGTTCTTTGGGTAAATACCCAGTAGTGCAATTACTGGATCATATGGTAATTCTATTTTTAATTTTTTGAGGACCCTCCACGCTGCCTTCCACAGTGGCTGCATCGATTTGCATTCCCACCAACAGTGCACTAGGTCCTTTTTCTCCACATCCTCACCAACTCTTATTATTTCTTGAGTTGTTGATTTTAGCCATTCTGACAGGTGTGAAGTGATACCTCATGTGATTTTGATTTGCATGTCCCTGATGATGAGTGCTTTTGAGCATCTTTTCATGTATCTGTTGGTCATCTGGATGTCTTCTTTGCAGAAATGTCTGTCTGTGTCTTCTGCCCATCTTTTAATTAGGTTGTTTTTTGGGTGTTGAGTTGTATAAGTTCTTTATATCTTTTGGATATGAACCCTTTATTGGATATGTCATTTGCAAATACCTTCTCCCATTCTGTAGGTTGCCTATTAGTTTTATTGGTTGTTTCCTTTGCTGTGCAGCAGGTTTTTATTTTGATGTAGTCCCAGGAGTTTATTTTTGCTTTTGTTTCCCTTGCCTCAAGAGACAGATCTAGAAAAATGTTGCTGTGGCCAATGTGAAAGAAATCACTCCCTGTGCTCTCTTCTAGGATTTTTATGGTCCAGGTCTCACATTTACATCCTTAATCCATTTTGAGTTTATTTTTGTGTATGGTGTCATAAAATGGTCCGGTTTCATTCTTTTGCATGTAGCTGTCCAGGCTTGCCAGCACTATTTGTTAAAGAGACTTTTTCCCATTGCATATTCTTCCCTTCTCTGTCAAAAATTAATTGATCATATAATTGTGGACTTTTTTCTGGGCTTTCTATTCTGTCCTGTGGATCCCTGTGTTTGTTTTTTGTGTCACTGCCATATTGTTTTGGTTACCGCTTTTTTTTTTTCCCTAGGCAAAGAACTTTATTAATCTTGTTTCAAACTTTATTCCCAGGCTTCTTCAGCTTAATTAGCTGCAAAGAATGAATTGTTTATAAGCAAAAACTGAAAAGAGCTGCAGTGTCCAAGGGGCTTGGGCTTAAAAATATTAGAGATCTAGATTTTATCAGATCCATGAACAAAATTTTAAGAAGCAGTCATAATATAAAATAGCAGCTCCCAGTAACTTCTTCAAGTTTTATCTTCTTCAGAAGTTGACTCAATTCAGTTTGCTTCATTCTTGGAAGCTTCATCAAAATTCTCCACAAGATCTGGAACTTCATCATCATCATCCTCTCCGGTAGCAAGTGGTGCTTTTCCATCCACAGATTGTTTGGGCAGAGCTTCAGCCAGTCTTCTTAAACTAGTCAGACGTCTGCACCAAGTTGGTTTAAGATACTGGGTAGCATTTCTGTCAGCTGCTTTGTCTCAGCATGGCCTGTAATGATCAAAGTGTTCGCTGCCAGCGATGCCTGAACTTTGGGGTTGTTGAAGTGGATCACTGTTCCTTGGTTTGTGAACATATTCACTTCTTCAATACCAGAGATATTGTTTACCCCTAACTTCTTTAAGGAGAACTGAAGTTTTTTATCATCTGCTGTGGCTGTTCTATGAACCACCTTCTTCTTTCGGCGAGCAGTTCCTTTCCCAACAATGCGCACTTGTGCTTGCAGTTTGGCGAGTTTCTCCTGGTTCATGATAGTTTCTTTCATCTTGTTGGAGTGGAAATGGGACCGCGCGGGGGACTAGGGTTGGCACTCAGGGGGTCTCGGGTGGACCAGCTGAGATTAGGTGCACACACGCGGGGATGCAAGATGGCAGCTCTTGGTTACCGCTTTTTAATATAACTTGAAATATGGAATTGTGGTATTTTCCAGCTTTGTTCTTTTTCAAGATTGATTTGGGTATTCAGGATCTTTTGTGGTTCCATAAAAATTTTAGGGTTGTTTGTTCTAGTTCTGTGAAAAATGCTGTTGGTCTTTTGATAGGCATTGCATTATACCTGTAGATAGCTTTTGGTAGTATGGACATTTAAACAATACTTTTTCTTCCAGTCCATGATCATGGAATATCTTTCCAATTGTTTGTGTCATCTTCAATCTCTTTCATCACTGTTTTAGAGTTTTTCAGAGTACAAGTATTTCACTTCCTTGGTTAATTTTATTCCTAGATATTTTATTCTTTTTGATGCCATTGTCAAGGAAATTGTTTTCTTAATTTCCCTTTCTGTTGCTTCATTATTAGTGTACAGAATGTAATGGATTTCTGTATATTGATTTTCTCTCTTGTGGCCTTATTGAATTCATTTATCCTAGTAGTTTTTCAGCAGAATCTTTAGGGTTTTCTGTGTAGAGTATCACGTTATCTGCATATAGTAAAAGTTTTACCTCTTTCTTACCCATTTGGATAAGTTTTATCCCTTTCACTTATCTGATTGCTATGGCTAGGATTTCCGGAACTATACTGAATAAAAATCATGAGAATGGACATCCTTGTCTCATTCCTGACCTTAGGGGAAAACTTCTGTTTTTCCTTTTGAGTATTATGTTAGCTGTTGGTTTTTCATAGATGGCCTTTAGTATGATGAGGTATGTTCTCTCTAATTCTACTTTGTTGAATGTTTTATCATGAATGGATGTTGTACTTTTTCAAATGCTTTTTCTGCATCTATTGAAAAAATGATCACGTGGTTTTTATCCTTTCTCTTATTGATACAATGTATCACATTGGTAGCTTTGCAAATATTGAACCAGACTTGCATTCTGGGAATAAATCCCACTTGATTGTGTTGAATGATTTTTAAAAATGTATTGTTAGATTCAGCTTACTAATATTTTGTTGAGCAATTTGGCATCTATGTTCATCAGGATATTGACCTCTCTCTCTCTCTCTCGCTCACTCTTTTTTTTTTGTAGTATCTTTATCTGGTTTTGGTATCAGGGTACTGCTGGCTTCATAGAATGAATTTGGAAGTTTTCCATCCTCTTCTGTTTTTTGGAATAGTTTGAGAAGAATAGGTATTAAGTTTTCTTTAACTGTTTGGCAGCATTCACCTGTGAATGCGTCTGGTCCTAGACTTTTGTTTGTTGGGAGTTTTTGATTACTCATTCAATTTCATTGCTATTCATTGGTCTATTCAAATTATTTTTCCTGATTCAGTGTTGGGAGGTTATACGTTTCTAGGAATTTATTGATTTCTTCTAGATTGTCTAATTTGTTGGCATATAATTTTGCATAATGTTCTCTTACAGTCTTTTGTATTTCTGTGATGTCAGTTGTTATTTCTCCTCTTTCATTTTTTATTTTGTTTATTTGAATCATCTTTTTCTCTTTTTTGATGAGTCTGGCTAAAGTCTGGTGTTTATCAATTTTGTTAATCTTTTCTTTTCTTTTTTTATTAAGTAAGCTCCACACCCAACATAGAGCTCAGCATGGAGCTTGAACTCACCACCCTGAGATCAAGACCTGAGCCCAGACACTTAATCAACTAAGCCAGCCAGGCACCCCTTTGTTGATCTCTTCACAGAACCAGCTCCTGGTTTCATTGATCTATTCCATTATATTTTTATTTCTGTATCATTTATTTCTGCTGTAATCTTTATTATTTCACTCCTTCTACTGTTTTGGGTTTTGTTTGCTCTTATTTTCTAGCACGTAGCTGTAAAGCTAAGTTGTTTATTTGAGATTTTCCTTTTGTCTTGAGGTCAGCCTGTATTGTTATAATCTTCCCTCTTGAAACCATTTCCGTTGTACCCCCAAAGATTTTGGGCCACTGCATTTTCATTTTAATTTGTCTCCATGTGTTTTTTGGTTTCCTCTGATTTCTTGGTTCACCCATTCATTGTTTAGTAGCATGTTATTTAACCTCCATGTGTTTGTGCTCTTTCCAGATATTTTTCTTGGGGTTGATTTCAAGCTTCTTAGCCTTGTGGTCAGAAAAGATGTATGGAATGACTTTGATCTTTTTGAATTTGTTGAGACTTTATTTGTAGCCTAATATGTGATCTTTCCTGGAGAACATTCCACGTACACTTGAAAAGAGTGTGTATTCTGCTGCCTTAGGATGGAATGTTATGAATATATCTGTTAAATCCTTCTGGTCCAGTGTGTCATTTAAAGCCACTGTCTCCTTGTTGATGTTCTGTTTGGTTCATCTGTCCATTGAGGTCAGTGGAATGTTAAAGTCCCCTACTAAATAATAAATAAATAAATAAATAAATAAATAAAAATAAATAAAGTTAATTTATTGGTATCAATTGGTTCCTTTTGCTTGTTTTTATGTTTTATGTGTTTGGGTGCTCCCATGTTGGGTGTATAAATATTTACAATTGTTATATGTTCTTTTTTTTTAGAGAGAGGGAGAGAGACTGAGCAGGTGGGAAGGGCAGAGGGAGAGGAAGAGAAAATCTTAAGCAAGTTCCACAGTCAGCCCAGAGCCCAATGCAGGGCTCAGTTTCACAACAATGAGATCATGACCTGAGCCAAAATCAAGTCAGACACAACCACTGAGCCACCCAAGTACCCCAATTTTTATATCCTCTTGTTGGATTATTCCCTTTATGATAACATAGTGTCCTTCTTTGTCTCTTATTATAGTCTTCATTTTAAAGTCTATTTTGTCTGATACAAGTACTGCTACCCTGACTTTCTTTTCAGTCCCATTTGTATGATAGATCCTTCTCCGTCCCTCCACTTTCAATATGTATGTGTCTTTAGATCTGAAATGAGACTTTTGTAGGTGTCATATAGATTGGTCTTGTTTTTTACCCATTCCATCGCCCTATATCTTTTTTTTTAAATATTTTATTTATTTGACACAGAGAAATCACAACTAGGCAGAGAAGCAGGCAGAGAGAGAGGAGGAAGCAGGCTCCCTGCGGAGCAGAGAGTCCAATGCGGGGCTAGATCCCAGGACCCTGGGATCATGACCTGAGCCGAAGTCAGAGGCTTTAACCCACTGAGCCACCCAGGCGCCCCATCGCCCTATATCTTTTGATTGAAGTGTTTAGTCCATTTATATTCAAAGTAATTATTGATAGATATATATTCATTGTCATTGTGTCACTTGTTTTATGGTGGTTTTTGTAGTTTTCTGTTCCTTTCTTCCCTTGTTCTATTCTGTCATGATTAGTTGGTATTCTTTAGTGATAGGCTTGGATTCCTTAATTTTTTACATATCCTGGGTTTTTTTTTTGTTGTTGTTGTTTATTTACAGCATAACAGTGTTCATTGTTTTGGCATCACACCCAGTGCTCCATGTATATCCTGGTTTTTGATTTGTTGTTACCATTCAATTTGTGTGTAACATCTGCACATAGTAGTCTATGTTAAGTTGAGGTTGCTTAAATTTGAATCCATTCTTTACTCTTTCCCCTACCACATACACATTTTAGGTATATGGTGTCATAATTTCCATCCTTTTATTTTATGAGTCTCTGGACTTATTTTTACAGATACCCTTATTTTTATTGCTTTTGTGCTTCCTACTTTTCTTACTCTTACTTGTGGTTTTTCCTTTCCACTCAGAGTCCCCTTTAACATTCCTTGTAGAGTTGGTTTAATGGTCATGAATTCCTTTAACTTTTGTTTGCCTGGGAAACTATTTAGCTCTCCTTATATTCTGAGTCACAGCTTTGCTAGATAGAGTGTTCTTGGCTGCAGGACTTTTTCCTTTCAGCACTTTGAATATATCATGCCACTGTCTTTAGGTTTGGAAAGTTTCTGCTGAAAAATCAGCGTTATGGGGTTCCCCTTCTATGTGACTGTCCACTTTCCTCTTGCTATTTTAAATTTTTCTCTTTACCACTTTTTCCACTCTAATTATGATGTGTCTTGGTGTGGCTCTTCTTGGGTTGAATTTTTTGGGAGATTTCTGTGCCTTCTTGATCTAGATTTCAGAGTCCTTCACCAGATTTGGGAATTTTTCAGCTATAATTTCTTGGAATAAATTTTCTCCCCTCTTTTCTCTCTCTTTTCCTAGGACCCCTATATTACAAATGTTCTTATGCTTGATGATGTCACCAAGTTCCCTTAGTCTATTCTCATTTTTATAATTTTTTTTCTCACTGCTCAGTTTGATTACTTCCCATTAGTCTGTCCTCCAGGTCACTGATTTATTCTTTTACTTCCTTGAGTCTACTATTTATTCCATCTAGTTTATTTTTAATTTTGTTTATTGTGTTCTTCATCTCTGATTGGTTCTTTTTTGTTTCTTTGTCAAAGGTCTGACTTATGTCCTCCATTCTTTTCTCAAGTCCAGTGACTATCTTAATGATCACTACTTTAATTTCTCTATCAGACATATGGCTTATTTCTGTTTCGCTTAGGTCTCTTGTTGTGATTTTTGTCCTGTTCTTTCATTTGGGAATGATTCCTCTGTCTCCTCATTTTGTCTAACACTCTGTGTCTTTTTCTATATGTCAAAAAAGTCAGCTCTTTTTCCTGCTCTTGAAAGTAGTAGCCTTGGGGAAGAAGAGGTCCTGTAGTGCCCTGCAGTGCAGGGTCCCCTGCTCACTGGAAACTGATGCTTTAGGGGTGTCTCCTACATGTGCTTCATGTGCCCTGCTATTGTGGCTGAGCCACTTTCCCCTTCAGTCCAGTCATCTTCAGTGGCTCTGTTTGCCTCTTGGGGGCAATGTTTCATCCCTGTGATGGTAATGGGTCAGTATGGGGGGACATGGGGCTTGAGTTGAGTCAGACTAAATGCTTGTGAGATGTAGTTGCATGAAACTACTGGGTGCTTTCCCTGCCTTGTCCCCTGAGAAGCTTTTGTTGGTGGAAGGGACATATAGTTAAGACTAGCTGTCTGCCCCCAGCCCACTTCTGGGGCTGCAATCTGACTGGTGGATCTGCTGAAGCTTGCGGGCCAGATTCTTGGTGGTAGCAAGTTAGGTACTGAGTGTTGGTGCTTCTGGTTCCTGCAGGGGGCTGTGTGCTTATGCTGGGAGGTGGGGCAGGGAAATGGTACCTGCCAACTCCTTTGTTCCTGGAGAAGTCTTCCAAAGATCTCTGTCCCTCTAGAGCACACCCTGAGCTGGGTAAACAACTTTCCTTCACATAGGCCCCAGGTGTTTTTCAAACTGCTGTTTCTATGCTGTATCTCTTCAGGCTATCTGTTGTGCTGTCTCTTTAAGGGGAGGGACTCAGTTTCCTCTTGCCCTCCCAGCTCTCCTAGAACAGAGTTCACTGATTTTTAAAATTCTGGGTTTTAGGTCCCACTAGTTATAAGAACTCGTGGAATTCAGCCCCTCTGGTTTTCAAAGCCAAAAGTTATGGAGATTCATCGTCCTTGTAGGGGCTCCCCAGTGTGATAGTCTGTTTTTATCCCCTCTGCCTGCCTTTGGGTCCCTGTCTCCCATGGGCAAGGCTGCAGGATAGTGTAGCTCACAATCACAGGCTATGCCCTCATAGCCTCTTCAATGTAGACTCTTCTCTACATTTAGTTGTGGAGTCTGTTCAGTCAGGCCTTGGGTCATTTCCTGAGTTATTTACACTGATATGAGTGTTATCTAGCTGTATCCATGCGAAAAGATGAGCTTAGGGTCCTCCTACCCCACCATCATCCCAACAATCGTCTCTTTGTTTTCTTGATAATGACCATTTTGACCAGGGTGAGGTGACATCTTCTTGTGAGTCTGATTTGCATTTCCCTGATGATTGGTGATGTTGAGCACTTTTTCACGTAACTATTGGCCATTTGTATGTCTTCTTTGGAGAAATGTCTGTTCAAGCCTTGCCCATTTTTTAATTGGGTTTTTCGTGTTTTTCTCGCCATTGAATCGTAGGAGTTCCTTATGTATTTTGGACATGAATCCCTTATCAGGTTACATGTGGTTGCAAGCCAGGTATACAATTTACAGATATTTTTTTCCCATTCCATAGGTTGCTTGTTCACTCTGCTGATTGTTTCCTTTGCTGTGGATAAGCTTTAGTTTGACTTAGTTTAGTGTTTGGTTTAGTTTATTTTGATGCAGAGTTTGATAAGACAGTGTTTTGCTCCAGTCTCGGAACTCAATGAAGCCTTCCATGCAGAAATGAAGATGAGGCTGAGATCTATCAGAAGAGTATAATTGTTATTAGTTCAAGAAATAGTTGTTGAACACAATGCTGTATGATCCTAATACGAGTTCTCTGAGGGGTACTGAGGAGTTTGCACCTTCCAGGACTGTGCTGTCCCCTAGAACTCTCTGTGATGATGGGAACATTTTATTTGGTATCACTAACCATGTGCTTATTAAGCACTTGAAATGTAGCTATCATGGTGAAAGAAGCAAATTTTAAATTTTATTTAATTTGAATTAATTTAAATTTAAATTTGAAAAGCTATATGTGGTGACATATTGGACATATTGGACAGTGTGCTTCTCAAAGATCACAATCTACTAGAGTAGATAGCAGATGATAATTCTAGTTACTATATGACACGGGAAGTATAAGTAATCTTTTTTTTTCATTCAATAAATAATTTTTGAGAACCTAATATGTGCCAGCATCATAATATGGAGATGACTAGGCCTTGACCGTGTCACCAAGATGTGCCCTATTTAGTGGGATTCTAACACCAGTCAGGTCAACTTCCCACTTTTGAGAATTTTATGGTAGTATGAAGAACATCTCCCTGAAAGCCTCACTGAAAAAAGCCTTACCTCAAGGTCTTTTAAGGACATGGGGCTGGGGAATTTTTGCCTACTGTGATTTGGCCTACTCTGGCATCAGAATCTTGACTATGATCATCAGTAGAGACCCGCTGGTCCAGATGTACACATTTGCACAAATCTGACAACATTGAAAATGATCTTTTAACTTTGAACTATACAATAAGACCACAGAAGAATCTGGTGATAATTCACCATGTCCTACAGTGAGAACCTACACTGAGTTTACACATCACTATATATATCTATATAAGGCAGCTTTAGGACACACAAGGTATTCTGGTACCAATTCCTTATAAATACAATTTGGTAAGAGGCCTTAAGCAGCTTCTGGCCCTGTCTGGATTATTTTTTGTGTGCTTCACTTTCTTCTTATCAGAACATGAGCAGTATAGTCTGTGCTGGAACATTCCCTCCTTCCTTCCTTCCGGGCTTTTGGTTACCCAGACCTCTTTTGCTTTATGCACTTACTCAAAGCGTGCTCTTCCTCAGCTGTTCCTAGGAAAGGTTTTGTAAGATGTTACTGTAGCTCATATCTAAGTTGGGCCTTCTGCTCCTATACCTGCCTTCTCTGCAGCTGCTATGTTCTTTCTGGGAGATGACCTTTCTTCTAAGTGCTGTGCTAATGGGAGCTTAGTTTTAAACTCATTTTAACAGGAAAAGTCACTTCTGGCTGGAAACACATCCCTGATTATACAGCACATGGAACCACCTATCACTCTGCTCCCTCCGCTGCTAAGTAGAGGACTTTGCTGCTAAATCACATACAAGATGCTGTGGAGTCTGCATATTCTGGCCACTGAGGACAATGCCTTATGCTGTGCAGTGGACATTTCTTGGGACTTCAGCCTCTTTCTGTGATGATTAATTCCCAACCTTCCCCTCTCTGTGGTTATCATGAGTGATGACTGTGTTGTAGCATGTGTCTTTCCCATTCTGCCAGAAATGACTATGCTGGAGATAAGGACCGGGTCAAAGATTCCTTGTCTTAGAGTTTAGAACTATGTGTGGGAGAGAGAGAGATTGAGAAATAGAAAGAGGAAGAGAGAGAGAGAAAGAGAGAGAGAGAAACTAATTATTACTGGATGGACCTGTAAAGCATCAATTGCAGACCAGATAAAGTTGGTCCACAGAGACAGTGATGAGGCAAGTGCCTTGGTCCCCAAGACATCCTCATTTCCTTAAAACAAATTTTCCTGTTTGCTTAGGTGAGTTGGAACAAGTTGATTTCTGCTAACACACACACACACACACACACACACACACACACAGAATAGGGTCTCAGCAAATGCAACTTGTGGCAGGTAGAATTTTAAGATGGCCTTTGTGATTCTTATCTCTGGCATCCATGCTTTTGTATAACCCTTTCCCCTAAGGGGGAGGGAAACGTCAACTTGCTTCTGGTTCATAGAATATAGTAAAATGAAGGGAATTTTCAGTCAATAATCACTGACTTTAAGTTAACCAAACAAGAGATTATCTTGGGCTGATGTAACCTCATCAGGTCAACCCTTGAGAGAGGGCCTAGAGGTTAGAGGTTCTGTCTTTTCTGCTGGCCTTGAAGACATAAGATGCATGAGCTCTATACCTGCAAAGAACTGAATTTTGCTAACAACTGCATTAGCTTAGACAACGACCTGTAGCCTCAGATTTGACCCTAGATGGGCTGACACACTGGTTCTATCCTCATGAGACCCTGAGCTGGGGACTCAATTATACCATGCTTGGACTTCATGTATGGAAATTTTTTAGTTTTGCGATAATTTGTTACACAGCAATAGAAAGTAATACAGAAGGCACATGATTAGCTCTGTTATTATTCAAGCCCCACACTACCTCCTTCCTTTAAACAATAACTAACATTCACCTTCTGATCTGATCTGTAATCACTCCAGTCTCATCTAGACAGGTCAATTAGATATATTCCTACTTCTCACTTTTTATCCTTCCGCCTTTTACCTCTATAAATCTTGTGAAAATCGTCACTCAGCTCTGATTTCTATGGAATTGGTGGCTTTTCATAAAGAATAGCTCAGCTGCTGCCACAGTGAAGTGGGAGTGGGAGATTTTTAGGAATGCCTGGTCCCAAAGACAAAGCACGTGTGAAACTGCATTGGCTCCAACATGAAATGTGAGTACAAGGCTGACGAATGGAAATTTCCTCATCTCTTCATGGACATAGGGCTCTCAGGAGGAAATTAGACAGAGATTCTGCTGTAGCAGGAAGCACCCAGGTCATCCCACCACTGGCCAGAGTCCACAAGTTATAGGCACCAGCAGGCCCCTGGACACTTAGAACTTTCTGGAAAACTTGAAGGCTAAGATACTTGAGATTTGGGTGCTGGGGCTGTTGAATCCTTTAATAACCAACCCAGTTCTAAAAGAGTAATAATATATGGCAGCCACATAACATTTTCCAGGTTCCAAATTGCTCTAGACTCTTTATCATTTGGTTCTCTCAATAGCCCTGGAAGCAAAGCAATTTTCATCATCCCTGTTTTACAGCTGTGAAAATTAATACAGGAAAACCTCACTAAGGTGGAAAGGTTTAGCAGGGGGAGCTCTCATGCCCTACTACTTGAGGTCAATTGCAAATCCAAGAGAAGAGACAGACCTTGCATGTGGATCTTAGCTTACTATCCCAGCAGGAGGAAGAAAGGCTTATCTTCTCCTCTGGCAACAGCCCAGCCAATGAGAGATAGCCACAGCTTAACCAATGAGAAGCCACTATACTTCCAACTCCCAGTTTACTCCAATGGACTTTTTGTTTATAACAGCCCTCCCAACTCCTTTCCTGTCTAAAAGAGTGTGCCTCTGCTCTGCTCTTGGGACTTGTGTTGGGTTTTGCTATTGTTTTGTTTGTCCTGGGTTGCATTTTCTTTTATTCCCAAATAAACCCATCTTTTGCTGGCAGAATAACTGGCAGTTTTATTTTTAAGGTTAACACAGAGGAGGAAGCAGGCTCAGAAAGATTAAATGCCCAAGATCACATAGGTCCGCAAGTGGTAGAACCAGACCTGAATGTAGTTCTTCCTCTCAGCGAGTCCTTACTCATTCATTCCTTCTACAAAGATGTGCCCAGGGTCTTCCAGGTACAAGGTTCTGTGCTGTGTCCTGGCAATGTGGCAGTGAACAGTATCGTGTGATCCTGAGCCAATCAACAACAAGCACAGAAACTAGTTAAAATGTGACAACCAGGGTGGCTCAGGCAGTTAAGAGTCAGACTTGGGTTCAGGTCAGGATCTCCAGTCCTGGGATTAAGCCCCACAGTGGGCTCTTGCTTTGTGGGAGTGTGCTTGTCCCACTCCTTCTCCATCTACCCCTCCCACCCTCTACTCATGCTCTCTCTCTGTCTCTCAAATAAATAAAATCTTTTTTTAAAATGTGATAACGAAGGAGATGTGCAAGGTTCTATGAGAGTTTATTAGAGGGGCCTCTAACCTAGCTTGGAGAGTTGGGAACTTTTCTTCTGAGGGAATAACATTTAAGCTAAAATCTAAAAGCCAAAAGTTGTTAATCAGAAGATTGGCAGTGGGATAGGATTTCGGAAAGAGGGCACAGCCTGACACGTTCAGGGAAGAGAAAGGTATGTTCATATGGCTTCAGGGTAAAATAAGGAAGGAGGAGGACAAGATGGGGCCAGGCAGGCTGGCAGGGACCAGACCATGAAGTACTTTAGAGTTCTGGTTAAAGATTTTTGTGGTGATTCGAAGTGCAAGAGAAACCTTGATAGTGTTCAACCTGGGAAGTCGCACATTCAGATTTGTATTTTTATTTTTTAAGATTGTATTTATTTATTTGACATAAAGAGAGAGAGAGCACAAGCAGGGGGAGAGGGAGAAGCAGAATCCCTGCAGAATAGGGGAAGCCGGATATGGGACTTGATCACAGGACTCTGGGATCATGACCTGAGCTGAAGGCAGTGGCTTAACCCACTGAGCCACCCAGAGGTCCCCAGATTTGTATCTGGAGGTCGAGGAAGGCAAGAGTGGAAACAGGGAGACAAAAGAGGAGCTACTGCGATAATTCAAGCAAAGGATGTGGTGAGTGCCATGGCAGTGGGGGTACAGGGATGCAGATGGGCTGCGTGATTGGATACCATGGTGGTGAGGGAGAAACTAGGATCAACGATTTCCCTCTTTCCATGGTGTTCCTGATCTTTTAGGCTTCTTTTGTTTGCTTCCTTCTTACAGAATGAAGACAAAACCAGGCTCTTCCCCACAGCAGAAGGGACACAGAAGAAGGTCAGCCAGGCCTCAACTTAGTTAAAAGCTCTTAAAAATAACCCAACTTAGAAAAACCCTTCATATATCCCATTGTTAGGGATTCCCAAAGGATCAGGGAAGCAGGCAAAATGTTTCCACTTGATATTCACCTGTTTGATCAGACTCTTTGAAGAAGACTTTGAACTTCTCCCCAGGTAGGAAAAACAAATAACTTGTTAGGTAACAGGAACCAGGGAATGTCATGTTCCATAAATCTTCAAAATATTATATTGAGGTTCAGCACATTGGTTTACCATAGTTTCTAAAGTGCAAGGCTGCTGATCTGGACAATGATAAGAAAATGATTTGGAATTTTAAAAAATGGTTCTTAAATGTTCTCCTCAAAATCCTGGGGGAAGGGAGGGTTTATAAGTAAAAGAGGATACTATGCAGGGTGACAGACTGGAAAGAAAAGAATTTGGTGGCATTCAGTTCATGCCTGGTGTCTTGCCATGTCTTGAAGAGTGGGGTAGTAGAAGACACACAGGGCTGGAATCTGGGATGGGATCAGATCCTGCTTCATTCGTTTCCTAGCTGTGTGACATTGGGGATCTGAATCGCCCCTTTTGTGTCACAAGTGACCAAAACCTCTACTTAACAGGTTATGACAAAAAGTAAGACAAGACTTTTGAAACCAACACAGTACCCAGAATGTAGGAGACGTTCCGTAAATGTTAGTGACCATGTTGTCAGCTTATACTCAAAAAACAGTTTTTATTATGTTTTGACTCTAGTGCTGAATAAAAAATTTTCACTCTTATTGGCAATAATGGAAAAGGTCATTTGAATTTGAAATTGAGGGCTCATGAAAAGGTAACTTGAGTTTCAAAAAATATATAGTTACAGAGTTCTCAGTACTCATAGTACTGAGTACTAGTGGTATTCAGTACTAGTAGTATGCAGTACTAGTAGTACTCAATACTAGTAGTACTCTGTAGCAGTACTGCTACTACTGGTAGTCATTTTGCAAGGTGATGGGGGAGACCAAAAGAGGCATAAGACACAAATGTGCAGACTAGTGGGTGAGACACAGTAAAGATCTAGAAAGGAAGGTCGTCAGTTCTAGGTCAGTTGAGCTTCAGGTGAAGATGGAGAGGCTGCGTTCTCTCATTACTGAGACTTCCTACCTGGCAGGGGTGGCAGGGCCGGGACCATAGCTGGTGGGTCTTAATGATAAACCCACTCTCCCCATGTCCTAATGCAATCCCTAACTGCTTGTTCAGAAAAAGTAAGGAAGGAATCTTTCCTTACTCATTCAGAAAAAATAAGGAAGAACTGTTTTTATCCCCCCATAACAATTAAGAGTTGGTTTGGAATGGGTCTGGATAAAACATGGCAGCTTCAGGATGTGTGAGATTACTGCCCTGACATTTACTTGCAAAGCTGAAGTCATTTGTCCTATACCCAAAATGGACAACCCAATGAGCCTTCAACAATTAAAAAAATCTATATATGCTTTAGAAATTGCTGCCAGAGGGGCACCTGGGTAGCTCAGTGGGTTAAGCCGCTGCCTTCGGCTCAGGTCATGATCTCAGGGTCCTGGGATCGAGCCCCACATCGGGCTCTTTGCTCTGTAGGGAGCCTGCTTCCTCCTCTCTCTCTCTCTGCCTGCCTCTCTGCCTGCTTGTGATCTCTGTCAAATAAATAAATAAAATCTTAAAAAAAAATAATAAACCTCAGAGGAGACTGTGTGTCTATCTCTATTAATGGCTCAAGTGACTAGGTGAGTTCCCAAGCCATTCTCCCAGCCATGTGAATACACATTTTGTGACTTGCCAGGTATTATGCAATATTGTTCTTGGCAAAATACGTTGTTCTGTTAGTTTCCTGCCCATAGGTATGGAGGACAGAAGGGCCTTTAGAAGCCAACTTGCAGGGGCACCTGGGTGGCTCAATGGGTTAAGCCTCTGCCTTCAGCTTGGGTCATGATATCAAGGTCCTGGGATCAAGTACTGCATCAGCTCAGCAGGGAGCCTGCTTCACCCTCTCTCTCTGCCTGCCTCTCTGCCCACTTGTGATCTCTCTCTCTCTCTGTCAAATATGTGAATAAATAAATCTTTAAAAAAAATAAGCCAACTTGCAATTCTCTTATTCCATATTATTGTGGAAGGTTCTGGGAATAGGAAAAGCATGTAATCAATGTAGTACTTCCATAAGAAGTTTAGTGGAAACCAAATATTGAAGTTCTTGGGAGATAGAAGTCCTGCAAAGCCAAAATCTCAGCCAGCGTGACCATGTCTAGGTTGTGGCTGATGGTGTGAGATTTGGCAGGAAGAGGAAAGGGGCAAGATGGAAGGGAAGTGACCTTCAACAGAAGGTCCAAAGGGTCAAGAGCTATTTATTAGGCCAAGGACATTGCACCTTTATTTTTAGCAGTGGCCTGCTGAGGAAAGGCAGCAAGAGTAGCTGAGAGAAGCAGCTTTGTCTCTCGTGCATATATGGAGAGGCAGAGCCTCTGAGAAGACACATGCTTGACTCCAAAGCTGCTGTTCTTTGCATCTCTCAAGACCTCATTCTGGGAGGAATTATCTCAAGATGATTATATACTTTGAACCCTAAGAAGAATCCTTTCCGGGATCTTGATCCTGACCCAGGAGTACCTAGTTACAGGTGTGACAAGTACAGGATGCCTAGAAGATGGAGGGTGGTGAGGAGGAGGCATCCATCATATAATCTCTTACTCCAGCTGGTGTCACCGACTTTGGAGAAACTGCCACCATTATTTGGAATTTGCTGGGGAAGTCATTGGAATACTAATGAATTAGGTCAAGGAAATCTCTCGGGATAATTCCAGTGGTTTCAGAGTGTCTGAGATGAGCAAAAACAACAGAGTTGGAAGAGAATAGAGTGATGACATTTGAAACTGGGAGATCTTTTCAAGCATACAATAGAAGAAAATTGTCATGACATCCACAGAGATTGAAGAACAGAATATGTCACAAAGCAAGAATGGGAAATGATGTCAGCAGCCTTTGGTCCCACTGTCCTCCCCTCTGTAGACCATCTTACGCTCTGTTGTCCAAGTCATAGCCCTAAAATACACATCTGGCCATGCCACTTTCCACATAAAGCCCTTCAGTGGTTCTAGTTATTCCCATTCAGGAAAGCTCACTCCTTGGCATAACACAGACCCTCATTAATGTGACTCTGCCTTCTTGCTTCAACTCCTTACTCATCATCTACTGCCTGGTCCCTACCATCTTCTTTATCCTTTTACCATCTTCTTTATCCTTATGAAACTGTTTACCCACAAAAGCCATGCTCTTTAAAGACTGTTCACTTGCACATGCTGTTCCCTTGGCCTGGAATATCTTTTTTTTTTTTTTTTAGTCATCACTTCTACATGCAAGTGTCTCCTGGGAAAACCACTCAAGGGGAGTTAATCACTCCACCCCTCATCCTACTTGCTCCTTCTCACGACCACTGTACCCAGTGTAATTGATCCTTATTGATAACTGCAGATTTAAATTGCATGGTTTTTGAATGCTATCAAGCATTTGGAACATCCATGACACACATGAATTTTCTAATTTTGCTGAGGCTCCAGTTTCTATGCTGGGAAGCATGTTTCTAGAAAGTTCCTAGCTAGTGAGGGAATTTAGTGAACCACCCAGCATTTGGCTCTCAAAGTGACTTGTCCTGCCTGCCTTTGGACATGTAGGCAGTACTCTCAGGGAGGGATGAGAAACTTTGCTCATTTTTACGAACAAGGTTGCCTTTTCAGTGTTACACAAACATCTTCTCATTTAACCCTTACTAAAACTCCCATGAGCTCTTATTAAAGTTCCCATTTTCTAGGTAAGGAAGTTGAAGTAATTTCCCCACATTTACAGAGCTAGCAAGTGAAGTCAGGAGTCAGTCTCAGGGTCAAAACTAGCAGAATGGAACACAGAACATGCACCTAGCCCCAGTGGTTTCTGAAGATGGTGGAAAGGGATTAATAGACTCTGGAGAAATTTAAGGATGTGATTATTCTTGGCTCTAAAAAAGTTTGAACATGGGGGAAATCATGTTAGAGAAGAATTTTCAAATTGCAGGATTCTTGATGATATCACGATAAATTTTCTGGACACAAGAAAAGCATAGCCCTTAGTGTTAAGGATCTACTCTACTATGGCCTCTGCACTGCTAAATCCAAAAGCCAGTCTGGGGCTCCTGGTTGGCTCAGTCAGTTAAGCATCTGCCTTCAGCTCAGGTCATGATCCCAGGGTCCTGGGGTCCCACATGGGACTCTTGGCTCAGGGGGTAGCCTGCATCTCCCTCTGCCCCTCACCTAGCTCATGCTCTCTCTCTCCCTCTCGGACAAATGAATAATATCTTAAAAACAAAAACAAAAATTCCACAGACTTGCATAAGCATTTGGCAGAGTTGATCACATTTTCTCCTTTTTTTCATGGCTCCTGGGCCCCATGCTCCCCTGACTCTCCTCCTCTCTCACTGGCAACTCCTTCTCAGTCTTCTCGGCTTATTCCTTCTCATCTCTCCAGCCTCCAAATGTCTGAGTGCCTGATTGCCCCTTGGGTCTATTCTCCTCTGTACCTACTTCTTCCTGATAACTGTGTCCTGTCTCGTGAGGTTAAATTTCTGCTATATATGTTGCCAACTTCCCTGGAACTCCAGACATCTTCACGAGGATAGCTAGTAGACATCTCAAACATGGAAAGTCTCCAAATGTTCATCTTGTCCTTTAAACCTGATCCATTTTCAATCTGTCACATCTTGGTTGATGACAACTCTCATCTTTCTAGTTATTTAGGACAAAAACCTTGGAGACATCCCTGATTCCTTTCTCTTCCTTATGCCTCACATCTAGTCTAACAAGAAACTTCCATTAGCTTTAACTTCAACACAGACCATGACCACTTCTCGTGGCCGCCATTGCTGCCACCCTGGCCCAAATCGCCTTCACTTGTCTCTTGGGTATACCAGATCCTTCGTGGTTTCGTTTTGTCTATTCCTGTCACACATCCCTAACCCACACCATCTATTCTCAAAACAGCAGCCAGAATGATTCTTTTAAAACATAAATCAGATCATGTGATTTTGTTCAAAAACCTCTCTTACCACATGCTTTATGAAAGACCTCCATATTTCTCAGAGTAGAAGCTAAAGTCCTGACATTCGCTTGTAAGGCCCTTCTCTCCTCACTCCATTGTCCTACTAAGATACCATATATGACTTCTTTACTTAGTGGGCTTGTCGTCTCTCTTCCTCTCCAGCAGAGAATAGGGATTTGCTGTTACATTTATTGCATATACACTGAGAGAGTTGGGTGCTCAGAAAGTCGTTGACAAATACGTCAATGGGATTTTGCCCAAAGCCAGCCCTTAGAGAGTGTAAGTGATTCTGGGCCTCTATCACATGTGTGGGGAATGCCCTCATGGAGGAGGTTAAGACACAAGTTAATATGGGAACTAAATTAAGAGCGGTATAATTGTTAGAGGCACTTGTTTGTGACATTGTTTTCCCAAGTGGAAACCTCATTCTTAATGAAATCCTTTTTTCAAATGATACCTCTTTCTAAATTAACTGGAGCAAACATACCAGCCCAATGCCAATGATACAGTTAAATGTCAACAGAAAATCACCAGTCTGCTATTTAAAATTGTACAAGGAGTCGGTAAGAGTTGAGCGCCTAAGGGACTGGAGATAGGTAGTTGTGAGGACAGATCTTACCTGTCAGTCACCGAGAGTGGGCAAAATTCACCAAGCTCTGTATGCTCTTTTCCAAGCTCTTTTTTCTTCCTCAAGAAAATCTGATTTCTTCTTTTCAGTGCTTTAGGGTTGACCACAAGCAGAGATAAGTTTTATTTTACATGATCTCACAAGGAGTTATATGCTCCCAGTAAGCTGCAAATCAACATTCCAGAAATTCAGTTATGGAAGATGGGGAGAGCTTACTCTCAAGACCCTGAGAGGGGGTGTTGGGGGCGAAGGGAGAGCCCGGTGTCTGTGGGACCCCAAGGAGCCTTGGGTCTCCCATTTCTAGGGGAGTCTCTTCATCCTCTCAGTTAAAATGGGTTCATGGCATGCTTGTCACAGGATTGTTGAGATTATCTGAGAAAGTTAGCCTACATGAAAGGGATTTGTAAATTATAACATGGTGCCTAAATGTTGGTCTCTGGCGAAGCAGTAAAACATTTTCACAAATCAAAATGGCCTCCCATAAGCCTCTCATATTTTATGTTGTAAGTTTGGATTTCGCATCCTAGCCTGGGTTGGATGTCTCATTGCACTTTTATTCTTCTATCACTGTCTCAGGAGTGAACACTGAAATTGTGTCCAGTTGGTTCATCATTTGGCTTGATCAGTTTATTCAGAGAACCAGGTGTTTTCGGTCAAGAAGTGCTTAGACTGATGACTTTCTGACCTACCCAAGGGTTTCACCAAATTGCTCACCTTGGCCAGTTGTATAGGTTGAATTGTGTCCGTCCTCCCCCCCACCACCACCAAAAAAAGGTATGTTGAGGTCCTAACCCACAGTCCCTGTGAGTGTGACTTTACTTGAAAAACCAGATGTAATCCAGTTAGGAGGAAACTGTCAGGTGGGCTCTAATCAAGTGTGACCGCTGTGGTTACAAGAGGCAAAGAGACTTCAGGGGCAGAAGCACACAGAGGGAAGACCAGGCGATCACAAAACTGGGGTTGTTTACAGCCAAGGAAGGCCAAGGCTTGCCAACAACAGCAGAAGCTAGGAGAAGGGCACGGCATGGATGGTCTCCTGGAGGCTTCAGAGAAAGAAGGTCCCACTGACCCTTAGACTTGGGACGTCTCCTCTCCAGACCTGGGAGGGAGCACATTTCTGTGGTTTCAAAAGATCCCACCTTCTGGTACTTGACTATGGTGGTCAATTAGCAAACTCATGACAGCCAGTTTCCCCCAAGGCACATCTGAGGAGGCCTGGTCTCCATGATGAAGACTGTGACTTATTCCTCCACCTTTGGTAAGTGAACTGCCACCCATCCAAAGGCCTCGAAGTGAGTGACTGGGAGTGACGATTCCATCCACGGACATTCCCGAAGGAGCCGACAGCAGTCAACTGCAGGTATGCAAACAAACCTTTTGTTTGATTTTTTTTCTCCCAAAACTTTCTTTCTGTTCAGTTGTGTTTTTTTTTTTTAAAGCAACTGCTGTTTTTTAATTTTTATTTTTGTATGATATTAAATTTCTATTCGCGCAAACCAAATGAAAGGGAAAGCTGCATCAAACTTATCTCAATCTGTAAGATACCCTGTCAGAGAAAAACCAGAAAGCAACTCGGTGACCTCCGGGCCCTGTGGTCCTCAGTCCTGCCTGCCCTTCCTGCTGACCTGGGGCCTTCGAGAGTAGCATCTTTCGAGTTCCACCCCTTGTAATTCTGATTGAATTAATACGAGGCGGGACTTAAGTTTTGGTGGCTTTTTATGTGCCCCAGATGATTGTGACCTGTATCCAGGACTGAGAACCAGGGAGCAGGTCTGACGTTCTCATTTTACAGAAGAGAGCATTGAGACCAAGAGAGGTCAGTGACTCGCCCAGGATCAAAGAGCCAAGGGCCTTGCCACTGTGCGACCCATCTCTGTCCCAGAGCATGTTGTCCCTCCTTCGGCACCTGGAGCATTCCTGGTCACTTATCAAAGCTCAGCTCAGGTGTTAACTTCTCTTTTGGACCTCATCATACTGATGGTTAGAAATTTGGAAAGGATTCACAATCACTTTGATTAAATAAAATTCCCACAGAACCACCACCTGAAGGCCTGTTGAGGATCTGATTTCTCAGTTAATCAAGCATTTATTGGATACTTATTATATGTTATTTGGTGCCAGGGCACTTAGGTTCAAGTTGGCACTTAGGCCAACCCACAACCTCTGTGTTGTCACTTTCCTTTTTTGTAAAATGTGCTTTATTTATAAAATGTTTATTCTCACAACAGTTCCAGAAATTAAGTATTGTGTTCCCACATGAGCAAACTGAGACTTAAAGAGATTTTCTGTATGTCTTAGTTTGTAAGTGCCAGTCCTGGGTCAAGCTGACTCGAAGCCTGTCCTTTCTCCTCTTTTAGAACTGTTCAATTGCTAAGCTCTTAATGCTTGATCAGTTCAAGCAAGCAGTAAAATCTGAGCTCTACTAGTTACCGTAAAAACACATTGGTAAGAATGTGTAAGCAGGGCCATCATGGACAGCTGGCCAGGTTGCGCACTCTCCACCCGGGAGGTATCATTTGCATTCCAGTCAACATCAACAGATGTTCCAGGCATCGTGTGGTGACGTGTACTCAAGGTTTAGGATCTGTGCTGCACCCAAGCCTGTGCCCCTGGGCTGAGCCTGGGGCATCTGCCAGGGGAGGAGTGGGTGGTCAAGCCACGTTGCACACTGAGCCATGGCACCAAAACGCCACAGTCACACAGGCCTTCCGAGATATTCTCTGCACTGCCCTCAGCAAAACAGAGCAAGAGGAAGAGGGCTGGACAGTGTGGGCTCTGCTAGCAAGTCAAAGGCCATGTTTACTTATCTCAGGGAAAAGCACTTTCTCAGAGAGCCAAGTGGAACTTGGTGGCAGGCCAGCTGCAGGAGGAGGACTCGGAGGCAGGACAGGGAAAGCACAGCGGGGCCTGCTCCCAGGTCAGATTGCTTGCTGCAGATCCTGCAAGGCCATGTCAAGGGCTGCGTGAGAAACGTCCACACTGCTTCCTCGGCATCTCTGGGAAGTGAGCAAAGCTGACCCAGCTTTCTTCTCAGCAGAGGAGGGGAGGCCGTGGTCCAATGAACCTCAGGACAAGAGACTTGGGACTCACCCACAGCCCAGAAAAACCACGAGGAGGAAAGGCACGGGTGTGGGAGCAGACGCAAGGACAGAAACCTGTAGGAGAGGCGCGGAGCGGAGTGTGCGTCAGCGGCATTGCCACCCAGCGAACCTTGACATTTCTGGGCATTTCTGAGCATTTGCATATGCATTTTCCCACAGGGTCCTCACAGCCTCCCAGAGAGTTCATGTTCACCATTTGACTAAAGAGGAAACCAAGGCTCAGAGAGACCTACGATCCAGCCTCTGTCTATCAAGGGTCATGGCCAGGACTCCACCTCTGCATGTAGCCAGGACTCCCTATGATAAATCTGAGCTTCCTTTGTCGGGAAAAGCTTCAAAACCATGGTGAGATGACCCCAACTGCCATAGGAAAGAATAGTCAGGAAGCTGGCCAGGAGGAGGACAGGCGACTCTCAGCAGTCTGGTCCATTTTAATCTTGCAGGGCAAGGCCCCTGCCCGCTCGCCAGTGTCTTTACCCTCTGTTGTGTCTTATTTCTGGCACTTCTGACTCCCCGAAGCTCAGCCATTAGGAGCTACTACTCTGCTCTG
Source organism: Meles meles (assembly GCF_922984935.1). NCBI lineage: Eukaryota > Metazoa > Chordata > Mammalia > Carnivora > Mustelidae > Meles > Meles meles. The sequence continues at coordinate 87,665,809 of NC_060073.1, read as the reverse complement.
CTGGTATGGAAGTAATTCTTCTGGCCTTTCCCCTGACTACTTCCCTTACAGCAGTTACCTCTTCCAGGAAGCCCACCCTGATGCACAGACTGACCACCAGACTGCTTCTGAGTTCTCATAGCTTCCTTTTTCATACTTGTCCCAGCAAAGATGCTATCTTAGCTATCTCAGTAATTCCCTCATTGGCTGCTCTGTTCCTGCCCGGCCCTTGCAATGCCAAAGCCAGGCCCCTCCTGCATCATATCCTCTCTACCCTTAGCTACAAGCACCAACCCTTCTCCTTTCTCCACTGCCCACTGGGCTGGGTGGCAGTGAATTCCGCTGCAGGAAACCTTGGAAAAGAAGAACACCCACCCCCACACACATACATATTCTAGAAAAAGAGAAGAAAATGGGCCAAGAGCTCACTCCAGGCTCTTACTCCAAGAGAAGAACGATTTCTCTCTCCTTAGAAAAAATATATTCAAGGAGGCACAAAGCAGGAGCCTGGCAATTCCGTTTTAAATAAAATCCTTCCCCTAAATTATCATATTTCAGATTGGAATCTCATCGCCCCCAACCCCAGGGGCCCCTGCCCCATTGCTCTTTATTCTGTGTGAAGCCGCAGTGGGGAAATGTGAAAGGCCCTGATTAAAAGGAGCCTGTGACAGGCCGCCACCAGCCGGTTCTGAAGAGACACATCCAATTAAAACAGACAACATTTTCAAAGACCCCAGGCGGGCATTTCATCTCCCCAGCACTTCCCCCAACATGTCAGCATTACCTGATTCAGTCCTTCCTTTTTTTTTTTTTTCTCCCCTAACCTGAAATTTAGGTCAGTAACTGCATAATCCGCGCAAACAGCCCCGGCGGCCTCCCCTCCTTCCTCCCCTTTCTGGAGCTGTCTGTTTGGAAATACCTAATTGGGCCCAAATGCTTCTCCCTGCCACAGCCCCTGCCTGGACCTGCTGACTTCAGTGTGCGGGGTGAGCACCAGTCCAGGGGGCCGAGCGGGGTGCCTGCTAGCTCCCAGGACGTGCAGTGAGAAAAGACCGGAAGGCTGACTGTGCGGTTCAAGAGTGACATGGAGCTGGCCTGCCCGCCCAGGGGGCCGCTGGGCTGTCTCACAGTGACATCAGAGTCCGTTCCCTACCCTGAAAATCAACGGCATGAAAATCAGAGGCATAGGCCTCTGGGGAGCCACAGGCTCTCGGGGGTCCAGCCTTTGATCCATGAAAGGGGGTGAAACAGCAGGACATCTATCTACACCACCCCTCGTTGCTCTGGTGCTAAGGACTATGGGCTTCCGCCGAGCCGTGTGGAGGCAGGCGGTCTCTCGAGGGTGGCGGTTGTTTCTCCAGATGCCTCTGTGAGAATGTCCAGATCCCAGGGTGATGGGGAGGGTGGGTGTCTGCAGAGAGAATGTCCGCTCGGCCGCCCAAGGTGAGGGAGCTGGCAGCCTTCCCGCGCTCGAGCTGGGGCAAGCGTTGTGCTTGCCATGGAGACAGAACCATTTTGCCCAACAGGAAAGCAGATTCTGGGCTTGGGAAAGTGGGATGCAGAGTAGGCTGGCCGCAGCACACCCAGCACAAGAGGACGTAAAAAGCGTTTCCTCACTCTCCTGCCTCTGGAAGGCTCCTGGCATTGGCCAGGCGAGCTCAGGCAACTTTTATCACCCTACATCCGTTGTCAGGAGAAAACAGGGAGACAGACATAGGGACAGCCACCCTGGTTTTGTCTGACAGACTATCTGTCTGGGCTGCAGGCCTGAAAAGGGACACGGGGAGCTCTGGGGTGAGCTGGGGTCATTCCGCCCCTGTGGGGTCTGTACTCAGCTATAGGGACGTATCCCTGACACCTAAGGTGTTTTCTGGTCCAGCATGTCCAACCTGCAGATGAGGAAACAGGTTCAGACAGGGGAGGTGACCTGTCATGTTCACACGGAGAGCTGCTGGCAGAGCTGGGGGACCAGGGACTCCTGACCATCATCTCGTCGCCTTCCTCCCGTCAAGTTTTCTTCTTCCCTGTTTGAAAATTAATTCACCACAATCCAGCAGGTGTTTACAGAACACCTGCCTTGCTCCAGGCACTGTGTTGAGCACTGGAGATAGAGAAGTGAAGTGAGCCACCTGACGACATTCACTGCTTGCGTACCAGGGGAGAAATTTGGGGGGAAGGAGGTATGGGTCAGCATGCCATTACCTTACCCGAGCTCCTGGAGCACCTGTGCCTGCCTCAGCGGTGTCACCGGGTCTACTGAATTGTAAGTGATGTCTACTCGATACTGAGATCTTGAAGGACAAGGACTGGCTCATTAATTTTGTATCCCCAGTGCTCAGGATGGTGTCTAATACATGGTGAGTGCTTAGTAATTATTTAATTTTATTTTTATTGATTTTATTTTATTTTTTTAAAGCTTTTACTTATTTACTTGATAGAGACAGAGCGAGAGAGGGAACACAAGCAGAGAGAGTGGGAGAGAGAAAATCAGGCTTACTACTGGGCACAGAGCCTGATGCAGGACTTGATCCCAGGACCCTGGGATACTGACCTGATCTGAAGGCAGACAGACGCTTAATGACTGAGCCACCCAGGCACCCGTAAAAAAATTGTTTTTTAATAAATAAGTAAATGTGAGACACCCGGGTGGCTCAGTTGATTAAGAGCCTGACTCTTAATTTCAGGTCAGGTCATGATCTCAGGGTCATGAGATCCAGCCATGCATCAGGCACTGTGCTGGGCATGGAGCCTGCTTAAGATGCTTTCCACATCCCACCCCGCTGCCCCTTCCCTCTGCTTGCTCACATTCTGTCTCTCTGTCTAATAAAAATAAAATAAATAGGGTGGCTGGGTGATGGACATTGGGGGAGGGTACGTGCTACGGTGAGCACTGTGAATTGTATAAGACTGATGATTCACAGACCTGTACCCCTGAAACAAATAATACATTATATGTTAATTAAAAAAATCAAATCACAGACTTGTAGCCTCGGAACAAATAACACATTTTATGTTAATTGATTGAATTTAAATTAAAAAAATAAATGAGTACATGTCTCACTTAAGCGTTGTAATTTGACAAGTTATTCCTATGCCTCAGTTTCTTCATGTATAAAATAGGGATAAGCCCTTTATTTTCCAACTCTGGCAGACAAGCTGATATAGTTGTCCTCCCTTATCTACTGTTTCACTTTCCGTGGGGTCAGTTACCCATGCTCAACCATGGTCCGGAAGCCAATGATCCTCCTTCTGACTGTAATCAGAAGGTCAATAGTAGCCTAACACTAGGTCACAGCACCTACATCATTCACCTCGCTTCATCTCCTCACATAAGCATGTTCTCATCTCACATCAAGAAGGAAGGCGAGTACAGGGCAATGAGCTATTTTGAGAAGGATCACATTCACACAACTGTTTTACAGTGTATTGTTATAATTGTTCTATGTTATTATTAGTTATTGTTAATCTCTTACTGTGCCTAATTTATAGATTACATTTTCATCATAGGTATGTATGTGTAGGAAAAAGAAGTATATATAGGGTGCATCTGTGGTTTCAGGCATCCACGAGGGGTCTTGGAACATAGCCCCAGTGGATAAGAAAGCACTGACTACTGTGTTAGAATAATCTTTTTGCTAAGAACAACCATAAAAGCAGAACTTTAAAAACAGAAATATGTATATTTAAGATACAATAAATACATTTATTTAAGAGTGCCTATGTGTGTGTGTGTATATATATATAAATGTGTAAATATATACTGTAAAATATATAACTAATGTATATAATAATACATATATTTATAAATATATAAAATTATATATAATTGTATATATAATTACATTTTACAATATATTATATATAATTATATAGAATGTGTGTGTGTGTATATATATTATATATATAATTTTTTTTAAAGCTGTTTTATTTGACAGAGAGAGATCACAAGTAGATAGAGAGGCAGGTAGAGAGAGAGAGAGGGAAGCAGGCTCCCTGCCGAGCAGAGGGCCCGATGCGGGACTCGATCCCAGGACCCCGAGATCATGACCTGAGCCGAAGGCAGCGGCTTAACCCACTGAGCCACCCAGGTGCCCCTATATATATAATTTTTAAAAGGTATTGAAAGGAACAAGGAAGTGAGGACCTGAATGATCAAAATCAGAGAGAAGGAGAAAGAGAAGTTGGTCAGATATTTGAAGTCAATTTTCCCCTCTAGATGTTTGGCAATTTCTGAATAGCAGCCAAGAGGTCAAGAATCTCAGCAGGAAATGGTCGCATGTGACCTGAGAAGCTGAGGGGCCGAGCAGAGTGACAGTAGTCAATTTGATCTGAAAAGTTAAAAATTGGAATTTAGGACCCATTAGAGTGGATGGACCCTGATAACACTCTGAAAGGCAACATGCTAGGAGCAAAGATGAATCTGAAATGCCAGTCATCACAGACCAAGGCACACTTCAGATCAGCTTACTAATCAAAATTGATTAACCTGATCTGCTTCTCTCCTCACTGAACTCAGGAAGCAGAAGCAAGTCTACCCTGGAGAACAGTAACATCACCCAGAACCTTGAAATAGCTCTACCATTCATTGTCCATGAACAATTTCTAGCACTCAATCTGAAATCATCAGACAGATCAAGAAAAAAAAAGAATCGAAACCAAGAGAAAAACTAACAAGAGAAAAAAACTAATAGAACACCCAATTATTGGAGTTATCAAGCATGGACTTTAATATATAATATGGGAGTGTAACAGTAGTACCTGCTAAATGAGTTTGTACATGTTAATGTTCAGAATAATGCCTGGCACATTGTAAGCTTAAGACACCTGCTTGTTAAATGTAAAGGAAATATGTTGGAATCATGGGGTTTCTGTTGGGGGAAAATATCAGTCATCCATTCAATAGACACTTATATTAGGTCAAGTAAGCACTGTGCTAGGTCCTATGAATACAGATAAGGTGAAGACCCTGACTTCAAGATGCTCACTGTTAGTTGAAGATAGAAATTTCTCAGTATGGGAGGATCTTATAAAGTTGTCCTAATCGAAGGAAGGAAAAGAAAAATCATAGTATATGGGACCAATGTAAACAGAATAGAGAGGTAAATAATATGGCACTATGGCCAGGGAAATGGCTAGCTGCAGTGTGATGCCTCCCCCAATGACTTTGGGCATCACCTCCCATTCCTGAGACAGCTATGACAGTTAACAGCATCCCTGTTTTACACAGGAGAAAACAAAGGCCCAGAGAGGTTAAGGGATTTGGCCTGGGTCAAAGAAGATCTAGTATTGGGATCAGGATAGCCTCTTGAGACAAGAAAGCATCAAAATCCTAGAGGAGAAGACAGGCAACAACCTCTTGGACCTCAGCTGTAGCAATTTCTTACAGACACATCACAGAGGCAAGGGAAACAAAAGCAAAAATGTACTATTGGGACTTAATCAAGATAAAAAGCTTCTGCACAGCGAAGGAAACAATGAACAAAACTAAAAGGTAACTTATGGAATGGGAGAAGACATTTGCAGATGACATATCTGGTAAAGGGGTAGTTTCAAATACAAAATTTACAAAGAACTTATCAAACTCAACAACCAAAAAAACAAATAATCTAACTAAGAAATGGGCAGAAGACATGAATAGATATTTTCTGAAGAAGACACCCAGATCGCTAACAGACACATGAAAAGACGTTTAGCATCACTCATCATCAGGGAAATACAAATCAAAGGCACCATGAGATACCACCTCACACCAGTCAGAATGGCTAAAATTACAACAACAGGTATTGGTGATGGTGTGGAGAAAGGGGAACCTTCTTACACTGTTGGTGGGCATGCAAGCCGGTGCAGTCATTCTGGAAAACAGCTCAAAAAGTTAAAAATAGAGCTACCCTATGATCCAGCAATTACACTAGTAGGTATTCATGCAAAGGACACAAAATACAGGTTCAAAAGAGTGCATGCAACCAATGTTTATAGCAGCATTATTAACAATAGCCAAACTATGAAAAGAGCCCCAAATGTCCTGTGACTGATGAATGGATAAAGATACACACACACACACACACACACACACACACACACACACATACATACAATGGAATATTACTCAGCCATAAAAAAAGAATGAAATCTTGCCATTTGTAAGAACATGAATAGTGCTAGAGTTTATTATGCTAAGCAAAATAAGTCAGAGAAAGACAAAAACCAAATGATTTCACTCATATGTGAAGTTTAAGCAACGAAACAGATGAACATATGGGAAGCAGTGAGAAAGAGAGAGGGAGAGAAACCATAAGAGACTTTTTTTTTTGAAGATTTTATTTATTTATTTGAGAGAAAAAGAGTGAGAGCAAGCATGAGAGGGGAGAAGGTCAGAGGGAGAAGCAGACTCCCCATGGAGCTGGAAGCCCGACGCGGGACTCGATCCCGGGACTCTGGGATCATGACCTGAGCCAAAAGCAGTCGCTCAACCAACTAAGCCACCCAGGTGCCCCCATAAAAGACTCTTAATAATATAGAACAAACTGAGGGTTGATGGAGAGAGGTGGGCGGGGGATGGGCTAGACGGTAATGGGTATTAAGGAAAGCACTTTATATTATGAGCGCTGGGTATGGTATGAACCACTGAATTCTACTTCTGAAACCAATATTGTACTGTATGTTAACTAACTAGAATTAAAATTGAAATTTGAGAAAAAGAAAAAGAAAAGGCTAGTCTCCTGAGTGCCCTCCAGTGCTCTGTTCCCTTCTCCATTACAGTACTATTGCAGAATGTGGGACTCAGGCCAAAGTGAAGGAACGATACATATGGGGAGAATCTCTCCAATTGTTTCCTCCTTTATCCGCCCCCCCTCCCACCCCAGGCATCTCAGGCTCAATAATTAGAAGGCTAGAGACCCAGACGGCTTCCCAGCTGAGGGTCTGCAGAAGAGGAGCCCTGCCTGAGGCCCCCTTCAAGCAGGAACCTCTCTCAGACAGGACACATGGCTGTGTTCCAGAAGGCCAGGTGTTAGAACCATTGACCCTTTGACGCTTGCTCCAATTTCACAGAATGTTCCCACAGTCAGATGGCTATTGGAACACAGACCTGGGCCTCTGGATTTTCCCCCACGCATTTGTTGCTTGGAGGAATGGCCACTCAGTTTGTGGCTGTCAACTTATGGCTCCTGAGGCTTAGAGGTGCTCTTCTTCCTGGCCATGTGACTTTTCCCATATCTGTCTCTACTTCCTCTTGGCTTCTTCACCTGGAAAAAAAGAAAAAAGAAAGGCTAACCCCAGGGAGGACAGGACAGCTCACCATGGCACCATGGCCCACCTGGCCTGGGTAAGAACAACATGCCCCAGAGTGGCATTTGTGGAAAGCTAAGCCTATTTTGAGTAGATGCCTGCTGTATCTTACATGAGATAATCTTACCCCTTGGGGCCAATGCCAAGCCCTCTCAGGTAATGAAATGTCACACAGAGGGCTGAGCTGGAGGAAACTTCCTGGGGTGACAGGTGGGGGTGGCTCCAGGGTGGGTGGGTGGAAAGGAAGAGCTATCTCTCCTCTGTTATAACACGACAGTAATACGAGACAGAGGAACAGAAGAGATGCCATGTGAGGTCACACACATGACCCACCTACACCGGTCTCTCTGACATCTCTTCCTAGGGACTTGCTGGCCATGGGCCGTCTCATGAGTAGTGGTACTTTCCCACACAACCTAGAGGGCTGAGAGGGGACTCCTGGCTTCGATCCTGGCCTCCCTGCTTACTTGCTGTGTGCTGTGAATCCCAACCCCTCTGAGTCTCCATTTCCATCCAGTAAAATGAATTTTAAGATACTTGCCCTGCTGACTTCTTAGGATTTTTCTGAGGGCCAAAAATCCTCTGAGTGTGTGTGTGAAAGCCCTTGGGAAGCTGTAAAGCAGCAGTGCAGTTGGTAGACCAGCTGCCCATCTACAAACGATTTGTTACTGATTCCAAGGAGAAGCTTGTGCCAGAATGTAAATCGATGGTCACTAAACATACAGTTTAGGTGAGAGGACAATTTGTTTATAGAAGGACTTCCTCACGGAAGGAGGCGGTGCTGGGAGAGTTCATCTCGTCAGTTCAAGAGTCTCAACAGGCTCCAGGTGTGGTGCTGGAGATCCAGTCTGGCCTCGAGGCCGAGAAATGCATGAGGCAATGACCATTGAAATGGAAAGAGTCTGTGGACATTGATTCATTCCATACACAACTAAATTCTTCATCACCTATCACGAGCCAGGCACGTCATAAGGCACTGGGGTTACAACTATGAACCAAGTGCGGTATCTTCTCTCTAGAACCTACCACTCATAGTCTACGTGTGTGGGTACGAGCTTGTAGAATTTGGAGTAAGGCCTGTCTTTGATGCCTGGAAGTCGGTCATTGGCGCCTGTACCCTCGATCTTGGGCTTAGCCCACCTCTCTGCAGGCTGAGTGTTAATAACTTGGTGTTGATCAGTGTCTTGCTCTCTGAAGAATCCTTCAGGGGACTCACCTGCAGGTAAGGAAGAGGATTGCTACTGAGAAGGGAGAGAAGGGAGAGGTAAGGGGCAAGGAAGTGCCAAAACAGGAAGAGGGGGAAGGCGAACAGCCTAGCCTTCTCAATCCAGATCATAGTTTCCCTTGATCTACTGGGTGCCCCTTGCCCTATCTCTAGTAGGAGCAACACCTTCCCCCCTCCTTTGGGCCACCTCCCTCTGCATACAGTTTTGATCACTATGGCACTTAGCAAGCTCCTTGTGTAATTATTTGTTTAGATATCTGCTTCTCCTCCTAGGCCATGAGCAAGGCTCCTTTTTATCTTTTGCCTAGAATTTTTGTTTCTGGAGAAAATGAATAAATTATTTCCATTTATACAAATGAAGGGCCTGGTTCAGAAATAGTTGTGTCCTGCCTACTGTTGCAGGCAGAGTGAGGACACAGCCAGACCTTCTGACTCCAGCCCAGGGGCTCTGTCCCTGCGGCCCAGCCACACCCAGCAGGATGGCCCTGAGAACTATAATTAGAAAACCACTATTCTAGATCAGCTTTCTTGTTCCCAGAAGTAGAAGCAGAGACCTACAGGGGACAGTGACCCCAGGCTCTGAATGTTTGAAAGTAATGGCAAAGTTCAGCCTGAACCGAGGTCTCTAGCCTCTAGGTCGCCGGAAACTGAAGGTGCTTTTGACATCTCCTTTCCCTTCACAAGTCACCCCACAGGCAAATTATTACTAAATCCATTGGAATCTGCCTCCTTAGTACCTTGCATTTCTCCAGATTGCCATTGCCCCTGAATCAGTTCAGGCCCTCAGTGGCCTTCAAACTTCTCATCCTCCCCCTAATGATCCTTGCCATTTATCCCGTATACAGCAGCCAGACTGCTCTTTCTAGAACGCACACTCGGTCCAGCCCTTTCCGTTACTGAAATCTTCCCTTGGTTCCCCGTGTCCCAGGAAGAAACCTACGTCTTTCTCATCTGACTCCTCACCTCTCCAGCCCCTTCCCACCACTCTTTCCTGCTCTCAGGCTACCTTCTTTGTGCCCAGTTGCAGCCTTGAAAACCCTGTCACTTTGCTCTGGGGTCCTGAGTTGCAGTCCTGAGGCCTTGGACTAGAACTTTCTCTGATCAGTCCCTTCGAATTGATGATCTGGCTGCAAATGGCTCTGGTTATTAGTTCAGTCTTGACCCGCAAGCTCTAATAACCCCTGTGGGTGTCCGACAGCATCCCCATTCCCAGCTCCAGCCCCACCCCACTCTGGGAGCTACACTGGCCCTGGAGTTGCCAGGCCTGATCTGATCATTTCAGCTGCCACTCACTGGTCTGGAAGGGCCATCAGAATGAATGAATGGATCAATGACCTACTCCTTCTACTTTCTGCTCAGACACATATGGGTGTGGGTCTTACACATGTCCTGAGGCACTCTCCCTTGCCCCAGGCCTCAACTCCCTGAAGGGGCCCATTCTCCGAAATAATCTCAGCCTTCCTTTCTGTATCCCCACATCAAGTCAAAATTTCCCTCCCCATCAGGGCAGCCACCATGGAGAAAGGATACAAGCACAGGCCCCAGGAAGCATGGGGTTTGTCATCTCTTAACATCTCTTAACCCCATCTCTTAACTCAATACAGTTCATCAGTTAATGGTTTCCCCCTTCCAGGGCTGTGTGAGTCTCGGTGAGATCATACATGGAACAGCCCTTATGGAAAAGCCGGAGGCCCAGAGACGAGCTGAGCTTGTGGGAGATGGCATTTCTGCGCAAGGCTTTCCTCTATCCTGATGGCCCAGGCCCGGCTGCCTTCCTAACTGATGATCACCGACCCGCTGTTTCTCTTCCGCTTTTCTCAACCCCCCACCCGACTGGGATTTACAACGAATGGAGCCTTCCCCATCAGAACCGCCGACAGAGCAGGTGCTGACCACAAGGCTGCCCTAGGCTTACACCAAGACCCTCTGCCTTGATTTATCTGATGTCGTGATCCTTACTCGAAATGTCTGAGTCAGGCAGGGCGCATGTTGACATTCCCATTCTGCGGCTAGGCAAAGTCAGCTCAGGAATGTGGAAATACTTGGTCATGATCAGGGAACTGAGTGGCAGAATCAGGATCCAATGTCTGGTTTCTTAAAATGGTGTTGCTGCCCCTGCTAGAAGAAGGTGGTACTGACCATGTAACTGACCAGGGACCCTCACTCCTCACTCCTTCCCTTCCTTCCTTCCACCTCTTGGAAGGCTGGGAATACAAAGATACAGGCTTGGGGGCAGGGGGCTTACTCCAAGGTGAGGAGAGCTCTCATCAATGGAGACGCAGACCCCACAAAGAGCTTCAGGGGCCCCGGGAAGGGAGCTGGCGTTCTGCGTCTCTGGAGACAGAAATGTGCATCTTTCAAAGAGATATACAAGCTTTGTCCAAATAAGCAATAAACATGCATGGAAAGGGGAGCAGTCGTCAGCTCTAAAGGAGAATGTGCTTCATTTTGCTCGTCTTGCTTTAGACGCCATTCAAACTCAACGTGTGCCAAGCTCCTGCGTGAAGAAAGATGGCAGGGGTCCACTTCCTGACCTTTGCTTTAGACCTGTCAGCAAAGCACTGGAGGATGCCTGATATCCCTCTCTTAGGCTAACTGGGTGGGGGGCTGTGTCTAGACCAGTCCCAACAGCTGTGGGTGTAGAGTCTTGGCCCTCTAAGCTGCATAAGAGCCTGGGGTAGGCTTGTATGGACACATTCAGGCTGGCTCCAGGCAGCTCCTAAAATGAGCTCTTCCAGGCACCAAAGGGAAGGAACAGCCCAGAAGTTTTCCTCTTCCAAGGACTCACCCCAGCGTCACATCAGACCCAGCCCCCTCCCACAAGCTCACCTTCCTACAGCCTTTGAGAAGCCCCCTAGCCCCCATTTGGCTGGCTGGCTTAGAGCCCTTAGCTTGCGTGAGCCTGTGCGCCCTGCCTCTGTTTATACTTGGTTCTAAAGGGATCCAGGGAGATCAGCATTAGCCCTGGACCAGCCACGCACTGACTTCACTGCACTCTTCTGGCCTCAGTCTTCCCAGCTGTAAACCAATAGGAAGGATGAACCCACCCTGCCCATCTCACAAGCCCGCAGCGATGATGAAATGGGATCACCCAAGTGAAAGTGTTTTTGCAAATTCTGACCTATGATTACACGACTGCTGATTATTAGTATTATTATGCTCACTCTCTTGTTTGGGCCAGGAGACCCAGGGAATAAAGCCAGGTAGAGTCTGGAGACAATTTGCAGGAAATAAGCCATAGGGTCATTGGGAAGCACTGATTAAAATGTCCCCAGCTGCCATTTGTAGGGAGAGAGAGAAAGGGGGGCCTCTAGACTCTCAGAGAGGTATGTAATAGAACATTTCCATCCACTCCTTCTGTAGGAAGAGAGATGTCATAGAACTCTGAGGTGACTAGCTCCTTGCCCAGCCCCCTGCTGCTGAGTGCAGTCCACGTTCCCAGGCACAGCACCTGCACTCCAGCTGACACTAATTGGTTCTCAGCACAAGTTTGGCAGCTCAGCAGAAGCACTAAATGGCTGGGAAGAGCTGATGTTCCTGAGCCTCCCAGAATGGGACGCTCAAAAGGGAGGAGGTGAGGAATAGGTCCCAAGGCCCCTGGATTTCCATTTCCAGGGCTGGGCCCACCTTAACCATTGGAACAGGTTCCATCCATGCAGCATCTAAGGCCCCCAGCATAAGACGACCTAGAAAGACTAGCTCATTCCATAGATAGTGGGGCCAGCTTTATGAGCCACACCAAACTGGAACCAACTCAAAGCAGCCTTATATTCAAATACAAGTCTGATCTCCTAGAAAAGCTTAGTATCAAGAGTTCAGGTTATAGGGTAACATACACTTGAACTCAAATTCTCAGTCACCAAGTCACAGTCTGGGGGATCGCGAGCCATTTTCCTATTTGCCAAATGGTAAAAGTAATAATACCAACCTCTTTGGGTTGTCGTGAAGATGAGAGGTTGGAGGTATTTGGGAAGTAGCTGGTGTTCCACAAATATTTGGCGTTCTAAGTTCCTTGATGCTTGCATTCTAGAAAGGAGATGAAATCAGACCAAGACTACAACAATTTCTCAAAAGAAAATTTGTACAGTCACGCAAGCTAGAATCCTAAGTTGGTGACCTTGACTCCTCCTCTTCCTGATCTACTGAAGCCACTCGGCTGGGTCTAGCTCCCAAAATCTTTCCTGTCTGTTCCCTTTGCAAGACCTCAGAACGATTCAAGCCATTACTGTGTCATCTGTGTTGTAAGATGAGCCTCCTTGATGATGAGCTTATTCATCAAAGGCACATGCCTTTGCAATGAGAGCTCAAGGTAGGAGGAGAAGCAGAATTCCCAGCGGGAATGAAATGATGCGGTCCTGGGTAGCACTGCGCTAGGTAAATGGTCTACCTCAAGTAAACTTGTTGAAATTGCTGAGCATGGCTTGAGGACCTCCTTAACTTCTGGGATAAGAGGCTTTTTAGGGTCTGGTTTCTGCCTGTCTCTTGAGCTTTCCCTCTTGATTCTCCTGAAATGATACACGATCATCAAACAGAATTATTTTCTCTCTGCTAGACAAGCCATGCTCTCTCTCTCTCTCTTTACACCTGTTCTTCCCTCGGCTTTTAATACCTTTCATCTTCTTCATCTGGGAAGATCTTACTGGTCCTTTGGATTCAGCTGATGTGCCACTTCCTCCAGGAAGCCCCCTCTGGCTTCACCTACCCTCTACCCCCCAGTTCAAGGATTTATTAAGAGCCCCTCATGTTCCCTTGGTCAGCTTCAGGGAGACCTATCTGCCACTGAATGGGATTCTAGAATAACAACAGGCAGTGTGTGTGCAACATGGCCACTAAAAGCTGGCAACCTTAGCTGAAGAAACAGTGGTCCAGGTTGCAACTACTGTATTTGGTTTATAGGAAAACAGTATCTCAGTCTTCAAGATGATACCTTTCTAAGAGATTTTCTATGCTATTTTGAATTCTATGCAATTTTCACATTGCTTGCTAACTCTCAAGGTCTATCTCTGTGTCAAATTTAACTCAACCCATGGGGCAGCCATTTTTCTGCTCTAATTGCTTCACGGGCCCCATGCTGGGGAAAAGAATCTTTATGGGAGAAGGGTCAAATGCCTTTTTAGAAGTCTGGGAGGGGAGCCACCCTCGGGAATAAGAGGAGAAGATAAAAATCCAGAGACACTTTCTGTTCTCATGTCAAATGGAGTTAGGAGCTGGAAAAAAGCAACTGAAAGATACCTTCATCTTTGTGAATCCCCCACATTTCTCTCTCTCTCTCTCTCTATATATATATATATATATATGCCTTCAGCCTGTTTTCCTTGGGTGATTAAAATTAAAATGGCCTCTCTGGATGAAAGGAGAACTCGAGGTTGGGAAGTGGCAGGGCTGACAAGCACCAGCGACATGCTGAGTGTCTAGGACCCACTGTGACAGGGAGGGAGGGGAAGGAAGCCTCAGCAGGAAGCCCAGCTTCCTTGAGTTTTTCCTGAAGATTTGGGGGGCTATGTTACAATTTGTAAAAGTTTACTTCAAAAAATTTGATAAGTAGTTTCAGACGGGAGTGAGACCCTTACACATCCTACAAGAAGATACATTTGCTTTTCTTGGAGGGAGGTGGGGGGAGAATGAGGGAGACAGGGAGATGGGATAGGGGAAGCAGGGGGAAAGAGCCAGCAATGTGGGGGGAAGTGGGGACCAGGTAGTAGAAGATTCTGGGCTGTCCCATGCTGGGGATGCTGAAGGAGGCTTACTAATGTTCCCTTTAAAACCCTTGTGTTGGGGCGCCTGGGTGGCTCAGTGGGTTGGGCCTCTGCCTTTGGCTCAGGTCATGGTCTTGGGGTCCTGGGATCAAGCCCCACATTGGGCTCTCTGCTCAGCAGGGAGCCTGCTTCCCCCTCTCTCTCTGCCTGCTGTTCTGCCTACTTGTGATCTCTATCAAATAAATAAATAAAATCTTTAAAAAATAAAATAAATAAAACCCTTGTATTAGTTTGCTAGGGCTGCTGTAACAAAGGACCACAAACTGGGTAGCTTAAACCATGGACATGTGTTCTCTGTTCTAGAGGCTAGAAGTGCAAGACCAAAGTGTTGGCAGCATTGGTTCCTTCTGAAGATTGTGGGAAGACCGTTCCATGCTTCTCTAGCTTCTGCTGATGTGCTGGGAATCTTTGGCATTCCTTAGCTTGTAGAAACAACACCCTCATCGCTGCCTTCATCTTCATGGGGCATCCTCCCCAGGTGTAGTTTTGCCTTTGATTTCCCCCTTTTTATAAGGACACTAGTCATGCTGGATTAGGGCCCACTCTACGGACCTCATTTTTACTTATTATGCCTGGAAAGAATCTACCTCCAAATAACATTGGGTTATGAGGCACTAGGGGGCCGGACTTCAGCATAGCTCTTGGTGGACCAGAGACACCAGTCAACCCATGCAGCGTTCCTCTCACTCCACCAATTTGCAAGGACTGTCGAAACAGGATTTGGGCGGAAGTCCCATGGCTAGGGCCATGTGCCTCTGGAGACAACAAGCGCACAGCTGTGGACCTATTCACAGAAAATGAGGAAGGTTCTCATGCCTACTGGCTACCCACTCCGTGGGGTTATAGGTGGGGAAATTCAGTTGAAGGCACATGTCAATGTTATGTTTGTTTCAGCTTTTTTTTTTTTTCTTTTTTAAGAGAGAGAGAGTGTGAGCTGGGGAGGGGCAGAGGGAGAGAGAGAGAAAGAATCTCCAGCAGGCTCCTGGCTGAGCACAGAGCCCGTGTGGGGTTTGAGCCCAGGACCCTGAGATCATGGCCTGAGACAAAATCAAGAGTCAGATGCTTAACTGACTGAGCCCCCCAGGTGCTCCACGCAGTTCGGTGTTTTATTACAATCTTGCTACAAGTGAAAAGGCCTCCAGTAGGTTAAGTTAAAGATTCACTTCTGGTAGGGACATCTGATAGGAAAAGAGATCAGCTAGTTCATTACTAGTCTAAGACAGAAGAAGAAAGATCCGTTTGTTTAAACAACTGACTAAACACTAAGACAATTGACTGATGGCAGATAACAGGTTTGGGGGATTAGATTCCCAGAACAAAGCTTAATCTCTTTTAAATTGCTAAGAAAATGGATTGGTTAATCATTTTTTCAGGAATGCTCACTTCCTCCCAGAAGTTGATTTGGAATTACATCAGTCAAAAAGGTTCTGTCCTAGACAGATTTAAAGTGTTTTTTTGTTTTTTGTTTTTGTTTTTTTCTCTTATAAGAGCTCCAACCTATCTGGCCCCAGTTGGCTTCCAGATGCATTTCTAAGGATCTGGGTCCCAAGGGCTCCCCTATCACAGACACTTCACCTCCTCTGCCCTCAGAGTCTGACCCACCATTCCATCTTCTTCCTGCTCGGCCTCAATGCCAAGAGATGGGAATCACTCTCCTTGCAAGCCTTGCATGTTCCGGTCCCCCTCTCTCACCTTCCCTCGGTCCCCCTCCTCAGTTCACTGTCGCCGTCCACACTGGCCTCCTTTCTATTCTTCAGACTGGTCAAGTTCTTTGCTGTTTGGGGCTCTTTGCCCTTGCTGTTCCCTCTGCCTAGAATGTTCTTCAGAACTGGCTCCCTCTCACCGTTCAGGGCTTAGTTCCAATGACACCTCCTCACAGAAGCTTTCCCTATCCAGAATATTCTCCATGATGTCGTCCTGTGGGTGTCCTTCATAGCCTGTAACACCACCTTTCTTTATGACCATCCTTTTCTCTAGTCTGCCTCTCCACCAAATTGTTAAAAGCAAGAAGCTTGTCTGTTTGCTAAAGTATCCCAGTGGCTGGCACATGTAGTAGATGCTCAATAAATGGCTGGTGAGTATTGAATAAACAGGTGGGGAAAGGGGCTCCAAGTAATGCAGTAACTTGCACGAGATCATGCAGCATTAAGTGGTGGAATGGTGGTTATCTCTTAATGGGGAGAGGAGTGTTGTTTCAACCCTTCTTTGTTGCTAGTCTATAGTCCTGATCACAGAAGAGCTCATTCTGCTCTTGCTTTTCCTTGACCTAGAGGATACCAATCCCTCCAGATGCTGTGGGTCCCCGGCACAGCCCTTGTACACCCAGATTTAGTTGCCCTTCCTTCCGAAGCACAAGATATTCATGAAGCCGCCTCAAAGCATCTCTTCCCGACCTTAGAAGCCTCTCATTCCACACTCAGGCCGAAAGCGGTCATTAACCATCTACTCTGGGCCAGGCCTGCTCTGGAAGCTTCCGTGCCATCCTTGCTTCTCTTGGCCAGGACATCACTGCACTGCTCCATCTCCTTTCTCTGTCAGCTCCTCTAAAGCGCAAATATAGCCATAACCTTTTCTATTTTTTATGAGCCTCTTTTCTGCAGTGTCTCAGGCCCAGGACCCTGCTCACACCTGTCAGAGCCTGTCCCTGAGGTAAACCTAGCTAATAATCCATCCTGGCTGGGTACAAATATTAGCCTATCAAAAATCCTGGTTTATATTGTGGTTACTCCCCTCAACACAGCACCCAAAGCACAAATTCAAACAGATTTTGAGGTAAATGGTTTAAGATGCTTCCAAATAAGGTGCGCAGCATGATACCGGTACACAAAGCCTGTGGCAAAATCTCCCCAACCTTTCTCTGTAAACTCCAGCCCAGATACTCAGGGCCAGGTTGGACTTGCCTGGCCTCGCCTCTTCTCAGATGTTAATCCAGGACAAGTCTAAAATTAGCCCCACCCCCTCCCAGTGCTAAAACTCAGCTGGAGAAACGTGGGGCCAGTTACTTTTAGAAACCATCCCTTTGGGGCTTATTGCTGAGCAACAGAAACAGGTGATGGAAACTGGGCCCGGAACCTGCAAGGCAGGAGAGAAGAGCCGGATCAAGTTCAGAAGCCGGGATCAGAAGGCCAGATCCAGGGACCAGGGCTGCAAATCCAGACTGACGTCATGGTCACGGTCAGATCAAGGAGAGACAGCACTACACCAAGCCAGAGCTTGCCTGTGGCTCCTATTGCAATGCTCAGGTAGGGTGATGGTGAGGGGTGCAGGGAGGGAAGGGAGCAGATGTTTATTAGGTAAACATACTTTGTATATGGAATCTCCTGGAGCCTCACCGATAGGCTCTATCGTTTCACCTCTTTTACCGGTTAACTAAGCTCCATGTCTGACACGTTCAGTGACTTAGTCTGCGTCACATAGCTAGTAAATGGCAAAGTGGGGAGTCAAACCCTAGCCTGTTTAACATAAGTTTCTGGTACTTTCCTCTAAGCTGCCTCCAGAGTAGTAGGGAAGGAAGATTTCAAACCCACTCACAACCCACAGGAACCCCCAAGCTGCTTTCCTGATATTTGCCACCCTCAGTTATGTCCCAATTTCCGGGGAAGCCTTGACAAACACACCATGGCTATGGCACCTAGAGATTCTGTGTTCATTGTTCTTGGGTGGGGCCTAAGAATAGGTACTTCACAATCTCCTGGGAACTTCTGCGTGCAGTTTAGGTCAAAACCTAGGCTCTGTGCTCCAGTTCCCCTTGGGCAGCTGGAGAAACAGGGTGGTAAGAGATGTTAATGCCCAGCTCACCAGAGAGGGAGGCACATGACTATAGAAGAGCTTCTGGTTGAAGGCGGTCTTCTCGAATTCTAAAGTCAGGTAAAGAATTAAAATAGCATTCCCAAAAGAGAGGGCAGAGGCCAGGAGCCTGGGGACCTAGGAGCCTACAAAGCAGAAGTTTTCAAAGAAGGGAGGGGTGGAATCAGTGTCCCCTATGATTCTAACATGTCACCATGCCCCTTTCTCCAAACCTTTCTAGAAGAAGTCTCCCTCAGCGTAACTGGCAGGGCTCTGCCAAGAAGGAAGAAGTACAGGTGAGTTCACCTCTGGTTGCTCTCAGGCATGATGCTCCTGGCACACTTAGCCCCAGTTTCTCTGAAACTAGGCTCTTGATTAGGTACATTTGTTGTCTTTTTGATTTCTAATTGTTTTATGTTGAATGGCTTCAAGTCCTGCCTTCTCTGAGCTCTCCCAGAAGGCAAGGACTTTGTCATCTAGGAGACAGAAAATAACATCTGAAAGACCTCTGATAGAGCTGGCTGGGACATCTTTAGGACTTTTCACGGCACATTGGCATCGTCTCTGGAATTAAAAAAAAAATACTTAGGCCAAGGTCAGTCCCTGAGAATGTGAATAAATTGGACTGGGGTGTGGCATGAACAGACTTTTCAAATCTTCTCAGATAATTCTAACATGCACCCAAGGTTGAGAATAAAAATTTGAAGGGTAACAAAAAGCTAGGTGGGAAAAAATATTGTAATAATGATTATGTCTAGGGGGAAAAGTGAGGTGATTTGATTTATCTTATTTCTGCTAACCAGTGTTCTCTATTTGCTTCTTCACATTGATTGTATAATTTTGAAAAGTAAGACCAAAACAAACATTCAGCTGGATTCTCAGTCACTCACCAAATATTTATGGAGAGCCTGTCATCTCACATGACAAACGCTGGGCATAGGGGAGTGACTTTCACAAACACAATTCTTGTTCTCATAAAGTTTACACCTAACGAAGAAGGTTAACCCTCAGACAAACAAATATAGTACTCTGACTTCAGGGAGATGTTCTAGCAGGCGCAAACTGCTAAGAAGTGTCATGCATTGTTTTGTAAATAACTCTATCAGAACTTACAAAGATTGGGGTTCCACTCCCCCGCCTATGTCCGAGGCAGACATTGTTTGTTGACTGCATGGTGCTTTTCTGCTGAAGCTCAGTATCCCTTTCCACATTACCCGTCTGAGGTGGTGCTTGAAATGAAACATATTTTGTATCCCAAGAAAGAGCTATGAATGATCATGTTGAGGGTAAACTTAAAAAAAAAATGACTCAAAAGGTAATTGAAGCCTTCTGGTATGGCCAAGTGGCTCCTATTGGACTGTACTTCTTATAGATAGTAACTATAAACTCTGAACAAAATATAAGAACAATCAGTTGAAGGTACTGAGGAGAGAACAAAACTCTACAGAAACCAGAGGAGACTAAATTACTGGAAGAAGAGATAGACGTGGGATGAGTTTCCTGACTTATAGCTTGTAGTTGAAGAACAAGGCCCTATCTATGAATATGCTGAGCAGAAGGGAGGCCCTCTAGCTCAATAGATAAATTCTACTTCGATCTCTGGATGATCCTTGAACCACATAGGCAAGAGGCAGATTTTAAAAATCCCAGCTCTGGCTTAAAGAGCTGACCTGAACTTCTAGATGTTACATGGGAAGATAAGGTCTTACAATTTGAGTTCAACCACTTTAAAGGCCTGAATTTAAAAAAAAAAAAGTCAATACTCTTCAGAAAAGCATAATAGAATCCAGACTTTCTGCAGCATATCACTCATAAAGATCAGGATACACTCCAAAGTTATTCAACAAACAACAAAACAGGAAAACATGACTCATTTTAAAGAGGAAAGATAATTGGTGGAGACCAACTCTGAGATGACCTAGAGTGATGGAGTTAATTGACAAGAACTTCAAGGAAGTTACTACAACTGTGCTCAAGTATATAAAGGAAAATATGTTCATAATAAATGAAAGTATAAAAATCCTAGCAGATGAATAAAACTATAGAAAAGGGCACATGTGGGGATGAGTGCAGGGTGTCCCATGCAGCTGATAAGTCGTTGAACACCACATCAAAAACTAATGATGTATTATATGTTGCCTAAGTGAACATAATAAAAAAAAGAAACTATAAAAAAGAACCAAGTGAAAGTATAAGAACTGGAAAATAAATATCTTTAAATAAAAATGTAATGGACATTTTTAAAAGCACAGGGAGCTGAAAGAAGCAAAAGTCAATGAACTAGAAGACAGATCAACAAAAATGATCCAAACTGAGTAAAAGAGATTTAATAATACATGTACAGAGACTCATAGATCTTTGCAACAGTATCAAAAGGTCTAATGTACATGTAATTGGAGTCCAAGAAGGAGGGGAGAAAGAGAAAGAATGAACCAAAAAAGTATTTGAATAAATAATGGGTGAAAAGTTCATAAAAAATGTTTTAAAGATTTTTATTTATTTGGCAGAGAGAGAGAGATCACAAGCAAACAGAAAGGCAGGCAGAGAGAGAGGGGGAAGCAGGCTCCCTGCTGAGCAGAAAGCCCGATGCAGGACTTGATCCCCGGACCTTGAGATCATGACCTGCACCAAAGGCAGAGGCTTAACCCACCCAGGTGCCCTGAAAAGTTCATAAATTTGGTAAAAGACATATATTTACAGACTTTAAAACCCCAATAAAGCACCAAAAAAAAATTTATATTTAAAAAAAAAACACAACAAAACAAAAATAAAAACACTTTGGGGAACCATAGTCAAACTGTGAAAATCAATGACAAAGAGAAAATGAACAAAACAATGCTGTGAAAAAATCAATGTAGATAAATGGGGAGATATGCCAAGCTCATGGTTTTGGAAGACTCACCATTGTTAAAATGGTAATCAGCAAACTGATCTATGGATTCAGCACAATCCTAATCCTAATCCGAATCCTATGATGCTATTTAGTCAAAATTTACAAATCAAGGGGCACCTGGGTGTCTCAGTCATTAAACGTCTGCCTTTGGCTCAGGTCATGATCCCAAGGCCCTGGGATTGAAGCCTCCATGTCAGGCTCCCAGTGCAGCGGGAGGCCTGCTTCTCCCTCCCCCACTCCCTCTGCTTGTGTTCCCTCTCTCGCTGTCTCTCTCTCTCTCTGTGAAATAAATAAATAAAATCTTTAAAAAAATAGATTTAAAGAAAAGAATTGGGCACCTGGGTGGCTCAGTGGGTTAAGCCTCTGCCTTTGGCTCAGGTCATGATCTCAGTCAGGGTTCTGGGATCGAGTCCCACATCGGGCTCTCTGCTCAGCAGGGAGCCTGCTTCCTCCTCTCTCTCTGCCTGCCTCTTTGCCTACTTGTGATCTCTCTCTGTCAAATAAATAAATTCTTTAAAAAAAAAAGAATTGACAAAATGATGCTAAAATTTCTGTAGAAATGCACAGAACTTAGTCTATTCAAAGCAGTCTTGAAAAAAGAAGTCAAAGTTACTTCACCACTTGACTTCAAGACTTACCCTAAAGCTATGGTCATTAAAACAGTGCTGACACAAGGATCAACAGATTGGTAAGACAGAATAAAGAGCCCAGACAGAAATAGACCAAATTTTCAAAGCAACCTGATTGGGAAAGGAAAGGCTTTCAACAAATGGTATTGACATAACTCCATATTCACGTGGAAACAAATCAAACTGGCCCTAACTCATACCACCCACAAAAATCAATTTATAATGGACCATGGGCCTAAACATAAAGGCTAAAACTACAGAATTTCTGGAAGAAAACATAGGAGAATATCTTCATGCCTTGGGACAAAACCAAAAAAGAAAAAAAAAAAAAGACAGTCAAAATGGAATCCCTATTCATCAGAAGAAAGATCCTTAAGAAAATGTCTTTCTTATGCAGGCCAGAAGGCATGAGAAAATACTTGAGAAATGTCTCTGACAAAAAATTGGTATCCTGTATATATTAAGAATTCCTAAACCTCCATACCAAGATGACCAACAACTCAATTTAAAACTGGCTAAAAGATATGAACAGAGACTTTACCAAAGATGGTAAATGAATGGCCCATAAATACGAAAAAAAAAAAAATTCAACAGCTGTAGTCATCAAGGCGATGCAAGTTAGAACTACAGTGAGATGTCATGAGAGATTCACCAGCGAAGTTACGCTGACAACACCAAATGTTGTCAGAACATTTGGCGAAGCAACTAAAACTTACACATTGTTGGTAGAGGAGGAAAATAAGAACATTGAAAAAGATGTAAATTCTTATAAATTATATAGTTTCTCGTAAATTAAATACACACCTCCACTAAGACCCACCCATTCCACTCCTCAGTATCTACTCAAGGGTTACAAAAACACATGTCCACTAAAGGATGTGTCTGAAAAGGTTTCTATTAGCTTTATTCATCAGAGCCCTGGACTGGAAGATCAGGTGTCCATCAACAGAAGACGGATAAACAAACTGTGTCCTATTCATACAGGAAAGAACCACTCATCCATGAAAAGAAACCAACTACTGATACAAGTGACAAAATGGAGGCATGAATCCTAAAAACCTCCTGATGGCACAAAAATTTCCACAAAGGAATACCAATTTTATGATTCTATTTATATGAAGCACTAGAATAAGCAAAATTGATCTAGGTGAAAAAAATAAGATTCATTCCCTCTAGGAATGCTGAACCAGGAGTTTGCTGGGAATGGACATGGGGAAAATTTCTAGGGTGATGATTATATTCTGTGCCTTGCTAGGGGTTTGAATCGCACAGGTGTATGTATTTATAGGAACTCATCAAATGGTATGCCGGTGATGTTTTTCATTTCATCATAAATGAATTTTATCTGAAAAGAAATTGTAAGGAAGTATTGGCATTGTAAAGAAATAGTGAATTTTTCTGAATAATATTGAAGTATTTGGGGGCATGTATCCATATCTACAACTTACTTTGGAAATACCATAAAAATTATACGAACTGCTGGATGGTTAGAGAACCAATATATGAGAAAGCAGTATAGTGAAAGGTCAGCTGAAGGAACATTGTTTGGAAATTTTATGATAGAATATTGAGAACAAAAGACAATTGAGACCAATTGGCAGATCACCTGTAAGATGGAGTCCTGGCCCTGGAAAAAGACAATAGAATCTAGCTGATGTCTAGGGGAACAGACTAAGGAGGCTACTGGGTCCAGAAATTGGCTTTCTTTGCTCTATTCTAACTTTGGCAGTGAACCCAGGGGCTGAGGCATTTCCTAAGACCCACAGGCTCCTGCTCTCTGCAGTTGGTGACTTTAAAGAGTTCTCATGGGATCTGTTCTAGAAATCTGGAGCAGAGAGGGATTGTCTGATACCATTTACTCTCTAGCTGCTGAGCACCTACTGTGTGCTATTCTTCATGTCAGACTTTGAAGATACTACAAGGAACTGAGTGTCTCCTGCCCCTTTTTTTTTTTTTTTGTAATTTAAAAGTTTTATTTTTAATGTTTTCACGATGAGATTACGTAAAAGCCTTCACTAAGTCTGAAAAACAGCTTGAAATGAAATGCAGACCATCCAATGAAGACAGCCTTGTTTACAGTTCCGGTCTCCCTCTTGGCCTGGTAGCCTTCCGTGGATCCTGGATACTGAGGCAGAAGATTAGTGGTACTGTATGAAACCAGGAACTTCAATAGGACACAGGTTGTCATTTCACGAAAAAGTGGAAGGAGGTTAGAGGTTTACACTCTCTTTGACCTGAAGTAGATGTTTCTGGTAAATACTGCACAAATAAAAATAGTCCTGCCCCTTTTTGATCTTACTGTTGCTAAAATCTGCTCTTCTTCTACTTATTATATTGAAATATTTGGGGGCATGTATCAATATCTACAACTAACTCTGGAAACACCATAAAAACTATATGTCGTTATTGACAATCAGACTAGAAGACTTGCCAATTCCTTTTACAAACCTTGTTGACATTTCTTCAATCTCTCAGTTCAAAAACCCCTTGCTAAAATTGGACCTGAATACCTCTATCTAAACAGAAGAGATTTTTTTTCTTGTTTTACCCTCTCGGGAGTGAAACTTAACACAAGAAGATCCTCAAAGCCTCAAAATAGCTCAGCAAGATACTGGACACATGCCTAGTGACCCCAAGTCACCTTACACTCTGCTGAAGTCGAGGCGAGAGAGAAAGTGTAGTAGGGCTGCTAAGCTCGACCCTCTGCCCCACTTCCTGCACAGGTCACACTAATTATCATTCCTTCCTTGGGCCAGAAGTTCTGCCCAAAGTTTAGCTTGGGGAGACGACGTCAAGGAGAGGTGGCTGGCCTAACTCGGTCACTTGACATGACCTTGAATCCCACGTTACAAATGCGATTGCTCCGGCCTCACCTAGCACACAAAAGAGAAAATTCCTTCCTTAAACGTCTGTTTCCCCAACATTCTTGGTGGAATGTGGGCCTGTTTTGAGCTGTCACAATGGGCCCCAAATTGCTTGAGTGGCACCATACTCAGTAAAAAGTAAATAAAAATCGGTTGCCTTCATTAGAAAGGCTGCCACGCTTTCCTTCCATACAGTGACTCATCCCGTGGCTTAACTGCATACTTTCCCCTCTGCCACGTCCAGACCGTCACCTCTTTGTCACCTTTCTGTGCTTGCAAATCCACCAACTCTGAAAACCTCTTGGCAAGGTGATCGCCCCAGCAGCTCACCGCCGCCCCTCCTCCTGGCTGAAATCTCCTGTTTCTTCTCCGTCCTTTGTCTCTTCTCCTTCCCCAAGAATTTTGACCTCTCAGAAGTTTAAATATCTGTTTTCCTTCCTAGAATGCTGTTTTTCAGACAGTTGGATACTCAGGAGGTAATGATATGACTCCGGGAAAATAAGTGCTTGTTTCCCTATCTCTGGTGCCAGTTAAAGTGATTGGTGTTCAGGACTTTGGGAAGCTCTTTGAAAACAACAGGGCTGGTCGGATTCCAGCAATTTACCTTCCGAAGGCTGAGCATGTCTGGGCAGTGGCTGCATAATTTGGATGGAGTCATCACCGATGAGACAGAGTTGGCTCAGCTAGGGAGCACTCATTGCTCTTTTAAACTCCACGGCACCAGGGGATGAAGTCACCTTTCTTCTTTTAAAACCAACAGATTGGCCCTGTAAGTCCCTGTCCCTTCTGTTAGAACGTGGTGTTTTTTTTCTCCTCATGGTCACCAGGACCTTCTCCCAGGTAAGGAAGCTCTGCTTTTGTGGGTTTCCATCTGGAGAAGCTTACTTTGAGGGGGATTTTGCAGGGCATCTCTGGGTAGAATGGGAGGCAGTTCTAGGGACACGCTGGCTGAGGAGGAGGGCTGGGTCCCTGCCAAGTGGTGTCCACCCTGTGGGCCGGTAGACTCTGAGCTGGACCAGCAGAACCCCCACTCAGCTCCGAGCTGCAGGGGCTGGTTCTCACCGGGGGGGCATGGAAATCGAATCTGGGCTTGGTTTCAGGTTCCTGTTGTATAACCAGCATGCGGGTGAAGCGGCAATGAGTGGTCTCCTCTGGGCTGGGGCCCTCCGTCCTGACAACTGGCTTTGTGTTTGGCTTTGTGACCCCCCCACCCCCGCCCCAGGAGGGTCCTGTGATAAAAGCTGATGTGCAGAAAAGCAACAGCTCTCTGGAGAGCCTTCCTTTGCTGGAGTACAGCAGGAAACAAAGGGGCCCCCCCACTCCCTGTTGTAACATGCAGGGACCTTGTGTAAACAATGGCTGAGCTGCTGTGTGGCACAGAAGGGTAGGAATGCATCTCAGAGCCCGGCCATAGGAATTCACAGGAAGGGAGCATGAGGGTTGGGGTGCGTGTGTGCGGGTAGACCTGTGGTCCTAGGGATTTACTGGAAGCTCCCTGCTACACTTTCGATGAGTTATAACAGGCTCTGTCACTGATTGAATCGCACAGCTCTTATTAGCTCTGGAAGTCTCAATAAAGACATCTTGGTTATGACGGAGGCACCTGCAGGGTGATAGGTGATAGGTGGCTTTTGGAGAGAGAGTTGAACCACCATGGAGTGAAAACATGGAGAATCACGGAGCCCTTTTACTCCTTGACACAGAACCTGTCACGCAGGGTATGGGGGCGTTCATCTCTAACCTTTGAAGGGAACGAAGAACCTCATTTCGATGAGATGCTTGTTTTGTTTTAAATGCAATTGTCTACTGGCAGTCAGCTCTGGCTTACAGTTTCGCCTCAAACTTGGCATGTCCAGAATTCATCCTGACCTGAAATCTGCTCCCCTTTGTGTCCCCCAGCTCAGCGAAAAGCTCCTGGTTTTCCATGACAGATTTCTGAACTTCATCTTGGAACCCTCCTTCATCCTCACATTCCTACATCTAGTTTGCCAACACATCCGGCAGATTCTGCCTCCAGGTTGCCTCTCAAAGCCATCCATTCTCCACCTCCAAGGCTGTTTTCCTCATTCAAGCCAGAATCACCTCCTTCCAGGAACATGGAGGCCTCTCCTCCAGGCTTTCCTTCTCTTCTCCCCTTTCCAGTGCAGCCAGCATGATTCTGCCGTGGTCAGTCAGCACCCGCAGAGTCCAGTCCATCCGTAATCTGGTGATTCTGCCTCCTTACTATCCCAGGAAAATGTTCACATCCCGCTCACTACCACTCCCTTGGTCCGACCCACCAACACCCTTGCCCTGAGTTATCATGGTGGCCTTTTAGCTTGACCTCCCTCCTGTCAGGCTCACTCCTGTCTCAGTAGAAGACATTTTTCACTTCCTGTGTTTCTAAGCTTTTAAAGGACATGTTGTATAAGAGCAGAACTTGAAACACTGATTACTCTCTTGGGGGCTTGGAAGCATCAGGAGTGTTATGAGTTCTTCTTCTTCTTCTTTTTTTTTTTAAGATTTTATTTATTTGGGGCACCTGGGTGGCTCAGTGAGTTAAAGCCTCTGCCTTCAGCTCGGGTCATGATCCCGGGATCCTGGGATCGAGCCCCGCATCGGGCTCTCTGCTCAGCAGGGAGCCTGCTTCCTCCTCTCTCTGCCTGCCTCTGCCTACTGGTGATCTCTGTCTGTCAAATTTATTTATTTATTTATTTATTTATTTGACATTGATTATTATTTATTTATTTGACAGACAGAGATCACCAGTAGGCAAAGAGGCAGGCCGAGAGAGAGGAGGAAGCAGGCTCTCGGCGAAGCAGAGAGTCCTGCATCGGGCTGGGATCGACCCTGGGATCATGACCTGAGCCGAAGGCAGAGGCTTTAACCCACTGAGCCACCTATGTGACCCAGGACTGTTATGACTTCTAGATACTTCAAGGGGGGAGGTAGAGGGAATGGGGGAAGGCAGGGGGAGGGGTGTATATTGCAGCGTGGAGATGGCCTGAGGAGTACGTCGAGCTCATGCCTGGGAACCGTGCAAGTCTGCAGCTGAATCCCAGCTCGTCTTCCTAACATGGCCTTGACCAAACTGGTAAGCCTTCTTGCGACTCGTTTTCCTCAACTGTGAGACGGAATGGAAGTAATAATGCCAACATCGCTACATGAATCTAACAGTTAGATGGGAAGGCTCTGAAACCCAGCAATTAAGAATTTTTAGTTCCTTTCCTGCTTTCCTTTTAAGGCTTATAATCTCTAAGTATCATGTATCTTTGAGGTATCTGTGCATGTGTGTGTGTATAATTATCTGCTTTGGGCACAGCAGGAAAAAGGAATGACAAAGAAATATATGAGAACTCTCTTAAAAGAATTTGCAGTTTGCTTAGGGAGGCAAAGCAGCCCTCAGTGGTATAAAAACAGCTATAAAATAAGCATTCTGCGATCGTCATCCATCTAGTACCGGTTGAGGACATAAGCAGGGAGGGCTTGTGCCAGCAGGTCTGTGAATACCTGTAGACAGAGTGTAAGTAGGTCTGTATCCAGCAATTTTCAATTTCGGTTTGTTGGGGAATTCAGAATCATCGACCTCTATGATGCTGAAGCAGAAGTTCCCGGAAGACTTTGTCCTTTTAGGGTGACTTAAGGACACCCCAATTAAGTGCTGTGCAGTGTGTGAAGTGGCTTTACTCATTCATTTATTCGTCCAGCATTGGTGTGCACACCGACTCTGTGCCAGGTCCTATGCTGTGCGATGGCTTTGCAACCCTTCCATGGGACACGGAGGATAATTCTCCTGTTGAATCACAACTAGCCTCGGGGAATCATTGGACCAATAAAATAAGAAAAAAGTGACATTGGGGATATCCATGGCTAGGTTCTAAGAAGCTTCGCAGCTTCCTGCTGGGGGTTCTTGGCTTACTCCCTCTGGGGGAAGCCAGCATTGTGTAAAGTCATGGGCTGGCAACCTGACTCTTGCCAAGGTGGGTGGGGAGGAGCCCTGATGTGTAGGGTTTGGCAGTTTTCATAGTATAAGTACTCCCTCCCACCATGGCCGATTTCAGGCTACCAAGGGGAGAGCGCTGAATGAGGGGTTGGAAAGAAAGACACAGAATTGGCTCTTACAAGTGGGGACAGTCCAGCCCCAGGGGAATGCCTGCTAATTCCTCGGAGATTATCATGCTGCCAGAAAGCCAGCTAGGTGGACAGGCTACATGAAGAGAAGCCCAAACAGCCCCAGATTTTCCAACCATTTGAATTGAGGCTCCAGGAATGAAGCCTTCAGAGGAGTCCAGACCCGGCCACTAGGGAAGGGCCGCATAGGAAGGACCCTGACTGGGAAATGCTCAGCTCAGCTCGGTCAACACACAGAGCCCCATCATCTAAGTTCAGAGGTGGTTGTCTCACAGCAAAAGCTAACTGGAACAAGCTGGCCGTCTTTTTCTGCAGAAGTCAGCCTGGATGGAACCCCCAAGGGAGTGTGCAGGAGTAGAGGAGTCTTTCCGGAGAATTCTCTGTGCATAGTCTCTGGCCTCAGATCACCAAGGAGAAAATGTCTTAAATGTTAAAAAGACCTGAGGAAGAGACTCAACCACTTCACCAGCTAGTTTTACTGTTGTAACTAAATCAGTGAAAAGTAATTCTCCCAGATGGGTGTGCGTGTGCATGTGAACACACGTTTCTCTCAGCTGCTTCTGTCACTGCCCAAAGCTCTGCTGGAAGATCACTACCTGCTCCTCGGGCTCCGCTTCATCCTCCACATGCGATCGGGGAGCAGGGGGAAGGGGACAGAGTAGAAGAATGAGAAGTCAAGGAAATGCCCAATCCTGAGGTCTGCTGGAAAGCCACTGAGACCCCTAGAAAAGACCAACAAAAAGGAATTAGAACAGGAGGCTGGGGGAAGACACATGGATGAATGGTTAAAGCATGAATTTTGCTATCAGATGACCTGGAATCCAATCTGAATTCTGACCTGGGAAAGCATCTTGACATCTCCATTCTCGGTCTCTCCATCTTTAAAATCTGGATAATAATGCCATCTCACAACGTTCTCGTGAAGATTAAATGTGATGATGTCTGTAGAAACCTAAAGACATGCTGAATGTGCAGCAGTTAACAGTAGTAGGAGTGATAGCGTTGGAGTCACACAGGTGGCATTGTTGTGACAAGTTCCAAAGCCACGGCCTCCTTGATAAGCCCTGCACTTCAGTCCATCAGTCGCACAACAGGTGCCCAGGGTAAGTATTCAATAAATACTCAAATCAGACTGAATATCCTTATTTGGAATACTCTACCATCATTTTTCTTGGTTTTTAAAAAATTTTCTTTATCTATTTGAGAGAGAGAGAGAAAGAGAGAGAGAGAGAGAACAAGCGGGGGAGGGTCAGAGGGACAAGCAGACCTCCTGCTGAGCACGGAGCCCACCACAGGACTTGATCTCAGGACCCTGAGATCATGACCTGACCCCAAGACAGACACTTAACAGACTGAGCCACCCAGGTGCCCTGACCATTTTTTCTTATCATCCCCCAGACAAACTTCCAAGGACTTAGAAAGCATAAGTATGCATTTTTTTTCTCCTTTAAGTGTGCGGTATGAACCAAGACCGTATTTTCTTATTTCTTGTGAGTCCTCTTCAAACCTTCTGCTGTGTAATAGGTAGTTGAGTCAGTTGTTCAGTGCTCACAGTGCTCAATACATTTTAACTGTTATTATTTTTAAAATTCTATTTAAGGACTAAATGAAATTGTGTGACTTAGGCTGGGATCCCGAACCTAGCATACTCCAGAAATCTTAAGGTTACCGTTCCTAGATGCCCCCACTTTGGTAGGACAGTCAGGGTGTTGGATAGCATGATTTTTAAGAGCAAAATCTGAGTGTTAGGTCCTCGTGCTTTATTTATACTTGGTGAATAAGAGTTACTAAAACTTTAATCTATGCGCTGACGTTAGGCAGACTTGTCTCATGAAATTTATGGTTAGCCCAGTCATGTGGATTTTTTAAACAAAGAATAATGCAAACATTCTGTTAAAGAATAGCTGAATTGTGTGTTTTTTTAAAAACTTGTCTTATGAAATATTTATAGATTCGTGAGTGTGTGCCTGCTTGGGCCAGCCTTCCCCAATGTTAACGTTTTGTATATAACTGTAGCGTAATGTCAAAACTAGGTAACTGACATCAACACAGTCCAGAGACTTTACCAATTAGATCTTATCATAGGTTTTTATCAGCTATGCATGTACTCATTTGTGTGCATGTATATAATTACATGTAATTTTTGTCATGTTAATTTCATTAACTACTACAGCAGTCGAGATACAAAACCGGACCGTCACCACAAGGCTCTCTTCTTACAACTCCTTTGAGTCCACCTCCCACCCCTAGTCCTTTGAAGCCCTTAATCTGTTGTCCATCTCTGCAATTTTATTTCAGGAGCATTGCATAAAGAGAATCATGCGGTATTTAAAGATTTCTTATTTATTTATTTGAGAGAGAGTGTGAGCAGGAGTCGGGGAGGGGCAAAGAGAGAGGGAGGATCAGGCTCCTTGCTGAGCAGAAAAAGGAATGCTTTATCCCAGGACCCTAGGATCATGACCTGAGCTGAAGGCAGCTGCTTAGCCAACTGAGCCCCCCAGGCGCCCCAGAATCATGCGGTGTTTACATGCATGAGATTGACTGTTTCCACTCTGCATAAGGTCTCTGAGATCCATCCAGGTTGTTACATCAATAGCTGGCTCTTTTTTATTGCTGAGTCGTATTCTACAGTACAGACGTACCACGGTTTGTTAATCATTCACCCACCGGAGGACATTAGGGTTGTTTCCAGCTTGGGGCCATTACACATAAAGCTGATATGAGCATCTATGTGCAAGTTTCTGCCTGAATGTAAATTGTCATTTCTCTGGGATAAAAGCCTGAGAGTGTAGTACCCAGGTCTGATGGGTAAGTCCATTTCTAGTTTGAAAATGAACTGCCAAATTGTTTTCTAGAGTGACCATGGTCTCTTGCGTTACCACCAGCAATGTATGAGCAATGGAGTTTTTCTGCATCTTCATCAGCATTTGGTGTTAGCACTATGTTTAAGCTACTCTAATAGGTCGGTAATGATATCTCATTGTCATTTTAATTTGCATTCCCGAATGGGTAATGGTGTTGAGCATCTTTTCATGTGCTTATTTGCCATCTGCGTATCTTCTTCAGTGAAATGTCTATTAGTGTTTTATGTTCATTTTCTAATTGGATTGCTTTTTCACTGTTCAGTTTTGTGAGTTCTTCATATATTCTAGAGACATGTCCTTTTTCAGATGCGCAGTTTACAAATGTTTCCTCCCTCTCTGTAAATAGGATTTTTCATAGAGCAAAAGTTTTTAACTTTGACGAAAGCCAACTTATTAATTTTTCCTTTTGTGGATTATTCCTTTAGTGCAAAGTATAAGATCTTTTGCCTGCTCCTAGTCCTCAAAGATTTTATCCTATCTTTTTCTGAAGCTTTTACATTTAAGGCCATAATCTGTTTTAAGATAATTTTTTGTATAAGGTGTCAGGTTTGTGTTGAAGCATGGTACCAAACCCAAACACTATATAGAAAAAGACTGGTATATTTAAATGCAGAAAATGTGCAACATATAGATGAAAACCGTATAAATGACATCAAAATTCAAATGGCAGACAGAAAAGTTATTTGCAGTACCTATGTAACATAGTAGAATATTGTTTCCTAAATACAAATTTCCTAAAATTTAAATAGTATATCAAATAAGAAAAAAAGTAAACATGGACCAAGTACATGAACATGCTGGTCAGAAGAAAAGAAATGCAAATGGACAATAAACTTAAGAAGGGATGATAAGCCCCCAATTTAAGGGGCACACATTAAAAATGAGAGAACTTGCTTCTTTTTATTATTAAAGAATTACAAAATTAACGTGCATCGTAAAAAATATAAAAAACATAAAACTATATAATGTTAAATGAACGTCTCCTTCAAAGCCTCATCATACCCTCCCAAGCCTGAAATTGTTCTTTCTTCTTTCCTAGAAATAATCCCTAAGAAAAGTTTACTGTTCCTTCCAGCTCTTTATGTGATTAGAAGTGTGCATGTGTGTGCAAGTATGTATGTGTGTGTGTTTCCTTCTTATACAAATTGGATCCTCTTTACAAATGGTTTTGCACCTGGCTGTTGACATCATCATCATGACTTTACATAGGGACTATCAGAGTAACCTTATTTGTTCAAATGGTTGTATAGGATTTACAGTGTAGTGTTATGCCCAAATGATGGGTCTGTGATTAAAGGAGCGAGACTGATACAAAGCGAAGGTCAAGCAAAGCTTTATTTCGCACCAAGCATCAAGAATCTAACCAAACGTTCGGGGCCGCACCTCTTACAAGAGAGGGCGACCCTTCTCTGTTTCACGGACTAGCTTTTAAGGGCAAAGGCCATGCAGTCGGTTCTGGCCACGCACAGGTGACCAATGAAATTGTAACACATACAGGAAACTCCACAGTGATGCTAGGTGACCAATTAAATTACAATTTACCCTAGTAGACATTTGAACCAGCCTGTTACACCTTGATTAGGATTGTGGCCAAAAAGGCTCCCAGAGGGCGGGAATCCCTACTCCTTGGTAGCTAGGGAGACAGTATACAACCCCCCACTGATCGGATGTCTCCACCTGGCCTGACCCACCCTTGTATCTGGGCTGTTACCTGGAGCTGGTTTCTGGGAATTGTCTCCAAGTAAATCCTCTGGCGGAAGGGGAGCAGGGACAGTTTCTAAATACATCCTTACAATAGCTACACCTTATTTCATTTAACTCTTTATTGAGAGACATTATAGTGTTTCTCTTTTTCTTTCGTTACTGGGGAATGCTGCGTTATAGAGATCACGGGGTTCACTTGTTTACGCCTGTATTCTGTAGGATAGATGCTCAGAAGTGAAACTGCTGGATCAAAGGACACATGAACTTTCATTACAGAATATGCCAACTTGCCGTTTCAAAAGATCTCTCCATTTACTCTTTTACCAAAATGGGAGCATACCTGTTTCTTCAGAAAGTCACCATCTCTTGAGATTAACCAATGCTTGGACAATGTGATGAGTGAAAAAAGTCAGCATTGTTTTAATCTGCATTCTGAGGTTGAATGTGTTTTTATATGTTTATAGTTCATGTCTGTTTCTCTGCTAATCGTCAGTTTATAGCTTTGCCTGTCTCTGTTGATTGTCATTTTCTTATTGCTGTGTGAAACTCTTTTATAGTCTGGATATTAGTCTTTTTATACATGCGGTAAATATTGTCTTCCTTCGCTTGTTTTTATTGTACTTTTCTTTGCTGTGTCTTTCTTTCTAGAGAAGTTTTGATTTTACGTAGTGCAATCTGTCTATCCTTTATTTTATGCCTTCTAGATTTCATACATTGGCAAAGTTTTCCCACTCCAGGATAAAATTATTTCTCCTAATATGCTTAGGGATTTGCTTTTATTGTTTAGATCTTTTATTTTATTTTGATTTTGAATTTATACATCCTGTGAAATAGTCCACCTTAAAAAATGGCCAATTAACCCCATACTCTTTATTGAATAGTCTATCTTTTCCCCACTGACTTGAAATACCGATTTTCCCATATGCCAAATCAATTTTATTGATTATTTTTGAAACTTCTTAATCTATGCGTATAAATAATTTATTCCACCGAAAAAATCACGTTGTTTTAGTTACTTTAGCTTTATAATTTGTTGTATTAGGGAAAGTAGGTACCCTCTCAAATCCTGTCACTATTTTTCCTTATCAATAGTTCCTTTGTTAATAAGCAAGATAGGTTAGTAGAGGAAAAAGGCAGCCACAATAAGAAAAGACATGTGTGTATTTGTGTATGCATGCAAGTGAGTGTGTATGTATATTAACATATTCATAAAAATATATGTGTACACATATGTATATATATATGTGTACACACACACATACACACACACACACACACACACTAAGTAGGTATTTGCATAGGCACAGATAACTCTTGGTAGGGCACACCAGATCCTGTAATAATTACCTCTAGGGAGTGGAACTATTGGGGAGTCTGCTGATGAGTGAGATTTACTTTTCACTTTGCATCATTCCTTACTTTTTATGCATCCTTGAAAAAATTTGCATTTCCTTCATAAGTAAGAAGAGTATATGATTTTCTCTGCCAGAAACCCAAGCCTGAATAAGGGCATATTCTGTGTATGAGTGTTTCTCAATCAGAGCTCCACATACGAATGACCTGGGGAGTTTTTTTAAAAGTACAGATGTTTAGGGATGTTTAGAGGTTCTGTTTTCATAGCTCTGGGAGAGAGCCTGGGCATCAACATATTTTAAAAGGACCCTCAGGTGGTGCTGATACTCAGTCACAGTTGAGAACCATTGCTGAAGATGATATGAGGCCTCAAAGTGTCCCCAGAAGGCCACCATGATGAGGTCTTTTCAGAATATAATTACTTGGGAATGCAACCCAAAGTAATCCATCACTTCTCTGTCAGGCTAAGTGTTGGCATGAGGCCAAGTGCAAACAAGTGTGGAGGGGAGTGGTGGAAAAGAGCTTTGCTTAAATGTGTGTGAAAGCATCCATCTCTGTGGCAGGCCTTTTTGTTGCAAGGTTTAGACTCCTTCAGGCTTCCTTGACACGTAAGAGATTCTTTTAAAATCATTATGACCATAAAAGATACAAGAATCTCATGGAAACTCAAAAACAAAGCAAAACAAAGCAAAAAACCCACAACAGCTGTGCCTTAGGAACCCAGAATGTGGTTGGTTCTGGAAGGTTCCAAGAGAGCTCCAGGAGCCAGGGTTCCTTGGAGACCCTCCCATAGGAGACTTTCAAAATACTTTCATCTGGAGAATTGCTTCGTTAAAATGAAATGGCTTTTGGAAGCCGAATCTGGGAAACAGATCAAAGAGGAAATTGAAGAAGCCTAAGGATTGACTGGAAACCCAATATTACTGTAGCTCCGCGGCTTAAGTGAGTCTTCCTCAGATACTTCTCCCCATCCCTTGGCTGATTCTGCTTCTGTGCTCCCGATGGAGGAGCTGACCCAGCTGGCCCGCAATGGTCTGCCTCTGGCTGGGCGGGCTTTTTCACAACAGATGACCACAGAGAAGGATGGAATGGTTTGTGGAATCATGTGCCCGCCCACGCCGGCTCACCAGAGCCAAGGAGGGCATGGAGAGGAAAAGTGAGTGCGTGAGAGTTTCCCTTAGAGTGGGAGAGTGCAGAGAACATGGATCACAATTCCCCTGTACAGGCCAAGCACTAAGTGAGTGCTCCGTGAAGGCTGGATGGGAGGAGGGAGCTGCGTCAACTCAAGCGAAGGTGCTAAGGGGCAAGGTCAGGAATGGGTCGGTGGTCCTTGCACTCTGAATACCTCTAAAGGTCTTTTTTAACTCTACTTATTTGGGCTTTTAAAAGGTCTTAACAGGAAGTCAGGAGAATGGAATTTATTTTCCCTTGGAATAGGTCTGTGCCCTAGGGGGAGGCAGAGTCCTTCAGGGGTGGCTTGTGCCAAGTTTGAAGCCTTGGTATGAAAAAAAGAAATCCAATGTTGTCATTAGTACTTTGTTATATGGATGACATGGTGGTTTGTTTTTTTTTTAAGATTTTATTTATTTATTTGAGAGAGAAGAACAGAGATAGCGAGAGAGAGCTTGAGCGGGGTGAGAGAAGGAGAAGCAGGCTCCCCGCTGAGGAGGGAGCCTGACACAGGGCTCAATCCCAGGACCCCCAGATCATTACTTGAGCCAAAGGCAGACGCTTAGCCGACTGAGCCACCCAGGCATCCCAATGGGTTACTTTTTGAAATACTATTTTGAATAGAGTGGATTAAATATTATTAAAATTAATTTTACCTGTCTTATTACTTTGTTTTAAATGTGGCTATTAGAAAAAAGTTTTCAATTAGACACGTGGCTCACGTTTTCTTTCTCATGGACAGTTGGATTAGATGGTGACTCCAAGGGACAGCTGGGTGGCTCAGGCAGTTAAATGTTGTCCTTTGGCTCAGGCAGTTAAGTGTCATCCTTTGGCTCAGGTCATGATCCCAAGGTCCTGGGATAGAGTCCCACATTAGGCTCCCTGACAAGCCTGCTGTTCCCCCTGCTTGTGCTCTCTCTTTCTCTGTCAAATAAATTAATAAAATATTTTTTAAAAATAAAAATAAAAAGATGGTGACTCTGACATTTCCCCCTTGCACAGGCGTGTGAAGATCTGTATATGAAAGACATACCTTTGCGGTGGGGCCTCCCTTTAATACCTGGTTCTCAGAGCTGTGGCAGTTTGGCTCATCATCAGAGCTATGGTAATCTGTCTTATTCTGGCTTTTTGTCCCTGTCCTATAGACTGCAACCCAATTCCTGCTCTCAAATATAACCACTTAATCCTCTCCTATGGTTTCCCAATATCCCACATCCAGGTGGCATTGTTTATGGCTCTTCCTGGGCGAGTCCTTATGGACCCTTTCTCTGCGTCTCTACCTCGCTTGCTCCTTCCTGCCGCATTGTCCCCCTTCCTTTCTGGGACCAGCACACAGCAGATGTCTCACACGTGTACTCTCAGGCACTTTTTACACGCATCTTTTTCCTGCAAGTGCTTTCCAGCCAGCTGCCTGGCTTTGGGGACAGATGACTGCTTCCTAATAGCCCGTCACAATTCATCCTGTTTCCCCCAGGAATGAAGTTTGCAGATGGGACTGAGTCACTTCTGGAAGTGTATCTGTTTCAGGAATTTATAATGATTTTAATAAAACCAACTACTGTCGTCATTTATTGACTTGTATTACCAGCCGGGATCTATGGTAGGTATATTGCAGATACGTCTCATTTAATCTGTACAACAACCTTACAAAGCCTGTGCTGCGATCCCCTAATAGGGCTGGGGAAAATGAGGCTCAACAAAGTTGTATACCTTGCTCTCTGATCACTGCTAGGAAATGGGGGACCTGGGATTTAGATCTATGTCTGTCCCTAAAGTCTTAGCTCTTACCCCCAATTTAGACTGTAAAGATATACTGCCTCCCACAAATGATGCCACCTCCCAAGCTGGGCAACTGCAAGTTGGAATTCTATGCTGCTTAGCAGGTGATATCTCTAAGCAAATTTGTTGAATGATGACAGTGCTATGTGTTTGCGTACTGTTTGGTGACGGTCGAGTTGATGTACGAGTTTCATGAAACCTTGTGAAAGCTAGAATAATGGACTCTATGAACCCTATTTCACACACTAGAGAAACTGAGCTCCAGGGGGATGAAGTGGTTTGTCCAGGGTCACTAAGTAAAGAAACAAACCCAAGTTACATGAGAACCCAATTTTCATGAAAGATTTATTTTCGATTGTCCTGCTCCATCGGGATGTACTTGGGCATTGCGTTGCCTGGATGGCAGAATATGGGGACAAACCTTTGTTGTGATTGCTGGTAGAACCCTGAGTTATGTGAAGGGTTTGCAGGCACAGACTCATTGGAGTCTTCCAGCTGTGGGTATGCCAATGTCCTTCACCCAATGAGCATTGCCTGACCCCATGTCTGGCCAGGCATGGGGCTACTGGGTGGATGGTAGCAATGGAAGGGACATAAGACATGACTTTGTGCTAAGGAAACCATCTCCTGCTGGACATGGCAATTATCTTGTAAAGAGAGTATTATCATCCACGGAAAAGCATTGTCCTAATGGAATATAAAAAGTTCTGCAAAGCACAAAAGGAAATAACTCTGCCTGGAAAGGTTTCCTGGTAGAAGGGTCTTGTGAGTTTGGTCTCAATGGACTGACTTTAGAGATGAAAAGCCTGAGTCACTAAGAGTTCTGCAAAGAGCCTCATAATTTTATAACTTCATTAGGCTTCCTAAAAATATGCTTGTTGCCATAGCTCCTTAGAGAGTAGTAGCATAAATTATTTATTGGAGTACTTAAACTATTAACATCAGTAAATTCCATGATACAGTCACAAATACTCTGCCTAGTTGGATGAGCCAATTTGAAATAATGGTTTTTACATTACTCCAACTTTCCAATTCTACAAAGCTAGTATGAATACCTGGAAATAAGAATCCCAGAAGAATCGTGTCCACTCTCTAAACATCAGCCATTTCAGACAGAGGAAAACTCTGTCTCTAGCACTTCATGCCCTTTATTCATGTAAAGAGGTATTTTCTTACACAATGGATACTTAAGAGCATTTTTTCTTTTCCAAGCGTGAGAGTCTTGTGTGTGCTGCTGAATTTCATCTCCTGAGTATTAAGAGCCCAAATGTAGACACTAATGTGTTTACTTGGAGATGGAAAGATAAGAACCTTCCAAATTTAGAAATTGAAACTCATCAGAGCCAAACTCTTGGAGCCCAAGAGGAGAATGCCCTCTTGGCTACCGTGGTCCATAAGGTTGCTGGTGATTGGATTTTTCTGATAGATGACATAGTACAATAGACTGAATATTTGTGTCCCTCCAAATTGGCAAGTTGAAGTACTAATCCTGAATGTGATGGTCTTAGGAGGTACAGCCTTTGGGCTGTGATTGGGTCATGAGGCTGGAGCTCTAGCCCCTTCTGCAATGAGAAGTCAGCAGTCTGCAACCAAGAAGGAGTCCTCCCAGAACCTGACCGTGCTGGCACCCTAAGCTTGGATTTTCAGCCTCATGGTAAGAAATAAATTTCTGGTTTTTATAAGCCACACAATCTGTGGCACTTTGTTATAGCAACCCAAACTGACTAAGACACCTAGATCCTAGATAGTGGAGGTGTTAGCTAGAAATTTCTAGTTGAGAAGGAAAATCCCATCACGGGACCTCTTCTCTCTTGCGCTTCACTGTAGTTGTTTGGCTTGTTTTCTGGGCGTGACAAGATAGATTTATACCTTTTACTCATAACCAAGATGGAAGGCTCCTTCTGATCCCTGACTTGTTGAAGAACAAGATCCAGATCTGCAAGAGTTAGGAGAGCACCAGAACAGGGGTAAAATCTTGAGATTCCTAGAAGAGTGTCTCCTTTTAAAGCAGATTTTGAAGACCAGAAGAAAGAGTAGGAGTCCTAAAACAGCTCAGCAGTATTGAGGATTGTTGACAAATATTAATATTTTAAGAATTTAAAAATGAAATGCTTAACAAAAGCATTCACAAATATAATAGGCTGCCTGGAGAGAAAGGACGGTCCTTCCCACAGGTAGTATTTAAGTACAAGCTGGATATATGGCTACTAGGGAGCCAGGCATAAGGCAAGGGTTGTTCTAAAGGTCCTGCAATCCCTACCAAATTCTAGATTCTATTATTTGCTAATTCTTGGTTTACCTTGTGCATATCTTTATGTTTGTGCTTTTTACATTATTCTCTAATGATCTGGCCAGGTATTTGTCTCCCTGACAAGTCTGAAAGTTCCTTGAAGGAAGAAAGCTATCTACCCTGCTCTACCCCAAGCATTTAGTACAATGACTAGAACATAGGAGATACCAAGTAAATAGATATCGAATCAATAAATGAACTAGTTTTGTATATCTATATTAATATGTATGTCTCTATCTCGATTCATAGTATAGTTATGTATATCTTGATTGGTAGTGTAAGTCATCAGCCAGCGGACTTGCTTGCTGGAAGATGCAGTGTGCTGTGTGGTTCCCCACATACGGCACTTCTAGTCATTTATTCCTTCTCTGCAGCTGGAGCTGTGCTATAGCAGTGAAGGCAGAGTCAAGGTATGGCTGGGGTTCTTCTGAATTTGTTATTTCTAAATCCAGCCCCACTGCCAGCCATGCCCCTAGAGATGCTGATTAGAGGTCTTGGGTGTGATTCGGCTGCATTAAGTGGGCAGGACTCCTGCAGATAATCAGAAGTGTGGTTTCAGCCCAAGCATGGGGAGGGAGGCAGGTGTAGGAAGGGCAGGGGCTCTGATGGCATGCTGGGCGGAGGAGCAAGAGTGCAGACTCAAGTAGGAGAGTGAGTGGGAGAATCTCAGCAAGTTAGACTGGATGAGAAGGTCAGAATGGGGCCAGGAAGCAGAGGCAGAGAAGGTGTGGTTTTTACCTGGAGAAATTGCCCAAGAAGCAGAAGAGGTGGGTGGGGTTGCAGAGAACACTTGCCAAAGGAAGGTGTGACACGGAGATCTGTTCGACCAACAGAGACTGAGCGCCTGCGGTGGGACAGCCACTCTTCCCCACTGCTGGGGATTCAGATGAGTAGGGTCTCTGCTCTCAGGGGCATGAGCTGTGGACTCAACTCTCTGTATTAACAGACCATTACAGTGCAGATAAATACAGTACAGCACGTGATACATGCTGGAAGGAGGCAAGCACAGGGAAGTCTGCGGGAGCACAGCAACTCTGAGACAGAAAAGACAATCTGTAGTCAGCAAGATGAGGCAGGAGGAACGAACTCATATATACATATATATATATAATATTTATTTATTTGACACAGAGAGAAAGAGAGAGCACCAGCTGGTGGAGTAGCAGGTAGAGGGAAAGGGAGAAGGCTCCCCGCTGAACAGGGAGCCAGATGTGGACCCCGGGATCCTGACCTGAGCCAAAGGTAGACACTTAACCATCTGAGCCACCCAGGCGCCCAGCAAATGTCTTCTTGAAAGATCTGAGAGTTAGGATGGATAAAGTGTGGTGATTGATCTGAAGGCGATGTGATCTGTCTATCAAGGATGGCCTGTTTCTGGCTCAGGCAGCTGGGGGGTTGTCTTGCTCCAGAGGCAGCTCTGAAAAGAGAGGAGGACATGTCCATTTAAGGTCATCGGGGAGTCAGAACGCTAGCCTCCTAGGGTCCAAAGGTCCGCTGGGCCCCACACCACTCCTTGGGTGGGGGGAGATCTCCTTTACCAGCTGGACCTGACCTACAAGGACCTGACGAGGGTCTTTGCACACACATCACTGTCATTTACACATCTGTTCAATCAACCAATATTCATGAAAGATCAATTATGTAATCACAGTATCCTGGTGTTCCATAGACCCCAGGGTCCCACAATGCAGGTGGTTTAGTTCTTCTCTTTATTTTAAAATTTATTTATAAATAAAATCTATTATAAAAATTTATTATTTATTTATTTATAAAACAAATATTTCTATTTATTTTTCTATGTATTTTTTCAGATTTATTGATGCTTAATTGACAAATAATATCATAAGATATTTAAAGTATACACTGGAGATTCGTGTGTAGCTTGTAAAATGATTCTTCCTATGGGGGTAGCTTATCCATCACCTTACATATTTACCTTTCTTTCTTATTGCTGTGCATTAGACCTCCTGAACTTACTCATCTTACAGCTGGAAGTTTGTACCCTTTTACCAACCTCTCCCTATTTTCTCCACCTCCCTGCCTCTGGCAACCACTTTCTCTTCTCTTTTTCTAGGAGTTCTACTTTTTTTCTTTCTGGATTCCACATATAAATGATATCTATCATGCAGAATTTGTCTCTTTCTGGCTTATTACACTTAGCATAAAGCCCTCCAGATTTACTGTGTGTGTGTGTGTGTGTGTGTGTGTGTGTGTGTGTGTGTGTGTGTAAACGAAACATATTAATCCAGGGGCGCCTGGGTTAAGCATCTGACTCTTCGTTTCAGTTCAGGTCATGATCTTAGGGTCCTGGTATTGAGCCCTGTGTCTGGCTCTGTTCTCTGCGCTGAAGTCTGCTAGAGTTTCTCTCTCCCTCTCTCTCATCCCTCCCCCTTGCACTCTTTCAGATAAATACATCTTAGAGGGGTGCCTGGGTGGCTCAGTGGATTAAGCCTCTGCCTTCAGCTCAGGTCATGATCTTAGGGTCCTGGGATTGAACCCCACATCGGGCTCTCTGCTCAGCAGGGAGCCTGCTTCCTCACCTCTCTCTGCCTGCCTCTCTGCCTACTTGTGATTCCTCTCTCTGTCAAATAAATAAATAAAAATCTTTAAAAACAAAACAAAAAACAAACAAATAATACATCTTAGAAAACATAATAATCTAGAAAAATATGAATTCATTTATTCGTTAATAACGCACACTGTTTCCATATGTTGGGTATTGGAAATAATGCTTCTGTGAACATGGGAATACAAGATGGTTCTTTGAAAAAGTGCTTCTCAAATCCTACAACTGTAGGATTTCAACAAGCTTTCCCACTTGCACCACCCCACTTTATCCTTTAGAGAAAGTATTTGCTCACCCCATTTTGTCTTTTTAGTTTCTTCTTCATGGACTTAGTCTCTGAGAGAGTTTAGTCTTAGAGGTTCAACACTTTCTAGAAGGCCTGGAAAATGTTTTCCAGGCTCCATACATTCACGAACAACTCTGGGGCTCCCTGGGACGAAAGTAGTGATGTTAGAATGCGAGTAACAGATGTGGTTGATCAAAGTCTTCCTCAAAATGCTTTTGTTTGATGTAATTTCATTTCACATCTTGTGTGTGGCTTTCCCAAGCTGGGGTGTGAAATTCAAGCATCAGAGAAACCAGCAGGGTTTGTAGGTTGAAGTTAATGAAACAATGGGAACCTACATAGTTTAGATTTATTCAGAATCTAGGCTCACACATCCAGAAGAGATCATCTTACAAATCTGGCTCCTGGGGGCCAGGGAATGCCTAGGCCCCTGGGTCAAGAAGGATGGGGAAAACCACTATCTAATTCATCAGTACGGGTCTATTTTTTGTCACAGAAAGCTATTAGAATCTCCAACTCACTTCTCAAAGATACTGCAAAGAGTAATAAAATGGTTCTGAATGACCAGTCTACTGGAAATCAAAGTTGCTTTTTAAGGATGTAGTATTATTGTCAATAATGCTAAGATACAAGATGTTGAATACTTAGGTCATTTGATTAAATGGTGATGTCAGCATGATCATGGCTCAGGACTGGATTTCCATTCCAGACATGTTTTCAGTCTTGCACAGAGAGCATGTCTTGTCCTGATCGCAGATTATCTCTAGCCTTGATCGTGCCTCTCACGTGTTCAAGCTGATGTCTCAGTTTGCTAATGGATAAATATCACAGCTTTCTCCACCCATGGATGTGGGTGGATGGGTTGCCTTTGTATGTAAAGCATATTGTTATAGGCTGCAAGTCTTGGAAGGCTGAGCAAGCATTTGACAACATCTGGTCCTAATTCCTTCATTTACATTGAGGGAATGAAGGCAGAGAGAGTCAGTGGTTTGCCCAGTCACCCAGTAGTTACCAAGCTAGGGGCTGAAATCCAGATTTATTAATAAATCCAATGTTTTTACTCTG
The DNA here is from genome assembly GCF_922984935.1 of Meles meles. Classification (NCBI taxonomy): domain Eukaryota; kingdom Metazoa; phylum Chordata; class Mammalia; order Carnivora; family Mustelidae; genus Meles; species Meles meles. The sequence continues at coordinate 87,622,203 of NC_060073.1, read as the reverse complement.
GCGTTGTGTTATATCCCCTCTGGTCTAGGATTCCCTTTTAAAACTTTTGGGTGCCTGGATGGAAATCAAATCCCTACTAGAACCAGTACCCAATTTAGGTACCTCCTGGTGTTTTCTGAGTGATTTTTGGGTCTTCGTTGCAATTTCTAAGAGTACTAGATTTCTCTAGGCAGAAAACCAAAAGGCATACAAGGCAATGTCCGCAGTCAGGCAGGCAGTGTGGGAACCTACAGGCAACTTCCCACAGTGTTCTAGAGACCAGATCAAGCCAGCTGGTCTGATTACAACAAATGATCATTGGTGCCTGTCCTAATTAGGGGGACAGGACTTCTGACGTGGTAGAGATCCCACTTGCTGCATTCCTCGATTAAGTCAATGCATGTTCAGTTACGCAGCTGAGAACCTGCTGCAAGCAGAGCTTTGTGAAAATCTCTCTGAAATGTAAGTCAGAGATTGGCCATGAGCTGTAACCTTCCCAGATATAGGTCAAGATTCCCCAGGCTGGACTTCTCTGAGGCAGCTGGCTAAGAGATCTTCTTATGAAAGCCAAGAGCCCTCCGACTTTCCATCATGGTGTTCTGGGGGGAGATAGAAAATCAGCCTCCGTGGTCCTTCTTGACCCTGGTGTTGTTCTTTCGAATAATATTTATTGTATACCTTTTTCAGATGGTAAGAGTAATGCGTGTTTATTGTGGAAAATGTGGAAAATTCCAAAGAAAATAAAAAGCACTCATAATTCCAATGCCTTAGGAGTTCCTTCCAGGTTTCTAGTCCAAAACTTTCCAATCTGTGCTTTAGACGTATATGGAAGTATATACCCGTTTATTTTTATGAACTTGAGATTCTACTGTATCCTATCCTAAAATTCTAGAAGTCTGTAAACCATGCAGAGCTCAACACACTAAGTTCTGTGCTCAGCCTGGCATGTGGTGTTTGATCAACAAGTATCTGTTAACTGAAGGGGGAGGGAAACCATGATTCGTGGAGTCAATCAGCCTCCTTGGAACATCTCCCACTTGGACCATGCCCAAATCTTGACAACAATCTCTGCATGCTAAAGAAACATAAGGAACCGGAAATGACGACTTTCCTCCCAGAAAGCTGTTTCTTCCCAGGAGAGCATCAGTGGTAATTTATCTCCCGTTTTTGTGCTTATTATCTCCTTCAGGAGATTCCATTCGATCCGAGAGCTCCACAGACAGGAGGGTCCCCGGGAAGCATGGACCTCGGTGAAACATGGCCCCTGGAGGAAGGAACCTGGTTGTCTCATGCTGGAATTCATCACTTTGCCAACACCAGAGGGGGTATGGCTGCTTTTGATGTCCCTGATACACGTGGTACTCCTCAACTCCTACACGCACTGTGTCAACCCAGCTGTGCTCAGTACGTGTCCCGTGCTGTTTGTCTTTTCAAAAGCAGCCAGGTGGAGAGGAGAGGAGCGGACTTGGGAGTCAGGCAGATCTGTGTTCAGATTCTACATTTCTTCCTTTCCAGCTTTGTGGCCAGAGAGCTTATTATTTTCTCCGCTCTAACATGAGAGTAAGAGCACCTACTTCATAAGGCTCTGATAAGGACCGTGAGTTATGCAAGCTGTCATTTGCAAAGCCCTTACCCTGCCAGGTAGGAGGTTAGTCGTACACCTCTAAGCACCTAATACGTGTCAGGCGCTGTTTCCTGGTTATCTTTTTTTTTTTTTTTAAGATTTATTTATTTATTTAGAGAGAGCGAGAGCATGTGTGAGCGGGAGGAGAAGCAGAGGGAAAGAGAGAATCTCAAGTGGACTCCCGGCTGAGTGTGGAGCCCAACGCCAGGCACGAGGTCAGGACCCTGAGATGATGACCTGAGCCGAAATCACGAGTGGAATGCTCCCAATGGAGCCCCCTGGTTGCCCCTGTATTCCTGCTTATCTTGTCTCCTTTCCTCTCAACAGCTCTGCAGAGACTGGCACTGAGAATAATACAACCAGTATAAACAGAGTAGGTCAGCTCCTGTCCCTTCCTTATCCTTGCGGAGCATCTGATGAACAGTTCAGCATGAAGGGATAGGGATGTTGTCAGTTTCATAGTTCATGCACATGTAAGAACCATAATCCCCCTACAGAGCTGTGGGCCTCTTTAAGGTCTAAGGGTCCATCCCCTCCCCATTCCCCAAATCTAAGGGAGATCTGCTTTGGTGATAGGAGCCATTCTGTGGCTAGGGAGACCAAGGCCACTGAGGTTAACGCATTTGTGTGAAGGTTTTAGTAAGGTTATGCCTCCCATTGTTGTTCATTCATTCATTCATTCATTCATTCAACCAATACTGAGCATCTACTATGTGCCAAGTACTGGAAACACCTGAGAGCAAGCTAGGCATGGGGACACACTCTGCCGTGCTCGTCTCTAAAGTGGGGTCACCCACACGGCACTGCATCTAGGTACATCCCCAGCCAAGGTTACAGCTCAAGGTTATAGGGGAGAGGGGATTGCCCACGGGGAACGTCAGCCCTTGGAGAAAACTTGGATGAGCTTAGCAAAGAGCCAACAGCTGTTCTCTCCTGTGCCCTGTCCCCCTGAACCCCTTGCCACTTTTTAAAGGCTCTTACACCAGTATTTCCTCACCGCCCATGGAATATAGTGGAACCTCCTTGGCTCAACACGCAGCCCGTCCTGATCAGACCTCTGCCTTGCCTCTCTAGACCCCTCTCCTGCTGTTCGCTACTGAACACAAACCCTCCATCGCTGAATGGACCGCCGCTGCCACCTTGGATGCATCCCACACTCACACACTGGGAGCCTCTGCATGGGTGGTTCCTAGCACTTGCCTTCTGCTTGGCGCTCCCCCCCCCATTCCCAAACCTTCAGTTGATGTCATCTATTCTGGGGTCTCTTCTTGCCCCCACCTACCCAACTTACCCAGGTGTGAACATGAGTCCCAACCTTGGCACTCCCATAGAACTAACAGATTCCGGGTCACAGCACCTACCCCGCTGGGCTGTGATGGTCCCTATCCCAGACAGTCTGTCGGCTTCTTGAGGTCGAGCCTCACTTTATTCACCTCTGCATCCTTTTCGCAAGCAGCCCAGCAAATTGTTGATGTGTGTATATCTACTGACGGGTGGCTGGGGGGCTCCACGGGTGAACTGGGAGCAGGACCATGTCCCATGGGTATCTCTACCCTCCCCGAGAGCCATCTTAGACGATGCCAACCCAGCTGGACCTTGAACAACTGTCCCTTGGTCCCAGTGCATCAGTTTCCGGGATGTTCAGCTCACCCCTAGCATTTCCTTCCCCACTCCAGGCTGGCTCACAAAAGTCTGCAGGCAGAGGAGAGAAAGGAAGGAGGTGTGCTTTGTCTGCCCGTGCTTTCGTAACCTCGGCGACAGAAGCCCCCAGCATAGAATTTCAGAGGCTTTCAGGATCGGGATCACTGGGACAAAGTGGGGGCTAAAAGCTGCTTATTGTGACCAACTCTACAAACCACAGCATCCCTCCATGAGTTCACCCTGTCATGTGTCTACCATCTTCGGAGCATGGCTGACTAGTAGGATGGGGACAGACCTGCCAAATGGGGAGTCCCTGTTATCAAGGAAGGGATAAGCTTCTGGGGCTACTGGAGGAATTTAGCTCTATTGGGCGACAGGTACCCTGATAGGCATCTGTCCCCGTCCAGACAATCAGTATGCAATGAGGGAGGCATCTGAGACACAGTATGGTATCACGAGGGTATGTGGGCGGAGCATGGTGACAGAAAATCAATGAGCTGAACTTGGACATCCTTTTGGGCAGCTGGTAGTGGGGTGGTTCTCCGAAGCCTGTGCTGGGATTCAGGGAAAGGGCTCAGGTCCTGAGAGGACTAGAGAGGGGACCAAAATGGGAACTTGCACTCAGAAATAAAGGAAGGGTAAGCCCTCTGCGCCAAAGTTAATTCAGAATTGGAGTAATCACGAAAGAAAGAAGGAAAGAAAGAAAGAAAGAAAGAAAGAAAGAAAGAAAGAAAGAAAGAAAGAAAGGAAGAAAGAGAAAGAAAATAAAAAGAAAAAGTCAAGGTATATACATTGCACCAGACATTATGCTGAGCCTTTTTCATATAGAAAGAGATGATCTCAATTCATTCGCACAGCCTTATTCTTGTTTTATAAATGAAACAGCACAAAGAGGCTGACACGAGGCTTGCACAAGGTCCTTTCGCTGCTGAATGGCAGAGTGGGTATTTGAACTTGGATCTGCCTGACCCCGAGCCATGATAGGCCATTGCTCCTCCCTTTACCCTCCAACACTCTCTACTCTGCCTTCTCGGTTTAAGGCTCCGGTGGGCTAGTTATAGATTTTTATTGCTGGTTATTTCTTTGTCATAGTAGAAAAGAGCACTGGCTCGGAGCAGGGCCAGAAAATCAACAGTGCTGTTGTGATGTGTGGATTATCATCCAAGACCCTCCTACGGCCGCTCCAGCTAATCCACTGCCAAGGCCTTGACCTACCTGCTTCTGAGCATCTCTTGCCCATGCCCTAAGCCCTACGCCAGCTCTCCCACCCCTGGCTGGTACTGGCAGCTCCATTTCTGAGACCAGTGTGGGCTAAGAGAGTTTCCGTTTCTAGTGCAGTCCCGGAGAAAGTCCTGGAGGGGTCCAAGCCTTGGGGTTTTGTTCTTGGCTTCATGGAGTCCTCTGAGAACTGTGCTATCTGCCAGGGAAGCTCCGTCATCCTGGTGAGTCATAGGCCTGGAGGCGGGGCCAGACCCACAAGACATCTGTCTCTGTGTTATCCTTGGAGCATCTCGGGCTGCCATTAGAGAGGGACAGCCCCCGGGAAGCTGGCAAGGCGAGCTCAGGATGCCTGGAGGTGAAATGGAGTTTCTGGAGGAAAGTCCCTCTGCCACTCTTGCTTCCTACACTCCTGAAAACACCCTCCAGGGTCTGGGTGTGTGGTTTTTCAAATTCCTTGTAAAGGTCTGGAACACATTTCCACACTGTGTCTGCAGTCCCAGACACGTCCAATAGAAGGGGTTGGCCAGGGTTTGGCCAGAGCTCTATGTCTGCCTGGGACATCACCAGCTGATGCTTCGACTTGCCAGCTGCCACGTCATCTGTGTGGGGATTTGGCGCAGGAGAGGCACTCTCCGCATCCTTTCTTAGTGGTTCTCTAAAACACTTTTCTCCCTGTTACAGATGTGCTCGATCAGCTCTCTGGAATCCTACTGTCCTCCCTTCTTCCCAGGGGAACCAACCTGCTTACGTTCCTCACTGGGAGAGAGGCAGGAAGTTCAGCAACCCACACCTGGTGGAAAGGCCATGACCCTGCCCCAGCATGGGTGCAGAAACAGGAAGGAGCGTATTTCCCTTCTGGTCTCCCTCAAGATCAGGGAGAGTGTTAACATCAGTCAGGAAGGAAAGGAGGAACTCTTTTGGGGGTGGCAGGCGTGCCGGGTGCGGCTACCAACGTTATTTGATTTCACGTAAATTCTCACTAATATCTCATCAAGGTGTTATTACCTATCCCCATCCCCATTTTGCAGATGAGGAAACTGAGCCTTGGGGAGGCAAGCTCATAGAGCAAACACCCAGTTCACTTTTGAACTCAGGTCTTTCTGTTGCCAGGCTATGCTGTGTCCATTTTACTTCCTTGTCTGTTGGTTTCTTTTCTTTCTTTAATGATTTATTTATTTGAGAGAGAGAGAGAGAGACAGTGGGGGGCGAGCCAAAGGGAGAGAATCTGCCAGCAGATGCCCTGTGGAGCCCGATGTGGGGCTAGATCTCACCACCCTGAGATCATGACCTGAGCTGAAACCTGGAGTCGGTCGCCTAACCGCCAGAGCCACCCTGTATGTTGGTTTCAAAGGACAACACCATCTGGCATCTCCACCTTTCTGTGAGGCTTGATTCTTTTTCGCCTATTCCTCTTGCATATGGTGTGGTAAAAAGACTAACACAATGGAATCTGTTACCCACAGTCCACTCTGTTGGCATTTGTTTGAACAAATTCCATAAACGTCGTTTCAGTTTACATTGCCCCGAGGCACCCACGGTCTGGCAGATTTGGAGACTCACCAGGGAGACTCACCAAAGACTAGTGGCAATGTGAGGGCCCTGGCTTTTGCAGCTCCTTCCAGCACCTGGGCTATGTGCACTGGTGGGGCTATAGCTTCTTGGAAAAACCATCTCAAGGTGGAAGAAGAGAGGCCCCGCGCAGGCCGGGCGGACTATTTGCAGTCTCTGAAAGGAGAGTTCGTCTGAGGCCCTGGTCCAGGAAACTCAGGTGGAAAACTCGAGAAGGGGCAGGTCTCCGCGTCTCAGCAGGGACTCACATGCATGCAATGGATTTCTTTTTTAATGGTTTGGTCACAGACTTCAATTGCAGCCAATGTTCCCCCCACCACCCCTCCTTAATCTTAACACACAGGGTGTTTTGTCTGATTTCACTCAATAGATCCGACAGAGTGCGAGCTGGAAGTGTATGATTTTCCTCTGCGGGGACCTTTTTCTGTGTGTATTTTTGGAATGGTTCTTTATTCTGATTCATGGCCATATATACCTTCCAGTAGTTTCTTGGCTCAGCCAGAGTTTATTTCCTTTGATACGAGGTTGAGTGAGGAGACTTTTAAATCTTCATCTTATTTCATACTTAGTAATAGGAGTCCTGGAGGGCTGGATGGACAGTTTGTCCGTGGATCTCATGAAGCACCTTGCCCTTGTTCGTAGTGCCTACTGCGTTGGCCTCCGGATTGTTCGGAGAAATTATCTGACGTCTTTACCCAAATGAGTCTTTGACATCCTGGCAGACAGAGTATCCTATCATCTCTTGGCTTGTATTGCTTCTGCTAAGGATAAGGACTTTTTCTCAGGGGCAAGATAGTTAACTGCTCTTCCCGTGGAACACCTTTCTTTCTTCTAGAAGCTGTAAAACACTTAAGGCAGTTACCTGAGGTTTTAATTTTCATTTAAAGGAAATAAAGCAACTATGTTTTCTTTCTCCATCTCATTAAGAATTATAAAGAAGTTGGATTGTGCTTAAGATGCATATATATTTATATACATATATATACACACATAAAATACACACGCACACACACACACATATTAAACCCTAGGAGGAGGGGAGACTGTCCTTTGGGTGGATTCAGCCCTGGAGCTAATACCATGACCATTTTAATGCAAACTTCTTTCTGAGGAAACCTTATGGGTGGGGATACATTTGTCTTTGGTTGGCCTGTGCTAAGAGGACACAGATAAGAGACTGGATAACAGAAGAGAGTCATGCAGTGCTCAGGCGGCTGCGGCCCATTCTTCCCTCCTAAATCAGTCCTGCTCCTGCTCCCCAGGGAGAAGGAGGTGGGGTGGCAGACAGGGCTTCGCTGCTCTGCCCTTAACTAGCAGAGGGCCTCCAGGAGACAGAAGGCTACCTGCTGAGAAGATGAGCAAAGGACTATGTCAGGGAGGAGAGGAAGGCAGAGGGAGGGCTCAGCCCCCTTCTTTCTGTCTTTCATGCTTGAAATTGGTGTCCTTCCAGGGGCTGGGGTTGAGAAGGCTGTGGACAGATCCCAGCAGCCTCTGGCTATCATTCAGACTTGTTATTATGGAATTTGCGCAGCTCTTTCTTGCAAAAGAAATGGATAACAGACTTTAGCTGCAAAAAAAGTCTCCCCACATGGCATTTAGCCCCTTGCCCATTTCTTGGAGGAAGAAGCTGTACCTGTATGAGACTCTCATCTATTCCTCTTCTCCAGTGACCCAGCAGTGGTGTAGCTCCTGGGGACCCAAGAATCAGAGCAGACTGGCTGGAGACAACAACAGGCCCAGTCAGTGGCCTTTCCTCCAAGCAGGGCCTGTGGTCAAGGCATGCCCTGCAACATGTGGGCAGAGTTGGCTAGAGGATGATGGCACTCTCAGACTGCAGTGGTCATAGCCTGGCCAGGTGCAACCCCTGCCAACTCAGCAGGATGTTAGTGATGGGCACTGTGCTCACAGCCCTATTCTAGTCACCCCCAAAGCATCTGCAGGGTGCTCTTGGCTTGAGAGATGGACCTAAGAATTCCTTAGATTCTAGAGTTAGAGCCAATGTTGCTATATGACCATACTTCATTCACCAAGGAATGAGGGCTCAGATGGAGCTCTCCAGATAACCGAACCATCATCCTTCCAATGTCTACATTTTGTTCACAATTTTACTGTTTTCTGCTGATGGATAGGACCTTTTACCTCTGGGGTTTTTTTGTTTGTTTGTGTGTGTGTGTGTGTGTGTGTGTGTGTGTGTGTGCACTCTCTTGCCCTCCTAAACAGAAAATAGTCACACCCCAGCTTATATTTGGAGTTGGACCAAAACTTCACTTAGAAATTTATCGTCTTGAATTTGGAATCTGTAGTATGATATGTGACTTGGTTAAACAATTCATTTATACATTTGGATATGCCTAAAAAATTCTCTCCCAGGACACACAAGAGGTTGTGGATGGTGTGTCAGTCTGGGGATGGAGACCAGAATAGGATGGGAAAGTGGAATTCATTTTTTAGTTTATACTTTTCTGTAGTAAGTAATTTTTCCTTTACCTAGAACATATTTGTCTAAACAATAACAATTAATTGACATATATATATATATATGTAGCTATATTCATATGAATATTAAAGCTAGGGGTTGGGTTCCCAGGCTAGCTTCCAAAACCTATTCAACTCATGATGTAGCAAACAATACTAAAAGAGGACATTAGATCTTAGCCCCTTCTGTAATCTGTTTCTATGGAAAACCTGAGTCCCAGCAATATTTCCTCCTTGCCACTTTCTCCCCACATGTCCCTCTCTCTAATAAGTGCTGCCCTAGAAACAGGAGGAGGAACTTGTGGATCCTGTCTGCAGGTACCATGGTGTATGAGGATCGCTCTCCTTCTAGAACAGTCTGAAGAGAGAACTCGGCATGGTCAGGCCCTCTATGTTGGACAGGAAGGCACATTTAGCAAGCACACACAGTGTGGGCTCTGTCTCAAACTTTACTGGTTTGTTTCTGACTGTCCAGTGAAATAAGTCAGGACACCAAGGTTTTCAGAGATTTAGTAACATCCCTCAGAGTGCCTTCTGAAATCGACAGAGCTGCGCTTGAACCTACAAGCTTGTGCACTGTCCTTTATAGATCAAAGACCATCCAGCATAGCCATTTCTTTATAAGGGGCCTATAGAAGTCAAGTGTACGTAGGCACTTCGGACATGGCCTGAGGTTCTATAAGATCCTGTGAATCCTGTATTAGATGGGAAGCAAAGGGAGGGCAGGAGCCTGTTCCCATCCCCTTTGCCTCCCTAGTACTTAGTACAGTCCTGCAAGCATGGTCAATCCTCCATAAATGTTTGAATAATAGGGAATAGCATTGCCTGCTCTGCTCAGTTTCTAAGATAGGAAATTGAAATAATATATTTAATATTTTTCAAAGGCAAAGATCAAAACAAGAAGCATATTTTCTCATTAACCTTCGAGTGATTAGGAAATTCAAATAACTGAAGTGTTATAAGGAAATCTCTGGTTTATTAGGCATCGATCTGTAGGAGCAAATTGAAGGGCATGCCATTGTGAGGTAGAAGAGTTTGACAGGCTTTAAAACCTTCCTGCCAAGTAGCACATTTATTTTTCTCTTCCCCTGGGGAAAACCGTCTCCCACTGCCATCTAACCAATCTACAAGCCAACTCTGAGAATACAGCTGAAGTCAGGGCAATGTGACCTTGCCCTTAATTTGAAGCATCCTCTGACAACTCAAAGTTGTTGAAAGAAAGTAAAGAGCCCATTTTTCTCAGCTGTAAAGGAGCTTGCCATCCAATGATAACTAATATATTACCTGATTTTCAAAATGTGACAGTGTCTCTTCTGGGGGCTCCAAGTGCATTAGTTTATTATGCACTCTAATCACACAACCTTATGAGTCAGGTGTGATATGATTTCCATTATCAGAGGAACTACAGCTTGTAGAAATTAAATTACGAACTAGTAGTGGAACTGACATCAGAACCAAGGTCCTCCATAGATCATCTCTCTTAGCACACAAAGACTAATGGCTTCTCAATAAGATGGGGACACAGAGGACACTAAACTTCAAGTCACTTGAGCCCATCCACATATGCGATTAGTGGATCAAAAGCTGCTATTGGGACCAAGAACTGGCCATTGGAAGTGGCAAAGGCAGTCTTGACTATGGCAAGAGCTACTTTGGAAGACTGGTGAACTAGAAACTTGTTTGCCTTTAAGAGCAAAAGAAAGAAGTAGACACAATGAGCCTTGACAATTCTTTTGATGAATTTTGTTGTAGAGGGCAGCTGAGAATCAGGAGCCTCAGCTGGGGAGGGAGATGGTGTCAAGAAAGAGTGAACATAGTGGAATGTCTGTATACTGATGGGAATGCTCTAGGACAGAGGAGAACAGTAATTTAGGTAGGAAGGGGGAAAAGCCACATAAGAGGGTCAGGATCTGATCCACAATGGGGGATGCGGCCTTAGATGGAGTAGAGATAGTTCACCCATAGTAACAGGAGAGGAGAAGGAGTAGTGCAAGCAAATGGAGAGGGATCTGGGCTGTACAGAGGTCTACTTGAGGTCAGTGATCATGAACTGGAAATAAGGCATGATGCTGTGTTTCTCCAATCATGTTTAGCTGGGTGCTGACAGAAAGTGGAGAATCAGATTTTATCAGGGTTGTGGTTTTTCCAGGTAAATAGTACGGAGAGACGGGGTGGGGGGGAGATGAATCTGAAGGTGTACATAACAGAGAAAAGGCAATAATGAACCCAGATACTAAGGTAGATAAAGGAGGAAGAGAAGTCATGAGAAGAGTAAGGGACAGAGAGTCAGGTTTGGATCAGAGTAAGAAACCGAATGGAACTGTGAAGAGGCTGAGGATATGGGGAATTGTGCTGGTGATGAACCATGAATTCCTAAGGGCAAATGGGAGGATTCTAGGAGGTGGGAGAGGATGGAGTGATGCCTGCAAACTTTCACCCAGCACATTCACCTCTTGCATTTGGGAGTTCCAACTGTCAGGAGTGAGAAAAAAGAAGAGGACAGAGAGAGAAGCTAGGCGGCTCAGGGATGAAGCCCCGCCCTGCTTCGCCAGCATTCCTCCTCAAGCAATGGCTGGCCACAGTGGCTTCTTTCCACCCTCCCAGGTAATTTGTAAACCAAAAGCTGACAGTGGAAAACCCAAAGAGGGCTGAGTGTTTACAGAATTGGAACACACTGGCACAGATCCAGGGGCCCTCAGGCTGCCGCAGCTGGTGATCTGCTCTCTCGGAGACTAGACGGCTCCCCAGAGGTTGCCCAGACTGTTGACTCCCACTGTTAGTCTCCAAGGACAAGGACAGAGAAGGGACAGCCATTTCCCAAGTTTCCTCCTTCCTTCCTCTTAACTCCTCCTGGCATCAGGGAGGTCTTGCTCTGTGGAGCACATCCCTAAAGCCCAGAGCTGTCCCAGGCAGAGCAGTGAGTCAGTCCTGGGGGAAAATGCAAAATGCATCTGCCCAAATTATTCAGGTCACCGCCCCAGAGAGGGAAGTTCCCACAATCGAATATAGAATGACTTCAGGACCTGCATCTTGGACTCTCAGATCATGACTTCTGTCTGTACGTCCTGCTTTGAAACCACTCAACTCTCTATGTAGTAGAAGCAGCACTGCTCTGCTCTCCTCAGTGTCTCTTTCTCTCTCTCTCTCTCAGTACTGTGCAGCCCTATCCCTAAGTTATTTAACTTCGGAGGCTCAGTCTTCCTGCCTTTGAAATGGAGACATACTACCTTCACTGTTTGAACCAGGTGGTCTCTTAAGGGGAGGAAGTATTGCTTGGACTGCAGTTAGAATTCAGGTTCAAAAAGAAGAAGGGGGTTGGGAGCATTCGAAGCTCCTTCTCCCCTGGGGCAAGACAGACTCCAGCTTAGAAAATCCTGCCCAGAACAAACGGTCTTCCAAGCAGCGGAGTAGGGCGGACATCATACAAGCAGGCAGGAATCGTTTCAGAACTGGTTATGCTCCAGTTTTTAATAAATGGTCAGAGGGGGGCGGGGGCGGGGGAGGACACCCTCCACAGGGAGTCGGGAGGCAGCGCGCGCGCCGCTGCCGAGCTTGACGGCCGCGGTCGCCTAGCAACCGGCGGCGGGGATGCGCGCGGGGCGCCCTGCCTGCTGGGCGCGGGGAGCTCGCCGCCGCCACTGCCGCGCGCCCGCGGGCCTTCCGGACCAGCCGCGAAACTTTGGGGCTTCTCGGCGCCGGGGCGTCAACGCGAGGCCTGGAGGACTCAGCGATGCTCCCCTCCGCCTGAGGGCTCAGGATGAGGTCGCCGCGGGCCGGTGCGCCCGGCCCGGGGACCCGCGGGGTTGCACCCGCGGAAAGTTGGCGCACACCTGCCCGCGCCTGGGAGACGCTCGATCCCCGATCCGAATTGTCCCCGCAAGTTGCTTTGGCAATTTCTTACCGGCCTTGGATCGGGTGTCCCGAACCCCGCCTGGCCGCCGGATCCACGGACTCCCATCGGTGGGAGAGAGAAACCCGCGCTTTTCTAGGGGACCTGCTCGGTAACAGATGCTTAATCCGTTTGCCCTGAATGACTGCGATTCTGTTTTTGTTTTCTGCTTTCTTTCTTCCTCCAGACAGTGAGTTTGTGGAAGCCTCTCCCGCGCCCTACAGCCCGGAGGAGTTAGGTAAGTCTAGCCCTTTTGCCTTTTCTTCTCGGAATTCCGCCCTGTGAAAAACCGGGAACCCGCGAGTTTGGGGGCGCCGAGACACTATCCGCCGCAGGGGAGGAGCGAAGGGGGCAGGGGACATTTCCCGGGGTGGGGGGGGGGGTGCGGTCACGATCCTTTCGCAGCAGGGACCGGCCTTTTCTCGGTGCGTGTGTGCTTTGGGGTGGCGGGAAAAGTGCCATATGTGGCGCGCGAGTACGCGCGCCTCTATGTGTGTGTGTGTGTGTGTCCCTGTGTCCCTGTGTGTCCAGGTCGATGGTGCTGCTCCAAGGAGCAAGGCACAGCAAACTTCCTGGCCTGGGGCCTCTGGAAGCAGCCGGATTCATCTTGCCTGGAAAGACTCACCGGTGGCTGGCTCTGTCTTGCTAAGTACCCTGACGAGAAGGGCATGGTGAAGGTGATCCATAACCTGAATTTAACCAAGTCGGGGACCCCAAAGGGTGGCGGCCTAGTCATGACCTGGGAACTGCGTTCCTCCCTGGTTTCTGTTCCTCATTCAGCCTGTAGGTGTCTGGCATAGGGCATTTCTTCCTCCTATGGCTGGTGTGTGTCCCTGTAAGTGTAGATTTGTGGCTGGTGAACTGCGACACTCCTGTCACAGACAGACTGCCATACCTTCCTTGTGCGGAGGGAAGGAAATCTGCATTGTCAGGATCCCTCTAAATATTCCTGCTACCCAGTCTCACTTTGGTGGCTCAGTGGTTGGTCCTCCCCCCACCCCCAACTTTCCGGTTTAGTTTAGCTGCTCACAATCTGGGCTGTCAAATCTGTCCTTGCTGTTTTCTTATCACCGGCTTGAAAATGTTGCCTTCCTCCCTGGAATGACAGCTGTTGAAAAATGTTTATCCACAGTAACATTCACAGCCTTGTTTCTGGTCAGCCTCTCCTCCTAAATAAAATTCCACCTCCTGGATGCTTCCATTCATTTCCCTGAGCCAGACACCCAAAATAGGTCTGGATCAAGGCTGGCATTCTGAGGCAGGAGACGGTACCTTGTTTGGTTCAGGAGATGTGTTTCTGACAAGTTAGGAGGCAATCCTGTCTCTTTAAATGGAATCATAGATTAAATGCATAAACAAAACTAGCTTTCAATGGCTCACTATAGCGAATCCTTTTAAGAAATGAAAATGCCATCTAAACAATAGCTTTGCATGAAGTGATTTATTAAGAGGACAGAGTCTCAGTGATCTGCTCCGCTCGTGTATAATTGTGTATTAATGACACCACCGTCGACACTCCACACTGTGACAGAAGCTATTTGGCTCCATTAAATCATAGATAAGCATAAGCAAAGGCAGGCTGAGCATTCCTTGCTCTGAGAGACTGCCTGTATAATTCCTAAATTGAGTTTGCATTCACAGGATGATTTATGTACCAGAAAGGCCCAGGTGTTTGACCTTCCACTTCCATAGCTACTTCCTGGAGCAAGAGGTTGAGCTGTGCTCAGTGCTAAGGCCCTGATAAATAGGGACAGCCCTTCAAATTCATGGTAGAGAATAAGAAAGCAACCTTCTTTCTCCTCTGTTCACCTGTGGGAAATGCCCAGTTTCTCATGAGGAGATGAGAGTGTTACTGGAACCGTGGGGTTCCCTCTTGGGCCCTGAGATTGCGGGATGCCTGAGAATAGAAAACACACGGCTGAGAGCCTGACACCAGGGTTCTCACTGCTTCGTCGTCCTTAATAGATATGGTCACTAGCCTGTTTTCTCGTCTTTGAGAAACTGGTGTTGTGCCAAGTGACCTCTAAGGGGTCATCCAGATGCTGCGAGGATCCCCAAGCGGAAGGAGGACCATGGTCTCCTCTGGGTATTTATTATTTATATTCACATGCCATATTGTTTGCGTGCATGGTGTCTCCAAAGGGGTATTCTCCCCCGACAGAGCTGCTCAGTGGATGGGCCTGCATTGTTTCCATGCTGCTCAGATCAAAGAGGAAGCTGGCATCTCTCCCTTGGAAAGAGTCATTATGGTTTTTGGTACTTTTCTTAGAAGCACAGTGAGAAAAATGCCTCTTACAGAGTTGATGAGCTTGTCATTCTGTCTGGAACACAGGGGAGCACAGAATCAACCCCTGGTCAGAATATTAGGGACCTGAAGAAGAAGTAGAGGGAAGCGATAAAAACTTAGTTTGGGGCGCCTGGGCGGCTCAGTGGGTTAAGCCGCTGCCTTCGGCTCAGGTCATGATCTCAGGGTCCTGGGATCGAGTCCCGCATCGGGCTTTCTGCTCAGCAGGGAGCCTGCTTCCCTCTCTCTCTCTCTGCCTGCCTCTCTATCTGCTTGTGATCTCTCTCTGTCAAATAAATAAATAAAATATTAAAAAAAAAAAAAACAACTTAGTTTGAGGGGTGCCTGTGTGGCTCAGTGGGTTAAAGCATCCAGCTCTTGATTTTGGCTCAGATCATGGTCTCAGGGTAGTGGACTCCCCACTGGGTGTGGAACTTGCTTGGGATTCTCTCTCTCCCTCTGTCTGCCCCCGCCCCCCACCCAAAACAAACAAACACTTAGTTTGATTCTATCATTGTACTTACTTGTGACCTTGGGTAGGCAACTAAACTGCTCTGAGCCTCAGTTATCTCCTCACTCGAATGGGGCCTCGCATGGATGTTGTAGATGGTGTCTGTAAAGCCCTAGCACCATGCGTTGTATGCACAGGTCTTCAGCAAGTGCTTGGTGCTGTTATATTACTACTTTTTTTTTTTTTTTTTTTTTTTTCATTTGAAAGGCACTTACGTGCATGAAGGATGGAATGGCTCTTACCACTTGTCCCACCTATTAACCAACAACATTTTTATTTCTAGAAATTTCTCTGCAACTACCTGGTCTGCAGAAAAGATGCTCAGGGGTTTGATCAGGTCAATTGAATTATTTAGTGGTTTGTCTCTGAAGCAGCACGTGGAATGGTTTTCCATCTGAAGCCTTTGGTGGCAACCCCGCTACTTTCTTGTGGTGATTGGTGGTTGGTTTCCCCTCCAGATTTTCATCTAAGTCTCCAAATGAACTACACTCACCCCTTAGCAGGTTTATTCTCAGTGTTCAGCAAGATCATATATATAATGAAATTAACTTACAGGAAAAGGGGATTTTGGAAAGGCAGTGGAGACAAGAGTCTATCTCTAGATGAGTGTTGTATTGAAGGCTGCCTGTAAGGAGAATCTGGAAATAAGCCCTCTCTCTGTGATGGTGCCATTTTTCAAGGAGACAAAGTCCACACCTCTTCATTGCCTTTCTATAGTCCCACCCATGAGTGGAAGTACTGGCCATCTGAGCAGGTAAGAAGGAACTCCTGGAGATTTGAGGTGAATCCAGATGTGCCCATGTCTGCCCCTATCTAGTAACTTTTATCGACTCCCCTACGTAGAGGATACGTACTTGTTTAGGCATGGGAGGACCTCCATGATCTGCATCACCCTCCACCTTCTCTAACTTTCTAGTCACTTTTGAGCCACGGGCAGTCCTCAAAATTCAGCTCTGTTCCCTGCACCTGCATGTTTCCCTTCTCTCGTCTCCTTTTCTCCTACCCCTCTTTCAACACTAAGCCCATGTGTCACATCCTCCTGGTGGTTGTCCACCCAGCACATTAAAAGTCCTGAGATCAAGCCTTCACCGGGAGCAGTTACCTCAGAATTTCCACAGTGTGGCCCCAAGTATCAGTGTTTTAGCAGTGTGCTTTTTCAAAATCACATTTCTGGTGTGCCTGGGTAGGTTAGGCAGTTAAGTGTCCAAATCTTAAACCTACTTAAAAAATAAATGAATGGGCATGGAACCTACTTAAAAAATAAATTAAATTTCGAGTGATTCCCATGCATAGCCAAGGTTGTGAGCTACTGCACTGGACAGTGGCTACCGCATTCTTCGTAAATCTAGCGGCCACATAGAGCCTGGCTTCAGTGAATGCTTGTTGAATGAGTGAAAGAGGGTCATCCCTGGGATGCTTTGCCTTCTTGGGTACCTATCTCTAAGGTTGGCCCCTCTGCTTGTTATACCCGCGCACTCAGGGACAGAATCCTTCGACCTGTGCCCTGGAGCTCTCTCCTTGTTCCTTCTTTAGTCTTATCCCGTTTACTTTTTACCTTTCTTAAAAGTCAAAGTTTTAAAACTGTTTTTCAGTATAAAAGTAACATGTGCTTATTTTAGAAAATTTGAACATTCGCAAAAATGGGGGGCAGGTCCCTTCTCACCATCGAAAAGCAGACAGCTACCGTGTCCCCTTCACTTTTAATCGGTTGCCCTCTGGGCCTGACCCTCTGGCTCACCCCACTAAGCTCAGTTGCGGCTGTCAGCACTCAGACTCTGTGAGCTTCCCCGAGAGTCCTGAGGGAGTGCTCTTGACCACAGCATTCTTGGGAGCTACAGGGCTAACTCCGCTGAGGGCAGGTATACTGTGAGAAGGAGTTTCCCTATGTAGCTCTTAGCTTCCTCATTCAAGCAGGATGTATGGGCTTTATTAGAATAAATGATAACGTGAGAGTAACTTCTTTAAAATAATAACTTGAATGTTTACCAGCCTACCCCCTTGCCCTCCTTAGATACGAGATGAGTTCGCAGCTCACCATGATCAAGGTGGTTTTCTCACTTGGTTATAGTCTTGTGTTGAGTTGTCTCAACCTGGAGGTAACAGACTCATTTTTCATATTCTGAAGGTGAGAACTAGTCCCATTGACTCACCTAGACAGGGGAGGATGGGAAATGTAGTCTAGCAGTCTGCCAGGAAGAACGCTTACATTGGTGATCACCAGCTGTCTCTACTAGTCATATTATTCAAAGCAATGATGGAGCCACATCCTGGCCATGCAGGTGCTTGGTCTCTGTATGATATAGAATACTGGCTTCGCTGATATAATAAAGGCTAAAATGACAGTGACTTAAACACGAAGCAAGTTAGTTTCTCTTTCACTTAGTTCAGAAGCTAAGCAGGCCAGGGCTGCTATGGTGGCTTCGTTGTGCTCTGAAGTCCTGAAGTGTTGCTTCCACGCAGTTTAGAATGGCTGCTTCAGCTCCTACCATCACGTCTGCATTCCAGTCCATAGGAAAGACAAAAGGAAAACAGAGGGCACAACTTGAAAGCTGGGCACATCATTTCACTTACATTCCTTTGCCCTGAGCTTGAGTCAGGTGGCCATGCCTAGCTCCAAGAGGACTGGGAAATTGGGGTGGAAGTAAGGTGGAGTCTGTTAACTGAAGATTGACTGGGTAGGGTGCATGCAGAAAGAGGTATTGGATAATTAGTAAGCTTTTAAAGAAAGCCTGTCTTAGTAGTTAAGAACATGGACCTGGAGTCATACTGTGTGGGCTTACATTTTGCTCTACCTTTTACTTGCTTCATGACCTTGAGCAAATGACTTAATCTGGATCTCCATTTCCTATCTCTAAAACCATGTGTCAACCACTCTCTGATGTTCTGCCGGACCCACCCACCATCCTTTGCCATTCTGCTCTATGCCCTGGAAAACATACCTTTTGGCAAGTACCATCTGGCTCCTAGTTGGATTGGGCCAGTGAGAGGCACTGGCAGGATATGAGGCCGTGATGGGGAGGGAAGTGGTGGAAAGAAAGAGTTGTCAAGAGACTAATTCCCTCCCTGGCAGGCTGTGTCCTCCTCGGCCGTGGCTCCTCCAGAGTCACCCTCATGGCATTAGATCTTTTTTTTTTTTTTTTTCATTTTATTTATTTTTTCAGTGTAACAGTATTCATTCTTTTTGCACAACACCCAGTGCTCCATGCAAAACGTGCCCTCCCCATTACCCATCACCTGTTCCCCCAACCTCCCACCCCTGACCCTTCAAAACCCTCAGGTTGCCCCAACCTCCCACCCCTGACCCTTCAAAACCTTCAGGTTGTTTTTCAGAGTACATAGTCTCTTATGGTTCGCCTCCCCTCCCCAATGTCCATAGCCCGCTCCCCCTCTCCCAATCCCACCTCCCCCCAGCAACCCCCAGTTTGTTTTGTGAGATTAAGAGTCATTTATGGTTTGTCTCCCTCCCAATCCCATCTTGTTTCATTTACTCTTCTCCTATCCCCCTACCCCCCCATGTTGCTTCTCCATGTCCTCATATCAGGGAGATCATATGATAGTTGTCTTTCTCCGATTGACTTATTTCACTAAGCATGATACGCTCTAGTTCCATCCACGTCGTCGCAAATGGCATGATTTCATTTCTTTTGATGGCTGCATAGTATTCCATTGTGTATATATACCACCTCTTCTTTATCCATTCATCTGTTCATGGACATCTAGGTTCTTTCCATAGTCTGGCTATTGTAGACATTGTTGCTATAAACATTCGGGTACACGTGCCCCTTCGGATCACTATGTTTGTATCTTTAGGGTAAATACCCAGTAGTGCAATTGCTGGGTCATAGGGTAGTTCTATTTTCAACACTTTGAGGAACCTCCATGCTGTTTTCCAGAGTGGTTGCACCAGCTTGCATTCCCACCAACAGTGGAGGAGGGTTCCCCTTTCTCCACATCCTCATGGCATTAGATCTTGCTGGATTCTGAAATCTCCTCTTCTGACCTAGGCTGGCAGTGGCTCCCCACTATGGATATCCCTAGGGGGCTTCTTTCCCCTTAACCCTGCTTGGCCCAGTGTTGTCCGCATGGCCTTCATTAGACCATCTTCAGGCACAGCCTGCGCACACCGTCCATTTCGTGCTAGGTCCTCAGCTGACACGATGGGGATAGTAACGGTATTGGCCTCAGACCCTGAGGGTGAGAGTGAGAATGCTTGTAGGATTAGTGCTCGAATGCAGCAGCCATCATTAATCATTTACTGTTTTCATGTCCCTAGGCGAGCGCTCTGATACCTTCAAGTATGGTCGAAACCTTCTGAAAGGTTTAAATAATACTGTCTCTCCCTGCCCTCCCCCACCCTATGTTGGGGGCTGCAGCAAGGCTCAAGAGTTATGAACAAAGCTTGTTCCAACTCAGCTGTATCCTGCATCCAAAGTTTCCTCCTTCTCATTATATGGGGATGAATGAGGAGGAAGATGCTGGGCTTATCATTCGCTTATTCTGTGCTGGGCACTTTACATGTATAAACTGTCTACATGGCTTCCCAGCTTGGAGTTTGAATCATGTCACCCACACTGATGCCCTCAAATATATCGACTTCTGAGGATTGGCCTGCCCATATTAACAGATAAAGTCTTTCTCTAAGGCCACCCTCCAATGTTATTTCCCGGAATTCTCAGGAGCACATATTTGCATCCTGTCAGTTCTGGCTGCTCTAGGCTTTTGCTGGGGGAGCTAAAATCCACCACACGCCTCACTGAGGCCCGTGGGCATGTGTTAACTGCTCCGTGTTCTCTGTTCTTCAGAGACTGGAGGCCACGACGCTGGCCAGGCTGCTGCCACCCCTGCTCATTCCAGAACCTGGAGACTTGGTCTTCACTTGCGAGCCTGGCTGGTTTCCTGGTGTCCTACCCTCTGCGGGCCGCAGGGATGAATATAACCACTATTCTCTGCGCTCTTTCAGGCTCAGAGTGGGCCGGGGCCTTCTCATTACTGCACAAGCCCAGCCCACCAAGAGTCTGGGATCGGGTTGGCTCCCTGCCCTGCGCTGGCTGTCCAGACAGCTAGGGCCAGTCACCCCAGCCTGGGATCTGCCCCAGATCTCTCCACCCTTGGAAGCCTGTCTGTCCTGCCTTCCTCCTTCCCCAACCCCAAACACAGCCTAATCTCATAGAGTGTTCACCCCCCCTTCGGCTTTCTCTCAGGGTGACTGACAGCAGGGAATTCAGTTCCCTTCACAGGAAACCTCACCCTGCTGCACGGTGCGGGCCCGCCTCCTGGCTCCCACGGAACAGCCACAGAAGAGTTCACCATTGGTGTATTGCCTAAATCTGGGCAACTCAGTCTCTTCTGTGATGGATCTGGTGGGATATCAGCTCATTTCATCCTCAGAACAACTCCCGGGAGCAGAAGGAATTATTTTTGCATTATGGAGGAGGAAACAGAGTCTCATACTGGTTAAATTATCTTCCTCAAATCACACAACTAGTTAGAGGCAAACCTTAGATTAGAAGTGTAATCTCTGGGGCACCTGGGTGCCTCAGTCAGTTAAGCGTCTGCCTTCAGCTGTGGTCATGATCCCAGGGGCCTGGGATCGAGTCCCACATTGAGCTCCCTGCTCAGCGGGGAGCTTGCTTCTCCCTCTCCCTCTGTGCTGTCTCTCAAGTAAAGTAATTAATTAATTAAAAAAATAATAATCTCTGGCTCCAGAGCCAAATCTCGGTTTCCTGGGGAGGAGACTGTGCAAGCTGCCCTCCTCCCAGGGGGATTTGGTTGAGGGTTGAATGCGATAAATTACGTAGAAGGGACCATCGCAGGGCCTCGCAGTGTAGTATAGGGCGGTTCTGTACATATTTGCTGAATAAATGCATGAAGGGTGAGGGCTCAGAGCTATATATGTGTATATTTATTTGTTTTTAGACCAACAAATAAGGATCAATATGCTCCAAAGGAATTTTTCATAATGGGATCTGAAGCAACATCCAGAAAAACTCCTTCTGGCTTCTTCCTTCACTCACTTCCTGCTCTCCCTGCTCTGTATTGCAGCCGAGTCCCCGCGACAGGAAACCTCTGATGGCTTCCCGGTGGTGATGGTGCTCATGCTATTTCTAAAGGAAACTAAGCTTTGGCAGCAGCGTAATTTGGGGCAGGGCAGTAGGAGCTCGGACGGGAATCTGAAAACATATCTAAGGACAGGTGGGCTCAGGCTCAGGTATAAAATTCACCGCCAAACAAACATGATGTTTGTTTGCAAAATGATGCTGTGCATTGCCCAGGAGATGACACTTTCTTCTAGGGTATTCTGGTTGGGAGAGAGAAGGGAGCAGGAAAGGGAAATGACAATAAATTCTGGGGGATAAATGGTTATTTACCTTGGCTAAAGAGAAGAAAGAGCAAGGAAGCAGATACAGAATAATGGGACAAAACACACACACATACACACACACTACACTGGAAAATGGGAAGGGCATTTTCCTTGCCAGAGAGATGTTTTTACTGGAAATATATAGGCCTGTGTCCAGCTACACATGATTATTAAACACAATGTGACTACCTATGAACAATGTTTCATTGATTTTGAGCCCTACTGGAATTTAGAGAGTGTTATTAACCAGCTTGATCTGTTCAGGAGTACTGTGGTTATGATTTCTGGGTCACCTTCCTACTGGATGATCATTCTCGAATCCGCCCTTTTTGTTTGTATTTTTCTCCAATCAGTTTTGCTCAGGGTGGGCACTTGAAATGATTTAGTATCTCTTGTGTGCTCTCTCTCTCTGGGTCTCTGTGTTCCTCCTCTCCCTCTCTTCCCCACCTCTTGCTCTCAGTCTCCCCTGCCTCAGGCCTCATTTGTGCCTCTGTTTCTCTTTGTCTGTCTCCTCCCGCTTCCTGCTCTTGTTCCCTCCTCCCCTTTCCCATCTTAAGTTGGAATACAGACAGAAAAAGCAGTGCTTGCCTTCCTAGGGCCCTCTGCCAGAAAATGGAACAGGTCAAATTATAAAAAAGGATAAAAAAAGACTGCTCTTTGGCAAAATGGGGGAAACAGATGTTCAGGGGTGGTTTTGCTGTCTCTAGCTGTGTGCTGGCTGCTGAAACGCTCTCCTTACAGCCTCACTAGTCACGGACGTTCATCATCATAGCACACATGTGTGGTTATTTTAATGTCAAATGTGTATATATATTTATCTCTGCCTAATTCGCCTCTCCCCGTGACCTTTATATCCCCAAATCCAGAGTTGGCAAGATTACTGACCACCTGGTAGCAAGATTTATTTTCAAACTCAGAGGGTTTTTTTTTTTTTTTAACAACACTCCCGGGAATAGTGGGCACCATAGCTGCTTTCAGGCCGCTGTTTAACAGTAAATATTTTATGGGAACTTCAGGTTTTTAAGAGAATAGAGAAGGGAGCTATGGGTGCAGAATCTGGTCTGTAATGAACCCTGCAGAAAGTTTGGGGCTGAAGGGGAGCTGAATGATGGAGATCTAGTGCTGGGATGTGTAGCCTGCTGGGACATTGGGGTCTCTGTCTTCCACAGGTTTGCCCCTCACTGACTGTTGACCAAAAACAAAAGTCCATCGCTGTAGCTTTCATGATTGTCCAGCCAGAGAACTTAAGGCTGTGTCCTTAACGCAAAATATTTCCCTTTTGGCTTGAAAAGACATTTGCTGTCTCCCCTCCAAACTTAAAAAGGGATTCCAGATTCTGAACATTTGCTATGGACTAGGGTATGGCAGATGGTTTTTTGTCCTGTGTGACCTTCATGTGGGTTAAGCTCGTGTGACCCCCCCACTGCCTTCACCTCCAGTGGCTCCCCTTGTCGTATAGGATCAAACCAGTTAGTGGCATCTAAAGCACTTAGGACAATGCCTGACAAATAGCCGGCATTTAGTAAATGTTATCCATTTTTGCTGCCTCCTCCCTGCCCCCCACTTTCCTCATCATTTTCACGTATGTCTTCCTTCCCTGAACTCCATCCCATTTCTCCTCTCCTATTCTACTCATCTAGTGACACTGAAAGAAGAGAAAAGGGAAAAAGAATCAACCACAAAAATATAAAGCCAGAGCCACCACAAACTCAAAGAGTGCCTTTGAACAAATTGGAAAAATACCATCCCCTCCAGGTGGATGAAGAGCAGGGACAGGGTTCCCAGTTTAGTGGATAGAGTGCCTGCTAGATTTCAGCCTCCCACCTCTGCCTCGTTTACTCCCTCAGCCTGGCACTCTTGTGCAGTGAGCAGTCTGTACAACTGATCATGGCAGCCCTGATCCCACTCTCCCATTGTGACATTCTCATGGATATTTCTTTCCTTTTCTGGGAACTCTTTCAGTGTTGTGTACATACTAAAAAGACTAAATTCTGCTTTGATTAGTTCTTTTAAAATAAGTTTCCCCTAAATTATTTACGTGATGGGGTTTATTTTCCCCAGGTTCTGATCTCCTGAATAATAACTATGTTTAAAACTTGTAATACGTATGCTAGTAGTTAACCAAAATTTATTTACTCCAGTTCAAATGGCAGTTTTAAATGCACTATAATAAAAAGAGCTGATATTTGTTGAGTGCTTTCCATGTATTAAGTATCTGGCTAAGAAACTTATGTCAGTCATCTTGTAACAATCCTGTGAGGCAGGTACTAGGATTTGCCTCATTTTACAGATGGGGAACTGAAGCTTGGACAAGTTAAATGACTTGCTAAATCCCACCTGGTGGGTGGGAGAGCCAGGGCTTGAGCCCAGTTCTGGTCTTTACTGCTTGGGTTCTTAACCCACCATCCTGAATTCCAGAGTAAATTATGAGAATCCAGACTCCTGAACCTCAGTGGCAGATTCTTGGCAGAACCGCGATTTGCAATCAGGTCTATCTGACTGTAAAACTATGGGCTGACCCATTTACAATCCTGCATACCAACTTGTCGCGCACTGCAGGCTAGGCTTGGGGGCAGCAGGGTGAAGGGACACAATCCTCTCCTCAAAGAAATGATGATCTCAGTCAGGGAGAAAGACCAAGTAACAGAAAATTTAGAAAGTGGAGCTCTGGCTCCTCCTAGCTGTTGGGTACTTACTGACTGGGGACCTTGAGTGGGTTATCTAAATTCTCTAGACCTCAGTTTACTCATCTGTGATATGGGAATGCAAATACCTACTTCATAGGGTTATTGGGAGGGATTGAATAAGATAATATATGCAAAGTAGCTGACATTCCACGTGTGATTGTAATTATTATTACTATGGTAAGTGCAATCAGGGAAGAACACAAGGAAGGCCTGGGACCCCAGAGAAGAGGAGCCTGACCCAATCATGGAGGTTAAGGGGAGGTCCGGCAGGCTTCCTGGAGGAGATCCATTCTTCCCAGCATGACCTGCAAGGGAGCAAGGGTGCCAGACATGAACAGCATCATGTCTGTCTTAGAACAGCTGTCATCTCCTCCTTTAGGGATCGAGTCATTGAGTGCTGAATAATGGAGAGCAGGTGAAAGAAGCTGACTCTTCTCCCTCATTCTGCCTGGGGTTTAGCATGGAAACTCTACAAGGTGGGAATGTGACCCCATTAACTCCTTCCTTAAATGCTGGGCCAGTCCTGATCGCTCACGGAGTCTGTCCTGCTCTCTAAAGGTCCTTACATTTGGCCCAGGGGAGTTCAGTGGGACAAAGCCTTTAACACCATGTTCATTTGAATTTCACTCCTGTTTTCCATTATTAGCATCATTGTTGCATTTTAGGACTATCAGCTCCTTGGTGCTGACATTCCACATTGTTTACAGAAGGAGACACCGAGGAATCCTGTAAGGTGGGTGTAGGGACATATCCCAGTGTGGGCAGGTATTTGTCAGAATTAGCAAACAAAAACAGAGGACACTCAGTTAAATTTAATTTTAGGTAAATGACAAATGATTTTTTTTAAGTGTATGCATGTTCTCTGCAATATTTGAGACATACTATACTAAAGAAATTTTGTTGCTTTTCTGAAATTCAAATGCAACTGGTGTCACGTGTTCTATCGGGCAGCCCTCAGTGTAGGAGCAGGGTCTGGGGACTCTCTGTTCTTTGCACTGGATTTTAGTTCGCTCTTTTAGGAGGCGTAATAAAACACAGCTCAGTTCCTATCCCCAGGTATCCAGTCCACACGGGACTCCATTTAGGTGCTTCTATCAATGAGAATTGATTGCTGATGTCTGAGTCCTTTAATCACCTCAATTAGAAAAGGAGGTGGGAAACTAAATCCCTCCAAGAGTAGGAATCCTAAATAACTTCAGAGATTTGACCCATGCTCCCTGTGTATAACCTATCAACTCAGAGCAACTCCTTCTCCTGCAGAGGCCTCATGGCTTCTGGAGTCTGGATATTTAGGCTTTAATCTTCTCTATTCTCTCTTACAACAGACGCTCAGGTCTGATCTTCTCTCTTTTGGAGAGTCAGAACATCTCCGTGTCCTCCTAGGAGCAGACACGTAGTGCCCTCTTTCTGTTAGGCATCAGCACCCAGCCTGTGCTAGAGCATCACAAGAGGGATGATGTATGTGGGGGGGGGGGTCCCCCCCCAGCCTGAGTCAGCCTGGTGTTGCTAAGCAGGGACCATTATTGTAACAGTTTCTTTGTAGCAAGGGAGTGAAAACCCAACTTCCTGTTTCTTGCACCCAGTCGTCTGTGTTTTGTCTTCTAGAGCTTTCAACATTTTTTCTTACTGCGACCCAACATCAGGATACATTTTACATTGAGACATACACATACAAATTTTAACATAAATATAACTAAGACAGAAGGTGTATGGGATAGTAATTACCCTTATTAGATTGGCTGCATCTGGTATTTTCCATTATGTTCTCTTTTACTTATTTAAAATGCTCCTTAGCCTGTTGCATTGATTTCTACTAATGGGTTGCCAACTACCGTTTAAAAAACAATGCTCTAGAGTATTGTATGGCAAATAGAGAATGAGTCTGTTCTTCCTTTCTTTCTGAAAGCTACCAAAATATTTGAAGATAGCTATCAAATTGTATCTTAATCCTCTCCGCACAACGGACCTTTCTTAACACGGTCTGCTTTCTCCATTCCATCCTGCTCCACATCTGCAGAGTGCTCTCTAGGTGAGGAAGATTTCCCTTTAACCTGCCTTCAAGAACTGAGCACGTGGCCTCACACACAGCTTGACCAATACTGGGCATAGTGGGATCATCAGACCCCTTGATCTCAAACTCCCGTCCAAGTCACTGTCACTCCACCAATCCATACTCATTGGCAATGGTTACTTAATATTTTAAATTTACCCAATATCAAATCCATTTTTCCCCTGTTTTGTCTATAAGGGTATATGGGGATGTTTTTCTTAATTGGGGAGAGGAGGGGCTCAAATCACGATGCAGTCGCTCATATTTCCTGGATCTACCGATGAAATATTCCCAGACTCGAGAAATGTAAACAAGAAGAAACCGTGTATCTAGCACAGCAACAATTAAATATCCTCTTACAATGACCATATTTTGAAAGAAAATGCATAACAGGGTAGTAATTATAGCTAATAATTACGGAGTGTTTGTTGCTTGCTAAGCACCACGCGGAGAGCCTCTTACTTTACATGAAACTGACTCATGCATTTCTCACAACACCTTGAGGTGGATGCTACTTGTAATTACTACTTATTAAAAGAAGAAAAACTGAACTTTAATAAAGTCAGGTCGTATAACCAGTCATGTAACCAATAAGTGGCAGAGTGGAGGTTGGTACCAGGCCCATCTGACTGCTCAGCCTGTGTTTTAGAATACTTACAACTCAGTACTGAGTGCCACGGATGGAAAATGACCTCTGGTCTGTCACGTGTCTAGCTTCATAGATCTTGCTCCCTCCCATAAGGAAAGTGAAGAACTTAGTAACAAGGTCAAAATGCTAGCAGCCCCCAGGAGTCAATGGAGACCACCTAGATTCATCACTAATGGTAGTAGGGGCAGGCCACATGGTGCTTTCTAGTGGTGCGGTGAGGCCCGGAGGACGGAGAGGCATCTCTTCTGTCCAGGAGCCCCGCTTGGGAAACAACACAGCTCCGCTCTGAACACAGGCTCAAATCCCGACTCTGTCACTTGTGTATTGCGTGATCTCTGGAAATTCGCCTACTCTCACCTTGCCTCTTTAACTCATGTGTAAAACACGGATGATAGCGCCTGCTGTGCAGGGCGTTGGGTACGGATAAAATGAGATCATGCACGAAATCACCAGGCACAGAAGAGACACCACTCTGTGCATGCTGGTTCAAGACAGAACACTGGGTTCTGATCATTCTTCTACAATAAGCAAGAGATCTGTTCCTTCATTTAGGCTGGGATTTGGAGTACGTGGAAATGTAGGTCCCCAAATGGCCTATACCAGAGGTTCTCAAAGTGTGGCCCATGGAGCAATGGCATCAGCCTATCTGGGAACTTGTTAGAAATGCAATTCTGGGACTCTACCCTGACCCCCTGAATCAGAATATCTGGGGGGGGGTACACCCCGGACTGCTCTCTGTTTTAACAAACTGTTCAGGTGACTGTGTTGCAGGTAAAGTTTCAGAACCACTGCCCCACTGGTACTGAGGATCTGGGTTTTTTTCCTCATTGTCAGTAAGACTCAGTGGAAGCCTCTGGAGAGATGGCTTTCCGGTTGCTTCCATTTGGTCCTCTTGTTATTATTTATCCCAAGTTGTTCATTTTCTGATGTTCCTTATCTCTCTCCCACTTAATTTGAAATTCATCTTGTATACACCTTACCTCATAAAGGTTGGCTGGAAAGGGACCGTTCGCAGGCACTGGGTAGAGGAGACTGGTAACATTCCTGTGGAACTCTTCCAGGGCCCGTCCCTGCAGGCCCTCTCCTCCCTTTGTCTCCTTTAAGTTCTTCCCTCTCACTGAGCTCTTCTCTGCTTCAGAATCTTTGCACATGCTGTTTGCCCAGCTGGAACGCTCTCCCTTCTCCTGCACCATCTTGGAGATGCCCTCCCTTTCCAGTCCCCTTTTCCCTCCTTAGTCTCTGTTGCTGTGCCCTGCTCCTGTTCATCACACATAGACCAATGTATAATTATAGGTTTATTTATGTACATGTTAGTAAGACAGAGCCCATTCAAAGGCATTCACACACCTGGCAGAGTGTGTGGCTTATTAGTCAATGTCACCAATAATATGCTTTGAAGGAACGATTGAATGAATACGCTATTGCTGGTCTCCCATAGCTCTCTGCCTTCTTTCAAACTCTGTTGTGCTTTTGGTGAATCCTTCTAGTCAGTCCTTCTGTTTTTGGTCTTCCTTTTTTCTAGTTATTTCTGATTATTCCCCCCTCTACCCTGAACTTTTCTGAAGACTTGTTTTGCTTAGCGTGGTACTGGCTTTATTGCTGACACACAATAAATACTTGTGCGTTTCTGGATGGACAGCTTATCAGTTAAGATGTGAATTTGAACTCTTCCCCCCACTCAGACTTTATGCTGTAACAGAATTTCTTTTCTCCTGAACTGAGCCATCTGGAGTGGCTGGAGCCATTAAGAATGGTGAGAGTTTCCCCACTTCTCTGTCTTTGGCATTTAAAGTATAAGACATGTCATCTTTAGTGCATATTCCAGAAAGAACCAGAACTCCTGTACAGGTTGTGGAGGGGCCTTCCTTCTTGCTGCTGTTATAGCTAAGAACAGAAAGGACATGTTTTCAGAATAAAACACCCAAACGTCCTTTTCAGAATGGTGGCAACAAGGACTCTTAAGTACGAACATTCTGACCTGAGCTATTGCCAGTTACTGTGACAATCCTTGTTTTTCATAGTGATTTTGTGTTGCTGTTGTTTTAGAAACTCATTATGACTCCAGCTTAGGGGGAGGAAAACCCCAAATGTGTCTACATCATCCTTTGAAATAGAGAAAAACATAATTAGTTTTTTTTTTTTTCATGAAAAGAGCAAAAGGAAGAAATAACCTTATCATGATATGCTGCAGGATGACCAAAACTGAGGCTTCCTCCTGCTAGTCTGCAGTTGGAGCCACCCAACAACTCAACAGAATGATCAATATGGTTAGAAGCTTCAGAGCCTGTAAACGGGCACCATTAATTATAACCCAGTGGTTCTCAGCGGGGGGCAATCTTACCCCATAGGAGACATTTGGCAACATCTGGAGACATTATTAGTTGCCCCCACTTGGGGTGAGGTTCCTCCTGGCATCTACTGGGTGCTGCTAACAATTCCCTCCAGTGCCCAGGACAGTCCCTCACAAGGGACACACTCAGTCCAAAATGTCAGTAGTGCTGCTACTAAGAAAGCTTGAGAAATGAATCAACCAAAAAGTATGAGCTTTCAATACTCCCAAGATTTCTAGAGTAAGAGTAGCAATTAATAATTGAAATGATCATTATTTATTAAATACCTGCTACTTGCCAGCCTCTTTGTAAAGAACTCCTAGCTCCTGAGTCAGGATCTGACCCTAGCTTTGTTCCGGGACATTGTCAGTACTCTCCCTCCTTAGCATTTTTGTGTGTGCGCCTTCTCCCTGGACGTGATTGTGTCTACCCTCTGCTGGTTGTGTTTTCTATAAATCAAACTAGGTGTTGAGCGTGTACTAGGTAACACACTCACAGGAGAAAGCCACAGGCAAGAAGAGACCGGTGTGTCGCTATAGGTGGTGAAGTTAAAAACCTCCAGACAAACAGGCCTGAGATCTATAACTTAACAGACGAGCCTAATGCCTGTGTAGGATGGTAGTACGGCGCCTGGCCCTTAGTAGGTACTTAATAGATGTTTGTTGGGAAATTTTTTTCATAATCAACAGAGTCCTTGGTAGGCTTCAAATGGAAGAAGGTTTCCAAATGCCCTATTCTGTTAAATGACAGTAAGTTCCTCCTAAAAGCAGCACCTGGTATTTCCAGGAGTTCAGAGGTGCCGTACCTTGTGTATTTCCACTTGCCCTTGACATCTTCCTCTTCTTTGTTTTTTACTGTTCCATTCTTAGTCAGTCTGGCCCAGCAAAGGCTCATCCCTTGCTCCTCCCTCTCTGCACACAATATCCCCTGCCACCTGTCCCCCATCTACTGGAAGCCCTCCCAGTATTGCCTGAATTTTGCTCCTGTCAACAGCTTGCAAGATGGAGGGAGGTCATGTGTCAGAGGAAGCACGTGCCACGTGAGAAAGCTTATTTGAGAACATGATTTTGTCTTTCGAAACAAGCAGGAAAAAGATCACAACCACTGTCCCTGTAAAACAGAGAACGAAAGAAAAGCTTGGGAAAAACCGTCTTGCCGGGCTTTAATATGGCGATGATCATACCTGTGGTGGGCATGATCATTGTACGCTTACGAAAAGCAGAAGGGGCTCAAAGGCAGTGCTGAGAAGCAGGACAGTGTGTGCTTTCCTTTCCTGTGTCCATGTCTTTGCTGGTAGTCTCCTGCTTCTCTCAGCCCTCAGATTTCTTGGAACCTGCTAGTTGCCTGCTTCAGAGTTATCAGTCACTCCATTGTGCTCCTATAATGCTTTATTTTAAACTTCTAGTATGCCACCCATCATCCTTGACCTTTATCATACTAAGCTCTGATGTAGTGAATGCTTCTGAAGGAGAATCACTAGAGCACCGTGACCCCAAGGAGCCAGTCAGAGACCGTAGTTCGTGCCCCTCCAACTGCGTGTGCCAGGAGTCAGAAGGGATTCTAGGATGTCACCCTTGGAGATCCTGAATCTCTAGAATTTGGAGGTGGGGACATCAGACATTGAACCTTGTACATTTCTGGTTTATAAATCACACTTTGGGAAGCATTACAGAACTTGGGCTTAAAAAAATCTCCTTACGTGTTCTGGAAGCAAAACAAGCATTTTGATAAGGACAGCCTGGCTACATCATGTTGCTGGTTTGTTCACGCAACAGGCATTGACTGGCAACTCCCAAATGGAGTGGGATCCATTTTAGGTGATGCTGGCAGGAACTGTCCTTGGTGTGGTCATGACCACTCTCTTTTTGCCATCTTTGTTTCCTTCCTGGCAAGCTCAGGCCCATTCTTAGGGCCCATCCTAGTCCATGCAGTAGTT
This sequence comes from Meles meles, assembly GCF_922984935.1. NCBI lineage: Eukaryota > Metazoa > Chordata > Mammalia > Carnivora > Mustelidae > Meles > Meles meles. The sequence goes on along the minus strand of NC_060073.1, from coordinate 87,590,997 downwards.
GACAAGGACTTTTTTTTTTTTTTTTAAGATTTTATTTATTTATTTGACAGACAGAGATCACAGGTAGGCAGAGAGGCAGGCAGAGAGAGAAAGGAAGAGAGGCAGGCTCCCTGCTGAGCAGAGAGCCCGATGCGGGGCTCGATCCCAGGACCCTGGGATCATGACCTGAGCCGAAAGCAGAGGCTTTAACCCACTGAGCCACCCAGGCGCCCGTTGACAAGGATTTTAAGGGGTGTGTTTGGAGGGTGCAAAGAAGAGTGAGGGAAAAAGATGTTTGCATTTTAATAGAGAATTTCAATTCCTTGGTGTTTCAAATCACTGGAGGAGAAGAGAAGGGTTTCTTTTACTGGATTTCTATTGTGTGTCTAGCACTTGATACGTAGTATCTCATTTAACCCTCACACTAAGCCAATGAGGTAAGTACAATTATTCCCATTTTCCAGAGGAGGAGGCTGAGGCTCATGTTATGTTACTCTTCATAGCTGGAAACAGGTGGACCCAGGACTAGAACTCAGGACTGACTCTAAAGTCCATGTGCATTCTCCTTCACCTGGATGCCTCTGTCATCTGGTCTGGAGCATCCTAGTATGTGCCCTGTTTGGAGTTAAAGACTGTTTTTGGCATTGTCCCGAAGAGGGCTGGAATTGTTCCATCACCTTCTTGGCTTTCCTGGGAGTGAGTAAAAGACAACCGGGTCACTTTAGAAAGAATGCTGACCTTTAGACTGAGTATCTAGACCCAGACAACACAGATGCTGTCTGGTGAGCGACCTTACCGCTAGTAAAGCAGAGTTCAGGTTCGGTTGTCGACACACCTTGTTTCTGTTTAGCCCCAGCCACATGTTGCAGTCTGCAACCAAATATACTGTAAGACGGTATTAATGACCTGCTGCTGGTCAAATCGGAAGCCTTTTTCTCAGGCTTTAGTTCTCAAACAATAGATTCCCAGCTATATATTATTTCAGATAGAGTCGATGTGGAAGATTATTTGTTTTCTATATTTGCTGTGGTGATTATTAATAGTTGAGGAAACTCAGGTGCATGGAGGGGAAACATTGACCTGCCATGTATTTGGCCCTTGTATTATTCCTTGGTATCCAATTTGAAGAGCTCAGGCTAGGTCCACCTGCTGCAGTCAGCTGACTGTGGGCCCACAAGCAGGACCCACCACTTCATGGGAAGTCTGGGAATCCCGAGCCCTTGCTAGGGGGACCCTCTCACAACTTCCTCTGGCTTCCATGACTTTAAACCTTACCACTCTTCTCCTTCTCCAGTCTGCCCTCCTCTTCCTCCTCCTTTCCCTATTTATGACTTTTGTTGTCCTGGGCATTCTCCAAGTAAATCGATCTTCATAGCTTCATTTATATTTTTCTCTACACCTCTGTTCTCTGCTTCTTACCCAGGTTCTTGTTCTTTCTGTCCTCTTGCCCAGAGGACAGTAAAGTCTTTCAACATCTTTCTCAAACCAGTCCTTCCTCTTCACTCAGCTTCTCCCAGCAATGGTCCAATGACCCATCCTTCCAGGAATGGTCCATTCTTCCTATGGCCCAGGCTCAATACTGGCTTAACTTGATTACCTTGTTCTTCCTCCTATCTAAGTCACTGTCACTGGAAAAAGTAAAATTCTTGCCTCAAGACTTGGTATCTTCACTGTACTTGGTATCTTCAAAGATTTGGTATCTGGATGGTATCTCACTCTTCCTTTCCCAGCACCTTTGCCTGGACCTCACATGTCATTGCTTCCTGGGACTGTTTCCGAGATCAGCTTCCTATTTCACAGGGCTGTTGAAGGGTTGGTTGAAATAATAATAGCAAATATACGTTTAGTACTTATATGCACTATGCTAAATATTTTTTTTTATATTTTATTTATTTGACAGAGAGAAATCACAACTAGGCAGAGAGGCAGGCAGAGAGGCAGGCAGAGAGGCAGGCAGAGAGGCAGGCAGAGAGAGAGGAGGAAGCACGCTCCCCGTGGAGCAGAGAGCCCGATGTGGGGCTCGATCCCAGGATCCTGGGATCATGACCTGAGCCTAAGGCAGAGGCTTTAACCCACTGAGCCACCCGGGCGCCCCTATGCTAAATATTTTATTTGTTACTTCATTCCAACCTTACAACCTCTACTCCATGGCTATTTCCGTCACCTTGCAAATGAAATGAAACTGAAGTTTAGAAAAGTCTGGTGACCTGCCCAAGGTCACACAGTGAGTGGGCTGTCACTCAACCCATACCTGTTTTGTTGCAGTGGATGCTTATAACTATTAAACTTTTTGCCTCCTAGGATATAGTGAGTTATCTAATGGGGGCAGTTAATAAATGTTAGTTTCTTTCCTTCTTTCCCTCCTTTTTCTATCCATTGTCTTTTCCCCACTCTAGACTCATGTCCTACAAATGCTATCTACCCTTCAAGCCTCCCCTTTTTTCTGCATGGAGTCAGTCTTTTACTCCACATTCTTCAGGCATCACCAGCGCTTTCCTGTTTTCTGGTTGCATATCTTGTCTACTTAAATAAACCCTAGCAAGGCTGGTGAGCTGCTGCTGCTTTTGTTTCTTTGATGCGCTATCAAGTCCTAGCGCTGCTGACTTTAAATGGAGTAGGTATTTGATACATGATTGCTGCATTACTACATTTGGGTTTTATCTTGAGAGCGCACTCACTGAGCCATCAGATGAATCAGAAGAACAGCCTGGAATCTGGATACACAGTCCACCAGAGTTGAGCATAAGGGTACAAGCACCGGCAAACTAATTGGGTAATTGCTACAGTCCAGGCAGGAATCCCAGAAGAAGTCCTGGTCTAGTGAGAAGACAAAGAGAGGAGAGGAGCGCAAGATGAGAGGTGTGGTGTGCGCGGACTTCCTTTTAACATCTTCTGGACTGTCCTTTTAACATCTTCCGCAGCAACTATTCTACTCCCTGGTCTCTCAACATGGCAGCAGCAGAGCAGGTCCCTGAAAGCTAGGGAGGAGGGCTATGCTTGCCTTGTTCCAGGTCCCCAGATCAAGGCTCCAGAGGTATGCCCAGTATAATTGTGTATAATGGGATGGGTAGTAGTGTTTCTTACTAACAGCCTGATTTAAGAGGTGGGGCAGAATCGGCAACTTTTTTCCAGAGTCACTTTCTGTGTCTCCACCAGGGCAGGTAAAAGCCCGTGGGTTTGTGACCACAGGAGGTACAGTTCTGCCAACACATTTAATATCTAAGGCTTGAAGATCTGTTTTGGCCCTCCTGCTTGACAACAGAGTCGAATTTAGCAGCTCGGCACCCAATCCCAGTGTGTGAACTAGGGCCTGAGGAATGCAAAGAGAAGCCTGACCGCTTTTCACCTGGAAATTCCACTTAAGAGCAAATCCTAAACATACCCTAATAGGGACACTGAGGGCAGACCGGGAAACTGATTTCTGCTGGAGTGGGCCTGCTGGGAAGGAAGAGAAACTCGAAGGAGGGAGAACTGTTGAGTCTGACATTAATTAAGCCGCGGCAGGGAACAAAACGGCGGAGGCTGTCGTCCTCCTAAACTCTCGGGGAGACACGTCAGCTTGAGCTCCGGGCAATTTCAGCAGGCGAGGTCCCAGCCCGGGAGGGGAGGCGGGCGGCGGCAGGCGGGCTCTAGGGCCCAGCGGCCGGGCGCCGCGGCGGGGGTGGAGTGTAGGGTTACCGTGACTAGCCAGACGACCCTCCCCGGCGCGAGCGCGGGGAGCAGGGAGCCGAGAGCCGGGAGCGCGGGCGGCGGCGCGGCGCGCAGGACGCTCTACGACCCAGCGGCGGCGGGCGGCTTCGCGCCTGGAGGTGAAGCCCTGGCATTTCTCTCCTTCCTGTGTGAATGGGGCTGACTGTCGGGCGCCGCTTCCCCGCGCTGCCCCAAGCCATGCCCAGCACGCTGCCCGGCGGCCGCCTCCCCCAGCCGCGCCACTGAGCCAGCCATGGTCGCCTCATGTGGAAGGCAAAGTTGCGCCGGGAAACTTGTGAGTCCGCGGTGAAAGGTAACCAGTCCCCGCTCAGGGGGCGGGGAGGGCGCCTCCGAGGCTCCCACGCGAGGGACCCAGCCGACCGGTGCTCCCCCACCCCCTTGCCAGGCTCCCCAGCGGCTTGGGCAGCCGATTCGGCGCGGGTGGCCGGGAATGTCAGCCACCGCGATCTTGCTCTCCCTTACCCAGACTGGTTTAAAAAAAAGAAGCAGCGGAACTCTGTTTCCGCGCCACCCTGCAGGCCCCCGGTGCGGCGGGTCGAATCGCCGCGTCGCCTCGCGCCTCATCCGAGCCTGGAAGTTGTGTGGGCCCGCTGGGCCGGAGTCCCGGGGTTCGGGCGCGACCCCGACGCGGGGCTGGCTTTTCCGGAGGGGGCTGCCGTATGCCTGCACTCTCCGGGACTCGCCCGCGCGCGGGTCTCCTGGCCGCCGAGGGAGGGGGCGGAAGCGGGGCGCCAGTGGCCGCTGCTCTCCGCGCGAGACAAAGGCGCGCATACGGGCCCGCCCGACGGGATGCGGCGCCCGGGCCAGACCCTTCCTGCCCCGCGGGGAAATTTCGGCTCTGGCGGGTGGGGGCGGCCAGGGGGTCGCGCTCCAGACCCGGGGGCTCGGATCGTGTTCGCTGCTGCTCCTTTGTTCTCCCGGACAAGTTTCTTAGAAACTAGGGAGTTAGACTTAGCTTTTCCTCGCTGTTAGTGCCTTTAAAAAATCTGGTTTCAAGGGGGAAAAATTAAACTTTCCAAGTGGAACTGGTTTTTCTTGGAATGTGACATTTGTGGCAGGAGGGAGATTGGCACGTCGACCCATGACAGCCCGGCGGAGCCGGGGGCCCTGCGCCGGGGCAGGGGCCGAACGTGCCCCGTAGGCTGCAGGGCTGGAGCAAGAGGCGGCGGAACCCACGACGCCGCGCGCGCACCCACCTCGAGGGCCTCTGCCTCCTGCTCTGAGCTCGCCACGACGTTTCCAAATTTTCCCCATTAGGAGGCCAGGCTGGGAATCCCGGCTCCCTACCCGCAGCTCCCGCGCCGCGCCACGCCCTACTCTGTAGTGGCTTGATTGGTGGCTGGGAAGACTTTCCCTTTCCATTTTTTGTTTGAAGGTTTTGCCATTTGGGCTTGGGTGTTGGTGTCCTGTCTTCAAATGGCAGTGCTTTGGAAAATGCTTGGCTACCGTATGGATCACCTGGACAAGGGCTTCGGTAAAGGGGTGCCCTGTTCCTGTGGCTTTCGCGGTTGGGACTGAATGGTTTATGCCCTTGGCCTCTCAGCTGCTTTGCTCTGTCCCGATCAAGTGCTGGCATGGTTGCCCATTTCCTTCTTACAGGGCATATTATGAGAATCGAGTTTTTGTACTGCTTATAAAGTCGTTGATTGGTAGCGGACGTAGGAGGTCACGGGAGCCAATTATGATCTCCAGAGATGCTTTGGACTACCCCAGACAGCGTTACTTGCCATGAGCGAGTAAATAGAGGGATATTAATAGCTGCTATCCCAAAAAACTTCCCTCCTTTTCGGGAAGTGAAAAGTCAAGGCTTGAGATGTTGAACAATTACTGCTCTCTGCAGGGCCTGTGGGTCCCTGCCAAACTGACTTAATATTTCCCCTGGCTGCCGGACCACTCCTGGCAGCCCACCGCTGCTGGACACTAGTAGCTGCCCCTAGATGGCACACCTAGGGTAGGGATTAAGGGGGTTCCCTAGATTGTAAGTTCTTGAAGAATCAAGACCAATTTGAAATTTATTTCCCAGGTCGGTGTTCTGAGTATGTTCGTGCATCTACCATGAACATCTTTATGGGAATTGTGTGGGAACAGTAGTTGAATACACTTTGAACTGTTTTTGCCAAGGAGTAAAGTGTTGGAAACCACTGATTTGACCAGAATGAAAAGGAGGAAGACATAGAGTCAAAGTTTTAGAGATGCCTCTAGTCTCCCTGGTGGGTTCTGGGAGATATTTAGTTTTAGGATAGGTATAGTTTGACTTTTGTGAGATGCATGTCTCAGGATAAATAAGGAAACCCAAACTCTGCAAATGGATAGGAGGGAAAGAAGGTGCCAACTTTTTTTTCATCCTCCCTCTTCTTTTTAAAATGCATAGAAGTCTTGGTCTTTTAGGTTCTGTGCTGTTGGTGGAAGGTGAAGAATACTAATGTACGGAAGGGCGTGTGGAGATCAAAGCATTTAAAAATACATCTTTTCATGGAAGCAAATGGAGGACTTTCAGTTTAAATGAGATTTCGAAGTGCTGTCGTTGAGAAAAGCACATGAATGTAGAAATGTGAGTAATTTTATGGGAAGGCACTCTGCTGATTAGACTTGAGAGTGTCTGCCCTTGGCCAGTGAGTCTGGAAGCTTGGTAGAGATGTGGGGTTTTTTGTTTTGTTTTGTTTTGAAGTCTACCCCTGTGGAGAAGGACCCAGGGCCTGGGGAAAGATGGCCGAACTAACCGAAATTAGAAGGCAGCCTGGCTGGGGAGAGTTGCAGGGAAAAGTGCAGACCCTAGGTCCCAGGGCTGTTTTTCTTCATAGTAATTTGTGAAACTACTTTGAAAATGATTAAGTACTGTATAACATAAGGCTTTAGAAAAAATAATTAATGACTTCTGAAACAAGGGAATCGCTAGTGAAGACTGTAAAAATCTGATTTTCCAGGCCTGTAAAATAAAAGGAAATAACTTTGTAAGACCCTTTAGTAGTTCTGATATGCAAAATTCTCCCAAAGTAGCATCCCCAACGCCCTGCCCCCCCCCCCCCCCAACCTCTCACCCTCATGTGGCTATCTGCATTTCAAATGCATATGGAAGCAGCTCAGGCCAGGAAATCTCTAGCATTTTGAATAATTTTTCTCCTTCTATTTTTTCATTAATTTTCGTAGGCTCTTGTGTCCCAGAATTCACTAGGCAATGGAATACTTGAAAAGCAAGGGGTAAGTTGGAGGTCAATTCAGAGGACATATTTGATTATAAGGTTTGTTGGAAACAGTCTGAGGTTGTTGAGGTTTTTGTTTGTTTGCTTAGCGATTTTTAAAAAAAAATTATTTTGTTGGTTTGACTTTGTTTTGTTTTGGAAGAAAGGCATCATTTAAAGCTTGGCCATTGTGGGTGGGTCCCTACACTACTTTTGCTGAAGGAAGCCACGCCTGGGCTTGTGTGTGGCTCATTCATTGCCTGTTCTCTAAATTGTGAGGCTCTTGGCCTCTGTTCTTGTGAAACAGGGTCTATTCATTCCAGGCGCTTAAGATAGGACTCCTGGATTCCCAAAGGGGTTCACACATCAGGACTTTTTTTTTTCTTTTTCATTTTATGAGGGGGATGGGGAAGTAGCTGTAAGATGTTAGAAAATGTATTCCTGTTAAGACTCTGGAGAATTGGATTTAACTTTAAAAAAAAAAAAAATGAAATCACATAGACCTACTATGTGCCTTTAGAATCTGTGTTTGGGATCTCACTGACGAGTAGTGCAGCTGTATATACCTCTTTTTCGTTAGTTTTGTTTTAAGTAAAAGGCCTGTACTTCCCTTTTTAAAAAACTTTTTATTTTGAAATGATTATAGTTTTATGAGAAGTTGCAAAAATAGTAGAGAGGTCCTGTGTACTCTTCACCCATTTTCCCCCATTGGTAACATCTTACATAACCAAAGTACAGTAGAACCAGGAAACCGACATCGGTACATGTCAGATTTCACTGGTTCTCCAGGCATGCATCTGTGTTTGTGTATATGTACTTCTTTGCATTTTTTCCACACTGGTGGATTCCGGTAACCACCATCACAGTCAAACTATAGAACTATTCCATCAGCTCAAGGATGACCCTTATGCCACCCTTCACAGTCATGTCTACTCTCCCCTCCCGGCACCTAGCTGTAAACCCTAGTAACAACTAAATCTCTTCTCCCTCCTGTCATTTTGAGAATGTTACAGAAAGGAAATCATGTGGTATGTGACCTTTTCAGATTCGCTTTTTTACTCAGCATGATACCCATGAGATCCATCCAGGCTGTCACACTATCAACAATCTGTTCTTTTTTATCACTGAGTAGTAGTCCATGGTATGGATATACCACAGCTTGTTTAATCATTCACCTCCTGAAGAACACTTGGGGGTTTCCAGTTTTGGGCTCTTACAGTTAAGGTTATTGGGGCCATTTGTGCATGGGATTTTGCATAGACGTGTTTTCACTTCTCCAGGATAAATGCCCAGGAGTGTTGTTGCTGGATTTTGAGTGGTAGTTGTATGCTCTTTTTTTTTTTTTTTTTTTTTTTTTTTTTAAGAAATTGGCCAAGCTGTGTTCTGGAGTGGCTGTACAATTTTACATTCCCACCAGCCACGTAGGAGAGGTTTGGTTTTTCTCTGCATCCTTACCTGCATTTGTTTATTATTTTAGCTGTCCCAGTAGGTGTTCTAGTCTCAGCCTGGTTTTAATTTGCATACCCTAATGGCTAATGATGTTGAGCATCTTTTCATGTTTGCCATCTCTATGTCCCCTTTGGTGAAATGTCTGCTTGTGTCCTGCTTATGTTCTAACTGAACTGGGTTTTTTATTACTCTTAACTCTGAGAGTTCTTATATTCTAAATATTTGTCCTTTGTCAGATATATATATATGTCTTGCATATATTTTTTTCCAGTATGTACTTTGCCTTTTTATCTTTTTAACTGGATCTTTTGTAGGGCAAAGATTTTTAATTTTGATGAGGTCCAGTTTAATGCCCCCCCACCCGCCCTTTATGCATTGGGCTTTTGGTATCACGTCTAAGAATGCTTTGGCCTAGGCCTATGTCCCCAAATTTTGTCTCCTATGTTTTCGTTTAAAGTTTCATAGTTTTACATTTTTTTTAAACATATATCACTTTTTTTTTTCTTTTCAGCATAACAGTGTTCATTGTTTTTGCACCACACCCACTGCTCCATGCCACACGTGTCCTCACTAATACCCACCACCTGGTTCCCCAACCTCCTACCCCCCCCCCCCCCCGCCCCTTCAAAACCCTCAGGTTGTTTTTCAGAGTCCATAGTCTCTCATGATTCATCTCTCCTTCCAATTTCCCTCAACTCCCTTCTCTCCATCTCCCCATGTCCTCCATGTTATTTGTTATGCTCCACAAATAAGTGAAACCATATGATACTTGACTCTCTCTGCTTGACTTACTTCACTCAGCATAATCTCTTCCAGTCCCGTCCATGTTGCTACAAAAGTTGGGTATTCATCCTTTCTGATGGAGGCATAATACTCCATCGTGTATATGGACCACATCTTCCTTATCCATTTGTCCGTTGAAGGGCATCTTGGTTCTTTCCACAGTTTGGCGACTGTGGCCATTGCTGCTATAAACATTGGGGTATAGATGGCTCTTCTTTTCACTACATCTGTATCTTTGGGGTAAATACCTGGTAGTGCAATTGCAGGGTCATAGGGAAGCTCTATTTCTAATTTCTTTTTTTTTTTTTTTTAAAGATTTTTTTTTTATTTATTTATTTGACAGACAGAGATCACAAGCAGGCATAGAGGCAGGCAGAGAGAGAGGAAGGGAAGCAGGCCCCCTGCTGAGCAGAGAGCCCAATGCGGGGCTCGACCCAGGACCCTGAGATCATGACCTGAGCCGAAGGCAGAGGCTTTAACCCACTGAGCCACCCAGGCGCCCCTCTATTTTTAATTTCTTGAGGAACCTCCACAATGTTCTCCAAAGTGGCTGCACCAACTTGCATTCCCACCAACAGTGTAAGAGGGTTCCCCTTTCTCCACATCCTCTCCAACACACCTTGTTTCCTGTCTTGCTAATTTTGGCCATTCTAACTGGTGTAAGGTGATATCTCAATGTGGTTTTTTTTTTGTTTGTTTGTTTGTTTGTTTGTTTTAAAGATTTTATTTATTTATTTGACAGAGAGAGAGGTCACAAGTAGGCAGAGAGGCAGGCAGAGAGAGAGGAGGAAGCAGGCTCCCTGCAGAGCAGAGAGCCCGATGCGGGGCTCGATCCCAGGACCCTGAGTTCATGACCTGAGCCGAAGGCAGTGGCTTAATCCACTGAGCCACCCAGGCGCCCCTCAATGTGGTTTTAATTTGAATCTCCCTGATGGCTAGTGATGATGAGCATTTTTTCATGTGTCTGATAGCCATTTGTATGTCTTCATTGGAGAAGTGTCTGTTCATATCTTCTGCCCATTTTTTGATATGATTATCTGTTTTGTGTGTGTTGAGTCTCACCACTCTTGTTCAACATAGTATTAGAAGTCCTAGCAACGGCAATCAGACAACAAAGAGAAGTAAAAGGTATCCAAATTGGCAAGGAAGAAGTCAAACTCTCTCTCTTCGCAGATGACATGATTCTTTATATGGAAAACCCAAAAGACTCCACCCCCAAACTACTAGAACTCATACAGCAATTCAGTAACATGGCAGGAGACAAAGTCAATGTACAGAAATCAGTGGCTTTCTTATACACGAACAATGAAAATACAGAAAGGGAAATTAGAGAATCGATTCCATTTACTATAGCACGAAGAACCATAAGATACCTGGGAATAAACCTAACCAAAGAGGTAAAGGATCTGTACTCAAGCAACTACAGAACACTCATGAAAGAAATTGAAGAAGACACAAAAAGATGGAAGACGATTCCATGCTCTTGGATTGGAAGAATAAACATTGTTAAAATGTCTATACTGCCTAGAGCAATCTATACTTTTAATGCCATTCTGATCAAAATTCCACTGGTATTTTTCAAAGAGCTGGAGCAAATAATCCTAAAATTTGTATAGAATCAGAAGAGACCCTGAATTGCTAAGGAAATGTTGAAAAACAAAAACAAAACTGGCGGCATCACGTTACCTGATTTCAAGCTTTACTACAAAGCTGTGATCACCAAGGCAGCATGGTACTGGCATTAAAAACAGACACATTGACCAGTGGAACAGAGTAGAGAGCCCAGATATGGACCCTCAACTCTATGGTCAAATAATCTTCGACAAAACAGGAAAAAATATACAGTGGAAAAAAGACATTCTCTTCAATAAATGGTGCTGGGGAAAACTGGACAGCTATATGTAGAAGAATGAAACTCGACCATTCTCTTACACTGTACACAAAGATAAACTCGAAATGGATAAAAGACCTCAATGTGAGACAGGAATCCATCAGAATCCTAGAGGAGAACATAGGCAGTAACCTCTTCGATATCAGCCACAGCAACTTCTTTTAAGATATGTCTCCAAAGGCAAAGGAAACAAAAGCGAAAATGAACTTTTGGGACTTTATTAAGATCAAAAGCTTCTGCACAGCAAAGGAAACAGTCAACAAAACAAAAAGGCAACTCACGGAATGGGAGAAGATATTTGCTAATGACAGTACAGACAAAAGGTTGATATCCAGGATCTATAAAGAACTCCTCAAACTCAACACACACAAAACAGATAATCATATCAAAAAACAGGCAGAAGATATGACCAGACACTTCTCCAATGAAGTTTTACATTTTTTTAAAGATTTTATTTATTTGCCCAGAGAGAGAGTGAGAGAAAGAGAGAGAACACAAGTGGGGGAGGGGCAGGCAAATGGAGAAGCAGGCTCCCCGCTGAGCAGGGAACCCAATGCAGGACTTGATCCCCTGGGATCATGACCCAAGCTGAAGGCAGATGCTTAACCAACTGAGCCACCCAGGTGTCCCAGTTTTACATTTTTTTTTAAAGATTTATTTATTTACTTTAGAGTGAGAGAGAGTGTGGCTGGGAGGGGCAGAAGGAGAGGAAACTTAAGCAGTCTCTGAGCTGAGCGAGGAACCTAACGTGGGGCTCCTTCTCATGACCCTGAGATCATGACCTGACCTGAAACCAAGAGTGCTCAACCGAGTGCACCCCCCAGGCGCCCCCATAATTTTACATTTTGTGTTCAAATTGTAGTTCATTTTTGCCCTCTTTTAAGAATTTGTATGTCTGGCTCCCGATCTTAAAAAGCATCTCTTAGGAGTTGATCATGTTTTTAGTGCTCTCAAAGCACAGAACTGACTCGGGCATGTTTCCACTTTCAAGAGCTCACCCCTTAGTGGGGTCATGGTGTGGACATTTCTGGGTGCGAAGTGCAGTAAAAGAGACAACCATGAGCACTGAACAGAGAGGGCTCACTTGGATGGAGGGGGTCAGGGCTTCCCTGGGCAGGTTGTCCTCACATGATGGGAATAAAATCAGTTCTTGCCTTTGATGCAGTTTGTGGGTATCTGTATTGCCATGAATTCTTCAGTGTGGGTCATCCTCGTTGGGGTAAACTGAGTGTGGTTGAGGGCTGTTTTGCAACTGCACATGGCGTAATAGCTTAACAAAATAATAAAAGTGCAGTACTCAAGACTCAATAACATACAGAGTATGAAGAAAGTTAGATAGCTTTAAAATGAGAGTATGTGTGCTAAAGCAAGAAAAGAGGTAGTATTCCAGGTTGTTTAGGAACAGTGGACCTGGTTTGCTTCCTGGCCTTTCTGCCTCCTTCCTGTATAATCTCAGGTAATTTGACCTGCCGAAGCATCATGGATGAAATGAAGAGGGTAATAGTCCTCACCTCTTGGAATTGCATGAGGGTGAAAAGGAACAGTGCATATGTACAGTGCTGGACATATTGAAAGTACTCAGTAAATACTTGCTATAATAATAATAATTATTATTATTATTAAAAGAGAGACAGATGGTTTTCGGTGTGTGTATTCTCATATATGTCCTTTCTCCAAGAAACTGGAATTCTGGTTCTAATAGAAACCTAGCTTTTCACAGTTGGGAACACGGTATCATGTACCAAATATTATTTATTGAAGGAAGTTAGAAGTTAGGACATTCTGTCCATAAGTTAGTCCTAGCTATAAAATAGACCTTCCTTCCCACCGATCACCCAGGATCTTCTGAGGAAAGAACAGTTTCCTCTCTCTGGAAGGAGGAGGTCTGTGTGCTCTCGGAGCTCTTTCAGAGTTTACCCATGCTTGTCACCCTAGGTACAGTAAGGCAGGGCTGATGTCGCTGGGATGTGTCCCAAACTTCACCACCAGCAGCTCCCTTTCCTTCCCCTCGACGAGCAGGTTGTCAGTTTCCCAGAGGAAAGGGAATGAACCTCAGACGTACAGTTCTGGGGCAGTGGTTAGAACAGTGGTTCTCAAATATGGTGGACATCAGAATCACCGAGAGGGCCCGCGTTTTAACAAAACAGACTGCGAGCACTCCCCTCCCCCAGGTTTTGTTTCAGTTAGCTCTTGGAGGGGCCCAAGAATTTACATTTCTAACTAGTTTCCAAATGATGCTGGGCCTGCTGGTCCAGGGACCACACTTGGAGAACCACTATTTGAGAGCATAGTCTCGCTTTAATTGGCTCTAGTCTGAGGTGATTAACTCTTTGGAACTGAATGTGTTTCTGTTTAAATGAGGGAGATGGAAATAGATTGATTTCTCAAGTTACTGGCTGATCTGACTAACTTTGTGCTCTGTTCTCATTACCCTTCTGTGCCTTCCCCCTTCCCAACCCTGACTTTTACTTCTCTCAGTTGTCTTTGGTCACACCTTGGAAGATCCAGTGAGTTAGGGTGAATGGTTCCTAAACAGAAGCCCTATTGCTTTGCTTGAGTCACTTAACCTCTGTAAAGTCAATGTGTTGACTTCATACTTACATGGCGAGGTCACTGTGAGGCTTCAGTGAGACAGCGCAGGTGAAGGGACTGCATACGAAGTAAAGCATGGTGCAGAATTCCTTTGTTATTTTGAGCATCCTTCACTACCCTTCAGAACAGTGTCCTCGGACTTGAGGATGGACTCCTTCTCCTGAGGCTGACTTTCACTGCTGCTGGGGTGCTTGTAAGGATTGGGTGAAATCTGCGGGGCCTTCGTGGAGAAGTAGGTCCCACAGTGGATGACTGGTTGGGCTGGGGTCTCTGAGGGCCTTCCGAACTGGGATGTTGTGGAGGCACGTTGGTGTGGAGATGTGGCAGTGACCATAGAAGAGTTTGGTGCTGGAAATGAGCTTGAACAGTTGCTGGACTATTAAGAGTCAGCTTCCTCACAGTGGAGAAATAAAATTCCATGACATTTTTTTTTTCCTGGCATCTTTGGAAGATGTGATCTGGCCCCCACCTATTTTTACTTTGAGTTCTTGATCTACACGGTCCACAGTGACCACTAGCCACATGTGCCTATCTAAGTTAATCAAAAGTCAGTGAACTAAAAATTCAAGTCCTCCGTCGCATGAGCCACAGTTCAGATGCCCAGTAGCGGTTTGATTAGTGCAGCAAGCTCCATCGCGCAGTGCTCTTCCAGAAAGACGTTAGCCCAGTGTGACTGATGGCACCACTGCCGGGCTTCATAGGACGGGATGGGCACTCATGTTTGATGAAATGAATCACTTCTCCCTTGCAGTCCTGTGTGGACCAGTTGGGAGACGATACTGCAGGACGACTCGCCTGTCAACATGAACCTCGTTTTTTGGAGGCTCATCTTATGTAGAGGGTCAGCAAGGCGTTTGGCTTATTCCGGGAGTAGCGCTTACCAGGGTAGCCCGCTGTATCAAGGGGTATCTACTGCTTCTAGGGATGTCTGCGGCTTTGGTTCCATCGCCGGGGTTCTCCCGGGGGTGTGGTCCTTGAGAGAAGCAAGCGGAAATGCGAGTGTGGAGTGAGCCCCAGAGGTCTTTGTCCCGGGGAGGATCTGGGCCAGCCTGGACTCCTCCGCCTTGGGTCCTTACACTCTTGCCCCAGCCTTTGTCGACGCAAGGCGGGAGGCGGGAGGCAGGCCTTCGGCCGGTGTCTGGACTTGCTCGGATACCGTTCCTCCTTGCCTCATCCTGATGGTTGCCTCCTTTTAGAGGGTTCTGTGAGCTGTAAGGTCCTTTCCCTTCCCCACCTCCAGCTCCTTGCACTGACTTCCCAAATACTTCGTGCATCCGTCTCCTTGCTTTGCCTGTCCAGGCGCTGGGTGCTTTCGTTACTGAGCTTCCGGAACCCTCCCAGCCACACAACAGGTCTTCCCACTTCTGCTCTCCTGCGCCTCTTCTGATCTGCTCCGCCCTTCCTGCTTTCCTCCACCCTTCTCAGAACAGGCAGAGCAAGATGAGGGTGATAGGTATCTTGTCTTCCAGGCCCGCTTTGCTTCCTGCCTTAGGTGGGGCTCTGCCCGGCCCCTGGCCGGGAGCCAGGGAGGAAGGAGGCCTCTCACATTGAACTGCTGCTTCTCACCGTAAGGGCTGCTCTGTGTGACCCAGGAATGTGACCCCCAAAGACAGGGGTGAGGCAGGCCCTTTCCTTCCTGAAATGAACTGTACTTGGAAGGACTCTGAGAACCAAGTTTCTGAAGGGTAAGCCCCCTCTACAGGGTTGGGGGGAAAAGGGTAAATATGAAATTTGGCAAGGCCCTGTTTCCTGAGGGACCAGTCTTTAAATCTCACTGCAGCTATCGTTGATTACTCATCTTGGTTATGTGGGAAAAGGTTGGAAGATAGAAGGGCGGATGAGATTGCCTATCTGGGATCTTTTTTGGGGCAGTGGGGGATCAAGGAGGAGGAGAAATAGCAAAAGGGTCTAGCAAGCATGTTCTCTCAGAATTATGGAAATCAGTGGATATGGTACCTAGGGAACAGCATTAAATTCACTGCAGAATACATGTGACCCCAGAAAATGTCTTCTGAAATCAAATTAGCTTAAATTAAGACACCTGGGAAAGTAATGTAAATAGTATCACAAAACCACTTATACAAACCTTAAATATAATGGGGCTATCAGATAATAAGCAGGAGGCTTGCAAAAGGGCATGACCTTGGCAGACTTACCTTCCTATGGTCGTGATTGGCCAGCTAGATCATAAATGAGCAGTTGCGTGAAAAGTGGGGAGTACATTTACTTTAGCTAAATTTGAGATTTGATCCCATAAAGTATTTGCCCCCCCCCCATCAAGAATGTAAGATCTAAAAATATCTACTCTGAGATACGGATTATCTTAGTCCTGAGTTTAGAAATAAAATTTTCTGAAATTCTGAAGTTTCTTTCTTTCATTTATTTTTTAAGATTTTATTTATTTATTTGACAGATTACAAGTAGGCAGAGAGGCAGGCGGGGCAGGGCCAGGGGGAAGCAGGCTCCCCGCTGAGCAGAGAGCCCGAAGTGGGGCTCGATCCCAGGACCCTCAGATCATGACCTGAGCTGAAGGCAGAGGCTTAACCCACTGAGCCACTCAGGTGCCCCTGAGGTGGAGAATTTGATGAGGACACAATACAAGGATACAGTCCTCCATCCAGCATTGGAGGGTCTGTCATGTGCGTGGAACTGGATGAGGCATGGAATATATATCCTTTGCTCCCATGGAATTTGGATTCTAAAAGGGATATAATGGAATAAGTGATTAGAAAACAGAAGGCAAACTGAACTGGATTTATTCTGCTGTGTGAAGAGGATGAGGAGCAATTTGGAATTGCCTTCCAATTATTTTATCTTTGCTGTGAACTGATTAAGAGGGAATGGGTTTCAGTTAAAGATATCACAACTTCTAGAAGCATGGGTTTTGTGTTTTGTGCCACGGAGCTTGGGAGGAAATGGAGGCTATAGATGCAACCAAGGAATTACTAGAAGTGTGGGGCTGTCTCACTCTAGAAATCTCTTTAAATTGAGTGAGTATGATTGAATGTCCTGTATGAATGCGGAATGTGGATCTAATGGCTGGTTTTGATGTGTTCATCTGTGGGGCTTTTGAGGAACTTAAGGAAGCTTGTGTGGCTGGAACTGTGACAGATGTGTGCAGCAGGAACCAGATCAGATTCCGTAGGTTCTCCCAGATGAGGGAGGGGAGCCCTTGGAAAACCATCAGGTGGGGCTGTGTCAGGGGGTCCTGTGGCAACAACACGGATTGTGTCTGCATTTGCCTTTCAGTTTCCTCTTTGATTTGAGTGAGTTGTACAATCTGGGAAGAAGAGAGGAAAATTAGTGCTAATTATGCATCATGATTTGTTTGCAAAGTCTGTTTAATGTTGAAAAAGCATTTAGGAATCTATGATGTGTTATTTACTCTTTCTGCTTAAGAAGTTAAAACAAAAACAAAAACAAAAACAAAACAAAACCAGCCTCCAGACTCTTAATTCTGTTTATCCTGCAACTTTACTGAATTCACTTCCCAGTAATAATAGTTTTTTAGTTAGCATCTTTAGAGTTTTCTCTATATAGTATCATGTCATTTGCCCATAGTAACAGTTTTACTTACTTAATCCATGTGGATGCCTTTTATTTCTTTTTCTTGTTTGATTGCTGTGGCTAGGACTTCCAGTGCTGTGTTGAATTACAGTGGTAAGAGATGACATCCTTGTCTTTTTCCTGATCTTAGAGGAAAGTTCTCAGTTTTTCACTGCTGAGTACGATGTTCTTATCAATAACTATATCTCCAAAAAATAATTATATATCTCCTTTAAACAAAGCTTAAAGCTCAACAATGCAGCAGTGAAATCTATGCTTAGTTGACCTTTGTGTTTGATTCAGACCTGAGATTCACAATTTCCAGAAGTGTTCATTATGGAAAATTCACTGTGGAATAAGAAGAGAGGTTTTTCCCTTCTTATTTGTAATGCTTAGGAGAGAGGACAGATTTCCCGCACCACCTGTCCCAGTGTCCTTCTCTCTGAAGAGGAGTTTCCTAGGCAGCTGAGCTGTTCAAGTTAGAGCCTGGTTCCTGATTCCTCTCCGGGTCCAGCTAGCCCTTGACTTGCATGCCAAGGTGACAGACAAGTTAGGAGTTTTGAAGAATCTTTGGATGGCACCAAGTATGCTTTTGTTTTGGTCTCTGATACTAAGATTACACCAGTAAGCTTATTTTCAGAGAAAGGGTATATTTTAAGATCTGTCAACCCAAGTGCTTGGAAAATTGAAAATGTAATTTTGGTCTTCTGTCTGTTTGCTGAACAGTCTGACCTAAACGAAACTTTAAATGTTTTTGTGTGTGTGTGTGTGTGTGTATTTTCTGGTGGGCAGCGAAGTTTATTGAAAAATAGTAAAGTGATAGTACAAAGCTCCCCAAAGAGTGGGGGACCTGAGAGAGCTGCCCTTAATGTCTTCATCTTTGATCTGCTTGGGCATCTTGCTGTTTTTAAAAAGCTCCCTGATTTGATCATTTCTTGAAAGTGAAATTTATACCATTGATTCCTGTTCCATTTCCCCATTCTCATAAACAGAAGCTAAAATATACTAAGCACTTAACATGTGCTGGAACACCGTTCATTGCTCTGTCTTATTTAATCTTTGTGATGGCCTTATGTAGCAGGTCTAACTGCTGTCTCCGTTCACAGATAAGGTAACCGGCACCAAGAAGTTAACTCATTTGCTCTGTTCGCGAAGGTAATAAGTCACAGATCCTGGATTCCTAACTACATTAGGAGCAGATTTGCCAAAACAAAACCAAAAAAATTGGCTCCTTTTTCTTTTCTTTCCATTTGGTGCATATTTCCTCCTCTTTCTCTGCCATTTGGTGGATATCTCTGTTATTCTTTAAATCTTTTAAGACTCTGGTCTTCTGGCTTGACAGCATCATCCTCTTTTGTCCTCACTCATCCTGTCTTAACATCCTTCCCTCTGTCCCAGTACTGCCTGACTTCCTGCTGGGCGAGTTATTAGTTTCTTTTCTCTCCACCTCCTAAAAGTAATTCTCATGGAGCCTTTTTTCCTAGTGAAATATCATTGTTGATTTGTATTCCCTTTTATGAAAATCCCTCAAGGGCAAGAAGATGCATTCACGTGCAGGTGTTTTCTAGAGAGCCTGCTCCCTCTCCTCGGATACATTTTCTTTAGTCATTGGAGTCTGATCGTCTGACAAGTAGAGTTCAAGCAGAGCTTTATATCAAAGGGCCTCTGTGTGTCTTCAAGCTTCACCACTTTTGGGGCCTGTGGGCACCTCTCTTTGCTTGGGAGGGAGGCAATTCGCTGTCAGTTATACACAGTTATACAATTCGCTGATTTGTAGCCATTTTCATCTTAAAGGTTTCTTTAAGTTTCCCATCTTTTGGCCCCTTCCCCATAGAAGAGGCTATAGCATATAGAGCCATGTTTCTCAAAGTGTGCTCTGTGGAACCCTGGGGGTTCCTGAGACCTAAAAACCACCTTCATAGTAACAGTAACACACGTGTGCCTCTGACTGCACGGACATTTGTACTGATGGTATAGAAGCAATGCTGGGAGAAACTGCATGTGCCTTCGCATGGTTCGAAGCCATGGCACTGACTCTACTAGTGGTCTGTCTGTCCCTCACCAGCACATGCTGTGAAAAGCCTGCTTCGCTTAAGACCATTCTTGTTGAAGTAGTACAGGTACTAGTTTTATTAAATCTCCAACCTCAGCTACACCTTTTTAATGCCTTGTGTGATAAAATGGAGAGTGAAAATTAGAAAATTTCAAATGAAAATTAGAATTTTGGGAAATTTGGATTTGCCACTATGAGCTTGACAGCTTCCTAAACACAAAAGACTATTCTGATGATCGCAGTCCATGGTGTATTAAAAACGTGGTTTTGTTGATGTTACATACTTGAAATATTTCCATGTATGGAAGATTTGCATAGTTCAGTGAACCATTATTTTCCAAATGACCAATGTATGAAGTCATGAAATCATGGATAAAGAACGTTCCCTCCAAAGTAAGAGATGGACCAATGGATTTTAATGGGATCGAATTTAGAAGAATATCCAAGATGAAGTCACTGAGATAGTTTTAGTATTTCATATTGCAACCACCTTTAAGAAATTAGCACTTGTTGTGTTTTGGTATTATTTCAAAGGATAGTCACAATTATCTGGAAAGGCTATCATGATACTGCTCCTTTTTCCAATTACATATTTGAATGAGGCCAGATTTCCTTCCCTGCTTCAGCTAAAAATCACACAATAGACTGACAGCGGAAGCAGATATGAGAATCCAACAGTCTTGTAAGCCTGACATTGGTTTGCAGAATTATAAAATAATAACCGTCTCACTGCTTTTTGTTTTAGAAATGAGTTGTTTTTTTGAAATGAGTTTCCATAAAAAATATTTCATGTCACTTAGTGGGTTTATCATTATTGTTTTTAAATGAAATA
This sequence comes from Meles meles, assembly GCF_922984935.1. NCBI lineage: Eukaryota > Metazoa > Chordata > Mammalia > Carnivora > Mustelidae > Meles > Meles meles. The sequence continues at coordinate 87,570,982 of NC_060073.1, read as the reverse complement.
TATTTTAATAATTCTCAGTTTCATTTTCTAACATAATAAATACGGATAGATAGGGCCCACATAAACAATAGCTTATTGGGCCCTCAATAATTTTTAAGAGTGTAAAAGAGATCCTAAAACCAAAAAGTTTGAGCGCTGTTGGTATAAGAGTAAACACTGCGTACATTTTGAGTCAGAACCCCAGGGCTTGCATCTTGGTTTTGCCCTTTACTAACTGTGTGACTTAGGCAACAGTGCGTTAGTTCCTGTGTCTGAGAAACGAGGGTAATCCTCATAGAGTTGTGAAGTCCATACAGTTAGTGTGTGTGTTCTTATAGACCTAGGGAGAAACCTTGGCTCTTGACAGATTGTTTAGGGGGATGTCCGTGATCCCACCCCTCCAGGCCAACGAGAAGAAAGAGTAAGAGTAGCGCCTTAGGACAGTTCCAGAATCCAGTGTGTGTGCCCTGAGATGGACCTGGACGGTGGTATCTGCTTACCACTCCATGCTACCTTGAGCCTGCCTGGGTCACTGCATTTGTGCGCTGTTGGGCAATTGTCTGCCTTTGTGTCTGCCTCTCTCACTAGCCTGCCATAGTTGGGTCCCCATATCAGGCACTGACTCACGCCTGGAAGATGCTCGGTGTCCTGGATCTTGTGGAAGGAATGAGTGAATGAATGACTGTGTAATTCTGCATTTTGCTGCTCATGAAGTCCACAAACCCATACGTCGTCTTTGGTAAGGGATAGGAATTTTAAGGAAACCAAATACTACAGCAGATATCCAGGCGCTTTAAAATACATTGAAGTTCTGTGGGATGCTTTGGAACAGTCATGGTTGAATTTGCATCAGGCTGTGAGCTGTGTGACCCAGAGCATGTCACTTCCGTTTTTGTTTAGGTAAAGAGGAGATACTGAGACCTGATTCCCAGAGATGTGAGAATTACCCGAGATAATGTGTGTGTCCCGTCCTGCTCTATAATGTTATGTTCTGTGCCTTCCTTCCATACAAAATTCAGCAGCGGCTTATCTCACATGACTCGATGGCATAATTGGCTGTCTGATTTTTGAGTTTCACATTTAGCAAGCACATGTCATATAAGACGGTAAGCATTTTCCCAGACCTTATGTCATCGTGGTGCACTAGACGCATTTTTTGCTGCAGTCACTTTATTGTATCTTTATCGCGATAGTTTAGATGTAACTGAAATGGTCATATTCTCTGACCCAGTCATTCAGGTTTAAGCAATTATGAAATCTAGAAGCGATGAAACTGTTGACTTCAAATCTGAACTTACTAAAAAGCCACAAATTGACCCACGGAATTCTTTACCAAAAGAGTCAGTGCAGGCTCATTGGCCTATTTTAGGAAGAGTCACTGCCTTTATTTACTCATTTGGGTTCATCAGACCCATCACGCTTTGGCTTCAGATGTGATCAATGTACAGAGTTTTGGTTTATCACCGCTGTTCCAGAGTGCACGTGACATGTCAGCCCTCGTATGGCAGAGAGGTATCAGCTTCCTACATCCGACCCTGCAGTCAAATCAACCGCGAAGAATTCATTTCTGGTCTGCACTTGTGGAGATCCTGATTGACAGGTGCAACACGGGGGCTGGGAAGTGACATTTTTAACATGTACCACGGCTAACGTGAATCGAGCTCAGGTTTGGGATTCATTGTTCAAGGGGAGACCCCATGGCGCCAAGAATAGGCGGCCAAGTAAAAAGAATAGGTGGCTTCATCAATCGCCTTGGTGTGCTGGTGATTGGCAGGGAGGGTGCTAATTTTTACTCTAAGCTTTTATGAAAAATAACACAAATAAAATAGCTCTGATTACTTCTCTGCCTCGTATATCCAGGGAAAGCACTTTTCCCAGTACCTTTCCCCATTTTCCACAAGCAAGAGCATATCATTAAAACGGCCCTCATTTTAATGTAAGAAATTAGGCAGGAGTGAAAGACTCAGAATTAAGTGTGCCTTGGTGGGGGGAGTTTTGGATGGCAGAATGGCATCGCAGAAAGAGCTCTGATTTTATCTGCTGCTGCCTAGTTCTGTGCCTCTGGGCGTTACTTAACTGCTGTGAGCCTGGTCTCCCTCACTACAAAATGGGAATAGGGCGGTGATAATTAAACGTAGGGATTTTTGTATCATCCCTATACTTCCTAAACCCTCAACAAGTGGGAGCTCCTGCCACCATTGACTTTACTCTTAATACAGGAGGCATGTTTTTTCTTGGGGAACACTGATTGCTTTAAATCATGAAGTCCACTTACGAGGCCATATTGAGTTTTGAGGGGAGTGAGTAGAAGAAGCCCCAGTCCCTGGGAGAGATGCTGCCTGACAGACACGCCTTGTCCCGCGGCTGCAGTGGCTTCTCGAACAGGACCCCAAGAGCCGGAGGAAGCTGGGGGCAGGCCAGAGGTATCCCAGCTGCTCCTCTCCTTAGTGCGGGCAGCAGAGGGAATCTGGAGAAGCATAGACATGGTTCATGTTGCTGTCTTGTGTCTTGGGGTTTATTTTAACACTTTTCATCCTGCTTCCCTTTGTTCAAAAAAATATTAATACTTACTGTTGGCCTGCAGTGATGGAAACACATTTAAGCAATGGAGCTCACATGCTAGTGAGTTAATTTTTGTTTTTTTCTCTCAGTGGGAACATAACGTGTTCCGGGGCACCTACAAGAATACCTTTATTGTGGTCCTGAGATTGAAGAAAGATTATTTAAATTTCAGTTATTTAGTTAAGTAAAGGGCTTACTTATTATTTTATCAGAGTACATCGTTCTAGAGGTCTGTATGGCGTAGAGCTGAGAGCTAGTAATGCTGTACTTTGTCCTTAACACTTGCTGGGAGGGTCGATCATGTGTGCAATGTTCTTACCACACACACACAGATTAATAAAGGAGGTGGGAGGGGGACAGGTGATGGACATGTCTGTGACCCTGATGATGGAGATGGCTTTGTGGGTGTATATTTATCCCCAGACTTGTCCAGTTATACACGTTCAATATGCACATCTTTTTAAATGGCAATCACACCTTAGTAAGTGTTTTTTTAACTTATCTGAAGAAAAGAATTTCTGGAGTCCAGGTACTTAGAGTTTTAGATAGGATAAATACCAAATATATCAACATGAAATACGCATTATGATACTACGTACAATTTGAGTCGAGGTATGTAAGTAGCATTTGGATTTTCTGTTAAAGTCCAAAATTAAAAAATGATTTTCTCTTTGTAGTTACAGTCTTTTTAGTATGGGCTGCTCTCATGTGCCCGTGCTGACTCTGTGTGATAGCTAGGACTGGGCTGATTCCTTTTTCTTAGGGTGAGGGACAGGTTCCCGCAGGAGTCTTCTGACTGTTCCTGCTCCCAGACCTATGGAAGGAGCAGGAGCCAAAGGCTGCATTTGGAGCACAGTCCCAGGACACAGGGGTCACCCGCAGGGGGAGCGGGATGAAGGAACACTTTCCTCTAAGTGTGATTTTGTGCCCCAGCTGCAGAATCCCTGGGATGCTGTTACTTCCTGTACAGAGCCCCTGTAGGAACCGGACTCTTGTATCCTTGTACACTTGTAACTAACCTCTTTTAGCACTAGGTGGCTTTCCCTTGTTTTGTTGTTGTTGTTGTTGTTGTTCCCCAGTAGCTTTTACCAAGCTTTGGTCTCCTGATTAGTTTGAAAAAGAAAAAAATCATCTTTGAGCTAAGGTCTATAGAATTAAGAGTATATTTATAACTGGTTATTTTAAAACGTATCCTAATTTCATTAATACATATTTATCAATGCACCTTACGTGCTAGAAGCTACCAGGTACAGTAAACATACACAGATGATTTATTGATTCAATACATGTGTATTGAGCATTTACTATGATTTTGTTTCTGCTAGAAACTGGGGATAAAAAAAAACAAATAAGACATCATCAACTGTTAATCAACTTATGAGTTGACTGGGGCGGGGGGAGGGAGAAAAATATAAACAAATATGTAGGTGGTTGAACAGTGGCATAAATTTGCATGGACCATGATGGGAGCACAGAGGAATAGCCCATTAGCATATGGGGGTGGGGTGGATGGCTTCGCAGAGGACGGGGCTCTAGAGTAGAGCTCCAGAAGACTGCAGAGTCAGCATGTGTATCTGAGCATTTAGTATGTGCCCAAGTAAGAGTTTTCCGACTCACTTGGAAAGAAAGGCCCTCCGGATGAGGGAAACTTTGGGGGGAACTCAAGTTTCTTTGGGGTTTGTGCAAAGGGTACCTGGGGCAATAGAGGCAAGTTACTGAAAACCAAGGCAGATGGTGCTAAGTCATGTAGGACGTAGGATATAAACAATGCTCAGTTATTATGAGCAGGGACAGAACATTTCATTATTTTAAATGTAAGTCTCTCTCAGAAGTTCTTGATTGTAAGCACAAAGTGATTTTGGCTAATGTAAGCAAAAAGAGGGATTTATTGGAAGTATATCAGTCAGCTCACAAATGGACAGGAAGGCCCAGAAAATGGGCAGGAGCCAAGGTGAAAATTCACCGGGAACCCAGCCAGGGATGTGCCGTCCATCTTGTGAGCGTGGGCCTCCAGAGCCAACCACGGCTGCCTCTGGACTGCTGTGGTAATGGTACCGCCGGCATTTGATCAACACCCTTTGTCTTTGTGTCATTTCATCAAGATTCAAAGTCTTGAGATGGAAAATCCAGTTGACTGAGCTGAGGGTGTCCTAGTTGCTAGAACCTTCCGGCTTCTGTAATGGGAGATAGAACCTACCCCCAAGGTTTACGTAGTGAGTTCAGGGTTCCCTAATTTAATTAGAGGTGATTGACTCTCAGGAATATGGTCGGTAGCTGTTGGTAGTTGGATAACCTAATCTCGAAATTATTTTGCATTTCTGTAGTGTTAGGAAAATAATGTACTAAAATTTAAAAAGCTTTTAAGAAGCTCCTTTAGGGGCGCCTGGGTGGCTCAGTGGGTTAAGCCGCTGCCTTCAGCTCAGGTCATGATCTCGGGGTCCTGGGATCGAGTCCCACATCGGGCTCTCTGCTCAGCGGAGAGCCTGCTTCCCTTCCTCTCTCTCTGCCTGCCTCTCTTGTGATTTCTCTCTGTCAAATAAATAAATCTTAAAAAAAAAAAAAAAAAAAGAAGCTCCTTTAAATACTGACTTCTGAGTCATCCTCCTCCCTACCCATACCCGAGTGACAGGGAACTCTCCATTCCTTTTAGAGATGAAAGGCTTCCATGACTCGCCCTGTGCTTCTCCTTGAACCACATTGTGTTGCTCTCTCCTCCTTAGCGCCCTCTCCTCATGCCCCAGTGGATTAATATCCTCCTTGTTTTTGCCCGTTCTGCTCACCTGTCTCACTCCTTGTCATTTCAGCTCTGTCTCGCCTCCCTAGTCAACAGGTAGTGATGAGTTACTTCTGGGTAACTGTGTGTCCCTTTGGTAGAGCATTCAGTCTACAGGGAAATTCGGGTAGTTGTATGTGTGCACGTTGGTCTCCAGAGCTAGGTCATAATATCCTGAGACCAAGGATGTTCTTACTCATTTCTTGGTGTTTTTAGCTCCTAGCACAGTGCCCTGCTGAACTCAATTGTTACTTTAAAGGTTAAGCATACATTCTGCATTTTGGCTCACACTGATAGTATCTCAGATATTTCTAAATAAGCATTACAAAGTTAAACTTCGCACGGCTTTAAAGTTATATTAATCACAAATTCCACTTTGAGAAAGTCTAAATTAAGTAGCTAGTAGTGTATTTATTATTTTCCTTGTTTTCTGCAACAGATTGGTACAGGGATTGGAAAGATGATACCATACAAGGGTTGGAAATCTTGGAAATCTTCCTCCCTCCCACCCGTCCCCATCCCCATCCCCATCTTGGGTTTCAGATAATGGTTCCTTGGGGAAAGAGCTCTTCCAGTGCATGGAGATTCTGCTTCCTGTTTAAAACCGTGGGTGTTGTGTGCAAGTGTTCTAGAACAGGGCGCTCTCACCTGTCTTTGCTTCACGCCGATCTTGGGCTCCTGAAGTGGGAATTGGCTAACTCAGATGAGCTAGCTTGGTCTCTTAAGAGGACTTATGAACAGACTTGCCTTTCTTTTTCAGGCCCTAGTCATGGGCTCCTGAGGCTGCTTCTAAACATTGTTTCTAGGGCATCTGTCTCCCTGAGCAGAGTATCCCACTCCCCCAGAAAAGCCTCCAGATCTGCCCAAATCAGGCTTGGTTGCTTACATTTAACTTTGAGGCCGCTGGCACACTCAGCAAATTCCTTAGCTCTTTGAAGGGAAGGTAGAAGTCCATAGTTGTTTGTTACTGTGTTTAAAATCTCTGTTACAAGGGCGCCTGGGTGGCTCAGGTGGCTGAGCGTCTGCCTTCATCACAGGGCATGATCCAGGAGTCCTGCGTTCAGGCCCTACATCTGGCTCCCTGCTCAGCAGGGAGTCTTCTTTTCCCTCTGCCCTTCACGAAGCTCGAGCTCGCTCTTCCTCTTTCAAATAAATAAAATATTAAAAAAAAAAAAACAACGAAATGAAAAACAGGGGCGTGTGGGTGGCTCAGTGGGTTAAAGCCTCTGCCTTCGGCTCAGGTCATGATCCCAGAGTCCTGGGATTGAGCCCCATATTGGGCTCTCCGCTCAGCAGGTAGCCTGCTTCCCCCCTCTCTCTCTGTCTGCATCTCTACCTACCTGTGATCTCTGTCTGTCAAATAAATAAATTAAAAAAAAATCTTTAAATGACTGCTGTAAAATACTAGGTAGTTGATGTTTAAATGCTAAGTTGTGGGCTTCACCCCATAATTGCTGCCATAGTTGAGGGAAGGAAAGCCATTATGTGTGTGTGTGGGGGGTGTTCGACAGGAGGTATAGTGAGTTTTGTTGGGGTGAACTGTGAAGGACTTGGGGAGTGGAGTGTGAAGCCAGGGGACTGGATTCCCAGCTGGAACTTGGAAAATGGGGTGACATGATCACGGGACGTGGGGAGGCCAAGTGGACCATCAAGGCTATTAACAGCAGGGTGGGGAGCTGTAGTAGGCAGTCTTGAAATCCAAACAGAATTTGGCCTTGAAGCTATAGCTAAAACAGTTATGTGCCAGCAAGTGGCATGCTCAGAAGTGGGATTTAAGGATGGGAGATCTCCCAGCTCTGTGAGTGCTGGGTGATAGTCGAGTGACTGTTGGAATGTCTTCCGGTGTCTAAAGTAAAGGACACTTCTGAGCCTGTTCTATTAGCCTTTTTACAGATTCAAGATCTGATCTCAGGGAAGAAACATTATGGTGGAGGTGAAGCAGATGAGGTCACCAGCTTCTGCCTCCTGCCTACCCCCAGAAGACTCACGTCATTTTCCCTTAATTCATTTCCCCTTCAACAGTGAGGCCCTTTGTTATGGCTGTATTGAGTAAGGGGAAAAAAAGGTCTTGTCCAGGGTTGCATTACCTAAAGTCTTCGGGACAGGTACAAAGAAAGTAACAGCATAAAACCATAATGGGAAGGGAGCTTCAGAAATAAGCCGGAAGCAGTCACGCTCAGAGAGAGCCCCACAGGATTCTTCTTGTTGACACAGACATGTGGATTTGGTAAAGAAGGGGACCGTTCTTGGTGAGATGGATCAGAGCCAAGATGAGACAGAAATGTCGACTGCTCCAGCCAGAATTCCAGAACTTCACCCTTTGTGGAGCACAACATGGACAGCTCCCTGGCCCTCCGTCAGGAGACCTAGGACCTGCCCGCGCCCCCTCCCCTGAGGGAGACACTACAGAGAGCTCACTCCTTTACGCTGGCCTTAGCTTGTTTGCCATTGCTCATGCCCCTTGCCCCCTGTAGACTAAAGCTGTGTTGGTGGTCTTCCTGGGACAAAGATTGGCTTGAAAGAAGCAGGTGACTGCAAGTCAGTAAGTCAGGAGGACCCCATGTGGAAATAGTCTTTATGAAGCCCCTGGGGCAACCTCACAGATGCCTAACACACCTTTGAGCACATGGGA